>NC_035446.2:17381457-18581457 GCF_002127325.2 Helianthus annuus
ATCACTTACAGAAGCTTGAGAGAAGACTTAAGAACACAGAGGAATGCTAGAGAGCTCTTGGAATGATCAGTTGAGTGTGTTTTGAAAGTGTGGTGAACTTATGAGCCAAGTGTGGCTATTTATAGTGTTCAAAAGACCTCAAGATCATCACAACTCAGTCTACATTTGATCCATGGATCATGGGCAGGTGTCCCTAAGTGATATGGGTCGAGCATAGGGTGCCCATGCCTCATTTATTGGTTGTTGGTCGTTCAAAGGCTCCAAGAGGCAAGTAGTTACAAGTTTTCTGCATCTGGGCGTCCCACGCGGCCCGCATGGACATTCCATGCCACTTTTACGCGGGCCGCCTGAGTTTAGAACATCAGGCGCGTAATTGAGGTGGCTCGCGGCCCGCCTCAACTTAAGTCCAAACCTCACGCGGGCCGCGAGAGGTTATGATTTCAGAAATTTTAAATCTTTTGTCATGATTACGAAATCCTGGTAATTAATAACGAAATCTTTCGTAATGATTTACCTGACTTTTCGGGTTTGAAGGGGTAACTTTGCGGTTTGGCCCTCGGTTAATTACAACTAAGGACCTCGTGTTATTTACCCGCGTTGTTAAGTCCCGGTTAGTTTATTAATTTATTCAGAAAGCCTTCACTTTCATTATTGACGCTTTTAACCTTTCTCCTACGAATTCGATCGTAACTTTCTCGTTTCATAACGAAACTTCGCGAAATTTATATGTTATATTTTAGTGAGTGTATAATACCGTTACATAGCCTTGGGAACGTTAAAGGGTCACTCAGAGGTATAATTAAACATGTTGACACAGTTAACCCCTGTAGCTTGTAATCTCTCACTTTCTTTCGTGTTTCGCTTTCGTACGATCTATGATACATTCGTTTGAAGGTTCAAGCATTTATTTAGGGTTACTATACAGTATATTTACCCTTGTTGACATTTATAACCCTCGAATTTATATACTTTCAAGGTTTGTCAAAATTAGTCCTTTATTTAATATCAATGCCACGTGTAAACAAATGACACGTGTTAGCACATTATTGGACACCAAAATTCGAGGTATTACATCCTCACCCCCTTAAAATAAATCTCGACCCGAGATTTACTCAAATAAATAGGGGTACTTTTCTTTCATTGTGTCTTCGACTTCCCACGTATATTCGGGACCTCTACGAGCATCCCATTTTACCTTTACAATCGGCACGTGTTTTCTTCGAAGCTTCTTCACCTGTCGATCTTCAATCGACAAAGGTTTTTCTATAAATTTTAAGCTCTCATCTATATGCACATCTGTGTGTGGAATCACCAATGATTCATCGGCGAAGCACTTTTTGAGATTGCAGATGTGGAACACATTGTGAATTCCATTGAGCTCCTCAGGCAAGTTCAACTTATAGGCGACTGACCCGACCCGTTCAATGACCTCAAAAGGTCCTATGTATCTCGGACTCAGTTTGCCTTTCTTGCCGAAACGCATCACCCCTTTCCAGGGTGATACCTTAAGCAACACTTTTCACCTACTTCGAAGTGAAGATCCTTACGTTTTGGATCAGCGTAGCTTTTCTGCCTATCGCGGGCAGCCTTGAGACGTTCCCGGATCTGGACAATCTTGTCCATTGTCTGGAAAACAATCTCTGGTCCTGATAATTGGACCTCTCCTACTTCCGCCCAACAAACAGGCGATCTACATTTCCTACCGTATAATGCCTCGAAAGGCGCAGCCTTTATGCTGGTGTGGTAGCTATTATTGTAGGAGAATTCGATTAGGGGTAGGTTCTTATCCCAGTTACCACCTAAATCGATCGCACATGCACGAAGCATGTCTTCTAGCGTTTGAATGGTACGCTCACTCTGACCGTCCGTCTGTGGATGGTAAGCCGTACTAAAGTTCAACCGCGTGCCCAAAGATTGCTGGAAACTCTTCCAGAAGTGAGACGTGTACCTGGTATCCCTGTCGGAGATAATAGTCACAGGTATGCCGTGTAAAGCTACAATCTTATCAACATAAAGTTGGGCTAACATATCGGAGCTATACGTCTCCTTGATGGGTAGAAAATGAGCTGATTTAGTCAGCCTATCGACTATGACCCATATTATATCGTTTCCTTTCCTGGTTTTGGGTAACTTGGTTATGAAGTCCATAGTCACGCATTCCCACTTCCACTCGGGAAGTTCAGGCTGTTGTAGCAAGCCAGACGGCTTTTGGTGCTCGGCTTTGACTTGAGCACAAGTCAAGCACTTTGCTACGTGGGCGGCCACAGACTTTTTCAAGCCTATCCACCAATAGTTTGCCTTTAAATCTTGATACATCTTGTCTGCTCCAGGATGGACTGAGTATTTGGAACTATGGGCTTCCTGGAGGATAACATCTCGTAGTCCTCCATAAATCGGAACCTATATACGTCCGTTCAGTCTAAGGATTCCATCCTTGCTAAGAGTCAACTGCTCCTTAGTTACTCCTAACTTTTCATTAGGATAATTAGCTTCCAACACAGCCTCTCGCTGTGCAGCTAAATCCTTTCAATTAAATTGTTCTTGACCTCAATGCTTTTGGCATTGATTCGAATAGGTTTTACCCTTTCTTTCCTGCTTAAGGCATCAGCGACCACATTCGCTTTGCCGGGATGGTACCTGATCTCGTAATCATAGTCATTCAAGGTTTCCATCCAACGACGCTGCCTCATGTTCAACTCCTTCTGGTTGAACAGGTGCTGGAGGCTTTTGTGATCAGAATAAATCACAAATTTAATACCATAAAGGTAATGCCTCCACAATTTTAGTGCAAATACAACGGCACCCAACTCCAAATCATGGGTGGTGTAATTCTTTTCGTGCACCTTTAATTGCCTTGAAGCATAGGCAATCACCTTGCCCTTCTGCATAAGTACACACCCCATGCCCGTGTGTGATGCATCGCAGTAAACTACGAATTCATCTGTACCTTCCGGTAATGTCAGCACAGGTGCGTTGCTTAGCTTCTGCTTCAGAACTTCGAAGGACTCTTGCTGCTTTGGGCCCCAAATAAACTTTTCTTTCTTCTTGGTTAGGGAAGTCAAGGGCGCAGCAATCCTTGAAAAATTTTCAATAAACCTCCGGTAGTATCCTGCTAATCCCAGGAAACTACGAATTTCGGTAGGCGTCTTTGGCTCTTGCCAGTTCATGACTGCCTCTACCTTAGCGGGATCCACTTGGATACCACGCTCACTCACAACGTGACCTAAAAACTGAACCTCTCGTAGCCAGAATTCACACTTCGAGAATTTGGCGTAGAGTTTCTCACGCTGTAGTAATTCGAGAATGCAACGGAGGTGCTTCTCGTGGTCAGCTTGGTTCTTGGAATATATAAGGATATCGTCGATGAAGACTATGACAAATTTGTCCAAATATGGCTTGCAGACGCGATTCATGAGATCCATGAATGCAGCCGGTGCATTCGTGAGCCCAAAAGGCATCACTAGGAACTCGTAATGACCATAGCGAGTCCGAAATGCTGTCTTATGTACATCCTCATCTCTGACCCTTAGCTGATGATAGCCCGACCTTAAGTCGATCTTCGAGAAATAGCTTGCTCCTTGCAGCTGATCGAATAGATCATCGATCCTTGGTAAAGGATATCTATTCTTTATGGTCACTTTATTTAGCTCTCGATAGTCGATGCACAACCGCATCGATCCGTCCTTCTTCTTTACAAATAGGACTGGTGCTCCCCAGGGAGATGAACTAGGTCTGATAAAACCTTTCGTCAGCAGTTCATCCAACTGGGTCCTCAGTTCTTTCATTTCCGTTGGAGCTAGCCTGTAAGGCGCTCTTGCTATCGGAGCCGCTCCAGGGATGATGTCTATTCTGAACTCCACTTGTCTATCTGGTGGCAACCCAGGTAGTTCTTCAGGAAAAACTTCGGGGTATTCAGAAATGACAGGAAGATCCTCGATCTTCGGCTTAGGTTCTTCTATTATCACCTGAGCCATGTAAATTACGCAGCCTTTGTTCAAACACCTTGAAGCTTTGAGCATAGATACGTCCTCGGGTAATCCGTATCGCGTATCTCCTCGAATGGTAAGAGATTCACCACTCGGAGTCTTTAAAACTATCTGCCTTTTGCCGCAAATGATTTGGGCCTGATTATGGGATAACCAGTCCATGCCTAGCACAATGTCGAAGCCCGCTAGTTTGAAGGGAAGTAGAGATAGAGGAAAAGAATGGTTCTTAATGGATATTTCACATCCCTCTAAGACAGTGGAGACGGTTTCTATCGTGCCGTCTGCTAACTCTACTTCGTATTTCGCATCAAGGGTTTTGATAGGCATATTTAGTAGTTGGCAAAATTTCTGGTCTACAAAGGATTTATCAGCGCCAGAATCGAATAGTACTCTTGCAAATATATTATTTACGAGAAAAGTACCTGTAAGCACGTTGTCGTTCTGGACCACTTCCTTTGCATCCATGCGAAAAACTCTCGCATTTGACTTCTTGGTCTCTTCCGCCTTCTTGGCATACTTAGGGCAGTTACTCTTGATGTGCCCCTTTTCATTACAACCATAGCAGGTTGCATCCTTGATCCTTTTGCACTCCACAGTCTTATGATCCTTGGACTTGCATAGTCCACAGGAAGGAGTCTTTGATTGCGACTGTGAGTTCGATGCAAATCTACATTTCCCAGAGTGGGGTTTCTTGCAGATTTTGCAGTTGGGCCTTTCACTAGCTTGCCCATCTTTCTTTGCCTCCGACCCTCTTTTGCCTTCACCATTTCCACGGTGCTTCTTCCCTGATCTTCGCGAGGTATCATCCTCACGTTTTCTCTTCTCAGCCTCCTTGCTCCTTAGTGTCCTCAGACGGACAACGTCTAAGGTGAGAGACAAGGAGAGGTCAGTAACTGACCTGAAGGTCGTCGGCCGAGAGGCCTTTACACTCGCCTTTATTGCGGGCTCCAAGCCCCCAATAAAACGGGCGATTCTTCGGGGTTCTGGTGTCACAAGGTATGGGACCAGACGAGACATTGTATTGAAACTCGTCAAATATGCCTGGCAGTCCAGGTTCGTCATCACCAGTGACACAAAGTCAGCCTCGATCTTCTCAACCTCATGCTGAGGGCAGTAGTTTTCCTTAATGAGAGCAATAAATTCCTCCCATGTCATCTTGTACAAAGCAGACTTACCAGATGCCTGCACCAACGCCCTCCACCATGCCAGGGCCTCGCCCTTAAATGACTGGGACACATACTTCACCACATCCCTCTCTGCACACCCGCTGATGTCCACAATAGTGTCCATTTCATCTAGCCAGGTGATACAATCCACAGCACCTTTCTCCCCTGTAAATTCCCGGGGCTTACAAGATACAAAGTATTTGTAGGTGCAACCCTTAGCATTGGATGCATCAGTATATTCTCTATCACGATGAACGCTGTTCTCAGTGGACGAGTGTTTGTCGTCATCTTTCTTGGGTTGAGAGGGTGGTTTGGAGTGTGTCTTTGGTTTAGAGGGTGGTTTTGATACGGTTCTGCCTTGGGACTCGGTATATTGACGATCAAGAGCTGCCTGAACAGCATTGTCAATCAGAGCCTTTAGCTTTGCGCCTGTTAGATGCACTGGCGCATTGTCGTAGTCATCTTCATTTGTGTGGCTGTTCTCTCCATCGGGATCCGCCATTGTAACTTGAATCTGCTACAGAAGATAACAAAATTTTATTTAGGAGATTATTATATAATTGTCTTTTATGACAATTTGTCGACCATGGTAACAGAGACCATATTTGGTTAACTTATTACTCATTAAATCTTAGGATTTGAATACATCCTATTTTAGCTATAACAATAATATTGGCGGCGTAAAGCCTAATTACAAGGATGTTTTATAATATTAGCCGAGATTTCAGAGAATCAAAGGCATAGAGATTTGAACCGTAGTTCTTTTATCTCTTTCTGACAGAGAGTCATAGACCACCACTGCCTTTTGTCTTTATAAGACAATTATTATGGCCCATAGGTACTACACCTCTAATGGATGTTTCAATATGGTTGGCCCGTAGGCACTACATCACTAATGGATGTTTTAATAAGAGTGGCCCGTAGGCACTACATCACTAATGGATGTTTTAATAAGATTGGCCCGTAGGCACTACTTCAATAATGGATGTTTTAATAAGATTGGCCCGTAGGCACTACATCACTAATGGATGTTTTAATAAGATTGGCCCGTAGGCACTACATCACTAATGGATGTTTTAATACGATTGATCACTTGCATAGGTGATTTAACCCACGATTTATAAATCATTTAGTTGGGCTTTGAAATCCTTAAAGGATTATTGTATAAGAATGACGCGCGTGATTTTAACGAATCACATCTGCCATGGTTGTTAACATGCTTGCAGCGGTTAACAAGGAATCTGAATCTTTTAATTAAGTCCTACCATCTTGACCGGATCTTAAAAGACACCAGGCTAGGTTACACTCATAAGATTCTTTATTTAGGCAGATCAATTTAAAAGGAATGGTTTTGATTTATTTCATACATATTAAAACAAAACTCATAACATACATTCCAAAATCTCAAATACAATTACATATTGCCCTAAACAGGTCTTTCAAATAGTACATACCTCCATAGAGGTTTACAATGAGTGACAAGTCCACGTAGGGACTAATACAAGATAGGTGTCCATGTAAGGACTAAAAGATAAGTCCACGTAGGGACTGAAATACGATAAGTGTCCACGCAGGGACTTATTTCAAAATAGAAATTACATTAGTACAACTATTAAGGGCTAATGGTCACGTTTCTTCTTTTTGCCCTTTAGTAGGTTCGCCAAGCCCTTGAGAAATCCTCGGTGGCTTTTCTTCTCTTCCTCGAACTCTCTCTCCACACGATCTAGTCGATGGAGTATCTCTTCCTGTTCAGGAGGAGAGAAACGTGGTTGTGGCGCTTGTTGCGGAACTGGGGGTCTGGGAGGTATTGGATACCCATGAGCTGAGTAGTCCGGTGGTCCCATGTTCCCATGAGCTCCGTCAGGGTAGCGCGCATTATATCTAGCTGACACCACATATGGGTCGCGTTCATAACTGTAGTTGTATTGTGCTCGTGACGGTTCGAACGGGTTGTAAGCCGTTGGACCCGTATAAGCAGGTATGGGTTGGTCATACCCAAATGGTGGCGAATTTGGCGCAGCTGGTGCGGAGTTCGCCTCCTGTATAGGACTTGAAGGTCCTTCTTCTTGTAGTGGCGGATAGTGGCTACTACTAGAGTGTCGAGGGGTGCTGAAGTGGATACCCCCTCCTCCTCGTGTGGACATACGAGCATTTATCCTCCTACGCCTCGGCGGATCAGGCATTACTGGTTGCGCCGGTGGCGGAGGTGGTGGCGTAACTGCCTCAAAGCGTGAATCCTCATAGGGATCCTGTGGATGTCGCGGTTGTTGTGATGTCTGTTGGGGTGGCGTGTAATACCACTCATGTCGGTCAAATAACGCTTGGAAACTGTCTGGCCCCTGATAGGGTGTGCCATGGAAGGATGACCCATCAGAGACTTCTATCGGATGCATGGGCGTACCACGAGCAGGTTCAGTTGGATCAGTATCTTCATCCATATGGTCTTCGGAGAAGTGATCTTGTGGCCCTAATGGAACAAAGCCTGAAGGTTCCTGTATGTAGTCAGCCGGATTAAACTGACCTATGAAGTATGGAGTAGGGTCGTCGTAATTTCGGTGCGATACCGAACGTTGTAGAGGTATGAAGGAAGGTTGTGGGTTGTTGGGATCATTCTCTGAGTTTGGCCCAAAGGAGTGCCGGTAGGATGGCGTCGAGCTGTGCGAGGTGGAATGCCTCGCAGGTTCATACAGATCTCTTCGTCGTTGTGGTTCTTCACTCCGTGTCATTGAAGGATGTCTTGTAACTGATGGTCCAGCTTCGTTATCGTGATGTGTCACGACTTCTCCTCTGCCTCTTCTTCCCCTTCCTCTTCCTCGGAATATAACAGGTGGCATTTTCCTGCTTTATAAAACTTTAAATTCCAATAATAAAAGAAAAGACAAAATTGGAATAACAATTCGAATTTGTCCTAAGTTCTTGTCTAGACTCAAGTATGTGCAATTGTGTCATTGAGATTAAACACATTAGGATAGTGTTTAATTCACTCAACGTTGGCTCTGATACCAACCTGTCACACCCCGATTTCCACGTGTCTCACCAGTGGGCCCGGTGGGGGATTACCGTGACGATGTTGGCAACAATATAGTCAAACCACACAATTATATAAATGCACAGCGGAAGCTTAAGATAAATATATACTTCAACCTCTGGTTGTAATATCAAATGTATTACAGAAGTCGAATATATCCACAGCGGATCAAAATAATAATAAATTATTGTTCATTCAGATGCAGCATCGAGTTTGCGAGACTATGTACGATGCTTAGGACGCCTATACCGGCCCATTTCGTATAGTACCTGCACTTAATCTTTTTGGGGAAAATACGTCAGTTTACACTGGTAAATACATTCAACTGACACATTTGAAAATGTTCATAAAAATTGATTTGAATGCACAAGGCACAAACTCTTTTATAACTTGGGAAAATTATTAAAATCTTGTGAACGTTTTACATGTTCTTTTATGCGTTCAGTAGCCCGGGTCGTGCCGGGTTAAAGATTTATAGACACACCACATTGCGTAAAACCGTAGTATAAAAACCAACGGCTACGTCTTTTAAATTTAATGTCGACAATGTATACCGGGTGTACGCCTACACCGGGATGTCGATGGTCGTGGCCATTTCGTAAAATGATGCCAAGGATATCCGGGACAACGGTCATTAAACCCCCCAAAGGCTTTTAAGAAACAAAACTGTTTAAATGAGCCGATCATATTATTTAATTAACCACCTAAGCGATGGAAAAATATAATGCTCAATCAAGCGGTATTAATATACCGTAACCCAAGCCCATATAGGGGAAATAAGTTAAAGTATTTACCTTTGCAAGTATTATTCCTTAGTTTGATTAAATCACCGATAGTTTTTACCGGGGCTCCTAATCTGGAACGAAGGTTTTAATTAACCTCTTAGAATCCTAACGGGTCTTTACATTGGCCGTAGCCTAGACCGGTTGGTTCCGGAATATAAATATGGTTTAATCGCGCGAAAAGGCGAAAACCGAGAATGGAGTGTGATTCTGACCCAACAAGTTCAGAGACTTGTTTTATATGGGTTTATGGTTCACACTCTGGATTTTGGGGTTCAAATAATATTATTTGACCCGTATCGGCTAATTTATGAAAACTAGTTTCATAAGCCGAACCGTGCGCGCAATCGGCGAAACGGTTTACCATGGGAGTCTTACGCTTATTTCCTAAGTCAATATGCCTTAAAGAGGTTGTGGTATCAGTAGGATACCTTCCGTGATGCCCGTAACGAGTTTAAGTTAATATTATGCCCCGTAGGGGCTTTTCGGTCATTTTAAAGACTTTTAAAGAGCTTTTCGAGTTCTACAGGAAATCTGAGTTTCCCGAACAGCTTATCAAGCTTAAAATACTTTATTTATTATTTGGAACCAGTAGCAACTGGAACCGGGTCAAAAGACCTTGTAGAACTCATGTTTTGGCCGAAAAGGGCATATTCGGTATTTACCGAACCGTAGCCATAACCGCAGGTTATGAGCAGGGTAAAATTTATTAAAAATCTTTAAAATTCCCAAAATATTATTTTAATACAGTGGGTAAAAGTTTTGGTGACGAAATCTTGGTTTAGATGGTCGTTATGCTAATTGCGCCGTTAATTACTAAAGTTTACTTTAAAGTACGCTAATTAGCATAACTCTCATTCTAGACCTCGGATTGACGTGAAACTTTAAGGACGTGTTTATAATTTAATAAGCAAGGTTATGGTCCGTTCACGTGTCCGGAATGCTCGTTTTATTTTTAAAATGGCGTTACGGTCAACCTTTAGGCGTTTGACGGAAATACCCAAAAGACTTGGATAACTCATGAACCGATCACAGAGGTTTATACCAACATGTGACCTGGTCCTAAGAGGGTCCTAAGGCATATCTATACCTCACTAAAACGGGTCAGAACTGAAGTCAAAGCAAAAGTCAAACTTTTGCGACATTCGGCTCCGAACCGGTTCAATATAGCAAATGGTCGATTCAAACGAGCGCAAACAGGTTTATATACTTATTATCATGTTTTATGAACATCAAAACAGGTTTCATAACGTATACATTACAGATTATGTATAAAATGGCAAAATGACTTTCTGTTGACTAATTAAGTGCGCGTTTGACTCGATATTTGACATAGTTAGAGTAGTGATCAGAGGGAACCCTTTTAGGGGCTTATTACCCACATAAATACCAACTCAAAACTACTTTTGATTCGTCGTAAGACTGAACCATCACTGCTTTATTTTAAAGTCAAACCGTATTTACGACGGTTTGGTTTTTAGCTATCTACTAAGGAAATGTGAAACCACAAAGGGTTAGATCACTTACAGAAGCTTGAGAGAAGACTTAAGAACACAGAGGAATGCTAGAGAGCTCTTGGAATGATCAGTTGAGTGTGTTTGAAGTGTGGTGAACTTATGAGCCAAGTGTGGCTATTTATAGTGTTCAAAAGACCTCAAGATCATCACAACTCAGTCTACATTTGATCATGGATCATGGGCAGGTGTCCCTAAGTGATATGGGTCGAGCATAGGGTGCCCATGCCTCATTTATTGGTTGTTGGTCGTTCAAAGGCTCCAAGAGGCAAGTAGTTACAAGTTTTCTGCATCTGGGCGTCCCACGCGGCCCGCATGGACATTCCATGCCACTTTTACGCGGGCCGCCTGAGTTTAGAACATCAGGCGCGTAATTGAGGTGGCTCGCGGCCCGCCTCAACTTAAGTCCAAACCTCACGTGGGCCGCGAGAGGTTATGATTTCAGAAATTTTAAATCTTTTGTCATTATTACGAAATCCTGGTAATTAATAACGAAATCTTTCGTAATGATTTACCTGACCTTTCGGGTTTGAAGGGGTAACTTTGCGGTTTGGCCCTCGGTTAATTACAACTAAGGACCTCGTGTTATTTACCCGCGTTGTTAAGTCCCCGGTTAGTTTATTAATTTATTCAGAAAGCCTTCACTTTCATTATTGACGCTTTTAACCTTTCTCCTACGAATTCGATCGTAACTTTGTCGTTTCATAACGAAACTTCGCGAAATTTATATGTTATATTTTAGTGAGTGTATAATACCGTTACATAGCCTTGGGAACGTTAAAGGGTCACTCAGAGGTATAATTAAACATGTTGACACAGTTAACCCCTGTAGCTTGTAATCTCTCACTTTCTTTCGTGTTTCGCTTTCGTACGATCTATGATACATTCGTTTGAAGGTTCAAGCATTTATTTAGGGTTACTATACAGTATATTTACCCTTGTTGACATTTATAACCCTCGAATTTATATACTTTCAAGGTTTGTCAAAATTAGTCCTTTATTTAATATCAATGCCACGTGTAAACAAATGACACGTGTTAGCACATTATTGGACACCAAAATTCGAGGTGTTACACTACCGGAAGAACTTAGCAACGTCCACCCGACTTTCCATGTGTCGAACCTCCGAAAGTGTCTAGCTGACCATGATCTGATTGTACCTCTCGATGACCTTCAAATCAACGAAACGCTGCACTTCATGGAGAAGCCTGTCGAAGTCATGGATCGCCAAACCAAGCAACTCAGACGCTCGCGCATCCCTATTGTGAAAGTCCAATGGGAAGGCAAACGAGGCGCAGAGTTCACTTGGGAACTCGAAAGCGACATGAAGGCGAAGTACCCGCAGTTGTTCAAGTGAAAGTCTAGAGAGAGAAATTGGCAAGGTGATTCACGGTGCTGTACAGCTTCCAGCCTAATTTCGGGACGAAATTCCCTAAACAAGGGGAGGTTGTAACACCCCGGGTTTTCAAAAGTCAAAGTCAAAGTCAAGTTTGACTTCTTTGACTGTAGTAATCTATTTTATGTTTTATTTTAGTTGTATTATGTGGAGTAAGTGTTGTTAATCAAGAAATCGAAGTAATCAAAGCGAAATGTTTTACGACTTTGAATAGCAGGAAGTAACAATGCGATAAAGTCAATCAATCATAATCAAGCTAATCAATTCATAATCGAACTCGAAACTCGAACTATGCAAACCTTGGTGTTATTAAACGCGTGTGTGTGCCTTATGTGTTACTTGTGCATGTTTACTTTATGTTATGTGTGGTGATCAATCGAATCGAAACTCGAAATGCAATAGAACTCAATCGCAATCAAATCGAAATCGAATATGGAATAGAAACGCTTGTATGTAGATATAGTAGTTGGGACTAAAAGTAATTTGAATAGGAAATTCTATCGTGTTCGTATCGTCTTCAATCGAAATCGAAACGTCAAGAATCGTCGCGCCAAACACTCGAATCGGGCAAGCTGAACGATCAGGCTCCCAGCCGATCGAACAGCCTAGCCGATCGGACAGACCGTCCGATCGAACAGGCTGTCCGATCGGGATGCCTGGCCGATCGGCCAGCCCTTTCCTCTTTTGGAAGCCTATAAATACCCTTGTCATTGTCATCTTTTCCACTTTTGTAAAGCTCTGACCGACCAGCTCATGCTCTCACCCTTTTTCCCAGATTTCTCTCAATTCCGGTAAGATTTCGTCCTAAATCTTGTACTTTCTTGATCTATGCACACTCCTACACCTTTCTATCTTTCGAATCTTGATTTCTAACCGTAAAATCATCAAGATCTAAGTGTTCTAGGATGATGTCATCATGGTGTTCTTGAAGAACTTCATGTTTTGGCCTCAATCCACCAAGAATCACTTGGATCTAACCGATTTCCACATAAACAAACAAAGATCTATCCTAGATCTAAACATTTACACAATGTAAAGGATTGAAAGATGTATTTTCCAACTTTCTTTCAACTCTTTTACACTCAATGCCTTCAAACCGGTAGAAACGGAGCTTGAGCCAACTCACTAGTCATTCTAATAGTTGTGCGGTTCAAGATTCGGATTCTATCTACGAGGTTCACCGATTTCGGGTTAAACGTTAAACTCCGTTCCGAACCGTTCACCGGCCGGACTTGGGTGGTTCCTGTCCGAGCAAGGGAAACAAGTAAGAACGAAGGTTCCATGGTTCAACTCGTTGTCAAAATACTTCGATATAACGTCAAACAATCGGAACAGCCAAGTGTTAGACGAACAGGCCGACCAGGTCAGGATGCTGACCGATCGAACAGGCTGTTCGAACGAACAGCCCAACGGATCGGACATGTCAGCCGCTTGACCAGGCCAGCCGATCGGCTAGTACATGGCCCCACACCTTAACAATTTCATGAAGTCTAGTATTGAACGAAGTGTTGTTCCATCGAACTACGGGTTGATTTGAATTACTTTTCGGATCATGAGATACTATGCTTCAACACTTAATTGATTTTCAACTCGTTCGACGTATTGGAATGCCACCCGATCGAACATGTCGTCCGATCAGGTGACATCCTGCTGAGGACTTACTACTAAAGTACCTAACCGATTGGTTAAGCCGGCCGATCGAACGACCCGTTCGATCGATCGACCTGAAAGGTAAGGACACTTCAATGTTCTCAAATACTACAACGAAAACTTCGAAAGGTCAAGCCATCATACACAAACACATCCTACTCAAAGGAAGAAACAATCCACTCGAACAGCCCGATCGATCGAGCCTACCGGCAGACCGAACAGGCTGTCCGAACGGATTGTCAAACCGAATGAACAAGCCGTTCGATCGAACCTACCGTCCGATCGACCAGGCTGTTCGACCCATCAACACTTGTATACGTTTTACGCGTTACTCGTCATTATACTATCAAACTATTTAGGCTAACCCTACTCTCAAGCGCTCCCTTCAATCCATCAACCGCTGTGAGTATACTCGAACCCTTTTTGCTTTAGCACTTTTGGGTGTTACATACGTTACTTATCTAAATCACAATCGAACACACTACTCAATTATTCTAAACGCTAACCGTTTTGCATGTATTACGTGACTAAATGAATGCTTGCTGTTATGTTTACACGTGGAATGTTGTCTACCTGCTTTAACGACGATAGTACTATAGTTTGGACTCAGCACCCGTTCACACGGGGGTTGTTAAGGACCATTACTTGCATGGATTACGGTGGTAATCATGTATTGCGAACTGCCTCGGGCAGTCAACCCGCAGTCATTGGTATCGATAGATCCATGTCGATAATTAACATGCTTCGTTTTCCTCTGTGTACGTGCTGGTTATGCGTAAACCATTTCGAACTCTATATGTTATTATCAAACTTGTATGCTCACCTTTACATTATGTGTATTGACTTTATTTTAACGTATGTGACAGGTGTTTAAGAAGCAGATAAACAATTGCCGTGTTTTTAGGAAAGCGAGGCTAGAATAAAGCTCTAGAGCCCCCCAACAAATAGTTGTCTGTAGTGGTCAAGCTAAGGGTCTTTAGAAGCAGATAAACAATTGCCGTGTTTTTATATTTAAAATCTGAGTTGTCGGAACAGAGTATTTGACTAGTTGTTATTTGTAATAATTTGTTTTACTGTTTGGGATACGGTATGGGACGTATTACTTAAACTGAATAGTAATGATAGTTGTTGTGGAAACTTCTGGACAATCTGTTTCGCTCAGTGCCATGCCCCGATGATTCCGCCATCGGTTGGGGTGTGACAAACGCTACCAAACTGAAAGAACAAACCTGCAACTACATAAAATGTGGAAGAACGTCACTAGAAGGGAAGCAACTCGTTGGAGGGAAGCCTAATTACCATATTCACCATTTCACGTTGAAATAATGAAAAGGGATAAAGAGAACGATCACACATGAACGATGTTTGAATTTTTTAACTTTTTGGCGTTTTACCGAGAAAAAGAACGTCACTAAAAAAGCACCTTAAAACTCTAAATTTGATCATGCTAACTCAATAACGTTTTGATGTATGCTGATGGACAACATTGTTAATCCTCAGTTAAGAAAGATGTCTGACAATGTTGTCCATCCCATACAGATAAACTTTATTGACAACAAACCTCAATAATGTTTTTGTATGTTTTGGTGTTATAAATTGAATGGAAGTTGAGGATAAAGTCAATAAGATTTTACTCAATGAATTGGACAATATCCTCACTTAAGGATTTTGTCCATTACATTGAGCGAAACCTTACCGACAACCAAACTGAATTTCAAATAAACGTTTTGGTTTAGAGGATATTTGATGTTTGGGTTTTTTGGCGTTTCTAAGAGAAATGGTATATATTAAATATGGCGTTTGGGTTTTTCTGTGTTTTAATGGAATGTCTGAGATGTTGTATATATAGGATGTTTTTGGCGGTTTTTTAGGCGTGATTTTATTATAATTAAGTTTGGTGTTTTATATCTAATGGCGTTTTAGATTTATGATGGTTTGTGCTATTGTAGGTTAAAGCGGTAATTTTAATGGCGTTTTATTTCATTAGATGGTGTTTTGTGTAGAGAAGTCAAAAGACTTTTTTTACCCTTAATGAAGCGCGCCACAACAATAAAAGTTATGTTATTTATGAAAACGCCACCGCGTCATCTAGTCCATAAATTGTTTTGATTGGACGATCCATAACCGTTCTCACACTTTCTACTGTTTTCTCTAAATCCTGACCTTATATATATGTGTGTGTGTGTGTGTGTGTGTGTTAACAATGAACATACAAGCCAAATACCAACGTATTACAACAAACAACAAATACAAGTCTTAATGAAATTCAAGATGAGCAACTTGTACACGGTCTAGTAAGGACCGAAATGTCTAACGAGATTAGCACACTTGTAGGTTGCACTACGTTTACGGACACCCGCTTTGCTAGCACACTTTCGTTGGACGCAAACTGTGAGTTCATGTCCCCCTTTTCTTTTAAACGTCTTTTGGTTTTACAACTCTCAGGGGGAAATACATGTTATGATGGTATGATTAAGCTTAGGAATGAAACAACTAGATCATGTGCGAATAGGGTGGAACTTAAGCACCATTAATCACACACAGACCAAGGAACGAAAGGGGTATATCACACCCCAACCGATGGCGGAAACATCAGAGTGAGACGAAAACAAGATTGTTCGAGACTTCATAACACTATTGTGACAATATTTAATCAAAAACGATTTCATTTTATTGCAAATAATTCAAGTTACAACAATTTGAACTTCAAAGTACAACATTTGAAAGAGAAAGTACAACATTGTTCAAGAAACGATACAACATAATTCAACAACAATATAACAACATAATCTAGCAAATTAAGTGGATATCTAAGCATCCCTACTAGATTCCATGAGCATCAATGTCATCAACCTTTAATATGTTTTAAAGTATAGTTCAATACCCAATGTATTGGCGAATATACAAGTTTCATAAATAGCATAAGTATATAAAATGGTTTAAACGAATCCACATGGCAAAAATAGTTAACTAGATTAATGCAATCCTGGCATGTAACTATACAAGTCAATCCTCTTATTACCACAGGTTTTAAAGACTTAACATTACCACAAGACTACGGGCGGTGTGTTA
Source organism: Helianthus annuus (assembly GCF_002127325.2). NCBI lineage: Eukaryota > Viridiplantae > Streptophyta > Magnoliopsida > Asterales > Asteraceae > Helianthus > Helianthus annuus. Next base: position 17,398,052 of record NC_035446.2, read on the forward strand.
CCCCTATCGTGCTATACATGTTAAGGGGAGACTCGTACAAAGTTAATGACAAGTAAATCACATAAGAATGTTCCAAGAATACAAATCAAGTATCACGTATTTAAGCATGAATGATTGGATTGTTTGTGTTTGTATAAAGTATAAGTGTGAAAGTGTAATTTGATATCGTAAACATATTGCACCCAAAAGTGTAAAACGTAACGAGGGTGTTCGAGTATACTCACCATTTTGCAAAGCTTTCCTTTTAAATCCCGCGAGTTGTTGAGGAGTTGACGAGAGGAACACCGAGGTTACCCTACATGGGGTAAAGGAAGGTGTGTGAGTATTCGGATTATTGACAAAGGATTCGGATTGGAATTTAATTACAAAAAGTATGTATTCATAAAATATATCTTGTCTAAGTACTCGTTTCGACACTAAGGTGTTGTTTGTTTTTTGTTAAAAGAGCTTCAGGACCTCTTTTGTCTTCACCAAGCAGACCACACGCAGACATAGAGGTCTGCAGATTGTTTGTTTTTTAGAAGATAATTCATTAAAAAATGTCTTCAGCAGCTCTTCCTCGCGCAGATGTTGTCTAATGTCTTCCCAGACCTCTTCAACCTCTTCCAAATACATTCAACCTATTCCAAATACAAAACCCTAGTTCCCTTCTCCATATCCTCAGCCGACCTCCCCTACTCCTCCACCTCGATCTCCACCCCATCCAGCCATAGAACCGCCGATCTGAACCCCTTCCCCAGCCGCAGCCCATCGATCTCCACCCCTCCACCGCATTATCGTCGTTCTCCACCTCCTCCACCGCATTTTGCCGTCGTGCTCCACCCCCTCCACCGGCGCAGCCCTCGATCTCCACCCCCTCCACCGCCGCAGACCTTGTATCTCCACTCCTCCTCCAACATCTAAGGTAATTTGTTCGATTTTTGGTTATTTCATTATAATAGTTTAGTAATTGTTATGATTGAGATATTAGGTTTAGTTCTTGACTGTTTTTTGTTAAATTTGTGTAGTTTTTGGTGGTTGGGTATTGATAATTTTTGTTAAATTAATGTGTAGTTTAAGATGTAGGTGCTGTAATTGATTAAACAAGCTGTAAATTCATGAAAGTGCTAATTTTTTATAATTTTTGGTGGTTGGGTACAGGTTTTCGTGTTACCTGTAATCGATTAAACAAGCTGTAGGTGCTGTTTTTATAATAAGTCAGGTATGAACACTAATAGATGATGATTGATTAAACAAGCTTTAGGTTCGTAACCAATTGGCTGAAAAACTCTAGTTAAGCCAAGCTTAAACGAGCTTTAGGTGTTGTTTGCAGAAGTTAAAAAACAAACAGTCTTCTTCTTGCAGACTGCAGAGGTTTGGTCCACCTCTTCAGCTGCAGATGTCTGCAGATGTGGTCCGCAGATTGCAGACGTTTTACCTCTGAAAGAACAAACAACACCTAAGTTTGTATGTGATTTCATGGGTCCTAGTCCGCCCATTAGAATCGAAAATGAGGAACTTAGAACCACAGATAAAATAACCTAAGTTCATGGCACATAATCATAAACCGGTTAGCATCATGAGTTCGGCTATGTATGTATATATATATTGATATAATTTATATAGTAATCCTAAAACTAAGCCCATCATGATTGTCATGGATATCATACAAGTAGTAAAGCATGGAGGTAAGATTAACCTTATTGTATGAATTCACCAATGCACAAATCATCACAAGGATGATTTGGATGGTCATGAATGAAAAAGAAAAATACAACTATCTAACATTTCATCAAGTAGCCTAGTAAGATCAACCCGGGTGTTACGTACCCATCATGGAAAATGTTGGAGTTGTGGCGGGGTTGTGTTACTTTAGGACTAGTAAGCTACTTGGAATAGCAAGATAAAAACATCAAGTGAAGTGTGGAACAAGTTAGGATAGTCAAGACTTCCAAGGTTCACACTTTTACCAAAACACAAGTCTTGCCATATGAAATATGGTAGACTTGGATGGTTTCAACACTTATGGGTTGTCTTAAACTCTATCAAACAGAAAGTTTAGAGGGTGTTTGCACCTCTAAACTCATAAGAATCAACCATACACAAGCTCACTAACCTTAGACTTTATTAGAAGCGAGGTAGGTACAAGATTGCATAAGAAATCATAAGTTTCATAAAAGTTAATCAAGATAATCTTCCAAAACAAAAAGTTTAGACCTCAAAATGGTGATGTTCCACCTTAGTTTACCATGGTAAACTTGTGGATACACTCCTAGAAGTGTTCCAAGCTTTGAAATGGAAGAAAAGTGAAGAAAGTGCTTACTTTTGCACTTAGAATAATCTACCTCTTTCTGATGTTTGCAACTGATTTGAGGGAGATTTGAGAGTGTAGATGAGTTGGGAAAGTGAAAATGAGTGATAGGGAGCTTGCTTATATAGTGGTTGGTTAGGGTTTTGTGTTTAATGAAGATTAGAGGTGATTGGGGAAGAAAAAGGTGTTATAAAATTGGCCAACCCGCAGCCAAGAAACAACTTGTTGCGGATTAAGCACCTTGGCGGCACACGAAGTGAAGAGGGGGGGGGGGGGGGCTCGCGTAGCGCGGCGCTACCCTAGCCCGGAAACTTTGATTTCTTTCACTTTCGCTCCTGAACGTTGATATTATTATTTTAAGCCATTACTTCCATTTTTAGCACATTTCCAAGTACGAAACATGTATGTAACTATAATTCTAGTATCGTGAATGCATGTATAAGTATTGTACGTATAATGTGTATCAAAACATATAATTAAATGACTGATTGCATGTATAACAATTAAGTATAAAGAACGAATTTCATTATAATCGATTCTCGGATTACAAGGCTGGAAATGAAATATGATTACAAAGAGAATAAAGTTTCCATAAATAGAAATACAAATAAACTTTCTAAATAAGGAAAGTTCCAAAAAGCGAGGTGTTACAGGGTATATCTATTGGGTTTTGGCGAGCGCCACTCATAGGTCCGTGAGACCGCATGTAGTGCTTTCGTGTCACAATCGAGGTTAATTGGCACTAAATCGTCAAGTATTGGATTGCTTCCTATGTCGGCACATATATTAATGTCCTTGCAAAACATTAATGATCAACAATTTCATAAACGCTTTACATACACATTTTTACATACCGGTTTTCTATACAATCACTTTCAAATGTTTTTAAGATTCATTTGATACAAACGCAAACACATGAATTCACCAACTTTTTGGTTGACTTTTCAAACTTACATGTATTTCAGGCAACTGAGTGGATCCTTGCATGGTACGGTTTCAAGACGTTTATATGGTCAAAAATGCGATGTCATCATATTTTGAAGGGTTTGATTCATAGGCCTCGCCTTTGAACGAGACATAGAATGCAGAGCCTTGTTGATTTAAAAACTTTATTTTTGTACAAGTCTTTTTGTAAAACAATGTAACTTGTGATTTCTTTTCGTGAACAACTTATGACTTGTAAACTATTTCTTTGTTGATGAATGGATGAACATCGTACATATTTTATTCATATAGTTTGTTTGCTTACAACGTATGCAATGAAAACTAATCAAGTTCACACCTTGCGCTTCCTCCTATGAGCGGGTGTGACAAGTTGAATGATAATTATGTTTATGTGTTTAAGCATTTGAACGAGCCCCGTTTAAGGAGATTCTCCCGGGCTTTTACCTTGATGGGCTCCCTTCATGACCCCATGGTGGGTTATTGATCATATGTTAAACGATTACAATCCTAGTTGGTTGAATGATAATTATGTTCAAGTGTTTAAGTATTTGAACGAGTCCCGTTTAAGGAGATTTTCCCGGGCTTTTACCTTGATGGGCTCCCTTCATGACCCATAGTAGACCAGGCCCATGGTTGTAACTTCTTCAATTGGCATTTAACAATTTCAACATTGTCAATGATTATCGTCACTGACATTTATAAAACAACCTTATAACCTATCACATATCCGTCCTGTTAACAAACCTGTTAACCCAACATCACAACCATTTCTCATCATTTAAATTGGGTTCGCTCAATAACTTCATCATCTTCAACGACCATCATCATGAACATCCACAAAACCAACTTTATAACCAATCACATCTTTCCTAAACAATTCCAACCCGTTAGCCTAAAGAAATTTTATAACAACAAATCATATTTATACAATTCAAATCGAGCCGAACCAAGCCAGACAGACCATTGCTCGTGTCTGGCTTGTTTTACAAACTGAACCGAACTAATCAACTCATTTACAACCGAGACGAAGTACAAACGAGCATTTTCCAACCGAAACAAAAAAACAAATTAGCATTTTCCAAGCGTTTAGATTTCTAAACGAGCGACGACTGATTGGGCTATGGTTATACGAAGGGTAAATTCGTCCCATAAATTTTAATCTCCCATACCCTAACACCTCTCCGTCATCATTTCCCACATCCCCCATATTTATTCACACGGCTTCTCAAAACCACATTACATTACAGGGTGGGATTAAAGTATAAAACATTATTAATCTAAACCCTTGCGCAGCAGATCTCTGAAATCTAGCTAGGGTTTAGCGATGGGTGTGCCGTCGTTTTACCGGTGGTTAGCGGAGAAGTATCCGATGGTGGTGGTGGACGTCGTCGAAGAAGAGCCGGTCGAAATCGACGGCGTTCAAATCCCCGTTGATACGAGTAAACCTAACCCTAATTTAATCGAATATGATAACTTGTATCTCGATATGAACGGGATTATTCACCCGTGTTTTCACCCTGAGGATCGGGTAAATGTTATTAGATTTTCGTTTGAATTCGTTGCTTATTGCTGTTCATTTCATTCCATTTGTTGATTATTATATATATATATTGTATATGTATATTGCAACTGTTTTGGATGAATACTAGATATCCATAATGATGGAAATCTAATGTTTAGACACAAACAAGCTTTATATATATGTTCTTATATAATTTCATTTGTTGATTATTATATATATTGTATGTGTATATTGCAACTGCTTTTTTATAAACTTTTATAGGTTTCTAGCAAATATTAGATTGGATGTTGATATGAATTTAATAATGATGGAAACCTAAACCATATTGTGTGTGTGTGTGTCCGGGGGGGGGGGTGGATGTGCTTTTAATGTTGCAGCGGTCAGCTTTGAGTTTAAACAAATATAAGTTGTAACATTGCTTAACTATTTGTCACACTTTAGGCAAATCACATAAGATTATGAGCCATATTTACTGACATGTCTCAAATATCGCCTTGGTTTTAAAAAGCGACAAGGAATAAAGCCGAGGAGCAAATAATTATATAGATTTTTGTATATAATTTTATAGGTTTTTAGCGTCTACTCAATATTTGATCACAAATAAGCTTTATATACGTTGTTCTAATATTGAATACATGTACAACCCTAAAAGCATGCTCTACAACAATATGCTGTACAAAAATGTTGGAAATACATGAGCCATGAGGCGTGCGTCTCAGGGTCAATTTTTTGCCAAAGAAACGCGCCTCGGGTGTGTCTCAGGTACACTTTTTTAAACCGATAATATCACCAACATGCTTTGGGTGAAATGGTTGTGGATGAGGGGAGAAGTCCAATAGTTAAGCGTGTTTGAGGGGTGAAATAGTGGATGGGTGGCTTTTTGGGAATTTATCACTCGGGCAATCAAACACAAACAAATTCGTGAGCTTTTAGTGTGCAAAGTGGACAATATTGGTTGGTATGAGACACGGGAAGTTATGCTGTTGTTAGTGGGCAAGATCACTTTGAAAATGCACATCCAAACAACTCCATATCCGTCTCCTCTTTGAATATGGGGACAGTTCATAGGATTATGTGGTGAACGACTGAACATGAAACCATTTTACTTTAATAGATGTTGATATTTGTTTTGGTGTTTCCTATTTTCTTTGTTTTTTGCAAGTTTTCAGTAGTGGTCTTTTTTACGAAGATAGGTAATTTGGAGAAAGTTATGGTTCCTTTCATTAACGTTTTATGCGGGTATGAATTGATTTGAATTAGGGTCATTGAAAGTTTTAATGGTGCACTAAGTTAATTGTATGTTCTCGCTGCTTGTCGCTTATACATAATTTAATGAATTAGCACATGTTATCATTGACAAACCCAGTGGGCAGAAAACAATAAGTAGTTTTGATATGCTATGTCAATATGCTGTAAAACGCTCTTGTTTTATGATGCTATATCTTATTCACCTGTTTTGATCTTTGATACTTTTATGATGCTACATACAGTCTTAAAATTGATTATTTTTGTGTTTTTATATTTATGTATACAGCCTTCTCCAACCTCTTTTGATGAGGTGTTTCAATGCGTGTTTGACTATATTGATCGGCTTTTTGTAATGGTTCGACCACGAAAACTGCTCTTCATGGCTATTGGTAATTATCAAATGCAACTTTTTTCTGTGTTCCGTTTATAAATGGGAAATTAAAGCTTTCTGCTTACCTTCCAATATGTTTTAGACGGTGTTGCCCCGAGAGCAAAAATGAATCAGCAACGGTCTAGGCGGTTTAGAGCAGCCAAATCAGCAGCTGAAGCTGTAAGTACCTTTCTTTTGTCCATGTTTCATTTTTATAACAAGTTTTTTCTGACCCGTTTTAATGAAACATAATCCAAACGAATCCTCTTTGTTACATAAGTTTTTGTGAAATATGCTTTTAGGCGGCTGAAGAAGAAAAGCTGAGGGAAGAGTTTGAGAAAGAAGGCAGAAAGCTTCCGCCAAAGCAGGAATCACAAACTTTTGATTCTAACGTTATCACTCCAGGAACCGAATTCATGGCTGTTTTGTCAACCGCGTTACAATATTATATTCACAAAAGGTTAAACAATGATCCTGGATGGAAATCTATAAAGGTGGTGTTCATAACTTCATTTAAGGTTTTGCTTTATTATGGAAGTTTATAAACATACACAGTTTATAAAGTGGTTCTGGTTTTTGTGATTTGTATGAAGGTTATGCTTTCTGATGCAAATGTTCCTGGTGAAGGAGAGCATAAAATTATGTCATATATTCGCCAACAACGGAACAGACCTAATTTTGATCCGAACACTCGTCATTGCTTGTATGGTTTGGTATGGTTATCTTTTCAAACTCATTGTATTATTGTACTTAAAGTTAGCAAAATAGATGAGACCCTTTCTTCCAAATTTTCAACTCTTTGTAGATAATTAATCTTCAATTTGATTGCAAATATTTATATTATATCATTAAGAATCTACATTTTTGGATTAAATACCCTTTTTCTTTTAGTTTAAGTTATAACTGAATCTACTCATTCATAAGTAACGGGTCAATATTGCCGCCTTTTAGGTGTGCAAGTCACGTGTTCTTATTTGTTGCTTTTCTTCAGTTTCAAGTAAAGGTAAAATGTTATTGTTGTGAAATCACAGGATGCAGATTTGATAATGTTGGCTTTGGCTACGCATGAAGTTCATTTTTCAATACTTAGAGAAGTAAGTGTTCTCTAACGGTTTATAAATTGCAGATGATCTTACAAAAGTTAGGAAGGTGGTGGCTGTCATGTTAATGTTTATTTTTTGATTATTTTTATATTTCAATTGTCTTCGCTCAATCGCTCAAATGTAAAAATGACAAATTTTTGGTTTATTTTCTAACGTATTTTTTGCTTTTATGGTTAAGGTTATATCGTTCCCAGGACAAAAGGACAAATGTTTTATTTGTGGTCAACCGGGTCATATTGCGGCAAATTGTGAGGGAAAGGTAAAGAGAAAGGCCGGAGAATTTGATGAAGAAGGAAGCAAGAAGAAACCATATCAGGTACGTAAATTATATACCAACTAGTGGGTTACACCCGCACTATGCGGCAGCAGTATCGACGTTCGGTAGGTATCGGTCCGGTTCGTTTCGTCACCTGTACAATACCTGTTGAAACTTAATAAAAACACATTACACCCGCGTTATGCGGCGGCGGTACCGATGTTCGGTTGGTGTCGGTCCAGTTCATTTCGTTACGTGTACAATACCTGTTGCAACTTTAAAAACACTGGAAAAAAACAATAGTTACATACCGTTTGAAGCTTAAAAAAACACATTACACCCATGTTATGCGGGGGCGATACCGTTTCGTTACCTGTACATTACCAGTTGGAACTTGAAAAAAATGTTACACCCGTGCTACGCTGTGGCGGTATCGATGTTTGGTCGGTGTCGGTCCGATTCGTTTCGTTTCGTTTCGTTTCGTTACATGTACAATACAGGTTGAAACTTAAAAAATACACAAGAAAATACTAAAAAAACCAGAAAAAGACACTATTTATCCCAATGTTTGAAATTAATATATATAAGCAATAAGTAATGATATTCATAATTTATATGGAAGTACATAATTTGAATAATAATATTCAGAACTTGCTACCCTTGGTTACATTAATTTGTGTATGATTTTGCAGTTCTTCAATATTTGGACTCTTAGAGAGTACCTGGAAAACGAGATGAAGATCCCTGGTCATAAGATTGATTTTGAGCGAATCATTGATGATTTTGTTTTTATATGTTTCTTTGTCGGAAATGATTTTTTACCACATATGCCTACTTTGGAAATTCGTGAGGTATGTTTTGATCAATTTTATCGTTGGTTATTACATTTTGTATTCTTTTTAACATTTGTTTTTTCAGGGTGCGATTAACTTATTGTTTGCAGTATACAAGAAAGAATTTAGGGCTATGGGTGGGTATTTGACTGATACCAGCAAGGTGATCGAGTGGATCTAACTATCTTTTTAGTGATTTTATCAAACTTTGACTTTTGAATTACCTTCGGTTGCTTTGACTTTGACGTAGACACTGTTTTTCTTGTCACAGCCAGATCTTAGCAAAGTAGAGCATTTTATTCAGGCAGTTGGTTTGTATGAAGACTCTATATTTCAGAAAAGAGCTCAATCGAATCTGGTATGTATTGTAATCATAAGATAGCGACATCATTTTGGTGGTAATCATAACCTTTTTGATTCTTTTTGGTAGGCTCATATTGGTAATTGAAGTTTATTTTGTCCCCATTTGGTTCGTTTTTTAGCCACTATATGTTATTTTTCAACCTTGCAGTTACCAAAGTGGGCCTACTAAAAGACATGTAAATATGAGCACGTATTTCGAAAGTTAGCATAATGGATCTTCACTAAAGTATACTGCTAATCTATGACATTTACCCTTGATTATTTATTTATTTATTTATACAAAAAGTTATGAAAAACGGATAAAGAAATGTTAAATGCCAACTTGAACTTAGACACGTATTTCGACAATCTCTTACATCTACCAAGGTTTTTTTTCCAGAGACTAGCCGCGAATGTAAAACGTGATAAGGCTCAAGCCAAAAGAGGATACAATGCTGGAACACAGGTTGAACCTGAGTCGCTGGTTCCAGTTCGCCGGTTCCATGGATCACGCCTTGCATCAAACCAATCCTCTTCACCATACCAACAAAAAAAATCAAGCGGTTCTAAAACATCCATGAAAAACGAGTACCGAGTTACCCATGCTACTGAAGATTTATCTGCACTTGACATCAAGAGCAAAAGGCAGATGCAATCTGATGATGGCAATATTCGGGCTAAAAAAGTTGCACGTTTGTCTTCTGGACCTGCTATTGTGGAAACAGAAACTTGTCTTGAACAAGAAGTATGTGTATTTTAACTCTACTCATTTGATTCATTACAGATAAATTGTGGGTTTAATTCTTCATCATATTAACTATGTACACCATGCCAATATAGCTGAGTCTCTCATCTACTAAATTGTTGCATTGCATCATCTTACTCCTTAAACTAGATCTTGCGGTCATGTACTTGGTTTTAAAATGCGCGCATAATGCGTGATGCGCCCGATGCACTAATGAGAGCGCATCGCAACAGCTGATGCGATGCGTTTACGTGATGTGAGAATATTGCGCGCATTTCGCATAATGCGCTCTGATGCACACAACAACATTGTTTCTTATGCTTTTTTTCCAGATTTTATGAACTATGTTCGGTTTTTTCCATAATTAACATCTTAGTATGCTTGATTTGAACCAAAAAACACAACTCTTATCTTCTAATTATGTCAGTTGTTTACTTTAAGTATGTTTTTATAACTTTTTATGTATAAATAATTTTTAACTATTTTTTTTATAAAGAACGCATCACATACGTGATGCGCTCGCATCGCGCATCAGATTTTTGGACTAAATGCATCGGAGCGCATCACGCAATTTAAAACCAAACATGTAGTATTTACTGACGTCAAATCTGGTTGTGTATAGGCACTCGAGAACAAAGAAGAATTAATGATAAAGTTGAAGGGGGTTCTTCGTGAAAAGTCTGATGTTTTTAACTCTGATGAGCAAGAGGAAGACAAGGTTAGAGTTCTAATATAATCTTCTACTTCTATGTTTTGATTTTGTATGAGTATGTGGTTATGGCAGTTAATTACAAGTTACATTTTTTTGGTGGTATTGGTTTTGTATTATCTGTTTAATAAGATTCAGGAATGCGTAGTATAAATAGCGGTGATCTTTTGAAAGGATGCAATTGTATATATAAGATTTTAATGTTTTAATGTATTTTGTGCAATTATGTCACTCTCATCTCTTGTTGGATTGACCAAACGTTTTGTGATTCTGGTCAACATGTCAAGTAAAGTATAAAAAATATATGCTTTCAGTGACTTTGTATAACAATTGTTTCCAGATTAAACTAGGGTCCCCTGGATGGAAGGAACGGTATTATGAAGAGAAGTTTTCAGCCAAAACCCCTGAGGAGCTAGATGCAATAAGGAGAGATGTTGTAAGTTTCTTAAACGTTCTAACATTGCCTATCAATAACCGTTTCAATACGCTAAATGATCAGGAACCTCACATGAAATTTGTGGTTTTGGGTTTTGGTCTAAATGGGTTCTGGTCAGTTTTGGGTCGGTCTCACAATCATGTTTAGCTAAACGGGTTGGGTTTGTGTTGACCTAGCGGGTTGACCCGCTTATCTGTTTTTATCATGTTATTATATTATAATTAAAAAATGGTTAGGTACTCTATGGCAAGCTTTAAAAATTAAACGAAAAATTGACATTATAATATATAACTAAACACAATTGTTTATATGCTTTAAAATGCAAAAAATAAAATTTAGAGCTTTAAAATGCAAAAAAATAAAAATAAATCGAGTTTTTTTATCACCCTTAATATCTCACAACCATGTTTAGCTAAACGGGTTGGGTTTGTGTTGATCTAGCGGGTTGACCCGCTTATCTGTTTTTATCATGTTATTATATTATAATTAAAAAGGTTAGGTACTCTATGGCAAGCTTTAAAAATTAAAAGAAAAATTGACATTATAATATATAACTAAACACAATTGTTTATATGCTTTGAAATGCAAAAAATAAAATTTTAGAGCTTTAAAATGCAAAAAAATAAATAAAAATAAATCGAGCTTTTTATCACCCTTAATATCTCTACCATTATCAATCGTACCAATAAAAAATTAATAATTGAAAATGATGTGATGACATATCTAACACAATTTTTTATAGGTTCTAAAATATACAGAAGGTCTATGTTGGGTGATGCATTATTACTACCAAGGTGTTTGTTCCTGGACATGGTAAAATTTTTTTATCAGCTTTTTTTGTTTTACATAATTCTGTCATTTTGTATTTCTTACGGTGGAAAGTTTTGTTTTTCAGGTTTTACCCTTATCATTATGCCCCGTTTGCTTCTGATCTCAAAGATCTTAGTCAGCTAAATATAAGCTTTGAGCTCGGTGCACCGTTTAAACCATTTAATCAATTGTTAGGGGTTTTCCCTGCTGCAAGGTTGTGTTCTCTTTCTATCTTTCTTCATTAAATATTTATATATATATATTTTATATTGATCGGGACGTTTTGCAGTTCCCATGCACTTCCAGAGCAATATAGAAAACTGATGACAGATCCAAACTCGCCTATTATTGATTTTTATCCAACAGGTATATTTGGTGATAAAATTGATTTATGTTTTACGTTCTTCGTACACTTATGTTTATTCTTCTTCATCAGATTTTGAAATAGACATGAACGGGAAGCGGTTTGATTGGCAGGTCTATCTCATTCTTTATTTTAGTTTTTATTATAAATTCAGTTCATAAACGCTTGTTTATGTACGTTTGTTTGTGTTCATGAACACTTACCAAATGAGTTTTATGTTCGTGTTTGTTCATTACGGAAATGAATGTGTTCGTTCGTGTTTGTTAATTTTAGGCAATGAACGCAAACGAACGTTCATGAACACAAACTAATGTTCATGAACACACATGGAAACAAACGTACACAAAGAAGCGTTTATGAACAAATATTATAATACAGTAATACTTGTCAGAATTTTTAAGTTTTTAAATATAAAAACTAGAAACCCTAATGAACTATCGAACGCAAACGAACACGTTACCGAACGTTCACGAACACGTTACCGAACGTTCACGAACATAAATGAACGAACACGGCCTTTGTTCATGTTTGTTCATTTATTAAACGAACGAACACAAACGAACTTCCCGCCGAATGGTCCACGAACTGTTTGCTGAACGTTCCGTTCGTTTGCAGCCCTACTCATTTTTAATAATGCAACTGACATTTAGGTAAATGTGTGAAATGTTCATCTTTTCCCTGTAAATGCTGACAAACTCTTTTACGCGTTTATTGTTTCAGGGTATAGCGCTTTTGCCTTTCATCGACGAAACCCGTCTTCTCAGCGAGGTGGAAAAACTTGAAAGTTCTTTAACGGTATGGTGATCCATGCTTTTACGACGTCAGGTAAAACTAAGTATTTTATTTATAATCGGCTAATCATGAGTGTGATTTTGGTTCTTGAAGGAAGAAGAAAGAAGGAGAAACAGCAGGATGAATGATAAGCTTTTTGTGGCTTTATCGCATAAGCTCTCTCCATACATCCTTGCGTTATGTGACCGTACTAAAAACCTGTCGGCAAATGAGCGGGCTGAAATCAAGGAACAAATCAACTCTGAGGCAAGGTTTGTACGAATATCCCTCAGCCGTTTAATAATCGACAATCAAGTCATAAATTATTTTAATCTAAATTGGATTATTTGCAGTGGTGGAATGAGTGGCTATATATCTCCTCCTGCAGGGGACCCATGTCCGAAAATTTTTAGATCACCCATTGAGGGGATGGATGATATAACCGACAATCAAGTCATGTAAACTAACCGATCCATTGCTATGTACATTTCATTTTTATATTTGTGTAATATGGCATCGACTAATGTTTCATCTACTGTTTGAACTTTCAGTTCTGCAATATACACGCTTCCAGATCCTCAGCAACACGTAGCTCATCCTCCTGCTGGAGTTCAATTGCCAAAAAAGGTAAACAAATATTCTTTTTCTGTGTCTCTTTGGTGAAAACGGTATGATACTAGTTTTTATATTATATTATATTATATTATATATACACATATATATCAATTACCAACTTCTTTATGCTTTAAAGGTTGTGCATTGTGCATTGTTGATATTATTTTATTTTCTTCTTTTTTCATTTTTTTTAATTATAATCCCTTACTTTTCATCTTTTACAAATGTGTAGCAAAGCATCTTTTATTTTTAACCCCAACACCTTTCCACTTTCAACTTTGTCCCTCTATACTTACGTTGCTATCTCAAATTTGCAAGTTAACACGCTGCATTGTGTGCGTGTTCAACGTTTTTATGTCTATTTTTTACCAATTAAAGGCCCCATCGTGCACGGGTCCTATGCCAACTTAGTTTTTTTTTTTTAATGTTGCACGTTTTGGTCTCATTTTTGCGCGTTAACACACCATAATGGGCTTGCGTGGCTCAACGTTATTAGGTCTACTTTCGTTCGGTTTAATGGTCCCGCTGCAACGGGCGGGTCCTAAGTACTAGTTTTGTAATAATTTTGAAGCTAGAACAAAGGGCCTTTTATGTTAATTGTTACCTCAACCTTTACCAAAAGGTTTCCTGTTTGACTTGAATCCATTTTGCCACAATCGTGCCTATAATTTATTTGTGTCATCTGATTAATGTATTTCACAATGAATTTTTCTTCATAGGATCAATCTTCACATTATGCTAACACCCTTTTTTGTTATGCAGACGGTTACAATGGCAGATTTGACACCCGCACCTGCCTTATGGCACGAGGGTAAAGGGCACAAACCCTTGATTAAACCAAGGTACACTCGTGTTGGTTTTCTTTATTGTGGGACACTGTTTAGCGATCACAATTTTGACCCGTTTACTTTAATACGGGTTGATTTCGGTTAAGGTTTATCTGACTTACATTTTGGATTCAGGACTTTTCAGTATAATCCTAACGGGCAAAATAATCACAAGAACCCCCCTGGGTCTATTTCCGGGCCCCAGCTGCTTGAGGCTGCCCGTAGGCTGGTACTCAACAGCTTACAAGTTGGATCGCGTGGTTGTCAACCAAGTGGACCGGATCCATTCTATGTTTTACCACAACCCCAAGACCATGGAGCCAATAATCATCAGCCAAGTGGATCTCAGAATGGGCTCGTAAACACTCCACGTGGGTCCCAAGATCAGAGTAGTCTTACGCGGGTTAATGGTATATGGGTACGTGAGCAGAAACATCAGTCAAGTGGATCTCAGATCGGGCCCAGTAACCCTCCACATGGGCTGCTGAACCAGCATCAGTCTGGTGGATTTCGGAATGGGCTTGCAAACACTCCACATGGGTCTCAAGATCCGAGTCATAGCAAGCATGATAAAAGTGATCCGCAGCCTGTGCGGTGTAGTGTTAGGCGGGTTAATGGTATATGGGTACGTGAGCCGATTCAACATCAGTCAAGTGGGCTGAACCAGAATGGGCCCAGTAACTCTCCACATGGGCTGAACCAACATCAGCCTGGTGGATTTCGGAATGGGCGCAGTAACTCTCCACATGGACAGAACCATCAGCCACGTAGACGTCGGAGGGGGCCCCGTAACCATCCACATGGGCAGAAGCAACATCAACTAGGTGGAAATCAGAATGGGCCTGTTAACTCTCCACATGGGTCCCAAGGGCCCACCAAAGTGCCAGGTGGCACTCAACCTCATCAGGGTGGTGCATCCAACAGTGGAGGTAATTCCTCTGGTGGGAAGAAGAAGAAGAAGAACCTTAATAAGTCAGGTGGAAATCAGAATGTGCCTGTTAACCAACCAAGCGGGTCCCAAGGGCCCACCAACGTGCCAGGTGTCACTCAACCGCAACAGGGCGATGGATCCAACAAAGGAGGCAAGCCCTCTGGTGGGAAGAATCATAATCAGGTGGATGGACCCGCTAACCCTCAACAGGTGTCCCAAGGGCCCACCATAGTGCCAGGTGTCACTCAACCGCAACAGGGCGGTGGATCCAACAAAGGTGGCACTGGTGGGATGAACCATAATCAACCTCAGGGTGGTGTGTGGGTACCTGTGGGGAATCAAAGCGGTACACCGGGGAACACAAACCCTAATAAAAAGAAGCGCCGACAAAAAAAGAAGCAAGCAGCGGTTGCGCAAAACCTGATTTCTTAATTTCATTTAGAGCTGATGTTGGATAGGGCTTATTTGTTCTTTTTGTTGTGTATTGTATGATCTTCATTTTTTCAAATTCTTTCGGGGGTTGTACTTTTGCAAGTTTCTTTTATATAAGTGAAATAGACGGAACACAGTGGATCTGCAGGCGATATACACATCGAGCGTAGGCTTATATCCGATGGTTTTATTGAGCCTATGTAGTTCTTTGGTTGATTTTTAGATGGTAATTAATCAATACGATCTATTTTTTATCAGCAAAGTAAACTCTTCGATTTAACTAGAAACTCTGAAGTCTCAACGAATATAAAACCGAATCGAGTTTTCTGAATTCAAGTAGACTTTCAAAATCTGAATCGAACTTGGTTCGGATTTTAATTCACATTAAAAAAATCTCAATACATGGAAGCCGATTTGATCATCCTGAGGAATCTCGAAACCAAATAGTTTGTTTAAAAAAAAAACTAAATATGCGGCTGCGTTTAGATGTTATTTCTTAGCATTCCGATATAAATTTTAATAAATACGCACTTGTATTTGGAATGGCGTGGTGACGAACTGGGCCGGTACCGACCGTGCAACATCGGTACCGGTATCGATGTTATCAAAACCAATATCGATATTTATTTTTATGGTTTTCCGACGACGTAAAACACGATTCTATATTTCTGGTTACATCATACAACTTTTGTACAATAAAACCACTGTAACTATTTCTTTTGTAGTCGTCAAAACCGAGCCGTACAAATTTTAACGTCCCGCTGTAACGTGTGGGTTTCACCAGCTAGTTGGTTGTACATTTGAATGATCCCAGTATTAACGAACTCGTTTAAGATGTTTGTAATTAAAACTACACCAACAAGCTTGGAGACTAGTGTTATCAGCTATCAAGCTGTTTGGAAATGTGTCGCTTCCCATAAGATTAAGTTTCTAGTCCTATGAACAATGTTGTAGATTTAGGAGTAGGGTTTACTGGGTGTGTGAGTTAGCTGATAAATAAAAAAAACTAAAGTAACTGTTAACAATCAAAACCATGGATTATGATAGCCGCTTACTAACCGTCAACCCACCAACCCAATTCAATACCATTGAACCGTTTACATATAAATTCAGGCCAACCCGAACACAACCTGTTTAACCCGTTTTTTTTTTTATATGAGAACAAACATTATTATAACTAAAAATGTGAAATATAAAATGTAAATATATATATAGGGGTTGGTTAACGTACAAATGGCCTTAACGTACGATGCGTACGCTGTGAAAATATAACATGCGGAATTGAGGTCATAACATGCGGATTTTAACGTACAAACTCGGAAGACTACCAAACCCGGAAGATTCATCATGCAGCTTCACAAACCCGGACACCTATAATATGCGGATTCACAAAACCCGGACACCTATAACATGCGGATTCACAAAATCGGAAATATAACATGCGGATTTCCTAAACTCGGAAAATATAACATGCTCCTTCACAAACCCGAACACCTATAACATGCGGCTTAACAAACTCGGAAAAATATAACATGCGGAATACTCATCGCGTACGCTCGTACGTTAAGGGCAATTGTATTTTACACTTTCTCTCTCTCTCTCTCTCTATATATATATTCTAAATACTTAAAAGGGTTAATGGTTTAACTCGCTTTTTTTATACGGGTCAACCCGAACCTGACCCGTTTTTTTTATACGAGTCGTGTTAGTCGAACCAAACCTGTTTTTTTCGTGTCGGGTTTGGGTTAGGTTTTGATTCGTGTCAAGAATTACCGCCCCTACGTATTGTTAAGTATGACTAGAATCTTATAGCGACTCTACCCTGATGTTTGGGAGCATGACATGAAGTAGGATTTCGAAAGGATAATGACAACCTTCATATTAATTTATTGAGTAAACCGCAGTTTTACCCCTTGAGTTTTGGGGGGCGGAATCACGTTTACCCCTAGTTTCAAAATCTTGCTACATTACCCCCCGTTTAGTCCCAATTGCATGATCTTGGACCTTCCCACTTAACGCGTTAATTGTCAACGTTTCTTTGGAACGGTCAAAGGGTATAGTTTTCTTTTCACCTCTTTTTACTTAGCCCTATCAATAAAACCCCATGTAAACCGGTTTAGTTTTAGTTTTAACCCCCCCCCCCCCCACCCCATTCACACCCCATCGAGAACGTTAATGCCATTTCATACAATTGTGGATAGTTGTGATGTTACAGGGTCTAAGATTAGGTTGGTTATGGTGTACTTAAATTTAGGTGAATGTCGTATGAACCGTGTTAGGGTTTACTGTTCATTGTTTGACAGACACCTAGATTAAACAAGGGTGAAAAGAAAGTGATCATAGTTAAGGTACATGGTTGTTATTGAAGATGATATTGTGTTTAATGAAATGTGATAACTTAGAATGATATTGTGTTCAATTTCAATGATACTTAGAATGATACTGTGTTCCATTTTAATGATACATAGGAGTTTTTTGCACTAGTAATGCCATTTTTGAATAACTTTGATTGAAACAATTCGATTGATATTACGGTTGATACAAATATGTGTGTTCATTCTCTGTTTACTCTAATTTATTTTATAGAATATGATTTATCGTTACAGTTTTTGTATCTAGACTTCTAGAGTTTCACATAACTTTCATAAAAGAGATTCCCAAGAGGTTGATCACATCACATTGCATGAATTTTCATGTTCATGTGATTGTTTCCTCTTTATTTTTTTGTTTTACGTAGGGATATGATTTGAGTTTAGACTATTAATCTAAAGCTCAATCTCAACCCGTGCTATTCGAGCTTGAGATTGGGCTCGGCCCGGGTTCGGATCTTCGTTATTTACTACTTATTTAGTTTTTTATTTTATATATTATTGAGTTAATTGCCATTTTAGTCCCTGTGGTTTGGGTCATTTTGCCAGTTTAGTCCAAATGTTTCATTTTTAACATCTGGATCCAAAAAGGTTTTATCGTTGCCATTTTGGTCCAACTGACTTAACTCCATCCATATCTGTTAAAGCTGCCAAGGGCATTTTTGTCAGATATGGATGGAGTTAAAACAGTTGGACCAAAATGAAATGGGAAAAATGCCCTTGGCAGCTTTAACAGATATGGATGGAGTTAAGTCAGTTGGACCAAAATGGCAACGATGAAACCTTTTTGGATCCAGATGTTTAAAATTCGATCAGCTCTTCATTTCCCTCATAGTACTCAATCAATGCATTCCAGAGTGCATTTGCAGTTCGGTGTTCTTCAAACATGTTGCAGTCATCAGTTGAAAGTGCCATGGTTAGGGAAGCATGTGCACGACGATCACGTTGGATTAGAGCCTTGTCCTCATCAGTAAAGGTAGTTGCATCATTGTTGGCAACTACCGCATTTCCTCGAACAACCGTTGGAATGTGGGGTCCAGCGGTAACAGAGAGCCACAGATTGTAGTCCGTGTACTCGAAGAACGACTGAATGCGAGTCTTCCAAGTGCTAAAGTTTTCAGCCCCTTTCAACTTTGGTGGCCGAGTAGTGGTTCCGGTCTCAAGTTCCGCTTGAACAATTGGACTTAGTTGATTCAACGACATCTTTGCTTGATTCTGACAAAAGAGAGCTGATCAGAAGCTAATCTCGCCGATGACAAGAGAGGCACGTGCAATTTCGCTGACAGATCTTGCTGGTCTTCAACCTTCGCTGGTACACTAGGTTGTCCTGCACGAGCGAACAAGCTAATTCCGCTGACACACACAACACAAACGTTAGTTGGACTAATTTCGCCGATTACCGTGATAAGAACGCTGTGGTTCAATATCACAGTTCTCGAAGTCGCCTTCGATAATTTCGCTCAAGGGTCACCGGACACTATTTCGCTGATAATCAGTAATTTCGCTCGAATGATGATCGTCGAAATTAATGATCCTGCGATGAGTTTCTAAAAGATTTAATTATGTTCGCTATATTCAACGACAAGTTCGCTATATTCAAATTTTAAATTCGCTGCCTTTATAAATTGTTCGCTGCATTCATGTAAAATTCGCTGGACAGAGGGTTTAACACGAACTAAAACCCTCTAATCACTCAAAAACAGCTCAAAAACCATGTTTTGATGCATCAAAATGTCCAAAATGACTCCCTAATCATGTATTAACAACAACCTATCGGTTAAACACACCAAATCAATCCATTTTAAGTCCAAAAATTTAAAAACCTTGACACTTTTGAAAAACCTTCAAAACTATGAAAAATCTCAACAAGAACACAACAACCAAGAGCACTAAGGCTCTGATACCAAATTGTAGATCCCAAAATCAATCCGGATCACAGTGGTTGGTTGTCTTAACCCAAAACACCTATTGATTAAGTGTTTGAGCTATGAAAAGTCAAGAATGATCAAAGATGAAGGTGAAGCTAATGGATTAATGAATACAACAAGTGTTGTATTGAATCCAAGCAATGAAATAAATCAATAGAACACCTTGGATATCAGATTTGAGCACAAGATCAATGATAGAATGTAAACAACACCAATATTCATTCAAGAGCCAAAAGCTTGAGTTGGTTGCAATAGAAGGGCTATATATAGTGTTCCTGACTAGCCAGCAAATTTATAAATTTGCTGGAGTCTTATCTACACTAGGTCAGGAAGCCTAATTCTAGAGAATTACAAAATAAGCCCTTATACTATCAAAATAGCTACAAACTATAATTAAAACTAATCCAGCACAAGTATCAACGATCTCAAAAGTTCCAACAATATCCCCCTAGATCGTTGCATACTTGTCTTTTCATTCTTCAGTTGTTTCCGCTGGATTCTCTGTAGCTGGCTTTTCAGGCTCTGTGGGATTTTCTTCGTTCGTTGTCGTTTCGGGTGGTGCCTCGGTCTCGATTGACGCAGTCTGAGTTTCTTGAGTAGTTGCAGCTTCACTAATTGGTTGATCCTCCATAGTGGCCTCATATGTGGATGAGGCCAGAGGTGGTGATGTTGTGGTGGGTTCAGTTGTTGAAGCAGAGGTTCTTTCTTTCTTACGTTCATGTTTCTTTTCTTTTTCTTTCTCGCTTCCTTTTTCTTTTCTTCGGTTTCTTTTCTTTTCTCAATCTTGTCTACCAAATCCAGCATTTCCCTCTTTAACTTCCAGGCTCTCTCTACCGCTCTCTGAAATAGCGCAGCCTCCTCTAGATTTGCATTACCAGCTCCCACGTTTATGCGGCTAGCATTCAACACTGTTAGATCTGAGAGCCCAAACATAAAAACATCCATAGGATCCAAGATACGAATATCCACATTTTCGTTGGATCTGATCACAGCTTCACCTGTTTTGCTATCATAGAACCATTTCTTGAAGTCATTGAGGGCAACAGGAATTTCTTCAGGGAGTTTGATTCTCGTGACCACTTTGGCAGGGTTGATCACCCACGTCACCTTTCCCTTCCCTGTTACTGGATCAATGGTTGTTTTCGACACTCTACGTCTTGGACGCTGTGGAGCATGATTAGGGAAACCCTTGTTGCTTTCTTTAGCGATTATCCGCTCAAAGTCTCTCCCGATCCCTCTTTCTTCTGGATTTAGGATGTCCAGACGACCAAGCTCACGCAAATCCCACCTGGGAAGTGTAAAAAGATCAAATCCGGTCTGAAAGTACTGGATTACGCCACCACATCTTTTAACCACAAACATTCCTCTAAGGTTGTCGTACATCCAACTGATGATTCTGTCAGTAGCTTCACTCTTTTCTACAGTTATCACTTGATAAAAATCTGGGAGTCTTTCTCTCTCTTTCTTGAACCATTCTGGATGCTGAGGAGAGAAAGTTTTTCCATTTTCTTGCTCATAGAGAACTTCCTCTTCCAGACCCCATTCGATGAATCTAGCTGGCATATCATCTCGGTCCACTTCCTCTTCATCACTTTCATTCCCCTCAGTTACCTTCTCGACCGATTCCAGACACCTTTTCTTAGCCTCAGCCTCCTTTTCTTTTCTAGTAGTTTCTTCTTTTATGAACGCTTCAAAGTCGAAGATTTCATCAAAGGAGAACATGGGCTTTACTTTCATCTGCTCACACATATTTCTCATCATTTTGTACATTTTCTCTAACCCCATCTGCTGGAATCTGATGAACTTGGATTGCTTAGCCATGTAGGCGTTCATCTCTTTATTTTTCTTATGCTGATCCTTAATCTTCTCTCTCAGAAGGTTTGTGTCGTTTACTTGGTTCTTCAGCAGACAGATTTCTTTGGCAACAGAGGGACCGGTATCTTTGATCAGTTTATCGTAGAGCTCTTGAAAGGGACGAACCCTTTGTGGGGGGACCGGTGGCTTTGAGAACCTGGTCGGCTTCACAGGAGATACCTTGGAAGAACTCTTGCTTGCTGAGGCTTCATCAGGATCAACAATCAACGCATCTACGAAGTCGTTCAATGACTGAACTTCTTCAATAACAGTCTCTGGTCTTTCGGAGGCTGATATCTCTTTTCTCTTGAGTCTCTTTTCCCTCTTTTCTTTTTCCTGCAGGACATGAATTTCCTTAAAAATCTTGAATATGACGACGATGTCTTCAGTTTCTGCCGCCCTGATGCTTGCACTCATGAGTCTATCAGGATTTTCAGATGCCTTTTTCTTCTTAGGTGGCTCATCTTCGGTAGCTTTTTTTTTTCTTCCTTTTTCCTTTCGAGCGCTCTTCCTTTGTAGGTGCCTCAGCTTGCGCTTGAGCAGCTCTTTGCTGTTTTTCTCGAACTGCCTCCTTGTATTTTCTATATGCTTCTTTTACCAGTGGCAATCTTTCAGCTGGATACATCCAGTCGTGCAACAACACCCATTCATTTGTCTTGATTTCTGTGTACTGGCGACTTGTAGGAACGTGAAATTTGTAAAGACCTCCATCGTTTGGAAGATCCTTGTATTGGTCGTTGATTAACATTTGGATGAATCTTGGATACATTGCCCAAGTCGGCCCACTGACATTTTCCAGCATGTAGTTGAAGATTAAACCAGAGATGTTGAACTTTTGTTTTGTACACAAATTTAGCATAGCTGCTGACCATTCCAAATTCAACCCATCAAACCCGCCTTTGCAATGGACTAAACTCATAGCAAACACATGAACGATGAACCTCCAGTCCCTTGTGAGTCCACCCCTTTTGATCTCGTTCTTTTGCTGAAAGTCTCCTGCATATCCCATCCCCCGAAATCCATCCAGGATATCATCCTTTTTCAGGAAAATTGGATCTTTTGCATTGTCTTGCAGTTTTAAGACTTTGCGAATCCTTTCTTCAGTTACTTCTATTCCTTTGTTGCGCACGGTTGACGACATCCCTCTGGCGTTATTGATGGTTTCAGGCTTTGCATTTTCCAAGAATTCTCGAACATGGGTTTTGTATACTTTAATGGCAGTCTCGACCGCGTACCCGATTCTGCTAGATCTGACCCATCTAGCTGCATCCTCGAATTCCTGTGGTACCTGCTCCAGATTGATGCTCTGATTATGTTTTAACGTTTTATCCCATTCGATGTTCTTCACCATACTGCTTTTGACACGAAAAACGAGGCAAGTTAGAAAGAGCATGAGAAAATAGATATTTACACGAGAAACTATAAACACAACAGTATTTACAAGATTACTGTGAAAAATATATTAAAGGTCTGGTTAAAAGAATTAAAGAAATTTGTTAATTAAAAAAAAATTAATTTCTGCATAATTTCGCTGCCGGGTCATAGATTGCTTTCGCTGGTGCTGGTGATCCAGATCCGGAGCTTACATCAACAACGATGACTGGTCATTGTCGCTGACTTCGCTGATGAGCCAGACAGTCATTATCGCTGATGTCGCTGACTAGCTATACTCTTGTCTTCGCTGAGTTCGCTAGCGGCTCGGTATACTTTGTCGGCAACGAAATCGGATCAAGTGCATGTTTACCGGTTTAATTTCGCTAGCGAATTTAGCGATGACAAGGTTTTGTTTCCGGAAATGATTCGCCAGCGAAGACAACCGGCTAGATCGCTATACGAGCGAAATAGACTACTTTGCTGGTTGCTCGAACTCGCGTTCGAGACTTTTGATCTTCCAAGTTGTTTTCGCTGCCTTCGCTACATTCATCGTTAATTTCGCTAGCACCATAAATTTCTTGAAAAACCCTTCTTAAACCCTAACTGATCTCACCCTCTGATTAGCTTCAAACAGCGACACTTTTAATCGGTTTCTAAACACTAATTTTCTCAAACCTAACTACCCTAGATCATCTTACTATATAAAGATTTAAGAAGACCAGTTCGAGCTTAAAGGATAACCAAGAGCACTTGAAACATGAACAATGATCAGAACAATTTAGAAGTGAAGAGATAGTGTAGATTACATGTCGACTTGACCGAAAATAGTGTAAGATTATGAATGACTTCGAAACAGAATTTGACAACCTACTAATTTGTGAAGAGAGCCTGATTCTAGAGAGAAATGTGATGAAACGGTTTAAAAATTTTGAAAAATGATGGTTTACAGATATTTATACAAGAGATTAGATAACCAGTTAAATAACTATTTCGCTGGTATCTTAATTTCGTTGACATTTGAATATTTTCAAAACTTTTTAATTTCGCTCGTAGATTTCAAGCTTTCTCGTAAAACGTGCCCAGTTTTTGTTTAAAAAATTGTTTATTACGCAATATTCACAAACTTGCTAAAATAAGGGCCATTTTGACTCCGAACTTCGAATTTCCAGCTCTGGGAGGTTCCATTTGATGCTGATTATCTTAAAATATTTGACGCTTGCCAACTTACCTGCAGAAGATCATATCGCCAACACTTGCCAATTTCTTTATTTATTATTATTATTATTATTTACTGATCAGGGCACAAGAAAAACTGCCAGTATGTTTGTCCGCTTAAATCCATGCATCCTTCTTTCAACATGCCTTCGGAGAGCGCTTTTATCATGTTTTTGGTAATATTGACAAGTCTTCAATGGCCCCCACACTAGCTATTGAAAATAGAATCATTACGCCCCCGTGAGTCACACATCAGGACATACCCCCGCGATCAAGGTATGGACAAAGATTCCTCATGACAGGTGAGTATATTGGTTTCATTCTCTTCAACGATAGAACGGAGATTAGGTCTGTACTTTCATACAACAGAGATCCCAAGAACTATCGAGGGCTAAGACAGATAGTTCGGTGAACAGGTCAGTACTACCGTACAGCAGAGTTACCAAACTGATCTATCTAAGGTTTTTGGCCAAAACTGGCGCTTATTATGAGAAGGATTTTGGCCAAAAATGGCGCTTATTAGGAGGGGTTTGGCCTTTTTTTTAGGCACTTATTATTAAAAGGATATCATAGCGTCTAGGTCAGCATGTATCTGGATGCAACAGAAGAGCAACTCTGATATCCTCCGAATGAAATACCAATATAAAGACCCGAAATGTCAGACTTTGGCAATCTGTCAACGCAAGATTCAAGACCATTAAGCCATATGCCGCAACGTGTTACCCACTGAGATGCGTAATGCTTGAGAAAAGCCAGAATTCTTGTGTAGACATTATGTTTTGCTCCCTAACAGCAGTTTACTCGTCGGTGTTGCTGAATCTACTGACACGTCGTTGCTCGGTACCCCGATTTCTTTTTGTTTTCTGTTTTTGCAAGAAATGACAAAGTGTTAGCAATTTTCTATCACTTCCTCTAGCAGGGGTCAGACAAAAGCATCTGTACATCTGTTTTTGGATTTTCTGAATATATCCCCCTTAAAATCTTTATTTTCGTGAGTCCATTTGCCCGAAAATAAAATTTTAAACATAAAATCTTTTTGGTGGGCGACGTTTTTCGATACTTGTTTTATTCTCAACACACTTTTTTTTAAATGTATTTACGGACAAATTGGATCACAAGATTCATTTCCATTCAAGGAAATTAACCATTTCCAACCAGGTTACCAGCTGGTTGAATCGGGTTTTATCAAAGGCTTTCGTGAAAATGTCGGCCTGCTGCTGTGTTGTATCCACTGGCACCACTTGAATATACCCCTTCTCGTAGGCATCTCGAATTGCGTGAATTCGAATTTCAATGTGCTTTGTTCTTGAGTGGTGTATGGGATTCTTTACAATTCCCAGACATGCTTCATTGTCGATGAATATAGGAGTCTTCATGATGTTGATTCCATAATCCAACAACTGATTTTGTATCCAGAGAACTTGTGAGCAGCAGCTGTAGGCCGCAGTCTATTCTGCCTGCGCTGTTGAAGTGGACACCGTTGTCTGCTTCTTGCTTTGCCATGAGATCAAACGATTTCCCAAGAATTGACATCCTCTTGATACAGACCTGCGATCTACTTTACAACCTGCATGATCACTGTCAGAATAGGCAATAAGATCAAAATTACTATCTTTAGGATACCAAAGACCTAGTTTCGGAGTTCCTTTGAGATAGCGGAAGATGCGCTTCACAGCAGTTTCGTGAGATTCCTTGGGATTTGTCTGAAATCGAGCACAAAGACAGACTGCCCACATAATGTCCGGCCTGCTAGCTGTCAAATACATCAGAGAACCGATCATCGAGCGATAAAAGGATTTGTTTACTGGTTTTCCTTGAGGATCTAGAGTAAGCTCTGTCTGAGAGGCGAATGGGGTGCTTGCAACTTTGCAGTCGTTCATCTTGTACTTCGTGAGAATATCCCGAATGTACTTGGCCTGATGAATGAGAATCCCATCCTCCTTTTGCTTCACTTCTAGCCCTAAGAAGAAATTCAGCTCTCCCATCATGCTCATTTCGAATTTTGCCTTTATGACGGTCTCGAATTCTCTGCACAATGCCTCGTTAGTTGACCCGAAGATGATATCATCGACGTAGATTTGAACCAGCATTACATCCTCCCCGATCTTCTTGGTGAAGAGAGTCATGTCGATCTTTCCTCTGGTGTACCCACACTCTAACAGGTAAGTTGACAAAGTCTCGTACCAAGCACGTGGAGCTTGGTGAAGACCATAGAGCGCTTTGTCCAACTTGAAATAGCGACCTGGAAAATGAGGATCTTCGAACCATGGAGGCTGACATACGTAGACTTCTTCCTTTACTTTCCCATAAAGAAAAGCACTCTTTACATCCATTTGGAAAACTTTGAAATTTCTATATGATGCATATGCCAGGAATATTCTGATTGCTTCCAGTCGTGCAACCGGAGCAAAAGCTTCCTTGTAGTCAATCCCTTCTTCCTGACGAAAACCTTGTACTACCAATCTGGCCTTGTTCTTGATTACCACTCCACGATCATCCATCTTGTTACGGAAGACCCATTTAGTACGAATTGGAAACTTTCCTTCAGGAAAATCTACTAATTCCCAAACTTTAAGCTTCCTGAATTGAGATAGCTCTTCCTGCATGGCCAGGACCCAACTAGAGTCTTGAATAGCATCTTCGATGTCTCGTGGAATGGATTGCGAAAGAAAAGCTGCAAAGAGACCTTTGTTGATGCTTGACGACTGCCCTCGTGTACGCACTCCTTCTTCGACTGCGCCTATGACGTTTTCAAGAGGATGATTTCGATTTGTCTTGTATCTGGCATTTGTCAGAGACTCAATTTGCTGCGGAAGGTTGGTGAAGTGTTCGTCCACGTAAATCACTGGTGGATCATCTTCTTGAGTTGGTTCATCCACATTCGCCTGTGAAGAAGAAGCACCGTTTTCTTGGGTGTTCTCAGGCGAAGTGTCACCAGTTGCTTCATTCACAGCCAGAATAGGATCAGTGGTTGATGGAGATAGACGGGTGGTAAACGGAGTTAAACCAATGTCTGATGAGTCAAACAGTGGTTCAACTTGAGTGTCTTTAACAGGTTCTGTTTCTGGAACAACTTCCGGAATTTCAAAGGTGTTAAAAATCACACCTACATCATAGAACCAATCAGGAGTACTTCCGGTGTTGGTGTAGTTTCCTTCTTGAAAGTCAACATAATATGATTCAATCACCATCTTCGTTCTTTTGTTGTAAACACGGTAGGCCTTCTGTGTGGATGAATACCCCATGAAGTAGCAGATATCACCCACTGCTTCAAATTTGATGAGATTTTCCTGAGTGTTTAGAAGGGTGCACGAACAACCAAATGGTCTGAAGAAGTCAATGAGTGGCTTTCTTTTGAAGAGAAGTTCATATGCAGTCTTTCCATGTGGTTTTACAATGAGTACCCTGTTTAGAACGTAGCGTGCCGTATTTACTGCTTCTGCCCAGAAGATGATTGGGAGCTTTGAAT
This sequence comes from Helianthus annuus, assembly GCF_002127325.2. Taxonomy (NCBI): domain Eukaryota; kingdom Viridiplantae; phylum Streptophyta; class Magnoliopsida; order Asterales; family Asteraceae; genus Helianthus; species Helianthus annuus. The sequence goes on from NC_035446.2 coordinate 17,425,810, forward strand.
CCACCAGCATGGTTCGTGCAGCTTCGATCAACGTTCTATTTTTGCGTTCAATGACTCCATTTTGTTGGGGAGTTCTGGCAGCACTGTATTGGAGATGAATTCCCTTTTCTGCACAGAAGGATATGAAGGTTTGATTTTTGAACTCGGACCCATTGTCACTTCTGATCCACTTCACTTTTAGTTTGGTCACGTTTTCAATCAGCGGGATGAACGATTTGAGAACTTCAGCTGTCTCGCTTTTTGCTTCAAGAAAATAGACCCATGAAAACTGAGAGAAATCATCTGTAATCACCAAACAGTAAGAACTTTTAGCAAGACTTTTAACACTAATTGGACCAAAAAGATCCATATGTATCAATTGAAGAGGCGCAGTGATCGTATTCACTGCTTTGGACTTGTGCGATTTCTTGTGTTGCTTTCCCTGGGCGCATGCTATACATTTTTCAGATAATGGGAACTCTTTAATCGGAAGGCCTCTTACTAAGTTTAACTTAGAGAGTTTGTTCATATTTTTGAAATTAACATGCCCCAATCGCCTGTGCCAAAGCAGTGATTCCGACTCTAAAGCCTTAGAGATCAAGCAGGTCAGATTGTCGTTTGTCTTGGGATTTTTCATATTGAGCACGTATGTGTTGTTTTGTCTTGGAGCAGTGAGCATGATCATTTCAGCAGGAACAACATATCTGGGCTTGAGGAACAGGCATTCCATGTCATTGAAAAGCACCGATATTCCTTTATCACAGACTTGTGAGACACTCATGAGATTGTAGCACAACTCCGGAACATAGTTGACATTCTCCAACGTGAGGGCTTCAGACAACACATCTCCTAATCCAACGATCTTTCCTCCTTTCTCATCTCCAGCGAAAGATACGAAATCACCATCGATGAAGCGACAGTTCTTCAGAAGTTCCTTCAATCCAGTCATGTGTCTTGAACATCCGCTGTCCACATGCCAGATGTACTCCATGAGCATACGAAGCCATTTCTGGAGTTTATTCTGATATACAAAAATATATACAAATTAGCTTGATTTGGGAACCCAGATTTGCTTCATTTTGAATCTATCGTGGTTTTAACCCACGTTGACCTCTTTTTGTTTCCAAAAATAGGCGGTTGACTCAACCAGATTTTTAACAGACTTCTTAAGATAATTTAATTGATATGTGACGTTTGTAAGAAAATCATGTTCTGGTTTAGAAAACTTCTTGGTTTTACAATGTTTCACTGTATGTCCTAAGTGACCACAGCGAAAGCATCTTTTATGTCTGGGTCTTTTGGTGTTGGAAGATGATGTATGTGATGAGAGTCTTGAGCTTTCTGCTTTCTTCATTTTCTTGTCCACTCTGTTTTCATCTTCTGAGTATTCTTCATCACTGTCTGAATCGAATGAACTTTCAGACGTGTTGTCCTCGCTTGAGCTTTGCTCTTCACTTGCTTCGTAACTTGACTCATTGTAGCTTTGATCTTCGTTTGAATTTTCTGAGTCTTGATCTTTGATGGTTTCAGAACTTGAACATTTGAAACTCTCATCCTTGGTGGGTTGTTCTTCACTTGAGGATTCGAGACTTTCACTACTTGTTGTTTGATCTTCACTTGAACTTTCTGATCTTTGCTCATCTTCTGAGGTAGTGATACTTGAGTCTTCATTGCCATGATCTTCAGTGACACTCTTTTCTGAGTCTGTCAAACCTATTCTAGAAGGAATAAATTCGGGAATCTCCCCTATGAGGAATTTTCCAAAACTATTCCTTTTCAATTCTGGCACAAATACAGGAGATTCACAAACAACTTTATCATCACAAAATGCATAATTCAAATCATGACATTCAGACACACAATGTTCACGATCAGGGGTCTCAAATATAGGCACATGGCCCTTACAGTCATCCGAAGATTTGAATTTAGGCACACGGCCATTACAGTCATCCATCCTACTTAAATTATTACATTCATCCTTAATATTGTTTCTCCTAGAACAGTTCCAGGCGAACCAGTTAACGGTGGAATAACTGTCGCCTGAATATCCTATTCCTATTTTTGAACCGCCGCAGTCTCCATCCTCATCGCACACATCTTCTTTACACACAATGGGATCTGCATTACTTTTAGAACAGTTAGCGGTTGTCTCATTTTCACAAAACTCATTTTGTTCAATAGAGGCCTTTTCATTGATGAGATCGTTTTCGGGATGAGGAGTCAGCATAGGCACATAGTTTTTGCTATGTGGTGGAAAGAAGAGTTTTCTTTCATTTCCGTGCCTGTCCTTATACCCAATCCCGTCTTTCACAAACGTTGGTCGTTGGCAGTTTTTGATGTCACTAAAGGCCTTTTGACTGACATTCCATTTGTCTATTATAATTTGTAATTTAATCTTTTCGTTCAAAGTTTTTTCTAATCTTTCTGTGAGATCGTTAATGATAAAATCTTTTCTAAACACAAATTCTTTTAGAGTTTGCATTTCAGCTAAAGTTGAATTCAACTTTCTCTGATATGCAGCCTCATTCTGTTTAAGCTCGTTGTTAAATTTTAAAGCTTTGTCTTTTTGTCTCTCAAATTCTAGATTTAAAGACTTGTAATGTGCCACGACATCAACGCATGCAAGTGTGCATAATTTTTCTTTAAGACTAAGTGGAATACTGTTTACCAAGTCCTTGTCAGCCTTCTCTTTTGATGAATCTGCTTTCATGGCGGCTGCTGGGACCTTTTCCTTACCCTTCTTTTGATCAGATGCCTCTTTCAAAACATGCTCCTCTGCTTCTCCACACTTTTTTTTTCATTCTCAGGCTCCACTGAAGTGAGAATGCTTTTCAAACCTTTGTCAGCAACGTTGTCTCCTTTTGGAATTCCAGTTGTATGTTTCTCACACTGCTTGAGTGAGGATTCGCTTGAGATTTTTGCCATAAGAGCTTTGTTAACTTGCTCCTTAGTTTCAACAATTTCTTCACTCCAATCATAGTCTTCGACGACTAAAGCTTTTGGCGTGCTAGGAGACGCGTTGCTCTTGTTTTCTTCAACTGTGATTTGCTTTATAGCAGGAGTGGTTTCACTGTTTCCTTCTTTCAACAGAGGACAATCACGCTTGAAATGGCCCAGATTCTTGCAATTGTAGCACCTAAGTTTAGATTTGTCAAAACCAACTTTTCCAAGACCCAAACGCTTTCCTGTTTTGTCTTGAAATTTCTTTAACCTCAAAGTGATCATGGCCATCTGCCATTTTAGATCCATTTCTTCCATGTCATCTGGCTCAGCCTGATACATGTCTTCGGCAGTGAGCATCTCCTTCTTCAGTTCTCCAGAGATCAAAGCTTCATAGCTACTTAGAAACATGTTGAAAAGTGCCACGTTTTCAGTAGACACCTTCAACGCTTGTGTATCGCCAACTGTAATGGTCTTTTCACTGGGTTGTGGAGCTTTCGATGCGCTTGCGGAAGCATTTGCATAGATTAAATCAGAAGCTTGTGGAGTGATGCCACCTGAAGCAAGAAACGCTACGTTTTTCAATCCGGCAGAGGTTTGAGTTGACTTTGGTGGGTAACTGGCAGTGTTCATCTCTCTTTTGTTGACATCCATTTCAAAGGCTCTTAGGGTGTTAATCAAGTCGGACAGAGTGACAGGATTTGGATTGTTGAGAAATCTTTCTTGATCATCATGCATTGTAGGCTCCATTCCTTGGGAAGTGAATCTAGCATTCCAGAGTGCATTTGCAGTTCGGTGTTCTTCAAACATGTTGCAGTCATCAGTTGAAAGTGCCATGGTTAGGGCAGCATGTGCACGACGATCACGTTGGATTAGAGCCTTGTCCTCATCAGTAAAGGTAGTTGCATCATTGTTGGCAACTACCGCATCTCCTCGAACAACCGTTGGAATGTGGGGTCCAGCGGTGACAGAGAGCCACAGATTGTAGTCCGTGTACTCGAAGAACGACTGAATGCGAGTCTTCCAAGTGCTAAAGTCTTCATCCCCTTTCAACTTTGGTGGCCGAGTAGTGGTTCCGGTCTCAAGTTCCGCTTGAGCAATTGGACTTAGTTGATTCATCGACATCTTTGATTGATTCTGACAAAAGAGAGCTGATTAGAAGCTAATTTCGCCGATGACAAGAGAGGCACGTGCAATTTCGCTGACAGATCTTGCTGGTCTTCAACCTTCGCTGGTACACTAGGTTGTCCTGCACGAGCGAACAAGCTAATTCCGCTGACACACACAACACAAACATTAGTTGGACTAATTTCACCGATTACCGTGATAAGAACGATGTGGTTCAATATCACAGTTCTCGAAGTCGCCTTCGATAATTTCGCTCAAGGGTCACCGGACACTATTTCGCTGATAATCAGTAATTTCGCTCGAATGATGATCGTCGAAATTAATGATCCTGCGATGAGTTTCTAAAAGATTTAATTATGTTCGCTATATTCAACGACAAGTTCGCTATATTCAAATTTTAAATTCGCTGCCTTCATAAATTGTTCGCTGCATTCATGTTAAATTCGCTGGACAGAGGGTTTAACACGAACTAAAACCCTCTAATCACTCAAAAACAGCTCAAAAACCATGTTTTGATGCATCAAAATGTCCAAAATGACTCCCTAATCATGTATTAACAACAACCTATCGATTAAACCCACCAAATCAATCCATTTTAAGTCCAAAAATTTGAAAATCTTGACACTTTTGAAAAACCTTCAAAACTATGAAAAATCTCAACAAGAACACAACAACCAAGAGCACTAAGGCTCTGATACCAAATTGTAGATCCCAAAATCAATCTGGATCACAGTGGTTGGTTGTCTTAACCCAAAACACCTATTGATTAAGTGTTTGAGCTATGAAAAGTCAAGAATGATCAAAGATGAAGGTGAAGCTAATGGATTAATGAATACAACAAGTGTTGTATTGAATCCAAACAATGAAATAAATCAATAGAACACCTTGGATATTAGATTTGAGCACAAGATCAATGATAGAATGTAAACAACACCAATATTCATTCAAGAGCCAAAAGCTTGAGTTGGTTGCAATACATGGGCTATATATAGTGTTCCTGACTAGCCAGCAAATTTATAAATTTGCTGGAATCTTATCTACACTAGGTCAGGAAGCCTAATTCTAGAGAATTACAAAATAAGCCCTTATACTATCAAAATAGCTACAAACTATAATTAAAACTAATCCAGCACAAGTATCAACGATTTCAAAAGTTCCAACAAAATGTTCGGCCTATTGCCCCACAACGCGGGCGGGGCAAAAACTAGTTATGATTATTTTCCAGTATATTTACAATTATAATTTTCATATACAATCTAATATACATTATTTATTTATCTTTATCACATTTTATATATTTTTATAATAAGAGTAAACTACAACTTAAGTCCCTATGGTTATCACCCAATAACACGTTGAGTCCCTATTTAGCAAAATTGAATAATCAAGTCCCCGTGGTTGTTGATTTGGATCAATAAGGTCTCTCTTAACGAAAGGGGTTAGGCAACCGTTAGTTGACCGGGGCAATATTGTCTTTTCAAATAAAATTCGAAGGGTAATTGTGTCTTTTGCAATATTATTATTATTATTATTATTATTATTATTATTATTATTATTATTATTATTATTATTATTAGCACCATATATGTCACAACCTCAAATTTCACATGCGAGGTTTTAGCGCAATGCGTACGACTGACCAGAGTCCAGCCATTAATCATGTTGAACCAATTATTAACGTTATAAAATCATCATAATCAACACGATTTGCGATCAAAGTTTAGAAGTCCAAAACAAAGTTTAAGTTAACAGTGGAAGTAAAGTTTAAAAATTCAGACACAAATAAAAAACACAAGGGATGGCAATGGGTCGGGTATTGGTAATCCCATACCCATACCCGATTGTAAAATTGTGTCCCATACCCGATCCAATACCCGTCGGGTAATTATCCGTCAAGTATTGGGTATACCCATCAGTTTGTTAAAAGATATACGTTAGGATTTCCAAATACATTTTTTACTATTATAAATATTATATAATTTTATTTATACAATAACTATTATAAATTAAAAAGTACATTATATACATATAAGTTTTATTATAAATTAATAATAACTTTATAATACTTATACGCTTATATGTATGTACTTCACAAGATACAAAATCTAAATACTATTATCAAATACATATACTAAAAGAAAATTATTTTTTTTCACATTATAAACATACAAAAATAAATCACTAATAGACAAGGGTAATGGAAAATAAAAATAGGAACTAAAAAAATCCAGGTATATGGTCAGGTATATAGTTCGGGTAAACGGGTAAGTGGTTTTGGGTAATCGGGTCGGGTATCACTTAATCTCATACTCGACCCATACCCACAATTTTTTTAAAACTAATCTCATTCTCAGCCCAATACTCGTCGGGTATCGGGGTACACCCGTCCTGTTTATGTCGGGTTTTGGGTATACCCATCGGGCTCGGGTATTTTTTCCATCACTAATAGCATAAGTAAAATGTAAAGTTTGATGACCCACGACACTTCTCATATTGCAAGCCTCCGTGCAGCTGTACCTAACGACCTGTAAAGCATGCAATAGTGTGTAAACATAACGTCGGTGAATTCACAATTTTAGTTAAGCGTAAAGAGTAAGGTAAGTTCACATGCAAAAACGTTATAAACCATGACTCGGGTAGCTAACCCTCATCAAGACAACTAAACTGTGTGTACCGAATGCTGACGAGATAGTTTTTGTGCCTAGGGCTGTAAATGAACCGAACGTTCAGCGAACAGTTCGTGAACCGTTCGGCAGGAAGTTCGTTTATGTTCGTTCGATTTGCTTAACGAACAAACACGAACAAAAAATCTCGTTCGGTTAGCTTAGCGAACGAACACGAACATAGGTCTCGTTCGTTCGACTGTGTTCGTGAACGTTCGGTAATATGTTCGGTTACGTTCGTACGTGTTCGTTTGATTATATTAAAAAAATAAATAATAAACCTTTTATCTAAACATATTGAAAATTTGAAACCCTATTTTTTTCTAAGTTAGCTAAAATTTGGACATGCTAAGACATTTTTGGGGATAATTATGTCTAAGTTAGTTAAATTTGATTCATCGTTTGGTGGTGTATTAGACTTCTTGTGTTTTGATTTATCATTTGATGGTTGTATTTACTACTTATATCCAATGTTTAATGATAACAATATTTTTATTTTTTTTATTTCCAAGTTAAATGTTCGTTTGCGTTCTTTTTTATTTGCTTGCGTTCGTTTGTGTTCAAGACCAGTGTTCACGAACTGTTCGTGAACAACTGAATTTCCTTAACGAACAAACATGAACATAAACTTATGTTCGGTATGCGTTTGTGAACAGTTCGCGAACACGTTAATTTCCTTAACGAACAAACACGAACATGGCCTTGTTCGTGTTCGTTCGGTTCGTTTACAGCCCTATTTGTGCCCTCATAAATGTCTATCCGCATTGATGCAATGAAAAGGTCAATAGTTCACGCCCGGCTCCCAGCAGGGTGTGAGGTTTGTCAAACCTAATAGCGCTATCAACTAATACCCCGCTTGCCAACCCGACATGCTAATCCGTAAAATGTGTAGGGACTTCCAGATAGAGTTTGCGTTTAGTTAAGTGTACTATTACCACATCCAGAGATAATAGAGTACGTATGATCTCAATCCAGGGATACGCGTGTAGCCCCAAACCAGGGGTACCGTATGTGTTTCCTAAATCAGGGAAGTAAGTGTTTTGTCCCAAACTAGGGATGCATGCTTTTAGTAAAGAGTTGTGAACTCACCTTAGTTTGCTCGGCTAGAATATTAAATGATTTATAGTAGCAGTGATCAACCACGTCCTGATATGGTTACCGTTTTAGTTAAATCGTGCACACTTAAATTCTACACGTAACTACCACATAATATGCAACATGTTGACACTTAGTTATCCATCCGCGTAGTTATGAGTAGGTGTACCTCTCATATTATGTATCACACTTACTTAAGTTTTAATCATGCATAGACACTTTATATCTACTAACACAACCAATAAAAATACATAAATATCATGTTTCACCTTACGCAGTTTCATATAAGTTCTAGAGCTGTTTTCCAAAATCTATTTAAAATACCCTACAGACTCGAAAAATTGTGATATTTTTATGAGACGAGTCATATAGTTCACACACACACACACACACACATATATATAGAAAAAGTGTAGCGTACAATAGAGCTTATCGTACGATCGTACGAGACATGGATTCACATGTTATAAAAAAAGCGCGTGTATGGAAGTTGCAAAATCGCATGTTGGTGTATGTAATGAAATCGCATGGTACATACATATCAAATTCACATGTTGAATTTTGTCTCACAAATCGCATGTTCAAGAGTGAATCGCATGTTGGTGTATGTAATGAAATCGCATGACACATATATATCAAATTCGCATGTTGGATTAGTCTCACAAATCACATGTTCAAGAGTGAATTTGCACTAGATTGTACGACTGGGATGATCGGGTACATTTTGTACGATAAGAGCCATTGTACAATAACCGACCTAAATATATATATAGGGTTAGGATAACGTACAATGGCTCTTATCGTACAATATGTACGCGATCATCTCAGCCGTGTGATCTGGTGCGAATTCACTTTTGAACATGCGATTTGTGCTGAAAAACCAACATGCGAAATTGCTTTATATACCAACATGCGATTTCATGAAAAAAATACCAACATGCGATTTCCAACATGCTTTTTTATAACATGAGATTTCACATTATCGTACGAGCATACGATAAGTCATAATTGTACGTTACACTTGCACTATATATATATATATATATATATATATATATATATATATATATATATATATCGTAAGACCTAAATGTTTACTGAAAAATTAATAAAAATCATTTAACACACAAGGGTCAAATTCGTCGCATTTCGTCGATAGTTTATGGTATAATTTATTTAAAACTCCTCGTAAATACTTTTAACGAAATTCCAGTTGGAGAATTGGATGACCTCCTAGATCTATCTATTGTAAAAATTTCATATGTTAACTCCAATCCTATTCAAAGTTATAACTCCCGTAACAGGCTGCAAATTATGCAGGAAAACGTAGCTTGAACCTTTGTTTTCGATTTAAGTTTTTAAAATATCAAAACTCGTTGAAAAATTATGATTCCAATGGGGTTTGAAAGCTACTTCATGGAACTACATGTTAGAATCAAGAACCACACATTTTTCTTAAGTTTTGACCATGTTATAACCGATACAAGTCGGCTGTGAAAATCTGATCAGAATCTATTTGACATCAGCTTACGATTAAAACATGTTTATGACTCTTTAACCATGATTTTTCAGCAAATATAACCTGCATAATATCATATACATCAGTTTAACGTCAAGTTTTATCATCAACATCATGTATAATTGAAACCCTAGCAGGCATATGAGATCATAAAGTTACTAGACTATCAAGTGTTGGTGCATATGTCTATCGACTTCGTCTTGTATTGAGTCTTGTAATAGGTTAGATAGAGAAAAACGAGAATTATGTAGGTGGTGGCCATTTCGCACGAAATGGAACATGTCCATTTCGTACGTATTGGCACCGGTCAATTCGTGTGAACCTGTTTCGTACGAAATGGACAGCCTATAAATATGCGCCTTGAGTCTTTCCTTTGTAACAGTTGCTGATTCCAGAGCCGAAGTGTTGCTGAAATGTCGTTTGATCTGTAACGCTTTCAAATCAATAATCAAGACAGTTAAAGTGAATCCTAGTGTGAATCAAGCTGTAATCAAGTCCGAATCACTGAATTCTGCCTTTGATTTGGATTAGAACTCTTCTGATAGACTCGTATAGGTCGAATCTCGATCCTACAAGTGGTATCAGAGCTCAGGAGGAAGAGTTCTTACCATTTCAGCTTGATTTCATCGAAATTTCTGACTTCTACTCATTCTTTTTCACATTTTTCAAAATTAACGGAGTTTTCATGGTTAAAATGGACTGATTTCTTCATATAACAAGCGAAACACAGTTTTAAACAATCCTTGAAAGAATTAGACTTAAAATTGACCTAAATCTTGATCAATTTTGTCAAAAACTGTCCGATCGTGTGACATCAGCACCAATTCGCACGAATTGGTAACTAGATCGCTTGAAATTACTTCCATTTGAGTTCGTAATTCAGAGGTCCATTTCGCACGAGTTGGTAATTCAGAGGTCCATTTCGCACGAGTTGGTAATTCAGAGGTCCATTTCGCACGAATTGAACCCTAAGTATCCCATTTCGCACGAATTGAACTCTAAGTATCCCATTTCGCACGAATTGAATCCTAAGTTGTTCGTTTCGCTTGAAAAAGGCCATTTCGTACCAAATCCAGTTCGTTTGAATCATCAATTCGCTTGAACTTTGTGAATTTGTGATACTTTTTACCGAAACATGGAAGAAGAGTTTTATAACGTGTTTGCTACTACTCCAGCTGCTCGAGTTACAGTTGCCAAAGCTCTTGAAATCGAAAATGAAACGGGAACCTTTCAAAAGCCTCCGAAGCTTATGTACATTGAGGATTTTAAAGGATGGCAGAATCGTTTTGAAAACTGGATGCAGGCTTATAAGTTTGATGCATGGGTTTCGTTAGGTAAAGATACGTTAAACAGAAAGTTGAACGTGGAAATGAAAAATCTTTAAGTGATTATTCAGCGGATGAGAAGTTAAAATACACCAGTGAAAAATGATGATTAGTATTCTCCAACAAGCGGTAAAAGAAGATATTTTTGTTTTGCTTCAACATGAGGAAACTGCTAGATCAATTTGGTTAGCGTTGAATAACAAGTTTAAGGGAAGTGCTGATATGATAAAAAATAAACGTGCATTACTAAAGAAATCATTTGATATGTTTACATCTTTTGAAGATGAGACGACTAAGAAGACTATCGATAGATATTGTCATCTTGTTCAGGAAATGAGATGATTAGACATCAAGAAAGAAGACGATGAATGGGTTGATAAGCTAGCTGATGCACTACCACAGAATCAATGGGGAACATATTTGTTGATTTTAAAACATATGAGAAAATCTGAAAGTATGAATTTGAGTAAGTTCATTCAGAAGCTTGAAGAACATGAATTGGATGTTCAGAAAACTGCTTTCATGAATAATCCAAGTGCTCAACAAGATGTTAGTCTATACTATAGAGGAAGCAAATTTGAGACTACTCCGAGTCCTAAGATTAAGTCTGCTTTCAGTGCTGATGGTACTTCTGGAACAAATGTTAGCACTACAACTCAGAGTGGTGGATATTCTTCGTCTTATTCAAGTTTTGATCCAAATTTCTCACAAGTTCTCAACGACAGAGTTCAACAAATCTGCAATGCAATGTGACACTAAACATACAAAATGGTCAAAATCTCTCTCCAGAAATGGCTAAGCAACACATCGTATCACTTGTTACTATGTTAGAATCGTATGAAAGTTTAGTTGCTGGAAGAATCGGAAATCCGATGCTCACCAAAGAGGATTATGATCTGATTGATTCTGAGGAACTTGAGTTGATGGACATCAAGTGGTGTTTAGCTAGTGTCTTGAGAAGAGCAGAAAAATTCAAACAAATCACCGGTAGAGATGATCTTCGTGATGCTGCTACATCCCAGTTAGGGTTTGACAAATCAAAGGTTACTTGTTTTCGTTGTCGAGAAAAGGGGCATTTTAAACGAGAGTGCACGAACAGAGAAGCAACCGGAAGACAAGATCCATTTGGAAACAACGATTATCATCGAAAAGCAATTTATCATCAAATTTCTCAACAACCGTCATCATCCCATGCTATTGAAGATGGAAAGAAGAAAGCTTATCTAGTTAATCAAGATGATGAAAGATTGCCAGAGGGTTTTAGCTGGGACAAATACATTCCGGCTGGTCCAGCCTTTGTTGCTCAAATCTTGGAAGAAGAATCAGTAAATCTAAGCCAAAAAGAAAGAAGATTTTCAATTCATCAGAAAGTGATGAAGACACTGATGATGAGGAAGAGTATATTAATACGGCTAGAAAAAATTTGGACTCATTTAGTTTTAATTTGTTTTTTGCAGATAAAATCAAGATGTTGAAAGAGAAAAAGGCTGATCGACTGAAGAGAGAATTAGAAGAATTGGAAGCTAAAAGGATTGTTGAAGAAGAAATTGAAGCAAGAAGGATTGCTGAAGAAAAGGCAAAAATGAAAGCTGAGAAAGTAAAAGCTGAAGAAAAATCTACAGAGAGGGTCGAGATTGATGATAATGAAATGATTACAGAAGATGAGAAAGAACAGAATGTGATTGAGAAGGTGGTGGAGAAAATAGTCGAAGTTGAAAAAATAATTGAGGTTGAGAAAGTAGTCGAAAAAATAGTAGAAGTTGAAAAAATCGTTGAAGTTGAAAAAATTGTCGAAGTTGAAAAGATCGTAGAGGTCATAAAATCTTATGTGAAATGTTTGGAACCATGCAAACATTGTGAAGAAAAAGACAAGAAGTATAGTGAGCTAGACGAGTTGAAAGAAAAATTATTGTTTGATGTGAAGTATGTAAAAGAATCATATGATGTGCTGAACAGAACGGTTGATAGTTTGAACAAAACAAACCTAGAAATAGGAGCTACTTCAACAATGATGAGTTCAACACTAATGACTAAGCAGAAGGTCATAAATAGCTATATTGAAGAGTGTGCAAAGCTGAAGCAGGATTTGGAGACCGAAAAGATTGAAAATGAAAGAATCAGACGATTGTTGCTGAGTTATTCAACTTGTGATTATTTGGTTGACAGAGTTTATCCTACTGTTGCAGGTCTTGAAGCTTTTCAAGATAAAAAGTCGGAAGTTACGGATACTGTAAGAGACAAAGTGTCAAGTATAACAAGTGTCCGCCTCCGATCTGGGAAAGTTATTCTCCTAGAAAACCAAATGAGGAACAATTAAAAAAGCAGTCAATATAAAGTTAAAGTCTGAAACAACTGCTGAGTTACCAGACAACATTGACGTCACATTCACAGCGTCTGACACTGATCATGAGTCTGAGTTATTAAAGAAAGTGGTCGATCAAGTGTTGGATATGGATGAAGAGTCAAAGTCGGAGTCTAAATCTGAAAGTTCGAGTTCATCAGACAAGAGTCCGAGTTCACCAGTCAAAAGGGTTTACAATAAAGAATTTCTGTTATCAAAAAATAATTTGAATGATGAACCAATCAAAGTGGCATATACTTTGAATGATTCGGACAAATTATATTCTGATGAGGAATTTCCGATAAGAAGTGTTAAAACTAAACAGATCAAACAGGTTTTCAAATTAACAGAAATTAATATTTCTGAAATAAAAGATGTAAATCTTACTGAAAAACCTAAAAAATACACTTCAAGGGTTCAACAAAGATTGAACAAGAAAAAAGGTTACAGTTCTGGTTCAGGTTTTCAACAGAAACCAAACCATAACAGTAATTTCAAAAAGAAAGGTTTAGGTTTTATTCCACCTAAAAATTATAAAAATGAGAAAAATTATAAACCAAAAACTAAATTTGTTTCAGGTACACGTTCAGAAGAAGACAAGGAGAAACTATTCAGAAAATAGTCAAACAAAGAGTTTCTCGCAGAAAAGAAAAAGAATGTTTTGAAAAATCTGTGCCAAGAGTTGATAGAAGAACCTGTTTCAAATGTCAAGAAGTTGGGCACTGTAGGATCGTGAGACGACCTAACGAGTCGATCAGAAGAGTGCTCAGACCGAATCAGAGGCGGAATTCATTGATTCGGTCTTTGTTTAACTTGGATTCACTATTAACTGTCTCGTATATTAAACTCTGAACAATTTACAATCTGGAGACACTTCGACAGCACCTCGGCGTCGGAACTAGAACGTTACAACTGAGATCGTTTGAAAGGTATTTATAGGAGAGACCCTACCGTTTGAAGGTGACATGCAACCCTTCAAACGGTCACCTCTTCAAACGGACATGACAATTCAAACGGTCAACCTCTCAAACGAAAGCCTCTCAAACGGTCAACATATTTACAAACTTTTCATGTGTATTCTATCTTCACGTGCATGTTGTAATGATGACAACTTGTGATGTCATCAATATGATGTCACACAATGATGTCATATTGATGATGTCACACTTCTTTAAATCCGTAACGAACCCGAGACTCGACATAAGACGAAGACGACAGATGAATGCACCAACAGACTCCCCCTCCGATGTTGACGAGTCTTAAGTGTCGAGTCTTCGCATCTTCAGTCTTTATCAGTCTCTTTTCTTTCTTAGCATATACCAGGATCTTCTCTTTGGCTCTAGCCTCGTCAGACTCCCCCTTTCATCATGATGGGATCGCTACCTGGAATTTGCTATCACCTTGAGATCAAATCCTAGCTTTTCAGTTTAAGCTCTTCTCAGGTTCTGATGTATCTCCTGACTTTCCGTAGCAGCAAGATCAGAAACCTACACATCTCAAACACTTTATTACAAACCAACAAAGATGTGATTCAACTTAATGAATCAACTAAACATTTAAGAATCTTTCATATTTAAAATTTATCAACAATTTGAAACATTCCAAATTCTAATTCAAATTAATGAATCATCTTAAACTTTCAAAATTTTCAACTCAAACACTCTTATCCAACCATCAGTTCATCATGTTTAGCCTTTGAGATTTTGAATATCAGCTCTTCAACATTAGTTGTCGAAAATCTTTTTGGAATTTTCAAAATATGAGACATAAAGCAAAATCAGAATTTTAAATACAGAAATGAAATCTGTACAAACACTATTTTTTGTGAGTTTGTGTAAGAGGACCATATCAGTTTATGAGACCAATCACCAACACCGTTAAGCTTTAAACATTTTGAGTTCTAAACGATTCACATTGATTGACGATATTGTTGTCCACTTAAACTCAATCTAAAAACTTTTGAAATGCTTACCGATACGTTAAGATATTAATTATTCACTAAGTTCTTATGGACCCCACGATCTCAGCATATCCCCTCATCATGCAATACACTAACTCAAGTAATGCCTTTAAACTTTCATCAACTATGATATGTGCGAAAACAAAGCAGAATGTTTAAACGTTAACAATCAGGTCGATACTTCTGTATACGCAGAGAAAGTCCAATGTTTAAACAAAATAAGAAAAATAAAACAAGTTGAAGTTGTTTAGGCTTTAACCACCAGGTCGATACTCCCGTATACACAGAGGAGGTCCAAAGCCTAAACGAAACACCAAAGAAAATAAAGCAGAACGTTTAGGCAATAACATCCAGATCGATATTCATGTATACGCAGAGGATGTCCAATGCTTAAACAAAATAAAGAAATAAAACAAGTTTAAATCTTTGCAAAATGAAATGCACAATCACAGCGACTTTTTAGCAAAGTTGTGAAAGTTCACAAATTTAACCAGTTTTATGTCTTTCGACAATCAGCGATTACTGAGTAGGCACACAATCAAGAAGGACAAAACTAAGTACTATGCTTTCAACCATGTTTCCCACTAGAACTAGGCTTTTTCATTTAGGTTTGTATCGTTATTGCAAATCTACTAGTCTAGCTGAGCCTACCGTCACATCTTTAGTGAGATCGCTTATCACATTTTATCTCTCCAATTCTTTAGCATGCTGTGACAGTCCAACTGATTTACTATCATTTCCTCTTGTTTCAGCAAAACTTATTTTGAATTTTTCAATGTTTTTGACATTTTCAAATTTTCTAATTTTTTTTTTAAAATATTACTCCCCCTAAAATCAAAATATGTTTCAATTTTGATTTTCTGGGAAAATTTGAAACAAACTGTACAAAATTGACAACTTGATGAGAATCGCATCAATTCTCCATCCACATGGCGTAAACAATCAGAACTCCCCCTCACAACAAACTATTTTCCCATTGTGATTTCAAAACACTTAAGTTTGTTTTAATCAAAATGGTTTTTTCGGAAAAATTAGTTTGTTTACCAATCATTTGTAGGTTCGGGGTCATTTCATCACCTTGTTTTCTTCATACACATGACAGATTTTACAATTTCAGTTTTAGATCTCAAACACCATTTGTAGAAAATCAAGTACAACTTAATGTCCCTGATTTACCACATGTAAAACGAAAAATCACCAGAGTGAAATTTCTCAAGAAATGTGCCGATACATGTTCCACGCTTACCAACCTGGGAACTCCGGCAAGTCAGGTTTTTCTATTTAAACAGATTCACCCAAGCCTGACGATCCTTGGGTGATTTTGAATTCTTGTTCAACAATGGTGGAAAGTTTGCATCATCCATTGTTAAACCTGAATTCTCATATTTTACCTCAACCAATGGCTCCTCTGGCTTTACCATACCAGAATCATTGCCTGAATGTGGCTTGTCAGACTTTGACCTGTCAGATTCATCGCCGACATGTAGCTCCTTTGTTTCCGAAGAAACAAATTCATCGCCAAGAAGTGAAAATTTCTCTTTCTTTGTTTTGTTAATCTTTTGATTAACAACTTTGTCTTTCTTCAAAATTCCTTTCTCTTCTGTCCTCAGATTTGTATCTGATGAATTCGTTTTTCTTGATTTGTTGTTCTTTGGAGAGCAAGACGATTTATCAGAACTGCTATTAGGTTTTCCTAAAGTACCCGAGGACAAGATCTTCTCGAGATACTCTCTCGCCTTTTTCCTCTTCTTTCGCAGTCTGTCTTTATGCCCTTGAGAAAGCTTCACTTTCGTTTCTTGAACTTTAGGTTCTTGAACCTTTTGTTCTTTGGGCTTGACGTTGACTGGAATCTTTGCCAATTTTTGAGACTTAGCCCTCAATCTGTCAGTCGATCTCCTTGGGCAATCTCTGGCAATGTGACCTCTGATGTTGCAGTTAAAGCATCTTCTCGTCTCATAATTCCAACTTTGGCAGTTAACAGCAATGTGCCCTTGATAACCGCACCAGTAACACACTCTGTTATCATACCAATCACCATTCTCAGTCCAAATGCTCAAATCAAAGCACTGTTTGGCTTGGTGATAATTCTTTTTCCTGTTGATTGCTTGATTTGACTTTTGAGCACTGTGGTCCGACCTGCACCACTTATTGCCAACCATTTTTGAATTATCATTTTGTACATTTTTGCTTAGAGCATTCACCTTTTTCAGTTGATTGCAGAACAGTTTTCTGAAATTTTTCCTTTAATTTCAAAAACAATTTTTGTTTTTCAATTTTTTCATTTTCATCATCAGATTTCACATCACAATCTTCAACTTTGACATTATCAAAGTTTGTGACATCTTCACTTATTGGAACAGAATTGATCGGTTTTGGACAGGGGATATTCAAAAACTCAGATGATGTCACAAAACCTTTCAATTTCATTTCAAGCTCATCAATTTTAGCTCTCGAATTCTCAGCTTCATTTTCAAGCTGAGATATTCTTTCAAGATGAGACTTGATTGATTTTTCATTTTCAATCTTAATGTTTTCAAGAACAGATTTTTCATTGTCCAAAACTTTTAACTGTTCTTGAAATTTTGTTTCATTTGCTTTCAGATTCTTGTTTTCCAGCTTTATCCAGAAATCTTCATTTTATGAGGATTTCTTTTTTCTTTCAAAATCTTTTTCCTTTTCTTTCAAACTCTTGTTTTCTGATGTCAAACTGTTTAAATTACCCAACAGTTTGTCATTTTCAGTTTTCAACTTCTCACAATTTTCTTTCAAAATAAGAATCTGCTTATCATCAGCTTGCTTCTCATCTCTCAATTCTTGACTTCCAATGTCAAACTTTCCGCATCCTTCAAGAGTTTGCCATTGTCAGCTTCAAGTTTATCACATTTAGAGCACACTGATACGGAACTTGAAGATCCAATCTTCACAGATTCTTCATCTTTTGACACTTCTTTTGTCCTTGTCTCAAATGATCCTGCACCAAATATTTTAACGAAATCAATAGGATTCGCATTCTCATCAATATAACAACCCCTCTTGATATTGTATTTCATTACATATTTTGCTCTAATACATTCAACAATCCTTTTGTTTATCTCATCAATCACATCTAAGCCCATATTCATCAAATGATTTTATAAGACCTTTATCATTTCTTTCCTTTTCTTTCCGTTTTCAAATTCATGAGTTTTAAGTATGCTAATGAATCTTTTTAGATGTAATTTTGAAAAATTTGAATCCTTTCTTAAATTTTTCAAAAATTCACTCCATTCAATAGGTAATGCATCCGCAAACTTTTCTATCTTTTCAGCATCTGATGGAAATATCTCATGATTTTTTAAGTGACTAAGTAAGGCTCCATATCGGTTTTCTAGATCTTCCAATGTTTCATTTTTCAAACATACAAAATATTTAAACCTTTTGACCCAACAATCCTTTTTCACACTTTTATAACTCTCATCTATAAACCCTTGATTCCAATCATTAAATCTCTCAAAATAATAATTTTCTTGTTCATCAAACATCATTGCCATTTTTTTTTAAAAAAACTGTTCAAATAAGATTACTCTTCTTTGATTGAAAAATTTTTTTTAGATCAAAACAAATTTTCAACTTTTAAAAGCTTCACTGCACTTGAATCAAATGATTGGGCCGATCAATACATGCAAACCGATATGATTGGGCCGAGAACTTTGAATCTCACAGTTGTTATTAAGATCAAGTGAACTATATGATTTGACCAATGAATATAACAAGCCGACAACACACTCCACTTAGCCGACAATATCAACTTTTACTTAAAACTGATTGGGCCTCAATTTAAACCAATTACATTACATGGACCGAATACCCACTAAAGCTGACAACTTTAGAGTATAATTTTGTGATTGGGCCTCAAATGTCCACCAAGCTGACAACTTTTATTACTTTTCACATGCACTAAATCATGATTCTTTATGACAACTAATATTGAATGTTGTAGAATGTTTGGGCCGATACACACATATATATATATATATATATATTAAGTTAAAGCACATGGGTTGGTGATATGTTTCACATGCAAACAACAACAATCACATGCATTCCGGATATCAACAAGTGTATTTGGCCGACAAGATTTGATGTTATTCAATTTATGATTGGACCGATTATCCTAACAATTTATGAGTTTGTGCCTTTAATCATTTCACATGGGCCGCTTTCAGTTGATAATATCAAGACAAGTATCACGTGACTACTGAACTTTTTTCAAACTGAAACCTTTCAAACGAGGATTTCAAACGGAATCCCTCACTTCAAACGATACAAGGGATTACGTTTGAAACATTTGCCATTTTCAAATGATAGAATGTTTTTTCAAACGGAACTATCAGATTTTCAAACGGAAAGGTTAGTTTTCAAATGGAAACCATGTATTTTCAAACGAAATGGTAGTTTCGTTCAAACGGGATGCAGTTATCAGTCCATTTTTACCAATTTTACTTCAAGTTTTGAACTGATATTCTCAAGGATTTATTAAAATACAATTACGCACACATTGTGAAAGTTTCAGCCGATTTTAACCATGAAAACTTGTTTAATTTTGAAAGAAAGAGTAGAAAATCAGAATTTGCTAGCGAAAACGAGCTAAACGGTAAGAACTCTTCCTCCTGAGCTCTGATACCACTTGTAGGATCGTGAGACGACCTAACGAGTCGATCAGAAGAGTGCTCAGACCGAATCAGAGGCGGAATTCATTGATTCGGTCTTTGTTTAGCTTGGATTCACTATTAACTGTCTCGTATATTAAACTCTGAACAATTTACAATCTGGAGACACTTCGACATCACCTCGGCGTCGAAAACTAGAATGTTACAACTGAGATCGTTTGAAAGGTATTTATAGGAGAGACCTCCCCTACCGTTTGAAGGTGACATGCAACCCTTCAAACGGTCACCTCTTCAAACGGACATGACAATTGAAACGGTCAACCTCTCAAACGAAAGCCTCTCAAACGGTCAACATATTTACAAACTTTTCATGTGTATTCTATCTTCACGTGCATTTGTAATGATGACAACTTGTGATGTCATCAATATGATGTCACACAATGATGTCATATTGATGATGTCACACTTGTTTAAATCCGCAACGAACCCGAGACTCGACATAAGACGAAGACGACATATGAATGCACCAACAGACACATTGCTTGGAACTGCCCAAAGCCCAACAACACAAAACAGTGAGTTTCTTTTAACTCAAAATTGAAAGAAAAATGTGTTGATAAAAAGGAACAACCAATGAAAAAATTCAAAGAGTTCAAAAATTCGAATTTTGAAGTTGGTGAAAGTTCGAAACGATTTTACAATAGAAGAGTCGATTTGAACAAAGAAAAATGGGTTGTTAAATCTGAAACTAGTTCTGACAATGAATCTGACTCGTCAAAGTCAGAGGAGTCATTTGTCGTGTCAAGTGATAAGAATTCTGTTCCAGAAATGAACGATGAAAACTTTCCGCCATTGTCAAAAGATAATTTGAAATCAAAAGTTGGAAAGATTGAGATTTCAGATCAATTCTTCTCTGATAAGGAAGAATTTGATGCTGAACAGGCGTTTAATTTTTGGAAAAATGGTTATGGGAAGGTAAAGGGCGTGAAAGAGTTTTATAAATAAAAAAGATGGTGGAGTGAAGATGATTCACAATCATCCAAGACTGGTCAGGCTTGGGTGACAGCGTTCTCTACTTAAAATCCTGACTTGCCGGAGCTCCCAAGTTGGTAATCGTGGAGCAGGAATCGACATCATTCTTGAAAATTGTTTTTGTGAAAAGTCTTAAAGTGTTAGATTTTACAAGAGGTTGAAAGAACAATGTGATGAAACCCCAATCCTACAAGTGGTAAAATAAAACAAACTTATTTTCCGGAAAAACCATTTTGATTAAAACAAACTTAAGTGTTTTGAAATCATAATGGGAAAATAGTTTGTTGTCAGGGGGAGTTCTGATTGTTAAGTCAAGTGAATGGCGAATCGAGGCGATTCACATCAGTTTGTCAAAATTTTCTTTAAATGGTTTTGAATTTTAGGGGGAGTAAGAAATTTCAGAAAATCCAAAAACATCGAAAAAAAAATGATTTTTGTTGTGAAAAAGAGGAAATGATAGTACATCAGTGGACTATCACAGCACGCTAAAGAATTGGAAAGTTAAAAGGTGATAAACGGTCTCACTGATGATATGCCAGTAGGTTTTTACACGCTTAGTAGATTGTGTTCGAGATATAAACCTAAATATCAATACTTACTTGTCTCGTGGGGAACATCTCTCGGATATATGGGTAACCCCCGAAATCTTGTTTGAAGGTCTTTCTATTTCTGACATACTAGGTCTTTGTGTGTGATGATATCTGGGGTATTATACCTGGACTTCTGATTTTACGGGAGCAATAGCCTAGTCCTTGTATAATACTCTGCACAGCTTTAATCTTAAAGCTCACCCTCAGCATAAAAAATGATGAAACATTGAAAAATGCTAATCATGTGCTGTTGAAGAAAAGATCCCCAAACGGGACACACCTAAAGACGAGCCATCATCTCTTTGTCCGAACGGAAGTTCTAACCTGAGCTCTCATGGTCTCGAATTACCCGTTTACAGATACCATTAGTGTACACTCACCTGTAAGACTGAATATAGGAGTCTGGATACGAGAGTATATTCTGAGGTGGTACACGCGAATAAGTTTAAGTCATTAAAACACTAAATTCGTATCTCGAAACAGTTGAACTTTGTGTGAAAATTTAAGTGGATCAGTATACTGACAATCTAAGTAAATCGTTTAGAACTTAAAATGTTTAAAGCTTAACGGTGTTGGTGATTTGTCTCATAAACTGATATGATCCTCTTACATAAACTCTCAAAAATATTGTTTGTAAATACTTCTTTTATGAAAAGCAGTAAAGAAAAAATCCAAAATGTCTGTTTTTCATTTAAAAAACCCAAAAAGATTGTGTTTGTAGCATAAAATTTTGAAAAAATCAAAAAGATTTTATTTCATCTTATTTTCGACAACTGATGTTGGAAAGCTAATTTTGAAAATTCCGGGGTGCTAAACATGATGAACAGAGGTTTGGGAGAGTTTGTTGGAAATGAGAATTGATTTTGAAACGATTAAATGGTTCATTAAATTGAAATCAAATTTGTAAGTTTCAATTACAAGTGGTTAGTAAAGATTCTAAAATTGTTAAATCTTAAATAATTGTGAAACTTATGTTTTGGGTAGAGGATGTGCAGGTTAGCCAGGTTTCGACTCCTGAAAGATATGCGAAAGCCAGGTTTCGATTCCTATGGACTTTCAGCATGAACTTATGCAGATAAAAGCCAGGTTTCAGATACTGTTGCTATGGAGAACCAGGAATTGTTCAAGAACCTGTGGAAATGCTATGTCAGATTGCGATCCCGGAACAACTTAAGGGGGAGTCTGCTAGCAAAGGGGAGTCTGAAGATTGTAGAGCCAGTTTCTGATAATAGATCTATGATCAGGACAGAAGCTGATGTTGCTAATGAGTGAGAGAAAGAGGAGATTGAAGATTAAATCAACATCCAAGGGGGAGGTTAGCTGCTGATAGAATAAGAGAAAAAATTGAAGGAAGCTTACAGTGTCAGATATTTTGAAAAGAGCGAAGACTGATCAAGACTGAAGACTTGTCATATTGAAGACTCGACACCGAAGACTTCGTCAACATCCAAGGGGGAGTCTGTTGGTGCATATGTCTGTGGACTTCGTCTTGTATCGAGTCTTGTAATAGGTTAGATAGAGAAAAACGAGAATTATGTAGGTGGTGGCCATTTCGCACGAAATGGAACATGTCCATTTCGTACGAATTGGCACTGGTCAATTCGTGTGAACCTGTTTCATATGAAATGGACAGCCTGTAAATATGTGCCTTGAGTCTTTCATTTGTAACAGTTGCTGATTCCAGAGCCGAAGTGCTGCTGAAGTGTCCTTTGATCTGTAACGCTTTTAAATCAATAATCAAGACAGTTAAAGTGAATCCTAGTGTGAATCAAGCTGTAATCAAGTCCGAATCACTGAATTCCACCTTTGATTTGGATTAGAACTCTTCTGATAGACTCGTATAGGTCGAATCTCGATCCTACATCAAGAATAATTTTATTAGGGCTGTTCACGAGCCGAGCCGAACCAAGCGGACCTTTGCTCGTGCTTGGCTCATTTACCAAACAAACTGGGTTAAAGGGCTCATTTAAAACTGAGCATCAAATCAAGCGAGCATTTTCCGAGCAGTAAATATTCCGAGCGAGCATCGAGCGAAGTTCGAGCGATTTAGACAAATGTGTCGCCCGATGTAAATTTGCTAAGAGTGATAATGACAATGTTTGGTGTCAAGTTTTTATTTCTTTAAAAATATGCATATCTCATGGTATAATATTTTTCTTATCAATAACAATGTTGTGGCCTGATATGCATAAAATGCAACATGTAAATTCTATCAAATAAGGTATAAAATCAACCCTTTTTAGTACTAATGTTGGAAAAAGCGCATTTCTTTGTATACTTTTGATTTTCAGGATTAAAAGAGCTTAAATGTACAAAAGGAACAAATTAACGACTAAAACCCACATAAATAAAAAAGAAGGGAAGTTGATACATCATACCGACCCTCCGAGCTTCACCTCAAGACCAAAAACATCATCATCTTTGCCACCTCTATCATGTGTGCATGTGTCTTGTTTATTACCCAACAAACAGTTCCATATAATACAGTTTGTCGGACTGCAACCCTATAAAATTTCCCTTTTAATCTAACTAGGAAATTCTTGTTACACAATATCCCTAAAGTTACCCTCTACCTATACCATCATGCCTAAACTCTGTGTGTCATGCCACGACCTATGTTCCCATCACTGTATAACAACCCTCGAAAAACGCTCCTGATACACCCCGTATACGAGAGATGGACCTGATTAACTTTAGTTTTAATAAAAATAAAATCAAATAAGAAAATATGGCCGATCGTGGGGCGCGACCGAGTCCACCAGGTGGCTCGCGGGGCGCGACAACCCCTTGTTAGCCGGCTGATCCTTGCGCCACGTGTCCTGAAACATGTCAAAGCTATATAGGTGACTAACCAGACCTAGTCGTAGTTAGGCCTGGCTCGCGGGCCGCGAAGGAAAGGGACGAGGCTCTCGCGGGGCACGAGAGACCTCCGTTCCAGCATATATAAGTAGGCCTCCAGCCTCAGTCATTCTCGTTCAATTCTTTTCTCCCTCAAAGCCCCTATTATAGCTAAAAGTTGCTCGATATTATACCCCTAAAACACGAAGCTCTGCCTCATTGTATGTATTTTAACCCCCGATCACTAATTCGTTACCCTACCCGATTGATCTAGGATTCCATAACGCATGTCGAGGCTCTGCCTGACTAAGTTTGTTGGAGTTCTGTCTCGTGTTGTGTGGTTAATGTGATTTGGGTTATCTTACTAACACGTGCGCATTATGTATTTTTAATAGATTATAATCAGGAAAAGCAACAGGAAGCTATAAAACTACTTAAGTCTACAAAGTGAGTCATTCTCTTTTTCTCACAGTTTGAGAGCCATTATATTTAAAATGCTTTGCAAAACCCTGAATATTTATCAGTTATAATTAGAGTGATTAAGTCTTTGTATTCTACAATTGCTGCCAGTATTATGGGGTTTTTATACAGTACTTGATAACCTTCACAATTGGGCACGGGTATCCAATGTGTGATATAACCATAGTCACAGATCCGTCGAGTGACAAGTACTGAACGAGTAATTGGGTAGATATTAACATTGTAATCACCCTTAATACTGTAATGTTATAACAACTGACATTTTACAAATTGGAATGTACTCGCCAGTATTTCTTGCTGATAAAATGTTTTTAAAACGCATTTCAGGTAACTTGATGTGAAAGCTTTTAAAAGCCAGCTATGGAGCACTGAAGGCTTAAAGAAAGTGGCTAAACGCATTTCAGGTAACTTGATGTGAAAACATTATAAAAGTTACCTAAATAAAAGGAGATTATGTTTTCAATAATTAGGGTTTACCCCTATAGATGTATTATCAATGGAACATGGGTTTTATCCCATTTATTTATTATAAAAGTTTGGTGTTTTGAAATACCGATACCACCCGCTCTGTGTCTCGCGGTTCCCACTCCCGGGGTAGGGGTCGTGGGTTGCGACAAGAAGGTGGTATCAGAGCCAAAGCCACTTGTTTAAGCCATTTAGGTGTTCTCTTAATACCTAAATTTTAACCAATTGTGTTAAGAAATAACTTATGTGATTATGTGTAAATATGTATATTATTATTTTGTGTTATTTGACAATTTCTAGTTTAGAATATGAGTGAGCAAGATACCTCTGACGCCTACCGTCAATTACCTCATTCTCCAAAGAATGAAGGAACTTCATCCCAGCTACCTCAGGCTACACCGCTGATTCTGAGGAAGGAATCTTTATTTTTAAGGCACAACCTGAGGAACCATTCCCCCCTTAAAAAGAGAGGTTGGTTTTGTAGAGGAGCTCATGAAAGGAGGAAAAGAATGAAAAAAAACTCCAACAATAGCGAGCAATAGCAAAAGCAAATAGAGAAATGAATACCCAAACCCAGGAAGCTAGACCATTATGAGAGGAGGAACTTGATAGGCAATTAGCTGATTTCCACATGTTAGCAAATACAGCAGCAGAACCAAATCTTAATCAAGTATCTGAACCACAACTTCTACCCTTATTCCCTAATCAACCCATGGAGCTAGAACCAAACCAGGAGAACCAATTCTCAATCCCAGCATTTGACCCCAATGAGATTCCTAGAATTCCTGCACCAAACCCCATAGAGTAGTATACAACACTGAACCCTTTAGACCCGTGGTGGAATGACAACAGGGCAATTCGGATATATTAGACAACCCATACCCTTATGGAGAACCCATACCACGTTACCCTGAGCCAGTGCCAGCCCCATTCTCACCAATGAACCAAGAAAATGTGGAGGAACTTCACCAGTATGGTGAAGAGTTTGTTGAAGAGGGAAATCAGATCCGTCAGATAGGAGAGAAACTCGTCTGGAAGTATGACGAGCGTGAGATGCAGTTCTAGAAATGTCAGCACTTAATATAATATATATATGTGTGTGTAATTTGTTTACTTTGATAATATCTATATAGGGCGGGGTTCTAGAGTGAACACTAGTGTATTTGCGAACTGAGTGAACAAATCCTGGCCATTGATCTACAGACGTGTATGGCCAGGATCTCATAATCAAATCATAAAATACACTAGTGTATTTTAACATCAAATCCTGGCCACTGATCTACACACGTGTATGGCCAAGATTAGTTCACAAGCTACACTAGTGTTCACTCTTGAACCTAATCCTATATATATATATATATCAACTAGACTAGATAAACAAATATATCTCGATGCATAGTTACTAGTATTTAAATTCCAGTTGCAATTGGTACTAGATGCATACACACACACACACACACATATATATATATATATTATACAAAGAGTAAGTCGCAATGCTCGACGTTTTTTATCAATCTGCTTGCGTAATTGTTTGTATTAAATCTTATTCTGTGATATTAATACCTGGTAAATATTTACAATTCAGATGGACAACGAAGTAAATCAGGAAAACCAGAATAATGATAATAACGGGAACCAAGTGAATAAACGTGTCATCGAACATATAGTGGCATAAGGAATTATAGACGCTATGCCATATATTATTAGGACTATTATAGAAGTAGAAAATAATAATTTTGTAACTGGAAGTAAATGTCAAACCACTGAACAAAGTCACAGCGTGAACAAAAATCACGGACCACTTATCCAAGCTCCAATTCCAAAAAGAAGAAGAACCATCTCATATGGTTGTTCTTATAAAAAATTCTTGGCCAGCAAACCAATAGAATTTTCAGGCAATGAAAGAGCCATTCCAGCCTTGCGCTGGACAGAAAAGACAGAAGCAACCTTAAAAATAAGTAAATGTGCAGATGAAGATAAGATTATGTTTGCTTCTAATCTTTTTAAGAATGCAGCCTTAGAGTGGTGGAATACCATTATCCAATCTAGAGGAAGTGCCAGAGTTTATAACATGGAATGGAACAACTTTAAGGAGATAGTTGAAAGAAAATTCTGTCCTCCTCATGAAAAGGAACAGATTGCTAATAAGTTCCTAGATCATAAAATGATTGGAATAGACTGCAGGGAATACACTACCATATTCTTTGAATATGCTAGGATAGTACCAACCTTTGCCTCACCAGAGCCGGTATTAATCTCCCGTTACATCTGGGGATTAATTAGTGAGATTAGACATGTAGTTAAGGCAGCTAGGCTGTAAACCATAGAAGAAGTAGTAGAACTGGCCAACACCTTGACTGATGAATTGGTACGTACATAAGAGGAAAACCAGAGAAATAACCTAGCTTAAAAGCTTACCCAAAAATTACGTTATGGTAATTCCTATCGCGGAAAAGGAACAGGTTCTTCCTCTGCACCCTACTGCAAGTTTTGTAAAAAGAAGCACTCAGGGAAGTGTGCTGTGTCCTGCAACTTTTGCAAGTACTCAGAACATAAGGAAGAAGATTGTAGGAAGAAAGCTAGTGCCAGAATATGCTACAACTGTGGAGAAGCTGGTCATATCAAACCGAACTGTCCGAAACTAGCTCTAGCAACAACCAACAAAAGTAAGGCAACCGAAGGACCCAAGAAGAATGCCAGAGCATTCGTTCTAACAGAGGAGGAAGCCAAGATGATTCCGGATGTGATTGCCGGTACGTTTTTAGTTAATGATGTTTTTGCTAAAGTATTATTTGACTCTAGTGCAAACCAAAGTTTTATCAATACTTCCTTCTACAAACTTCTCAACCAACCATTAACTAAACTTCAACAAGACTGTCTGGTGGAGACGGAAAATGGAGAATCCATCAAGATAAGTGAGATCCTGTAGGGATCAAGGATAGAAATTCTAAACCAAAATTTTACTGCTAATCTCTTTCCAATGAATCTAGCCGGATTTGATGTCGTACTAGGAATGATTTGGTTGGTAGCCAATCATGCTAGTATTTTATGTGATCAAAAGCCTACACAAGTAAGTACACCAATTGGTGAAAAGATCACAATTAAAGGAGACAAGCTAACCAGGTCAACAAAGTTCATCTCTGTGATGAAAACTGCAAGCTATGCCAGGAAAAGAGGAATGGCGTATATGATTTCAGTAATCATTAACATTAAAGGAAAAATTAAAAGATATTCCTGTAGTATCTAAATTCTTAGATGTCTTTCCAGAAGAGTTAGCTGGATTGCCGCCAGATCGAGAGGTTGAATTTAGAATTCACCTAATACTAGGAACGACACCGATTGCTAAAGCACCTTATCGCCTAGCACCAACGGAGATGCAAGAACTGAAGAAACAGCTGGACGAACTACTTGAAAAAGGTTTTATACAGCCTAGCTCATCGCTATGGGGAGCACCAGTGTTATTTGTCAAGAAGAAGGACGGATCGATGCGTAGGTGCATTGATTACCGGGAATTGAATAAGGTTATGATTAAAAGTCGATACCCAGTACCGAGAATCGATGACCTGTTCGATCAAATTCAAGGAGCTCGATTCTTTTCTAAGATCGACTTACGCTCAGGATATCATCAATTGAAAGTACTGGAAGAGGACATTCCTAAAACTTCTTTCAGAACAAGGTACGGTCATTATGAATTTACAGTCATGCCATTTGGTTTAACCAATGCCCCAACCGCATTTATGGACATGATGAATAGGATGTGTAAACCATACCTAGATAAATCATAATCGTCTTTATAGATGATATTCTAATTTACTCTAAGAGTAAAGAAGATCATGCAGAACACTTGCATATACTTCTGACATTGTTGAGAAAAAAAAAGCTTTATGCTAAATTCTTAAAATGCGAATTCTGGTTGCAAGAAGTGAAATTCCTTGGACATCTGGTTAATCATGAAGGAATTCACGTGGATCCCACAAAGATCGAGGCAATTACCAAATGGAAAGTTCCTGAGTCACCAACGGAAGTAAGGAGTTTTTTCTTGGATTGGCAGGATATTATAGATGTTTTATTCAAGATTTCTCTAGAATAGCCATTCCATTAACCAAACTGACCTGCAAATCAATTAAGTTTGAATAGGGACCAAAACAGGAGGAAACATTTAGGATTTTAAAGCAAAAATTAACCAATGCACCGATACTCGCGTTGCCAGAAGGAACTGAAGACTTGGTAGTTTTTCGTGACGTGTCTAAGTTAGGATACGGATGTGTGCTGATGCAACGTCAAAAGGTTATAGCTTATGCTGTAACACCCCGTGTTTCGAAAGTCAAAGTCAAAGTCAAGATTGAAGTCAAAGGAAGAAAAGATTGCTAATTGCGATCTGTCACTCCTTGCTTAATTTCTGTTTTGACTTCTTTGACTTGTAATCGAATCTTTATTTTATTTACTTTAGTTCTATTATATGGAGTATCTGTGAATAGTCGAGGTTTAATCGATGTTTATCGCATGTTTTATCGCTTATCGCATCGCAATCGCATTCGCAACTCGAATTATGCGTTCTGGATATTGTTTTACGTGTGTGTGCTGTTTATGTGTTACTTGTGCATGTTTAATTATGTTTATGTTGTGGTGATTAATCGAAACGCAATCGTGACCCTATCGCAATCGAATCGTAAACGCTAAATGCCAGTTATTTATGATGATTGTATGTTAGATATAGTATTTATGTGTTTGTTATTAATCTATCGCATCGCTCGCTCGAAATGCACCGCAACGCTCAACACGCGAATCGAAATGACACACGTCGGACACCAGGATCGAGTGGCCATCCATCCGATCTAGTTGCCATCCGATCGGTGGCCAATCCGGTCCATGCAAACTTTCCTCTTTTGGAAACCCTATAAATACCCTCCTGTCACATCATTTGTGATGTGACAGCTCCTCCACTCGACCAGCCGCACTCAAGCTCTCTTTCTCTCGATTTCTCGCGATTCTTGTAAGTTTTCAACTTAAATCTTGTACTTCTATGATCTACACGTACTTCTTCATCTTTTTCACCCGTAAATCTTAACTTTTAACAGTGAAATCAACGGATTTGAGGTGTTCTAGGATGATGTCATCATGGAGTTCTTATGAACTTCAAGAATTGGCTTCATTCCACCAAGAGCAACTCAGATATGAAGGATTTCCACATGAATCAACAATGTTTTCGCATAGATCTACACATGTTCATGGTTAAAAGGATTGAAAGATGGTTTTCTAACTTTCTTTCAACTCGTTTACACTCAATGCACTCAAAACTGATAGAATCAGAACTTGTTCTGATCTTCTACTCCTTTTTAGTGATGTGTTGGTTCAAGATCTGAATTCTATCTAAAAGATAACTGATCTCGGGTTAAACATGAACCACCGTCTCGAACAGTTAACCGATCGGACTGGGGTGATTCATGTTCGATCAGATCACTTGGGTCTTGATGGGGTTTCTGTTGTTAGCACGTTATCATATCGTCTCGAGCAAACCACAAAACTTAACCATTTCAAGATTTGTAAAACGATCAGGTCGCGGGACGGATTGTCGTCCGTTCAGATTGTCGTCCGATCGGATTGCCATCCGATCGAACCGCAATCCGATCAGATTACACTTGAGGGTCAACATTTAAACGTTTGTTCAAATTTCAAGAGTACTAAACGTCGAACGGATTGCCGTCCGATCGGATCGCCATCCGATCGAACGACCATCCGACCATGTGACGTTTGGAACTTCAACACTTAAACAATTTTCAACATGTTCAATGCATAGTCAGTTCTAACGGATTGCCACCCGATCGCTAGACCATCCGATCGAGTGACAATACTGCTGTGAACTTGTTCTCTGAGAAATACCTCGCTGAAAGGATCGTCATCCGATCGAACCCGTTCGATCGAACGACCTGAAAGGTAGAGATACTTCTCTGTTTTCAAAATGCTACAATGAAAACTTCAAAGCCATCATACACAAACGCATCCTTACCAAACAAGATGTCAATCCAATCGAATGGCCAACCGATCGGATTGCCATCCGACACTTGGTACTTTGCACCGTTTTAAGCGCCGCTTATCATTTATGCTATCGTTAACTGTTCAGGCTAAACTCTCTCAGCGCTCCCTTCAATCCAAGAGAGTGTTTACTTGTTAAACACAATTTGTGAGTATACTCGATCCCTTTTTGCTTTATGCACTTTTGGGTGTTACATACGTTACCTATATTCAAATCACATTAACACGCAACGCAAACACATTTAACGCTAACCGCTATTGCATGTTATACGTGATTCGATGAATGCCTGTTTGTTATGTTTACACATTGATTGCTGTCTACCTGCCTTAGCAACGATAGTACTATAGTTTGGACTCAGCACCTGTTCACGCAGGGGTTGTTAAGGATATTACTTCGCGTGTTCACAGTGGTGAACATGTGTTGCGCACTCGCTACTCGCAGTCAAATCGCAGTCATTGGTATTGATAGAATCTTTGTCGATAACTTACATGCTTCACATTATACGTTATACATGCTGGTTATGCGTAAACTATTTTCGAACTCTATTATGCTATATCAAACTTGTATGCTCACCTTTACACTATGTGTATTGACCTTTATTTTAACGTATGTGACAGGTGTTTGAATGGTAGGAATTGTTGTGCTTAGGTGAATCAAGCTAGGGGTCTAGTTATGTCACGCTTAAATCTGAGTCGTCGGAACAGTATTTGTTTTTGAGACAATTATTTGTAATAACTGTTTTATTTGGATATATTGTGGTATGGGACATGACGTTTAATTATCTGGTAATGAATTGTTGTTATGGATACTCATGGACAATCTGTTTCGCTCAGTGCCATGCCCCGATGTTTCCGCCATCAGTTAGGGTGTGACATATGCCTCTAGACAACTTAAGAAACATGAGGAGAATTATACAACCCATGATCTAGAGTTAGGAGCCATAATTTTTTCCTTTAAGATTTGGAGACACTATCTTTATGGTAGTAAGTTTGTTGTCTTCACAGATCATAAGAGTTTAAGATATGTTTTTGGGCAAAAGGAATTAAATATGAGACAAAGACGTTGGATGGAAATTCGTAGTGATTATGACTGTGATATCCAGTATCATGCACGAAAAACTAATGTAGTAGCTGATGCTTTAAGTCAAAAATATCATGAAAAGCCAAAACAAGTACGCTCTCTCAGACTAAATCTGCAGATAGATTTAAATGAGCAAATTAGAGAGGTACAGAAAACAGCAATCAAGGATGATGCTAAAGGTTTAAAAGGTATGATTAAGGAAATAGAAAAAGGAACAGATGGAATTTGGAGATTCCATAAGAAAAGGATCTGGATACCTACTCAAGGAAACGTATGAAACCAAATTTTAGAAGAAGCCCATAAGTCTAAGTATACGATACATCCCGGTAGTGATAAGATGTATCAAGATTTGAGGAAGAATTCTGGTGGATAGGAATGAAAAAGGATATAGCAAACTATGTTGCTAAATGTTTAACCTGTTCACAAGTTAAAGCTGAACATCAGAAACCTTTAGGATTATTGCAGCAATTAGAAATGCCAATATGGAAATGGGAATTGATAACAATGGACTTTGTTACCAAATTACTCAAGACACGAAAATGTAATGATACAATCTGGGTGATTGTAGACAGATTAACCAAATCTGCTCATTTCTTACCTTTTAGGGAAACTTTCAATATGGAACAATTAGCCAAGTTATATGTAAATGAAATCGTTTCATTACATGGAATTCCTTTATCTATTGTGTCCGATAGAGATAGCTATTTTACTTCTCATTTTTAGACAAGTTTCCAAAAAGCAATGGGAACCAGGTTGAATCTAAGCACAACTTGTAAGACCCTTACTAATATTTAACGATTTTCGTATAAATATCGACAAATAAATGTGTATTTAAGACTACACATACTTATGAAAATACGGGTTTATTAAAACTTTACTTAATATTAAAACAATGCAACATAATGTAAATAAGTTCGTCGTTCAACTGATGACGAAACTATGTGCGGAAGCTAGTATCTTGATCGTGTTCGGTTCTTCGCTGAGCTTGATCGTCCTCTGGTACTATAAGTTATACCTACAATTCATAAAACATGAATTGAATTAGTCATACATAGTTTAAAATGTGTTTAAACGAGTTTGCGAGGAAAAACTGATTAAACAAACAATTTTTGCCAAACTGGTCTTCGTCGCGCCACGCGCCAGCCCCACATGGCTCCCACGCGTGGCGCGAGGGAGCACCTTTTCTAGCAGGTTCGTTTTTGAGATCTGCATTTTCCCAGAACTACTAGTTTTAACAAAAATGACCATAACTTATTCGTTATTGATCCGTTTTACACGATTCTTTTTCCTATGCGTTCGTAATTTGATTCTCCATCACATGGAGTTAAAATCCGACTACTCGAAATTTTAGTTTTCAAGCTCTCGGCTTGAAATTCAGTTTTAACACTTTTGATCCGTTTCATGATTCATTAAACCACTTGCGTTTAAATCATTATAAAATCTTGAAACACTTGTTATCTCAAAACCATTAACTCGTGAGTTCAAACTTTCATGAATTATGTGACTAATGATCAAGTTAGGTGCAAAACTTCATTTTTTTGACCCATTAGAGAGGATTTAAACATTTAAGTTTAAATCCCACTCTCTCCTTTCACACGCCATTTTTCCATGTTAAGATATTCGCTTACTTTCCACCGCAACTATCCTTGCGGTGGATTAACTGACCTAATTTATTTATTCCAACATTACCCCTTCGGATTGTTAATTTACGGCAAAACCATTTTGAGGTATTTGACCCCAAACGGACATAAACCCACCCTTTTACACTTATTAAGATTTACTCCATCATAACACGTATTTTCAAACGACTCATAAAGGCCATTTTCCCGGTTATCTCTTTAAGGGCGTTTTGGTCAACCTAGTCTCTTCTCTTAAAATGAAGGACTTTCAACAACATAGTTGACCCAAATTGCCCATTTAACTATAGTCTTACTTACACGTACCTAGCTCGAGTCATCGCATCTACCCATTTAAATATCTTTCACTATTAATTATCAAATAATACCAACGTGAACCGTATGATATTTCCTGTGATCACAAAATTCAACAAGCGATCATCAGTTAATATTGTCAAATGTTTTTACCAATGACATTTGACCCGTTTAGTCCAAACGACCATTTCCCATTATGAGATGATATCTAGTTACCATCTCTCCCCTTTTACCTCTTTCCGGTTTA
The DNA here is from genome assembly GCF_002127325.2 of Helianthus annuus. Lineage (NCBI taxonomy): Eukaryota > Viridiplantae > Streptophyta > Magnoliopsida > Asterales > Asteraceae > Helianthus > Helianthus annuus. The sequence continues at coordinate 17,460,109 of NC_035446.2, forward strand.
CACCTTGAATTCATGTTACTTAATAGATGTTTTCTTAATTTGTTTGACCCGTTATGACTTACGCCATATGATGTCTTTTTAAAACTCTTTATCTATCTGTCAACCCATGTTCGGATTACTAGTTTACCACTTTTTCTCGTCATTGTTTACATCATAACGTAATGTTTCTAATTTCATTATTTGTTCATCAAAACATGGCTATTTACCGTTTTACCCTTTTTGCCATAGTTTACGGTTTCCCACCATTTTCACTTGTTCCAACTCATAATATTCACGTCGGAACATCATAATTCAATTACTGATTTTTCTTTATTCATTTTCAATACACACACACACACACTAAGTATTCTATAAAAAGGGTGTAAGCTTTTACTTACCTCTCATCCAGATTACGCTTTTCTTCTCATACTTGATTCGTTTGACCCGCTTTCTCCCCAAGCTTCAACCTAGCTTGTTAAGCGCCAAACTATCATTCATCATTCACAAGGTGGTTAGATTAATCATAATTTAATACGATTATTCCACCTTACGCAATTCATATCAAAATTATCATTCATCGTATTGTAGGTCAGTTTGACTTTTTAAAAGTCAAATTGTAACACCTCGAAAATTCATGCCCAATAAAATAAAGACACGTGTCATGTGAGACAAACGTGTCAGGAACCCGGATCAAATAAAGATGTATGGTAGGATTTAATAAGGGGCGTCATGTTATTAAAATACCTCTGAACGACCCAAGGGCGACATGTTATAAAAACACCTCTGAGCGACCCAAATTATAAATCCCAAGATCCTTAAATCATTATGATAAACATCGAATATATATATTTAGCCGGTTGTTTCTAAATAAATAAAAATTCCATTCTTATGGAAATTGGATCCTTAAAATATCTCTACCACAGTCAGGAAATTAGGCTCTTGATTAAGAAAACTGAATTTAAATTGATGCATGTCCAAACAAATCCTCTTGAAATTTCCGTCACTATAAGACTTGCCATAAGGTGCCAAAAGGGTGTAAGTGCATGCAAAGCATGCAAGGTCTGAGTATCTGGTCCCACAACGGAAAAGCATTGCATAAGATTCGGATTGGAAAGAAATGCATGGTCAAAGCTTAAAGTTTACAAAGTTTTGTCCTCAGTCCATCGGTTACGAACCGTATGGCATAAGGCTTACGGTCCGCAAGGATCGGTTACGGACCGCAACCAGATTAAGCATACGGCCCGCAAGGAGCACATCTGGGCGTATCAGACCAGGGTCGGTTACGGACCGTAACCGTATAAGCATATGGTCCGCAAGAGAAGCATACGGACCGCAAGAGCTTAGGCTTACGGTCCGTAAGCCTGTCGCTGGCAGCAGGTTTTGAACAACTGCCTGTTCAGCCTGTTGCACCGCCTTAGTAAGATGGTTTTCGAAATCAGGGGCATGATAGGCAGTATATAGCATCTTAGGGACACCTGGGATGATCTTGTAACCATCATAGACTATCTTGGCTTGATCTTGAGCTCCCTAGTTCACTATATAAGGACTTGAAGTTGTGACATTGGACTTGCTCATTTTCACTTTCACTCAAGACACTTCTCTGGAGCTCCTAGACAGCAACCAACTCTTCTTAGGCTCCATAAGCATACTTAGGACTCTTGTAAGTGTCCTTAACCTCCCTTAATCCGGTTTAGCTTAGTTAATTAGTTAAGAGTCAAACCGTCATAATTAAGGTTTGACTTCGAGATTAAACAATAATTACTCAGTCAAATCTCGAATTAAAAATACCTATAAGTAGGTAATTATGTGGGCAATAAACCCTTAAAAGGGTATTTCCAGATTCCCACTCTAACTATGCAAATTGTCGAGTCAAAGCTTACTTTAAAAAGTCAACAGAATGCTTAACTCCAAATTAATACATAATTAGCAACGTAGGATATATGCAACCTGTTTGATCATTAATATAACTTGGTAATTAATGTAAGAACATGTCTAAACATGTTCAACTCGACAATTTTCAGTTTAGACCCAGTTTGGAACCGAAAGTCGCATAGTTTGACTTTCGCTTTGACTTTCAGTTCTCACCGTTATAGTCAAGTTTAGGATTGCCTTAGAGCTTCTTTTGGACCTAGTTACATGTTAGTATACCCTCTGAGATTATACGGCTTGGTTCACTAGTGTCTAATTATTATGCAAGTTTCCGTTAAATGCTCATATGTTGACCATTATGCCCAAATGACTTTAAAATATGATTTTTGAAAATATAAAAGAGTAGACATCTTAGTTACTGATTTATAAGCTTGTACCCAAAATTTGACATCAGTTTGAGGTCTAGGTTAAGAGTTATGCTCATTAGCGTAATTAGAAGCATTCTTAGTAATTAATTAGCGTAATTAGCATATAGCCTATCTAAACCCAAAATTTTATTATCGAACTTTATACCCACTGATATATAATAATATTTTGGGATCTTTAGAAGTTTTTATTTATTTTTAGGCTGAGCATAACATAGAGTTTTAAGTTTATTTCGGTTATTGCCGGTTTTGCCCTTTTAGGCTATAAAATTAGTTTTATAAATCCTTTTGACCTCAAATCTTTTTCTACTAATTTATTATGTTAAATAAATTATTTTGAGCCTTCTGGAATATTAAAAAAATATCAGCTTTTTATACAAAACCCGGAAATGGCTCCAAATCGCCTTTTTAGGCATTTTTACGACATAGTATGTATCAAAACTAGTTTATATGTATAAGGGTTGATACCTACTGATATATTCAGTAAAATTTTATATTTTAACAGTAAACAAAAGTTTTAAACTCAGGTTTCCAGTTTCGACCTTTTAGGCTTATGTGAAATTACAAAATTGCCCCTTCTGGGCATAGTATGGTTATAATTTGTAAAATTCACATATATATGATACCATACTGTTATGACCCATTAAAATAAGTATATTTACTGATTTATTCAGATATGTAACTCAGGTTACTAATTTAACTCTTTTATACCGTCTAAAATGACTAAAATACCCTTTCGGGGCATAGTTTACGTTAAAAATCGTTTTGGGCATAATAAGACATATCTTACTGATATCACAACATATTTGGTGCATATTAACTCAGGGAACTTGTATATGATTTATATGGTTACCCGTTACGCACTTTTGCGTTCAGATCAGCTTATGTAACTAGTTTACACATATTAGCCGAAACGGGTCAAACCATATCCTTTTTGTCTCAAAATCCAGAATGTGATTATGTTACCCATATTAAACAAGCATACAAGCTTGTCGGGTCAAAACCACATTCTAAACCAGTCTTCGCCTTCCGTGCGAATGAACCGTATTCATTCCTTGATAACTAACCGGTCTAAGCTTAGCCTAAATTAAAGACCCGTTAGGATTCTAATAGGTTATTATAAACCTTCGTTCCAGAATAGGAGATCCAGTAAAAGATACTTGCACTTGCTTGTTGTGGTTTGTACTTGCTCAGGTAAATACTTTTAACTTATTTTCCCTTATACGGGCTTGGGGTACGGTATATAAAATACCGCTTGGTCGGGCATTTGACCTTAATCGATTAGTGGTTAAGTATTATCAAGATGACCCGTTTGAAAATTCGTTTTGTTAGTTTTACGCCTTTGGGAGTTTAATGACCATGTCCCGGATATCCTTGGCATCATTCATGAAATGGCCACGACCTTGACACGCGGGTGTAGGCGTACACCCGACAATGTGTCCATATTTATTAAGGTATAACCGTTGGTTTCCCGCCGCGGGTTTATACTATGTGGTGTGTCTATTAATCTTAAACCCGGCACGAACCGGGCGACTAAACGCATAACAAACATGTTATTCTTTTACAAGTTTAAGTTTGATTAATTATCCCAAGTTATAAAAAGTTTTGTGCCATGTGCATTCAAATCAATTTTTAAAACGTTTTCAAAATGAGTCGGTTAAATTGTATTTACCAGTGTAAACTGACGTATTTTCCCCAAAAAGATTAAGTGCAAGTTCTACACGTAATAGGCTGGCCTCTCCTTAGCATCGTTTAGAGTCTCGCAAGCTTGGATGCAATAAATCTGTTGAACAATTCCCCTTTTTATTTTGATCCGCCTGTGGATCTATTTCAACTACATTGTGATACTTAAATATTACAATAATCATTTGGTTGGAATAAATCTATCTTTTTGCTTCTGTTGTGCATTATAATTTGTGTTGTTTGACTATGATGATATCAATTACGTCACGATACTCCCCCACCGGGCCCACCGGTGACACGTGGAAAATAGGGGTGTGACAGGTTGGTATCAGAGCCAACACTGAGTGAATTAAACACTAGCCTTTTGTGTTTAATCTCAGTGCACAAATTGCACATTCCTCGAGTTTCGAGTCTAGACAAAGAACATAGGACAAATTCTGTTTTTGTTTTATTTGGTCTTTTATTTTTTGGTTGTTACCTTAACCATGCTTGCAGGTAAGAATGCTGCCAAGGTTTTTGAGAGGAAGAGGCAAGGGCCCAGTTACGAGCCATGACCATGAAGCCGGGCCTTCACACCGGCGTACCCCATCTATCACAATGAGCACTAGCCCCCAGGAGCCGTGGAGGGTTTACGTTGAACCCGGGAGGCGATCAGTCTCCTTAAGTTCCTCACCGTCCTATTTGCATTCTTTCGGGCCACAATCCGAAAACGAGCCCGACCACCCTCGCCTTCCTTCATACCGGTGCAACGGTCAAACTCGCACCATTCTTTTGGTGACCCTACCCCTGCTTTCCAGAGCCGGTTCAACCCGGCTAATTTTATTCAAGAACCCATGGGTTTTAACCCACTAGGACCCGAGGATCACTTCTCGGGTGAAAATGACATGGATGAAGATACGGATCCCATGGAGCCTGCCACTGGGACCCTGAACCACCCCATCGAAATCTCCGATGGGTCATCTTTTCATGGATCACCTTACCGTGGTCCTGACAGCTACGAGGCGAGGTTCAGGCAGATTGACTGGTATTTCACTCCCTCTCACCACTCGTCTCCTTACCAGCAGCAGCAGTAGGATCCTTTCGAGGATTCTCGATTTGTGGCAGTCACTCCGCCACCATCACCACCAGTGGAACAGCAACCGCCTCCGGAGCCACCGAGGCGGAGAAGGTCAAACGCACGGATGTCCGTGCGAGGAGGAGTCCGCATCAGCACTCCTCAGCCCTCGAGTGGCAGTCATTATCCGCCACTCCAAGAAGAAGAAGACCCACAAATGGGGGGTCCATCAAACCCCATCCCAGAGATCAATTCTGCGCCTATGGCGCCACCATTGGGTTTTGATAACCCAATCCCTGCCTACGCCGGTTCAGCGGCGCATAACCCTTTTGAGCAGCCGGCTCATACCCATTACGACTATGCCAATGTGGACCCATACCAGGAGGCATGGGACTACAATGCTCGTCACCCTAAGAGACCCTATGGTGGTCTTTGGACCACTGGTTACCCAACTTATGGGTACCAGCGCCCGCCACCTCCTCAACCTCTGTATCAGCCGCCGCAGCCACAATTGATCCCGCCAGAGCGCCAACAAGAGGTTCTTGAAAGATTGGATCGATGTGAACGGGAGATTCAAACCGAGCGCAGTAACACTCGAGGCTTCTTCAAGGGGTTGTCAGACTTGATCAAAGGGAAGTCCAAGAGAAGGGGTCATTAAAGACCTCATGTTATTTATTTTATTTAGTCGTAATCAAGTCCATAAAACATAAAATAAATGAAGATAATTAAAAGATCTACCATTATATTAAAAAAAAAGAGGACAAGACCTAGCCATATGTCATCTTAAGACCAGGCCAAGATGGTAGTTCCATAATTTGATTCAGATCCAATTTAACATCTCAAATTAGGATTGTTCTGCGTTAATTATTAAAAGAATCTTAAAGATAAAACCTAGCCTATATGTCACCACAAACATGGCCAAGACGGTAAAACCTATCTAAAAGATTCCAATCCATGTTACCATCTGTAAGTATGTTAACATTCTTGGCAAACTGTGAATCATTAAAGTCACACAAGCCATCCTTTAAAAAGGGTTAATTTAAATTCCCTTAATTATATAACCGCCCCTTAAGGGCGAAGTGCCTGCGGGCAATAATTAAATGTCCTCTGGGACTAAAGACAGTGGTAGCTTACGACTCCCTGTCAAGAAAAGGTGATGAAATGTGGTTCAAACCTAAATACATGGATACTGTAAAAATCCTGGTTTATATTTAAATTAAATTGTCTGCGTGACTAGGCCTTATGTGCTATTATTAACTTAAAATTTAGGATATTAATAAAGATCCTACATTTATAGCAAATTAACCTAAATTGGCAATTTAAAACCATGGTTAATAGAATATAAAATATTGTAAAAGCTTCTAAATAAAACATTGCCCATTATTTCTATATGTAGCAACTGAAGCTACATGGCTGGGTCGGATGAAGTAAATAGTCATCCGGTGGAAAACCACGATAACGCTAGAATACAGTTAACTGGTGCGGAGCTGCAAGCGCTAGTAGATAATGCCGTTACAAAAGCTTTGGATAGGTAGAACAGTGAGTCCTCTGAGACCCGAAGTAGAACCCTGTCTACACCTCATTCCAAGCCTAAAACCCATTCTGAAGCTCATAGCAAACCACCCTCTGTCCAGCCTAACCCTAAGAAAGATGATGATCGACATTCTTCAAATGAGAACAGTGTTCACCCCAAGAAGATGGTGTTCGATAATGCACCTCGCGCTAAAGGATGCACGTATAAGTACTTTGTTTCATGCAAGCCCCGAGATTTTACTGGGGAGAAGGGCGCTGTAGATTGCATGACTTGGTTAGATAAATGGCCACTGTAGTGGACATTAGTGGTTGTGTTGAAAGGGACATAGTAAAGTTTGTATCCCAGTCATTTAAGGGTGAAGCCCTAGCATGGTGGAGATCATTGATTCAAGCCTCTGGAAAAGTTCCATTGTACAACATGTCTTGGGAGCAATTTGTTGCTCTTTTCAAAGAAAATTACTGCCCTCAGCATGAGGTTGAAAGATAGAGTCTGATTTTCTATCTCTGGTCATGAAGAACCTGGATTGCCAGGCTTATCTCACAAGTTTTAATACTATGTCAAGGTTGGTTCCTTACCTAGTGACCCCGGAACCCAAGAGAATTGCACGTTTCATTGGGGGTTTGGCCCCAAAAATAAAAGCAAGCGTGAAGGCCTCTCGGCCCGCTACATTTAGATCCGCAGCTGATATATCTCTGTCCCTCACACTCGACGCAGTGAGACAGAGATCACTGAGAAATACAGATGCGAAGAAAAGGAAACGTAAAGATGATAATTCACGTCGGTCGAGCAAGAAGCACAAAGGAAACCATGACCGCAAGAAGGAGTCTGAAACCAAGAAAGATGGGCATCAATCGGGTGATAGACCCAAGTGCCAGATTTGCAAGAAGCACCATTTTGGGAGGTGCAGGTATGAGTAGAAATCCCAATCCTAGCCGAAGGCATGTGGAATTTGCAAGTCCTCTGAGCACAGGACCCTTGAATGCAAAAAGTTGAAGGATGCAACTTGCTATAGTTGCAATGAAAAAGGGCATATCAAGACCAACTGCCCAAAACTGGCAAAGAAAGCTGAGGAAGGGAAAAAGACCAACGCCAGGGTCTTTCAAATGAATGCTCAGGAGGCCATCCAGAACGACAATGTCATAACCGGTACGTTTCTCATTAATGATGTTTACGCATGAGTATTGTTTGATTCTGGAGCAGATAAATCCTTTGTAGATAATAAGTTTTGTGAGTTGTTGAGATTGCCTGTTAAAGCCTTAAGTGTGAATTATGAGGTGGAATTAGCTGATGGGACCATGGAAACAGTTTCGATCATGTTAGATGGATGTGTCATATCCATTAGGAACCACTCTTTTCCCTTGTCCCTCCTTCCGTTTAAGTTAGCCGGTTTCGATGTAGTGATAGGTATGGATTGGTTATCGCATAACCAAGCCCACATGGTGTGCAACAAGAGGCAAGTGGTGATCAAGACTCCGTTTGGTGAACCACTTACCATTCAGGGAGATACTCATCATGGATTGCCTGAGCAAGTGGCTATGCTAAAGGCATCCAGATGTTTGAAGAAAGGCTGTGTCATTTATATGGCACAGGTGACCATTGATGAGCAGAAGCCCAAGATTGAAGAGATCCCCGTTATTTCTGAATACCCCGAAGTTTTCCCTGAAGAATAACCTGGTTTGCCACCAGATAGACAAGTAGAGTTCAGAATCGACATCATTCCAGGAGCAGCGCCTATTGCAAGAGCACCATATAGGTTAGCACCAACAGAAATGAAGAAATTAAGGACGCAGTTAGATGACTTGCTAGCCAAAGGTTTCATTAGACCTAGCTCATCTCCATGGGGAGCACCAATCTTGTTTGTCAAGAAGAAAGATGGGTCTATGCATTTGTGCATCGATTACCGTTAGCTTAATAAGGTCACTATTAAGAATAGGTATCCTTTGCCCAGGATCGACGATCTATTCGATCAGCTACAAGGAGCAAGCTACTTTTCCAAGATTGATCTGAGGTCAGGCTACCATCAGTTGAAAGTTAAAGATGAAGATTTACACAAAAGTGCATTTAGGACTCGCTATGGTCATTACGAGTTCCTAGTGATGCCTTTTGGGCTCACTAATGCACCTGCCGCATTCATGGATCTCATGAATCGCATCTGCAAGCCCTATTTGGATAAATTTGTCATTGTCTTCATCGATGACATTCTCATCTACTCAAAGAACCAAGCTGATCACGAGAAGCATCTTTGATGTATTCTTAAGCTGCTTCATCAGGAAAAGCTCTATGCCAAATTTTCTAAGTGTGAATTTTGGCTTCGAGAAGTCCAATTTCTTGGACATGTTGTAAGTGAGCATGGTATCCAAGTAGATCCCACTAAGGTGGAAGCTGTCATGAATTGGCAGGAGCCGAAGATGCCTACGGAGATTCGCAGTTTCTTAGGACTAGCAGGATGTTACATGAGATTTATTGAAAACTTCTCAAGAATTGCAGAACCCCTGACTTTGCTGACTCGCAAGAATAGCAAGTTCGATTGGGGGCCTAAGCAGCAAGATTCATTCGATATTTTGAAGCAAAAGCTGAGTAATGCTCCAGTGTTGACATTACCTGAAGGAATTGATGAGTTTGTAGTTTATTGTGACGCATCACACACCGGGATGGGTTGTGTGTTAATGCAAAAGGGCAAGGTCATTACCTACGCTTCACGACAGTTAAAAGTGCATGAAAAGAATTACACCACCCATGATTTGGAGTTGGGTGCCGTTGTATTCGCACTAAAAGTATGGAGGCACTACTTGTGTGGAACCAAGTGTGTGATCTATTCCGATCACAAAAGCCTTCAGCATCTGTTCAATCAGAAGGATCTAAATATGAGGCAGCGACGTTGGATGGAAACTCTGAATGATTATGATTGTGAAATAAGATACCATCCAGGCAAGGCCAACGTAGTCGCAGATGCCTTGAGCAGAAAAGAAAGAGTGAAGCCGATAAGAATTAATGCCAAGAGCATTGAGATCAAGAACAATTTGAATGAAAGGTTGTTAGCTGCACAAAAGGAAGCTGTGTTGGAAGCTAACTATCCCAATGAAAAGCTAGGGGTGACTGAAGAGCAGTTATCCTATGGCAAGGACGGAATCCTGAGATTAAATGGAAGAATATGGGTTCCTGTTTATGGAGGACTTCGAGACGTCATCCTTCAGGAAGCCCACAGTTCCAAATATTCCGTTCATCCTGGAGCTGAAAAGATGTACCAGGATTTAAAGGCAAATTATTGGTGGATAGGCTTGAAGAAGTCTATAGCTGCCTATGTAGCTAAATGTCTGACGTGTGCTCAAGTCAAGGCTGAGCATCAAAAGCCGTCAGGTTTGCTACAACAGCCAGAAATTCCCACTTGGAAATGGGAAATGGTGACGATGGATTTCATCACCAAGCTGCCAAAGACAAAGAAGGGAAATGATACTATATGGGTGATAGTTGACAGATGGACTAAGTCAGCACATTTCCTACCCATTAAGGAAACTTACAGTTCGGACATGTTGGCCCAACTGTATGTTGATAAAATTGTATCTCTGCATGGGGTACCAGTATCTATTATCTCCGATAGGGATGCTAGATACACATCACATTTTTGGAAAAGTTTCCAACAGTCTCTGGGCACGCAATTGAATTTTAGTACGGCTTACCATCCTCAGACGGATGGGCAGAGTGAGCGTACTATTCAGACTTTGGAAGACATGCTTCGTGCATGTGTAATTGATTTAGGTGGTAGTTGGGATAAGCATCTGCCATTGGTCGAGTTCTCCTACAATAATAGCTATCAAACCAGCATTCAGGCTGCACCTTTTGAGGCACTATATGGTAGGAAGTGCAGAACGCCCATCTGTTGGGCAGAAGTAGGAGACACTCAATTATCAGGTCCTGAAATAGTCTTTGAGACAACGGACAAGATTGTCCAGATCCTTGACCGCCTAAAAGCTGCCCGGGATAGGCAGAAGAGCTATGCTGATAAAAGGCGAAAACCCCTCAAGTTTGAGGTTGGTGATAAAGTTTTGCTCAAAGTATCACCTTGGAAAGGGGTGATGCGTTTTGGCAAGAAAGGTAAGTTAAGCCCGAGGTATATAGGACCATTCGAGATCATCGAATGTGTAGGGTCAGTGGCTTATAAGTTAAACTTACCGGAAGAGCTCAGTGGTATTCACAATGTGTTCTACGTCTGCAATCTGAAGAAATGTCTAGCTGATGAATCACTAGTCATACCACACACAGATGTGCTCATAGATGAGAGCTTGAAATTTGTGGAAAAACCTGTGTCGATTGAGGATCGACAGGTAAAGAAGCTTCGAAGGAAGCATGTGCCTATTGTCAAGGTCAAATGGGATGCCCATAGAGGTCCCGAATATACGTGGGAGTTAGAGTCCACGATGAAAGAAAAATACCCTCACTTGTTTCAGTAAATCTCGAGGTCGAGATTTCTTTTAAGGGGGTGAGGATATAACACCTCGAAAATTCATGCCCAATAAAATAAAGACACGTGTCATGTGAGACAAACGTGTCAGGAACCCGGATCAAATAAAGATATATGGTAGGATTTAATAAGGGGCGTCATGTTATTAAAATACCTCTGAATGACCCAAGGGCGACATGTTATTAAAACACCTCTGAGCGACCCAAATTATAAATCCCAAGATCCTTAAATCATTATGATAAACATCGAATATATATATTTAGCCAGTTGTTTCTAAATAAATAAAAATTCCATTCTTATGGAAATTGGATCCTTAAAATATCTCTACTACAATCAGGAAATTAGGCTCTTGATTAAGAGAATTGAATTTAAATTGATGCATGTCCAAACAAATCCTCTTGAAATTTCCGTCACTACAAGACTTGCCATAAGGTGCCAAAAGGGTGTAAGTGTATGCAAAGCTTGCAAGGTCTGAGTATCTGGCCCCACAACTGAAAAGCATTGCATAAGATTCGGATTGGAAAGAAATGCATGGTCAAAGCTTAAAGTTTACAAAGTTTTGTCCTCAGTCCATCGGTTACGAACCATATGGCATAAGGCTTACGGTCCGCAAGGATCGGTTACGAACCGCAACCAGATTAAGCGTACGGCCCGCAAGGAGCATATCTGGGCGTATCAGACCAGGGTCGGTTACGGACCATAACCGTATAAGCATACGGTAAGAGAAGCATACGGACCGCAAGAGCTTAGGCTTACGGTCTGTAAGCCTGTCGCTGGCAGCAGGTTTTGGACAGCTGCCTGTTCAGCCTGTTGCACCGCCTTAGTAAGATGGTTTTCGAAATCAGGGGCATGATAGGCAGTATATAGCATCTTAGGGACACCTGGGATGATCTTGTAACCATCATAGACTATCTTGGCTTGATCTTGAGCTCCCTAGTTCACTATATAAGGACTTGAAGTTGTGACATTGGACTTGCTCATTTTCACTTTCACTCAAGACACTTCTCTGGAGCTCCTGGACAGCAACCAACTCTTCTTAGGCTCCATAAGCATACTTAGGACTCTTGTAAGTGTCCTTAACCTCCCTTAATCCGGTTTAGCTTAGTTAATTAGTTAAGAGTCAAACCGTCGTAATTAAGGTTTGACTTCGAGATTAAACAATAATTACTCAGTCAAATCTCGAATTAAAAATACCTATAAGTAGGTAATTATGTGGTCAATAAACCCTTAAAAGGGTATTTCCAGATTCCCACTCTAACTATGCAAATTGTCGAGTCAAAGCTTACTTTAAAAAGTCAACAGAGTGCTTAATTCCAAATTAATACATAATTAGCAATGTAGGATATATGCAACCTGTTTGATCATTAATATAACTTGGTAATTAATGTAAGAACATGTCTAAACATGTTTAACTCGACAATTTTTAGTTTAGACCCGGTTTGGAACCGAAAGTCGCATAGTATGACTTTCGCTTTGACTTTCAGTTCTGACCGTTATAGTCAAGTTTAGGATTGCCTTAGAGATTCTTTTGGACCTAGTTACATGTTAGTATAACCCTCTGAGATTATACGGCTTGGTTCACTAGTGTCTAATTATTATGCAAGTTTCCGTTAAATGCTCATATGTTGACCATTATGCCCAAATGACCTTAAAATATGATTTTTGAAAATATAAAAGAGTAGACATCTTAGTTACTGATTTATAAGCTTGTACCCAAAATTTGAAATCAGTTTGAGGTCTAGGTTAAGAGTTATGCTCATTAGCGTAATTAGAAGCATTCTTAGTAATTAATTAGCGTAATTAGCATATAGCCTATCTAAACCCAAAATTTTAATATCAAACTTTAAACCCACTGATATATAATAATATTTTGGGATCATTAGAGATTTTTATTTATTTTTAGGCTGAGCATAACATAGGGTTTTAAGTTTATTTCGGTTATTGCCGGTTTTGCCCTTTTAGGCTATAAAATGAGTTTTATAAATCCTTTTGACCTCAAACCTTTTTCTACTAATTTATTATGTTAAATAAATTTTTGAGCCTTCTGGAATATTAAAAAAATATCAGCTTTTTATACAAAACCCGGAAATGGCTCCAAATCGCCTTTTTAGGCATTTTTACGACATAGTATGTATCAAAACTAGTTTATATGTATAAGGGTTGATACCTACTGATATATTCAGTAAAATTTTATATTTTAACAGTAAACAAAAGTTTTAAACTCAGGTTTCCAGTTTCGACCTTTTAGGCTTATGTGAAATTACAAAATTGCCCCTTCTGGGCATAGTATGGTTATAATTTGTAAAATTCACATATATATGATACCATACTGTTATGACCCATTAAAATAAGTATATTTACTGATTTATTCAGATATGTAACTCAGGTTACTAATTTAACTCTTTTATACCCTCTAAAATGACTAAAATACCCTTTCGGGGCATAATTTAAGTTAAAAATCGTTTTGGGCATAATAGGACATATCTTACTGATATCACAACATATTTGGTGCATATTAACTCAAGGAACTTGTATATGATTTATATGGTTACCCGTTACGCACTTTCGCGTTCGGATCGGCTTATGTAACTAGTTTACACATATTAGCCGAAACGGGTCAAACCATATCCTTTTTGTCTCAAAATCCAGAATATGATTATGTTACCCATATTAAACAAGCATACAAGCTTGTCGGGTCAAAACCACATTCTAAACCGGTCTTCGCCTTCCGTGCGAATGAACCGTATTCATTCCTTGATAACTAACCGGTCTAAGCTTAGGCTAAATTAAAGACCCGTTAGGATTCTAATAGGTTATTATAAACCTTCGTTCCAGAATAGGAGATCCAGTAAAAGATACTTGTACTTGCTTGTTGTGGTTTGTACTTGCTCAGGTAAATACTTTTAACTTATTTTCCCTTATACGGGCTTGGGGTACGGTATATAAAATACCGCTTGGTCGGGCATTTGACCTTAATCGATTAGTGGTTAAGTATTATCAAGATGACCCGTTTGAAAATTCGTTTTGTTTGTTTTACGCCTTTGGGAGTTTAATGTCCATGTCCCGGATATCCTTGGCATCATTCATGAAATGGCCACGACCTTGACACGCGGGTGTAGGCGTACACCCGACAATGTGTCCATATTTATTAAGGTATAACCGTTGGTTTCCCGTCACGGGTTTATACTATGTGGCGTGTCTATTAATCTTAAACGTGGCACGAACCGGGCGACTAAATGCATAAAAACATGTAATTCTTTTACAAGTTTAAATTTGATTAATTATCCCAAGTTATAAAAACTTTTGTGCCATGTGCATTCAAATCAATTTTTAAAACGTTTTCAAAATGAGTCAGTTAAATTGTATTTACCAGTGTAAAATGACGTATTTTCCCCAAAAAGATTAAGTGCAGGTTCTACACGTAATAGGCTGGCCTCTCCTTAGCATCGTTTAGAGTCTCGCAAGCTTGGATGCAATAAATCTGTTGAACAATTCTCCTTTTTATTTTGATCCGCATGTGGATCTATTTCAACTACATTGTGATACTTAAATATTACAATAATCATTTGGTTGGAATAAATCTATCTTTTTGCTTCCGCTGTGCATTATAATTTGTGTTGTTTTACTATGATGATATCAATTACGTCACGATACTCCCCCACCGGGCCCACCGGTGACACGTGGAAAATAGGGGTGTGACACAAATGCCCATTATATATAAAATGCACATTCAAGTTCATCAACTAGTTTAGGCATTCCTTAGTTACCCAGTAGGCGTTATCTTTAGGCCACCATTTTAACCAGAGTTCTAACCGAGTTTATTACATTTCCAATACATTAACTCGTTCAAGCAATTATCAAGACTAAGTTATTCATTCATTTCGCAAGAACTAAGGGTTCTCATCTATAAGTGAGACCCGTTTCATGATATCACTAGCATTCACCTGAACACCTAATATATTCAAGTTCTTCATATGAACTAGTATATAACGCGATTTCATACATCTATTTTCATGAACAAAATTACCAATTTCATCATAACATATAAAAACCCGTTTCAAGTCATGTATAAGCATTCACTCGAACCTATAAATTGTTCAAGTATCTTGCTTCAACCATCAATTATGATGATTTTAAGCACAAATATACCATTTTCCTTCACTATTTAGTCAAAGCCCACTTCCTAGTTTACTTGTTAATCACTTACAAGTAACATTACATCAATTTCTTCGTAATTTCATCATAACTAACGAAATTAAACATACATAAACATTCAATTTCAACTTTGGATCATAATGCAACAATCTATTTGCAAGTAACCTACTTGTCTCAAAATTCAACTTTAACCAATCTAGGTTTTGTGACATACCTTATGATCCCCACGACTAGGTGATCGCTAATATATATTCAAACCCGAATTTGGTCTTCTGCTCGATCCAAAACACACACCTAGTGTGTGTGTTTTATTTTTTATTTTCATTATATTAAACCAACTTTCTAATTATTCCTCTTTGGCCCCTCAAGTTTTTGTGTTAGTTAATTTTAAGTAGGCTACAAGATACTTATTTCCAACAATATTTCTTTTATTAACTAGGTTAAACATTTCCTAGTTAACTTAGTGAGTTCCAGGATTTAAAACCCGTTTTATTTTAAGTCCCGTTAATTTATTTCCTCAAAGCTTTTATTCTCTTTTGTCTAATATTAGGTTTATTCATTTAAATCCTAATATTTACCGGGTTAATTTTTTTACCACTAACGGTATTTTACCCATTCACTAATATTAGTGTGGTTTGATTACCAAACCCGTTTTTGGGGTGTTACAGAACTTATCATCCTCAAACGAACAGACAAAGCGAAAGGACAATTCAGACAATGGAAGATATGCTTAGAGCCCGTGTAATTGATTTCGGAGGAAATTGGGACGATCATTTACCATTAATAGAATTTTCATACAATAACAGCTATCATACCAGCATCAATGCTGCACCATTTGAAGCCCTTTATGGACGCAAATGCCGAACTCTAGTCTGTTGGGCAGAGATTGGAGAAAAGCAACTATCTGGACCAGAGATAATACAAGAAACAACTGACAAGATTATTCAAGTCAAGGAAAGACTAAAAGCAGCACGAGATCGTCTAAAGAGTTATGCAGATAACAGACGAAAGCCATTGGAATTTCAAGTTGGAGATAAGGTATTATTAAAAGTTTCTCCATGGAAAGGAGTAGTTAGATTCGTTAAAAGAGGAAAGCTAAGCCCAAGGTATGTTGGACCTTTTGAGATTATCAAAAGAATAGGACCAGTAGCTTATCAGCTACAACTGCCAGAGGAAATGGCAGGAATACATGATGTATTTCATATATGTAACCTCAAGAAGTGCTTAGCAGACGAATCATTAGTGGTACCTCTTCAGGACATAGAGGTAAATGAGAAATTTAAGTTTGTAGAGAAACTACTTCAGATTGAAGATAGAAAGATCAAGAATCTCAAACACAAGAGAATAGTTCTGGTCAAAGTAAAATGGGATTCTAAGAGAGGACCAGAATACACATGGGAACTCGAGTCAGAAATGCAAAGGAATATCCACACCTGTTCCAGGGAATCTCGAGGATGAGATTTAAAACAAGGTGGGGAGGATATAACAACTCCTGATACGTGTCGAAGCTATATAGGTGACTAACCAGACCTAGCGTAGCTAGGCCTGGCTCGCAGGCCGTGAAGGAAAGGGACGAGGCTCTCACGGGGCGCGAGAGACCTCCGTTCCAGCCTATATAAGGAGGCCTCCAGCCTCAGTCATTCTCGTTCAATTCTTTTCTCCCTCAAAGCCCCTATTATAGCTAAAAGTTGCTCGATATTATACCCCTAAAACACGAAGCTCTGCCTCGTTGTAAGTATTTTAACCCCTGATCACTAATTCTTTACCCTACCCGATTGATCTAGGGCTCCGTAACGCATGTCGAGGCTCTGCCTGACTAAGTTCGTTGGAGTTCGGTCTCGTGTTGTATGGCTAATGTGATTTGGGTTATCTTACTAACACGTGCACGTTGTGTATTTTTAATAGATCATAATCAGGAAAAGCAACAGGAAGCTATAAAACTACTTAAGTCTACAAAGTGAGTCATTCTCTTTTTCTCACAGTTTGTGAGCCATTATATTTAAGA
Organism: Helianthus annuus; assembly: GCF_002127325.2. NCBI lineage: Eukaryota > Viridiplantae > Streptophyta > Magnoliopsida > Asterales > Asteraceae > Helianthus > Helianthus annuus. The sequence continues at coordinate 17,477,272 of NC_035446.2, forward strand.
TGCGTTGCAAAACCCTAAATGTTTATCAGTTATAATTACAGTGATTAAGTCTTTGTATTCTACAATTGCTGCCAGTATTATGGGGTTTGTATACAGTACTTGATAACCGTCACAATTGGGCACGGGTATCCAATGTGTGATATGACCATAGTCACAGATCCGTCGAGTGACAAGTACTGAACGAGTAATTTGGTAGATATAAACATTGTAATCGCCCTTAATACTGTAATGTTATAACAACTGACGTTTTAAAAATTGGAATGTACTCGTCAGTATTTCTTGCTGATAAAATGTTTTTAAAACGCGTTTCAGGTAACTTGATGTGAAAGCTATTAAAAGCTAACTATGGATCACTGAAGGCTTAAAGAAAATGGTTATAAAAGTTACCTAAATAAAAGGAGATTATGTTTTCAATAATAAGGGTTTACCCCTATAAATGTATTAAAAATGGAACATGGGTTTTATCCCATTTATTTATTATAAAAGTTTGGTGTTTTGAAACTCTGAGATCTATTTCCTAACTACGATCCTGATGTTTTAACTTCCGCTGCCAAATTAATAAACACCGATACTACCCGTTCTGTGTCTCGCGGCTCCCACTCCCGGGTAGGGGTCGGGGGTTGCGACACACTACGAATAGACAAACCTAGATAATTGAACTTAGTTGACTTCAACACCACTTGACCTTCGATGGTTACCTGGGTTCTATACCACTAAAGTCATAGTACATGTATTCGGTCATAGAACGACTACTCTTTACGCCATTTCTTTCTAAAAACAACTTGTCACTCCCCTAGTCTCTCCTTTAGACTATGTGTACTTTCTCTGTTTAGCACACCATGAAAGTGCTTCTTGGATCGACTAACAACTCGTCCAAAACAACCACGAGAAATGAGCTCAACACGGACCCTTGATGGAGGCCTATCTCTACGGGGAAGAAGTCGGTATCACCTACTAGCGTGCTTGTCTTGGTCCTACCGTACATATCCCTAATTAATTTAATATACTTCGTATGAACCCTTCTACCCTCCAGGCTACCTTAAATCAGTCTACGTGGTACACTATCATACATCTTTAAAGATCAATAAAAATCATATGCAAATATTTCTTCTTCTCCATATAATTTTCTATCAGTCTCCTAAGAAAGTGTGTAGCTTCTGTAGTTGATCGTCTCGGCAGAAATTACATTTTGTTGATATTATGTTAGTTAAAACTTGATACCCGAATGGTCATGACAATTAACATACTACATAACCTTTAGGTTAAACTAATAGGGACTAAAGCATGATATATACAAGAGAAAAAATAGATTTGCGATATATTATTCAATTCTCTCAACGTAATTATAATTATTATAATGTTTGTGTGTATAAAGCCCGTCCCCTATATATACTACACCTGACAAAATTACTAGTTTTATCAGTTCTTACATCGTAGTCTAAAATCTTTTTTAACTTTAAACTTTTTAATGCCACGTGTTAGTCTACCCTTTTTTCATAACATTTCTTTGAACGGCTAATGAATTATAACCCGGTACCTTGGGGTAACCCAATGTCAGTCTACGCTTCTCTCTACCCTTTTTTCATAACTTTGTTATTGAACGGCAAGCGAACAACCAGGTTACCTGGGGTAACTCAATGGCAAAAGACGACCACATACGTCCGCGACCGCAGATAGCGCTGGATGGCCAGGCTCATTATCACTAGTTTTGGGGAAAACCTGTTGTCTGAATGCCTACTACGATAAAACTCGGTTAGAATAGAATAAATTGATGAAAATGAGGAAGTAAAGCACATGAAAGGCATATGAAAAACTAAATGATGTTGCCTTGAAAGGGATCTGTCTCTGTCTTCTTTATATAAAATAAAAAATTAGATAGTGGGATGTTGCCAGGTGTTTGGATACTTATAGCACTTTTACAAATATATAAACGCAACCGATCTCTCTCACCATTTGCACCTCTATCTCTCTCTCAGTTTACAAGTGGGAAACTATAGTCTTGTATACGTAACACTAGAAGAGGGTATTGTTTCCGTAAATGGAAAGTAATAAACATCCTAAACATGGTGGAGCAACGATGGAGATCACCGCGAAACTATCTAGATTTAAGCGGATGTGTGTCTTCTGTGGAAGCAGCTTTGGCAAGAACCCCATCTACCACAATACTGCCGTCGAACTAGGCAACCAATTGGTACGTCTTTGTCTTTGTATATCTCTATGTAGTGAGTGTTTCAACAAAGTCACTCATATAAAAAATTAGCCTCTAAAGAAAATGCATACATATAAATTAAGAGTCCGTAAACCACTTCATTTAAATATATGGATGTTTATCATGTGTTTGTTCAAAAAAAATATATCATTTACATGCATTTTTTTCCCATGAAACCAAGGCTGCATCATCTAAATATGATAATAAGCGAAGGGAATGAACAGTGCCAAAACACCCTGGCACTCTTCATTGGGCCATACATAAACAAATCAATGGCCACGTTATCCCCACGTGTCTCTCAATACCTCCACCGCTACATCTTTGATTTATCCTGCAACACATTAGGGTTCATCTTTGCCTCAATATCTCCAACGGGTGACTGAATTCTCTCACGACAGCCGCTAACCCGGCGACTCTAGCGACGATGGTGACTGATGGTGGTCTAACCGAAGATGACCTAGGGCTCCACTGTGAACCCTATTGGTGGTGGTTTATCTCCGTCGTTCGCCGGAATTTACAGCGGTTTGTATGGTGGCTATGGTTGCGATTCCGTGTCACGGAAAACATTCATCATTTATTAAATGTGGTTGCTATTGTGGCTGCTGCAAAAGACCATTGAAGATAAACTAGCTGCTTGTAATTGCCTCAAGTCGGCTTCGAGAAGCCTAAACCCAAATCCGGCGCTAGCTAAAACACTTCCTGGAAATTGTGGGATCAGTTTGGGTTTCTCCATGTCAGCTAACATTTATTGCACCAAGTAAATTGCTAATCTCCTTTTGTAGATATAGACAGAAGAATAGCATAGTAATTGGTTACACAGATGGATATTGATTCATCTGAATATGACCATATGTCATCATTAAGATCTATCAATTTTTACTAAGAACCATTTGTGTTAATTTTACTTTAGATTGTTTAGATTTGTTTCATATTCTTGCATTTTGAAAAACCTAATTTTGTCACAATGAGATTTTAGGTTACTTTGTAGTATCTATTTTCTGATTGATGTTGTTAATATTAATAAGCTTCAATTTATGGTTGAAATTTGATAGAAATTTATCAAATTGTGTTAAGTTTGACTTAATTTCAATCAAATTTGAGATATATTCATAAAATTGATAAAATAATAACAAATTTTTTTTAAAAAAAAAAATTCATAGTTTATATTTTTTCCAGGTTCTCGGCAGGACCGTTAAAGGGCGTTTGGTTTGGTGGCGGCGAGGATCGCTGGTGTATAGATCTTTGTGGTCGTTTTAGGGTTTCGCGGATGATTGTATTCTGGATAACCATTAACCCTTCGGTTTACCTGTTACACAGTTGATTTGTTAGGCTTTGGTTTCATACCATTTATGGTTGTGATGAGTTCTTAGATTCTGCTGCTGAAAATTAATGAGCATCTTGCCTTTGGGTGGCAGGGATTGTGGATGGTGGGTCTTAACCTGCAACCCCCTGCAGCCATTGATATTTCATTGTTTACAGAACTCTGAACCTGTGCTTGACTTCCATTGCTATTTACGGTTTGTAAGGTTTTTGCTTTCTATTAGCATTATCTTGAAGTGGGATGAGCCCAATGCATTGTGTTGTCGTTCCATGTGTTAATTGTTTATGATGTTGCTCTTGGATTATACATATTCCATCTTGATTATAATAATACAACTGAAATGAATAGTGTCTTTCAGGAGTGTTTTAAATGTGTTGGTTGTGAAGGGCGGTTGTTCATTTAATTGGTGGATAAAGGCAGTGTAGGTTGAGATATCCTGGGCGTCCATTCTGCTTGCATTATGGTTTGGCACATGTGTGTTGCCAGCAAGCAAGCTATTCACACGGCTTTTGTTTCTTACCATTTTTTGTTGTGATGGTTCATTGATTCTGCTGAAAATTGATGAGCATCTCACCTTTGGGTGGCAGGGATTACGGATGGTGGGTCTTAACCTGCAACCCCCTGCAGCCATGGATATTTCATTGTTTTCGAAACTCTGAACCTATGCTTTGTTTCCATTGTTGTTTACAGTTTGAAAGGTTTTTGATTTCTATTAGCAATTTGGTATTATCTTGAAGTAGGGATGAGCCAAATGCATTCGTGCGATTGTAGTTCGTTTGGTACATATTGTATGGCTCAGAAGTATTGGTAGTTGACAATGCATTGTCTTTGGGGACTAAGGGTTACCTAAAGCTTGGGATATTACGCCTAAATTTCCAATTTTTTTTGTGCAGGCTTATGAAATCTGCTAGCAGTTTTATAAAGTTCTACAGTTAGAGGCACCAATCTCTAGACATGTGATGGAGAATGAACTGATGTCACCTCCAATGCTGGTGAAGATTTTGTTTAAGAACATGAACAAGAAGGTTCGTGAGAAGAAGCAGCTAGCAAATATGCAGGTGTTGAGCTGGCGAAAAGCTCAGTTTGGACGCTACGGTCACTTTCATTTTCATCTTTATAAATTTGATCTCACAAATCACTAGAATTTCATATAAGATTTTGGCCTTTTTCATGAACTGTTGGGTTGCAGATACTATGTTTAAGAACACGGTTGGAAAGGGCGGGAAAGTTGGCCGGTTTGAATAATATATGGTCCGGTTTTGATGGTTTGATAACTTATGGTTTCGAACTGGCTGGAACCGCCGTTTAACGTCTATTAATTTTTTTTTCAATTTAAGAATATAAAGTTATTACTTATAGATTTTCTTAATATCTATTATAGGGGTGCGTAATAAGTCGGAAATGAATCATCAGGTGTGTGAAAAGACGATTCCCAGACAAGCAAAATACCAACGTACTGGAAACTACAATACATGTAAGTACTTCAGCAAATACACTTTCTACAATGTAATTTTATGTCAACCCGTCTATTTATGAATGGTCGGTTCCGATTCACATAAAAAATTAAGCTAAAATGGGAACGACTGAGATATTGAGTATGATTTTTAAACACAACAAACCTTGTGTAAATTAAATTATTGTAATGCTCTCAAATTTTATAATCATTTTTTATTAAAAAAAACTTCAAAGGCGCGGACTATTGGGCTGAAACATTTAAATTTGATGTGCAGCTGGAAAGGGCAGATGTGTTTATGAGACTGCTAAGAAGTTGGCACACATGGGCATTGGTGCTACTGTTCCGAGACGGCATCAAATTTATATTCATCCACCTTGTAGACCTTATTGCAGCAAGGTGGCGGGTATGAACAGAATTGGTTTCTTCTAAGTAATGCTCGAACATTGGGTTGGTATGAGTTATGTATTACATCAGCTACTTTGACATACTATTGTATCGGTCTTCTTTCTACTATAAAATGAAAGGTCTATGGTTTCAGTCCTTTTGGCATTTGTAGAATAGTTGATCATGTCTGTGTGCGTATCAACACCAATTAGTGAATTGGTTGTGTGTCAAAACGGGTTCTAGCTAAATTGGCTTGGGTTAAAAGGGGATGTTTCAAAGAAAGTATTACTTTGGCATGGGTTAAAGCAAGTTTTAGTTATAATAGGTTTACCTTATATGGGTCGCTTTAATTAACACTTCTTACCAAGGATAGCCACTTATGATGTCAAAGGTGCGCACCTGGGAGCCTAGGCACTAAAACGCAGCCCGGCATACCATATGCGTTGCGCCCTGAAATGTGCGGTTTAAGGCTCTTAGGCGCAGGTTCAGAGCATTTTCCGACTAAATTCTGTTAAACCATTTTATTTGAAAGTATACAATGTAAATAAAATGTTTTGTGTGATCCTAACTTGACTACACTTAAAATTGGCCTTCAGTACTCCAAGTCAGGCGCAGGTACATCACAGGCTTTTTTAGTTGTTTTATACTTGATTTCGGCTGGTTTAGATTGTTTTAGTACCATTTTGTGTTTATATAGGCTGGTCTTTGGCTGGTTGAGACAAGTTTTTTATAGGTCAATGCGCCTGCTACCCTTAGGTGGTTTGGCTGAGCCTCGCGTGTATGTTATCACACCAAGAATGATTTGATTTAGCGCATCAACCAATTAAATAAAACTTGAAAGAAGCCGGTTGAGCGCGTCGCAACGCGGCGCTATGTATAAACCTAGTTTACATATATTAACAATGAGTTTTAAACTTAGAACAACCATTGAAGCTGGATCGTAGATATACTCTCATGGTATATGTATTTTTAATTATAAAACTCAAGTATAACAACGTTTTTTCTTTATTTTTTTTTAATTTTTTTTTAATACATCTTATTCACAAACTGTAAAACAGTTATTTCAATGATAAGTGATTCTCCCTTGAATGCAACCCTTTACACGAGTCCATATTGTTTTTAGTGTACAAAGGTTAGATTTTTATCATATTATTTAACCGGTATGATTTCACTTTATATTCTTTAAAATCATTTATTATTATTATTATTATTATTATTATTATTATTATTATTATTATTATTATTATTATTATTATTATTATTATTATTATTATTATTATTATTATTTTATAACATTTATGAAAAAGATCAAATTAGTTTTTTCCTTCTAGTTTTGTTTTTGGATAATCACTATGAATGAACTGTGAATTTTATTGACGTTTCATGTTTGTAAATATCATTCCTCATGTTATACTTATAAACATGTGTTAATGAATTGTAGTAAATATGTTTAGCAACTTCACCTTTTAAACTTTGAAGTCCAAACAATCTATATAATTTAACATAATATATATGTCCTCTAAGTGTATAAAAACTTCCTTTTCTCTGTTTATATATTTACTGATCCTATAATTTAACTATATTTACAAGCAGATTTGCTTTCTAAGTGTATTGTAGTAGATGTAGTTACATCATAGTAATTATTTATGATCAAGTAGTAATCTTATTATATGATGTAATACTCTGTGTACAAACAATAAAATTTTTGAAACATAATAACAAGCAATTTATCATGGGCATTCTGAGGATGATTTTTCCCGTTCGCAGTTTGTTTTACGGTGGTGGCGGTGAACCGATGAAAACTTTATAACTGGATGAGTCTTTTACGTAGCAGTTGCAACCCACAACTACCATCGAAAATATATGTTTAAAATATATTTTATTGAATTTTTTTTAATCACTTATTGTAATTACATCATATATATTTGAACCTTCTAAGTTTTCAAGATCTCGTCAAAGTATGGGTCTCATTAATGTGAACACGTGCAAACTGGAAGGGTGGGTGCCCGTACCCCGGGTCTTCTGTCTAAGGCTAGAGTGTCCGTACAAATCCGCAGTATCGGACCAGTCACTCTTACCTGGGAACAATTGGGGTGAGTGTCCACTTATAAGCGAGCATGTCTTCGCGATGCATTATATTAACCCGCTTACTTTGATTAGTCACCATCTCATTTGTTTGCCTTTGGTAACAAACAAATGGTCACAATCTTCATGTGTTGTCTTTCTCTTTTGATTATCTTTCGCTTGTTTCCTCCTATGCCTTCCATTATCTTCAAGATGCCTCTTCATCGCAACAACACTCAAATGCCCGAACCAGGTGCTGCAATTACCCAGCGAATAGGCGTCATACTCTAGAGGACCGTTGATTTAGCTATCACCATGATTCGCCTCAGGGATGAAGCCGTATAAGGGAACTTCTCCTCGGTGCAATCAATGCCAACGTCATCATCCGAATCAAATACCCTGTTTCAAATGTACCCACGGTGGACGATGGGGACATTTGGTTAACATGTGCCGCTTTGCAATCCAAAGCAGAGTTGTTACAAATCCTGCTGCGGCTCAACCTTCAAATTCTGCTTCATATGTCGCCTTGGCGTATCTAGCGCCTCAACCTCATGAACTTTCTACCTTGTGTATCGACTTAAGCACGCCTAGTGCAAGGTGTCGGAACACCTCTCGTTACACAAACTCCAAAATCCATGTAGGATCTTTCTATCCTCATAATTAGATCCTTGTGGATGGGTATCATTCATCGGAGCCCTTAATTGAATTCTTTGTATGATTCAATACATAAATTACGATTCAATAAGGACAAAGCCGAATTCCTATTAAGATTTTCCTATCTTCATAGATAGATTCTTGAAAATGATTAAAGTGCCAAATGAAATCCACGGATTGGATTCCTGGTGTGCTTTAAATATCTGTGTCCAAAGATAATAAATTTAAGGTCAAATTAAACAATTATTTGATTATGTGCTTATGTGTTCCCTTTTATGTTTTGTGTGATCCAAATCCTCGTAGAATCTTCCATATCTTCGTATAAGAGATTCACAGTAGGATATTCAAAGGTACTATCTTAAATCCTTAATGGACTTCTACCGCCTTAACCAAGTCGTCAGATCCCTAAATAGCAACCAAACACATGTTACACACAGGAGGTTTGTGTATGATTTGTGGTTGTGGGTGGTGGCGATGAGGGTGCCGTTGAAAGACAGCCATGGATTTTAGAAAGTGACGGAGAAAGGGTTTGTTATCGAGAAGGTAATAGTTTTCTACATTAGTGGGTTTTGTCAATTCTATATGATATTTTACTAGGTGTAGCACCCGTGTTACCACACGGGTAGGTTTAGTAATGATCGAACTAAAAAACAGATTATAATATATCATTTAAATTTTGGTCTTTAGTTATATATCTTTATAAAGTAATGTTAAAAACAGTATGTGTAACCACACGGGTAGCTTTAATAACCATCGAAATAGATTATAATACATCATTTATATTGTTTGTATTTAATACAACTAATCAAATGTTATTGATCAGTTCAATAAAGCCCCTTATATTTGATCCAATTAAGCTTAATAATAGATTAGATTTTGTAGGCCCATTAAAACCCTTATATCAAATCGGGCCCCAAATTCTAACCACTCATCTACCATTCCAATTCCATTTCCATCTCCGAACTTCGAAAGGCGACAAAGCAACGACAGGGAGTGTTAAAGATTTTTCCTTATCAGCAAAAGGTAATCGAAAATGTATTGATTCGATTTTGTTCTTTTGAAATCTTTGCTTCATGTAATTTTTTTATACCACGCTTCCATGTATGATTTTTGATCTTAGGTTTGTTCTTTTATATGAACTTTAAGTTGTGATCATGTTTGTTTATTTGATTTGTTATACTTCAGATTCCATCATATGAATGTTCGTATTGATGTTCGATTGAAGTTTTTACTTTTGTATGGATGTTCGATTGAGGTGTAGATATTTAGGGCTATGTAAAAAATGATTGTTTATCAGTTGTTGTATAAAGATTTTTTAAGATTATGATGTTTAGTAAACTTTCAGTTGGTGTTTTTGACAGATTTTATCAGATTATATTTCACATGTTTGGGGTTTTGTATCACACTGTCAAAAATAGAAACATATTAATAAGCTTTAGAAACTCTCGGCATCGAAAATAACATTTGGTATTTCACATTGTTGACATTGAATATACCCATAACGTTATATAATATTTTAGTCTATTAGTTATACTCTTTTTAATTGCATTAATTAGAATAATCTTTTAACGTTTTTCATAAATAATGCTCATCAACTTAAAATCATTGTTGTTGATACATCTATTAACTTTGGTTAATAGATGGATGAAAATATATATTTAAAATCACTGTTGGGTTAAAGGTCTATATTGTATTTGTGACATAATTTTATTACAAGCCAAATGAAACAATAAGTAATCTTTTGAAAATTCAATAAAATATATTTTAAAAAAATTAAAATGTGTTTTTAAAGGTCTAATTTAATACATAAAGGAGAAAAACAAAAATATTATTGAAATGATAATGGTCACTAATCATATTATTGAAATGATAATGGTCACTAATCATGGGCATCCCAAAGTTGCTTTCTTTTGGCGACGTACCTCTTGAACTATGCAACCCAGTCCTCTTGAACAATGCAACCCCACAATAGCTAACAATAATAACACTAATAATAGCAATAACAATAATAATAAATAAAATGATAATATCAATTATTATTATTGTTATTATTATTAAATTACTAGTGTGTTAGCGGTATATCAATTATATATAAAATAATGCGTCAACAAGTTGCTAAATTAGACTTTAACAACTTTAATTTTTATATAACTGTAAAAATTAAGTGTTGATCTTAATTTGATTGAATTATAAAGCACAAATTGTCTTTTAGTGTGATGCATAAATATATAATCTTTTATGAAAGTATTAAGCATTCGTTGATGGTATTAAGCATTAGTTGATAAATAAAGCATTAGTTGATAAATAAAGCATTAGTTGATAAAATTTGTGGTATTAAGCATTAGTTGATAAAATTTGTTTCCCTCTTATTTTCACTATTCAATTTTATTATGCTTTATAAGGTTGTACCACATGAATTGTTGGTCATACATTTTAACTTTTTTTCTCTTAAATTTTAATAAGTTTTGAGTATTAATAACTTACTTTTCATCCCTTGAAGCATTAGTAAAAATATAATATAACTCTTACAGTTTAGTTTGAACAAGTTGATGTTATCCCGCGCGTTGCGGCGGAATTTGATTATGAAAGTCATTAGTATTGTCATGTGACTTGTAAAATTCTTTAGTTTTAGAATAAGTTATTATAATATGTACTGTTTTGTTATAAAAACTGATAACCGTATCAAAATATGTAAAAGTTATATGTTATAAATATTTGTAAAATATTTGGGGTGGTTTTGATTAGTCCACAAAAGTCTGCATTACTATCATGAATTATAACTTGAAATTGGTTACAGTTTCATATAGTTTTTAAATTTATATAAGTTATATATAATCCCATTTATATTCAATTAAAGGATTTTATACATATCTCATTTTCTAAACTTTATCTAAATTATACATATACTAAATATATAGTTGTGATACACAACAATAGGTTATTTTTTTGGAACAGGCATGAACATCTTGAGAACAATTTTACATTATTTTTAATATCACAAACTTTGCAAATAATATTAAAGTTTTGGTGAATAGTTTTACAAAATATTTTTAAATATTTTAAAATATGATACCAATTTCATTCGTGTGGTACGTGGAAAGCTTGAGTACAAACATCATCTTGCAAGTATAAAACAAATATAATTAATAAAACGTTTTAAAAAATTACTTATTACATATTTTTTTTTTATATATCCACGTTAAACACTAATATATTAGAAATAGCCTAATCTATTATTTTTGGTGTTTTATTTATATACTTAATTATTTTTTTGTATTTGAGTGTACACATTTTATTGTTTTATAAATTTTAAATATATTTTTATCATTAGTATGTACATGTATACGCACAGTTTAATTTTTTTTAAAAGCCAACACATTTTATTCATACACTTCTAGTTAACCAAGAAGATTGCACCATACATACAACAAAGTTTTATACAATCAAAATTAGTATCATAAGAAATGAGACGCACAGATTATTGATTGTTATTTTTTTATGTGTGTGCAATTTTATTTTATTTTGGACCAAATCCTCCAAATCTACAGTGTGTGTAGAAAGAAGGAGACAGAGGGAAACACCACCGCCACCAGAGGAAGATGAAAAGCAAACGGTAATTTCTTAAACGTACCACACACAAACACACTTCTACTTCACCCACGGTGGTGTTCGAAAGATCTGGAAATAAGCCGTCGGTTACAGAAACGACTTTCCTGTTATCCTTTAGGGTTCCAGCGAGTTGGTTAACCGGAGGCCGCGAGCGACAACCATGACTACCCCTCTCAGACAACTACTATCACCACATCTGAGACCCATAACTGTCTATATTCTTCCGGCGGAGATCGGCGGTGGTGGTTATATATAGTGTGAAAGGGAGGCAAACGACACGGTGGTTGGAGGAGACATTTCGGTTTGTTTTTTTTCCCGAACGGTGCGTTGGTTTGATTTGTTGTCAACTGTAAAGTTGCGCCGGCTTTGATATTTTGAATGTTTTTCTTACGTCTGAAAGTTTGTTAGTTTCTCTGAAAGTTTGTATTGGGTACGTCGGGTTGATACGGTTTTGGTAACCGCTATAAATTGGTGTGTTGGATACGGTGCTGCTTTTGACATGTCGTTAACCAGTTTTGAAGATGAAACCATGTATTTGAATCGGTGCCTTCCGATGACACAAACGGGTGCTTCCTATGAAACTTTACGATTGTGCATTAAAGGCAACCTGAGTTGTTTTTTTTTTAATATTATATAATGAAAGTTAATTGTTAGTAATGTGAAGGGGTGGGAATTAATTGTTGGTGACCTTTGTTACTTTTTTGTAGTTATATGAAAATGCATGTGTATGTCATGACACGTTACTAATTGTATAAGAACGAGTTAACGCTAACCCGCGCGTTGCGGCGGGAAGTTGATTATGAATTTCTTTAGTATCACTACATGAGTAGCGAAAATTTTTATTTGTCTTTTGTTTTGTTTTTTACTGTTAATATGTTATTATTATACAAAAAAGCTTGATTTCCCATAAAAAAAATATTGATTTTTTTTGCCAATGAAAAATAGATTAAATCCATGTCTTGATTAAGAAAAATAATTAAATGATGAAACATGTATAAGAGTTGCTTACCCGGCAAACCCGAAAATAAATGATGAAACATGTATAAGAGTTGCTTACCCAGCAAACCTGAATTCAAGATCGATGGACCCGATCAAAAAGACTTTATCCGGTACTAAATTCCTTCAATTCCTGTATGATTGAATTCCTCACCCTACAGTCGTCAAAGTCGTTTCACGTTTAAAGCTTGAATCGCTCTTTACTCTAAATAAAGCGATGACGTTCGCGATCATCACCTCTTCTTAAGCCTTTGTGACCTCGCATTTTAACTTCTCAATCGGCCTCTAATTTGTTCGCCTATTCAAGCTACACCACCAGCATCTCCTCAGTTTCGATTGCGCTATTTCGTCACACAGCCCCATTATTGATCACCTTTTCAACAACCGTGTAATCGCCGCTGTGGTTTAGCCTTGACCAACAATTGGCTGCAAATCGTCAATGCACAGTTGTGAATCCGGTCGAGGTAAACCAACTTCGCAAAATTTGAAAAACTATACATAAATCAACATAAAATTGTACCTTTTTATCAACGGAATCTAGACCTAGATCTTGTATTAAGTTACCAAATAGAGTTATAGAATCTCTAAACAAAAATATGTTTTAAATGCTAAAGAGGGAGTCCATGCAACTTGAAGACCTATACCTCTGACTCCCGTTCAACATTCCAGCAAGAGGCATAATATTTGAATTTTTTACACATCAATAGTACGAACTAAAACAGAGAATGTAATTGCATTTTGTTGAATATGTCATTATGTATTCAATTATATGTTTTTTCTACTAAATGTTAAATTACATCTAAAATGTTACAAAATTATATAACAATACAAAATGTAACTTGGGACATAAAAAAAAATAGAAGAAATCATGGTAACTTCGTAACCCAAATAATCGTGTCTGATATTTTCGCTAGAATACATAATAAGAGCATGAAACAATTTTCTTAGAAGAAACTATAGGTATCGAAAATAATGATATCAAATTCAAACATTTTGAATTAAAAAGTGAAGAAAACCATACCTATGCACTAAAACGTCAACCGCCGTCGGTCTTCCTTTGTCGGTCTTGTTGTCTCTCAGAATGCAGAAACGCCTTGTAAAAGTAGGGATATTTATCTCGCTATACGTCTAACGGTAAAAAAATATATTATAATATGTAATTGTAATATCACTTTGTATGGGAAATTCGGGAAGGATGCAATAACTAAAGAATCCTTACCAGCATCGCGGTCGTCATTAACGACTGAAAAAACGTATGTCAGAAAAGATGACGATGTTCGATGGTTGCCGAACAGAAATCTTAACCGATAGATGTGCCAATTGGTGAGAACGGCAACGATTGCCGAAGCAAAATACAAATTTCAAGAGACGAATGGGCGTCGCTTATGAATAGTCGGAGACGAAGTAGCAGCGGTTACGAACGCTGGGGTCGAAGAGGTGACGTTTACGGATCGTTTTACACAAATTTATAACGGAAAATGATGTTCAAAAAATTTTTGTAACGAAAAATCATCCACCCCACAACATCATTTAGGGATTTTGGGTGTGTCAATTCACTAAAGGATTTTATGAATCAATCACTTCAAATAGTTTTTGCAGAAGGAAAAAAAAAAGATAAACATGGAAATTGAATGAAGTTTACCTTTACGAATTGCTTTCGTTTTTCTCGTATGGAGTTTGTAGGATTGAGAATGGATTTGGGATAACATGCATTCTTTCCGTGTTTCCGTAAAGAATTCAGTTGGGTTTATATTTTATTTAAAGAGTTAATTACTGTTTTCGTCCCTATGGTTTGTCAAAAATCACTATTTCAGTCCATTAGTTTAAAAATTGCGATTTCAGTCCCTATGGTTTCACTTTCATAACCATTTCAGTCCCTGTGGTTTCACTTTCGTAACCATTTCAATCCATTTATTCTGTAAGTACAGGGACTGAAATGGTTACGAGGTGGACTGAAATGGTTACGAAAATGAAACCACAGGGACTGAAATCGCAATTTCTAAACTAATGGACTGAAATAGTGATCTTTGACAAACTACAGGGACGAAAACAGTAATTAACTCTTATTTAAAAGAAATGTGAAAGAAAGCATAGAAAACTGTTTCTAGAGACTTAAATGACGGTTGGTCACAATATGGAATTTGAAACGGTGTCTTTGTATGGACACATCCATTACGTGGGCTAGTAGTGTCCCAAGTTACATTTTGTATTGTTATATAATATAATATAATATAATATAATCAATAATATAATATAATATTTTCTAACGGACACAACTTTTAAACCAAAGGGCATGACCCAAATTGGTTTTTGTATGGTTATATAATTTTTATAGACTACATTTTTAAATTTTAGTAAATTTTCATTTTCTTCTCTTAGAATATTAATAACTTTACTCTTCATCCCTTAAAGTATTAATAAAAATAACTCTTACGGTTTATCTATTTTTATAGAATCTATGTTTTTTAATTTTAATTTTAATTTTTATAAACCTTGTACTTTATAAATTTTATTTTTCATACTACATTTAACTTTGTTGTTCATGCGCCGACATGGTGAACTAGTTCTCATACAAGTTGTGTTAAAAGATGTTTATTAGATTTAATATCGATCCAAAATATTATTATAAAATTACACAAAACTAATTATTGCAATTAGCTCAATGTAGACACGTAGGTAAACCTTGGTTCACATCTTCGTCTTTTGGAATTAATAAAAAATAAACGATATTGATAGGTTACCTCAGTCAACAAAGGTAAAGGCTTGTATAATTATAGTATTTAAATCTTTCCTACTACGATAAAACACGGTTATAATAGAATAAATTGATGAAAAATAGCAAGTAAAGTACATGAAAAGCATATGAAAAACTAGATGATGTTGCCTTGAAAAGGATCCGTCTCTGTCTTCTTTATATAAAATAAAAAATTAGATAGTGGGATGTTGCCAGGTGTTTGGATACTTATAGCACTTTTACAAATATATAAACGCAAACGATCTCTCTCACCATTTGCACCTCTATCTCTCTCTCTCAATTTACAAGTGGGAAACTATAGTCTTGTAAATACATAACACTACAAGAGAGTAGTGTTTCCATAAATGGAAAGTAATAAACATCCTAAACAAGGTGGAGCAACGGCGGAGATCACCGCGAAACCATCTAGATTTAAGCGGATTTGTGTCTTCTGTGGAAGCAGCATTGGCAAGAACCCCGTCTACCACCATGCTGCCGTCGAACTAGGCAACCAATTGGTATGTCTTTGTCTTTCTGTATGTAATGTTCCAACAAAGTCACTCATATAAATTAAGTTATTATTAACTTAGCCTCTAAAGAAAATGCATGCATACATATAAATTAAGAGTCCGTAAATTATTTCATTTAAATATATGGATGTTTATCATGTGTTTGTTCAAAGAATATATCATTTACATGCATTTTTTTTCCCAGGAAACCAAGGCTGCATCATTTACATAAATTAACAATGAGTTTTAAACTTAGAACAACCATTGAAATTAGATCGTAGATATTCTCCCATGGTATTTTTTTTTTAATTATAAAACTTAAGTATAACAAAGTTTTTTCTTTATTTTTATTTTTTATTTTTAACACATTGTATTCACAAAGTGTAAAACATTTATTTCAATGATGAGAAATGGTTGAAAGTGATTCTGTCCTTGAATGGGGAGGAGTGTTGAATGCAACCCTTTACACGAGTCCATATTTTTTTTTTTAGTGTACACAGGTTAGATTTTTATCATATTATTTAACCGGTATGATTTGACTTTATATTCTTTAAAATAATTCCCTCTTTTATTATTATTATTATTATTATTATTATTATTATTATTATTATTATTATTATTATTATTATTATTATTACATTTATGAAAAAGATCAAATTAGTTTTTTCCTTCTAGATTTGTTTTTGGATAATCACTATGAATTAACTGTGAATTTTATCGACGTTTCATGTTTGTAAATATCATTCCTCATATATAAACATGTGTTGATGAATTTTAGTAAATATGTTTAGCAACTTCACAATTTAAACTTTGAAGTCCAAACAATCTAATATAATTTAACATAATATGTCCTCTAAGTGTATAGTAACTTCCTTTTCTCCAAGTGTATAGTATATTTACACGCAAATTTTGCTTTCTAAGTGTATTGTAATAGATGTAATTACATCATAGTAATTAGTTACGACTTATGATCAAGTAGTAATCTTGTTATATGATGTAATACTATAAAATTTTTGAAACATTTTGTAAATGCACTTTTATTAAGAAAATGAAACAACAAATAATCTTTTGAAAGTTCTATAAGATATATTTTAAAAAAAAAGTTAAAATGTGTTTTTAAAGGTATAATAATACATAAAGGAGAAAAACAAAAATATTATTGAAATGAGAATGGTCACTAATCATGGGCATCCCAAAGTTGCTTTCTTTTGGCGACGTACCTCTTGAACCATGCAACCCGGTCCTCTTGAACAATGCATCCTCACAACAACAATAATAATAATAATAACAATAATACTAATAAATATTATTATTATTAAAGTAATAGTGTATTAGCGGTATATCAATTTTATATATAAAATAACGCGACAACAAGTTGCTAAATTAGACTTAAACAACTTTAATTTTTATATAGCTGTAAAAATTAAGTTTTGATATTAATTTGAATTATAAAGAGTAAATTGCCATTTTAGTCCCTGAGTTTTGTCCAAATTTGCCATTTTAGTCCAAATAGTTTTTTTTGCCTCTGGGTCCCTGACTTTTCCCTTTTGTTGCCATTTTGATCACATACACTAACTCCATCCAAAAACTCCATCTTTAACCAGGGGTATTTTGGGGATTTTCATTTTAAATGTTTTCAATTGTCATTTTGATCCAATTCCAAAAAATCAAAAGAATTCCAAAAAATCAAAAAAAATTCCAAAAAATTCTAAAAAATAATAAAAATTCTAAAAAATCATAAAAATTCTAAAAAATTCTAAAAAAATACAAAAAATCCGTTTCGGTGCGAACCGTTTCGAACCCAACCGTTTCGAGTTGAACCGTTTCGACGCGAACCGTTTCGACCCGTACCGTTTCGACCCGAACCGTTTCGAGCTGAACTGTTTCGACGCGAACCGTTTCGACCCGTACCGTTTCGAGCTGAACCTTTTTCGAGCTGAACCGTTCCGAGCTGAACCGTTTCGAACTGAACCGTTTCGAGCCGAACCGTTTCGAGCCGAACCATTTCGACCCGTACCGTTTCGAACCGAACCGTTTCTAGCTGAACCGTTTCGAACCGAACCGGTTCGAGCTGAACCGTTTCGACGCGAAGCGTTTCGACCTGTACCGTTTCGAGCTGAACCGTTTCGACCCGAACCGTTTCGAGCTGAACCGTTTCGACGCGAACCGTTTCGACCCGTACCGTTTCGACCCGAACCGTTTCGAGCTGAACCGTTTCAAGCTGAACCGTTTCGACCCGTACCGTTTCGAACCGAACCGTTTCTAGCTGAACTGTTTCAAACCGAACCGTTTCGAGCTGAACCGTTTCGACGCGAACCGTTTCGACCCGTACCGTTTCGAACCGAACCGTTTCGAGCTGAACCGTTTCGACCCGTACCGTTTCGAGCTGAATTGTTTCGACCCGTACCGTTTCGAGCTGAACCGTTTCGACCCGAACCGTTTCGAGCCGAACCGTTTCGAGCTGAACTGTTTCGACGCGAACCGTTTCGACCCGTACCGTTTCGACCCGAACTGTTTCGAGCTGAATCGTTTCGACGCGAACCGTGCCTCGAAATGGTACGGGTCGAAACGGTTCAGCTCGAAACGGTACGGGTCGAAACGGTTCAGTTCGAAACGGTACGGGTCGAAACGGTTCGCGTCGAAACGGTTCAACTCGAAACGGTTCGGTTCAAAAAGGTTCAGCTAGAAACGGTTCGGTTCGAAACGGTTCAGCTCGAAACGATTCGGCTCGAAACGGTTCGGTTCGAAACGGTTCAGCTCGGAACGGTTCAGCTCGAAACGGTACGGGTCGAAACGATTCGCGTCGAAACGGTTCAGCTCGAAACGGTTCGGGTTCGAAACGGTTCGCGCCGAAACGGATTTTTTGTATTTTTTTAGAATTTTTTAGAATTGTTATGATTTTTTAGAATATTTATTATTTTTTAGAATTTTTTGGAATTTTTTTGATTTTTTGGAATGTTTTTTATTTTTTGGAATTGGATCAAAATGGCAATTGAAAACATTTAAAATGAAAATCCCCAAAATACCCCTAGTTAAAGATGGAGTTTTTGGATGGAGTTAATGTATGTGATCAAAATGGCAACAAAAGGGAAAAGTCAGGGACCCAGAGGCAAAAAAAAAACTATTTGCACTAAAATGGCAAATTTGGACAAAACTCAGGGACTAAAATGGCAATTTACTCAATTATAAAGCACAAATTGTCTTTTAGTGTAATGCATAAATATATAATCTTTTATGAAAGTATTAAGCATTAGTTGATAAAATTTGTTTCCCTCGTATTTTCACTATTCAGTTTTCTCCTAAATTTTAATAAGTTTTCATTTTCTTAAATTAGAGTATTAATAACTTCATTTTTCATCCCTTGAAGCAATTAGTAAAAATATAGTATAACTCTTACGGTTTAGTTTGAATTTTTATAGACTACATTTTTAAATTTTAGTAAATTTTCATTTTCTTCTCTTAGAGTATTAATAACTTTTCATCCCTTAAAGTATTAATAAAAATAACTCTTACCGTTTAATCTAATTTTTAAAAAAACCTTGTACTTTATAAATTTTATTTTCATACTACATTTAACTTTGTTGTTCATGCGCCGACATGGTGAACTACTTCTCATACAAGTTGTGTTAAAAATTGTTTATTAGATTTAATATCGATCCAAAATATTATTATAAAACTACACAATACTAATTATTGCAATTAGCTCAATGTAGACACGTAGGTTAACCTTGGTTCACATCTTCCTCTTTTGGAATTAATAAAAAATAAACGATATTGATAGGTTAATTTCAAAAAAAAAAAAAAACAAAAAAACAAAGCTAAAGGCTTGTATAATTATAGTATTTAAATCTTTTACACTAACTAATAAAAAATCCCGATATAGATGTTTTGTCATGTACCCATCAACTCATGTAAAGCATCTTCGGTGATGCTTTCAAACACGCTTTTACGTGGGTACGTATCCCAATTGTCTTATCTCATATCTCAGAGTGATAAAATGTCTTTAAAGACGCTGTTTTCATAATTAAAAAAAATCGAGTAAACTGTCAAAATGGTCCATGAGGTTTGGTCATTTTTGCCACTTTAGTTCAAAACTCAAATCTTTTGAATCTGGATCCTTATGGTTTCAGATTTTAGACGCATTAGCTATGGATTTAATGAGTTATTTCGGAGTTATGCGTACTTTGGTGGAAATAATTTAACAATAGGGACATACTGAGAAGTCGCCACTTGGATAAAAAAAAAAAAATAAAGATGTGAGCTCATAGTAGATAAAACAAGCAATATCGGTTAGTATGAAAGACCAGGTGTTACAACTCACAATTTTTTTTTTATAAATTTTAATGATTGAGCGAGTGTGATTATGATGTTTCTAAAAGTATTCATATCCTATTATAGGTAGAAGATCCTGTACATTAATCCAGAATTATGAGAAGTGTGAGAATTGTATTATAACACCATATATAACACCATATAAACACTGTATAACACTATGTAACACCATATAACACCATATAATACTATGTAACACTATATAACATTATATAACAAATATAACACTATATTTTGTCTGATAGCATGTCTATGGTAGATGTATAGTGTTATATAATGTTACATAGTGTTACATGGTGTTATATGGTGTTACATAGTGTTATACGGTGTTTATATGGTGTTAGTGTTATATATAGTGTTATAATACACTTCTCACATTTCTCACACTTCTGAATTAATGTACACTAACCCTACCATCCTATTATGTATCCTTATCGATATAATTATCGAAAAATCGCTATCCATAAATTTATCTCTTATTTTTTAAAACTCTATCACATCTCATTTCTTATACACAAAATATAAAGATATATGAATCAAATGTAAGAATAAAGAATGGGATAGAGTAGTGTTTAGTTTTCTTAAATTTGAAGGTTTTACTTAATATAAGAAATGAGATGTAAATGCTTGAAACTATAGGCTTGTATTATGGATTAATATTAAAATTGAAAAGATAATTAAAACATAAAGAAATAAAAGTGTGTAACATAATTGGAAATTGCAGGTTGAAAGGAAGATTGATTTGGTGTATGGAGGGGGAAGCATTGGATTAATGGGCCTTGTTTCCAAAGCCGTGTATGACGGTGGCTGTCATGTCTTAGGGTAATCAAAGTTATTTAACTTATTTTATACACTTCTATTTCTTTATTTAGAAAAGTGGCTAGCTCCAAAGAAACTCGAACAAGGTTTACTTGAAATCAGATACATCAATATGGAATAAATACAAAATTTAAATAATTCTAAAATTTATCAAGCTGGTTCGAGTTACTTATGAGTTGAGACCGAGCTCAACACTTCAGCTCGATATAATAACGAGCCGAATCAAGAAAGCCCGTTTAACTTCGAGCCCGAGGCCAATCTTGTTCAGCTCGGCTTGTTTACAACCTCAAGATCAACTATATCGTACCATTTATAAAGTGGTGTAATAGATGAACTTTCTCATGATTTAACTATCCGCATCATTTCATTTGTTATATGATATTATAAATAATATGTAACTATAATGTATTTTCTCACTTTATATATGTTACGTGGGATTAGTTCTTACAAAAGTTCTCAGTTAAAGTCTATGTCAATTTTCTAACCGTATATAAGAGTACATTCGATATACCACGAAAGCTATATCTTCAAAGCACTTGATATATGTATTCGGAATTGATGATTATTGACGATCAGTTATAAGTGGCGGACCCAGGAATTATGTGTTGGGGGTGCGGATGAGAGGTTTAACCATATTTTTAAGAGGTGTGGTCGGGTGTTTTGCCTAAAAATACACTAAATTTTTTTTTCCAAGGCTTGCATCCGGCCACCCACAAGAATACATTGGTCCAACCCTGAAGTCATTTGTATTCGTGTTTATAGCATATCATAACTTGTCATTGAATATGCCCACTTATTGTTGTTGTGGCAGGGTGATACCTAAAGTGCTTATGCCAAAGGAGGCAAGTTCTTGGTCATTATTATTATTATTATTATTATTATTTTTTTTTAATTTTTTTTTTGTATTGTAAAAAAACTAGAAGTATGTTAGAATTTTTCAGATAATCGGGGAAACTTTAGGTGATGTAAAACTAGTGTTGAATATGCATCAAAGGAAAGCTGAGATGACACGTCAGGCTGACGCCTTTATAGCTTTGCCTGGTATAATTATTATCATTCTTGTTATTATTATCATCATCTAAACTATTATTTGATGGAAACTATGAAAGTTGCATTTCCATGCATATTTTTCAAAACGCCGTTATTTCAAGGTGATGTGATGTGATTTGACAATGATTGGAATATAGTTCTATTTTCTTTTGAACTTTCACACACACAAATATATTGAAGAGGGATGAAAATAAACCCCCATTATACTTAACAAAACTAATAAACTCAAATGAATTGACATTCTTATATCACGTGTTATACCTTTTTGCAGACTGTGTTACATGTAATAATAGAGGCTGTTACGTGTTACGTGTAATATTTTTTGCAGACTTTCAGCTTTTTCTGAAAAAGTAAAAGTTGTTACGTAATACATGGCAGACTCTAAATATTTACAGAACTCGCAGAACTCTAAATATTTACAGAACTCACAGAACTCCTAATAAACAATCTTGTTATTTATATATTTTAATATTTAGGATAAATTTATCATTTATTATATGTATTTGTATGATTACATACATGTTAAGAGTAATTTTATCATTTTTATACGTAATTTTATGATTACACATATTTATATAATTTGGCTATTACACATATGTAAACTACTCTTAACATGTATATATCATAAATATACATATAATAAATGACAAAAATACCCTAAGTATAAAATTATATATAAAATTATTGTTTATTTGGAGTTCTAAAAGTTCTGCAATTATTTAGAGTTCTGATATGAACCCAACCATATATATATATATATATATATATATATATATATATATATATATATATGGTTAGTTTTATTTGTGAATAACCCCTTGATAGTAAACTGTGTGAACTAATTCTAACCCTTGATTATCAATAAACAAGTGTAAATCAATGGTCAGGATTTGATCAGGTTTTCAAGATGAAAATACACTAGTATATTTTACATTTAAACCATTTTCTTATATTATAAATATATTACTATTGATAAATGAATGATTGAATAATTTATATTGCTCTCCTTATTCTAGCAAAAAAATTGTATTCTGCCTAGACTATTCATACACACACAATTCATTTAAAGTGTCTTAGTCATTATTAATTAGCGTTTACCTTTGAAAAATCTATAGGTGGTTATGGAACTCTAGAAGAACTTCTTGAAGTGATTACATGGGCACAACTTGGCATCCACCAAAAACCGGTAGACAAAATGGAAACAATAATCAAATACCTTACTACATGTTTCATTTATACAAAAATGTCATTGTTAGATTACTTTTATTAAATCGTATTAGGTTCAATACACGTTCGCCATGAACACATGTACGTAGTGGCGGATCTAGAAAATCGTTATAGGGGTAACGTTTGAAAAAAATGGTAATGAAATCAAAAAAACGTCAAATTTTTTCAAAATTTACACTACCACCGGAGTGCTAAGGGGTAGCGGGAGCTACCCCTATTATAGTGCTAGGGCCGCCCCTGCATGTACGTGCACATATATACACTATACCTTACATCCTGCACATTCCGGACATATTGTCCTTTGGTTATAGCTCTATGTTATAGACCAAAAGTCAGTTCTTTAAGTTTGAAAAAAAAAAAAAAAAAAAAACTCGGCAGTTTATGAAGAATATCAAGTCATTTATATGAATTTAAATATATACAGGTAGGATTATTGAACGTGGATGGATACTACAACTCACTGCTATCTTTCATAGACAATCCCGTTAACGAAGGTTTTATCTCCCCTAATGCTCGTAGTATTATCGTCTCCGCCCAAACCGCTCATGAACTCTTGTCCAAGCTTGAGGTAATATAACCAATTAACCTCCTACTATTTCATTCTTTTTGAAAATGTTAATTTGATTTTAAACAAAATTGGAAATTTCAAAAATAGATGTAGATTAGAAAAGAAAAAAAAAGCCATTTGGTTCTAGTGGGAGTCGAACCCACCTTTTATAAAGAAAGGCCCACAATATGACGAATTGATTTTGATAGTTGGGCCCACAGACAAATCATTAACATATAAATGATGAATATGACTAGGAATTCGAACCGGAAAATTGGACCGGAGTTAAGTCGAGTTGGGAAACTGAGCAACAATTGGATTATTTTGCTAAGTCAGAGTTTGCACGTTGACTTAATCCAGAAATCCTAAATGAAGACCATTAACAAACGTTAGATTTTCATCACAAGTCTATTCAACTCACCTTATATTAAACATTTTACTTCATGTAAATATTTATTATTATTTTTATCGTCTTGTTAGTTGTGTTTAATATACATCATTGTTTGTATAATTAATTGTGTCGAGTGAATCAATGATAGGAAGATAGATATAGAAAGGGTATTGTATTTGTTTTTTTTAATTTCATGTGTATTTTTAATAAAAAAAAGGTTGTGTGATATACAATTGTATTATTTTAAGACAATTTAATCGATGATGTGAAAATTAGTCATTGACAAGTCTAGGAGTTTATCCATATTTATCACTAAGCCTTTACTTGTCTTGCCCGAAGTGGTGCAATGCATGAAAGTGTTGGTGATTTTAGTTTCATCAAGACGATTAATTTGGATTTAGTTAACACCAGAGAAGAAATTGAATAAACGCTTATACGAGCTAGGTAGTGTGAAGTAACTCTTCGATCAAGACTATTCAAGTTCCTATCACCTAGGAATTTAATGGGTTCTTGCGGGCAAAGCCTTCTAGATCATGGGGTCCCAATCAGCTTGGCGGGGTCCAAGGGTCTCACACCCCAACCGATTGCGGAAACATCTGAGTGAGACGAACGAGATTGCTCGAGACTTCATAACACTACAGATGACAAGTATTTAATAATAAATTTTATTTCATTACTAAGATCAATTATATTGTTTGAAATAGAAATACAACAAGTTTGAAACGGACAAAATACAACAATTATGGAATGACTAAACTAATAATCACAATTTAAGTTTGGTGCGTTTCTAGGCATCCTACTAAGTTCTGTGCATCATCATCATCATTATAATCCTGCAACATGTATTAAAGTATAGTTCAATACAAAAAGTATTGACGAGTATACAAGTTTTGAGTACTAGCATATAATAATAACAGTTTGAACAATCCACATAGCAAACTTAGTTATCAAGATTAACGTATAAACTGACATGTGAATAAACAAGGCAACCCAAAGTTTACGCAAGTAACAATGAATAACTTAACATGACCTCACGAACACGGGTGATGCGTTACTCCTATAGCGTTATACATGTTAAGGGTAGGCTCGTACGAAGTTAATGACAAGTTTATCACAAAAAGAATAACACCGGAATTACGAATCAAGTATAAGTATAAGATATTAGCATGCATGTATTGAATTGTTGTGTAATTGCATAAAGAATGTGTGTTTGTGTAAGTTTGTATAACGTAAACATGTTGCACCCAAAAGTGTAAACGAAAAAGGGGTGTCGAGTATACTCACAAGTTTGCAAAAGCTTTTCGATTATCCGTGTATTGACGAGTTGTCGAGATAGGAAGATGAAGGTGTTCGGGTGTTTGGAGTTTATGGAATGGTTGGATTCGGAATTAAGTATAAAAGTATATGTATGCAAAGTATATCTCGTCTAGACACTTGTTTGGAGACTAAGTTTTAAAGTGTTTTCATGGGTCCTAATGTGCCCATTAGAATCACAAACTAGGAATAAAGAACGAAGATAATATAACTTATATTCGCGACGTGTAATCATGATCCGATTAACATCAAGAATTCGGTTATGTTTATATTTATATGTTATATAGTATGTCTAATATTAAGTTCGTCATATACTATCATATAGTTCATGGAAGTCAAGCATGGATGTATGAACACCTCATTGTATGATTCACCAATGCACAAAACACCACAAGAATGATTCGGATGGTCACGAATGGAAAGAAAATACTAATTACCAAACCAAGTAGCCAAGCAAGCTTTAACCCGGGTGAGCCATTCCCAACATGGAAAGAGTTAACTAAGTGTTAGAGGCTAGACATGGTTAAGTTACTTTAAGTCTAGCAAACTAATTGGGATAACAAGGTAAAACATCAAGTGAGGTGGTGGAATGAGGTTAGGATAGCCAAGGCTTCCAAGTATTCACACCTTGTACCATAACATAAGTCTTGCCATAAGCACTATGGTAGCCTTGGTTGGTTTCAACACTTGTGGGTTGTCTAAACCCTGTTAAAACAGAAAGTTTAGAGGTGTTTGCACCTCTTAAACTCCTAGAGGTGTCTATGCCTACCCCCCTCCCCCGGGATGTGTCTATATTGCAACTTGTATGTAGATGACAGTTCACTCGATTAGATGCCGATGAAGTTGATACCAGTCCTGAGAGAACCCTAATAAAAAAGATCACTTTGCATAGACTTGCATGAATATACATATTTGTTGTTCTTGGATGGCCCCGGCAAGTGCACCAATCGCAATTAGCATTATATAATGGATATGAGCCACTTCCATCTATTCTTGCAGCCGGTTGTTGCATCAACAGGTTTCGGGTCTACGATGGTGCACATATTGTGGGCACTCGACAAAGCTCATTTTCATTGGATTGTTTCCCAACACATAGTAAGCATAACATGAGATACACATTATTATTATTGATAAATTGTTCCCATAAAGATAGATATAGTAGAACACGGGTGTTAAAACTTAAAAGGGATAAAGTTAATGTCATCAAAATGCATCGGGCCATATTGAGCCCACTTTCCAACAATTCTTGTCTATTTTCTTTTTTATGTAGCAAAATAAATAATGGATTTTATATGTTGTAAGAAGTGGGGGTTAAGTTATTATACAAAGGCTCCTAAAAATAAGAAGTGTATAAAGACACAATTGATGGCATAAGATGACACAATGTTGAGCAACACACAATGTCGAGGAAAAAAGACCCAATGAATCGCAAAAAAGACACAATGACGCAAATATAGAAAAGACTCAATGATAAATATAAGACACAATGAGAAAAGACTCAATGATAAATATAAGACACAATGATAATAAACAAAAATTCTAAAATCTACATCCTATAAATCCAAAAGTGAAAACCTAAAATCTCACATCGTAGAGTTCGATAAGACGGTTTAATGTCGCTTGAATGAGGTCAATCGAAGTCAATTTGATACCCTCGACTTCTTATTTTTAAAAGGCTTTGTATATGATCTTAAACCTACTATTTAAATAGTAAATTAATAATTACTTTTTATCAATAGTTTATGTATGAATCCATGTTGATAGAAACTTTTGTGAACGGTTTTACAGGAGCTTCTTTTATCTAATAAAATAACTGAAGGAACGTAAATAATATTCTGATTTAATTGATTAAACAAACGAATACGAATACATTTCTCGTTTCTTTATTTACATTTGTAAATGTTGATCAAGATTGGTTCTATTTACTGTTGTATAATTGGTCTAGAACAGTAAATTCAAATAAATAACAAACCTGGAAACCGAATTGAAATTGTAAGTTTTGTGATTGAAACCTGGATTAATCTCTGAATCGTATGAGAACTATCAGATAAACCTATTTGCGGGTTACACGCAATGATTTATCGGATTAGACAGAGACCGAATTGGGATTTGATGAATTCTGTGAATATAGAATGATGAATACCCTGTAACCGTTCGTATTCTCTTCTTTTTGTTCTGTACGATTTCTGTATGATCGAATAAAAAATTAGAAGTCCCGAAGACTTCATTATCCTCGTTTCCCAGCCATATTGGGCCAAAGATACAAAATAAATTTTATGACATTAGTTAATGTCATGGACTTCAACAAACATAATATTAATATTAATATATAATATATAATACTCATTAAGCCCATAATGCATGGACTTCAACAAACAATAATATTAATATTAATATATAATACTCATTAAGCCCAAGAATAATCTATTAATAAACTAATAATTAATTAACAGGCCCAAATAACATTCGTGTTAAAGTGTTAAACGAGTCCGCACTCCCGCGTCACCTCACTCGTTTAATCACCGACGTTATTTCCTCGATCAACAAGTTAATCCAATACCCTAAAATCCGTTGATAACACTAAAATTACCAACATTTACACAGATTAAAGAATGCTACATACACTATAAATGTTGTTTTTGACCTTATATTTGAAAAGAATTTCAGAGAATAAGGCCGACCAATGTTTTCCAGGTGTTGTATAGTGATGGGAATTAGAAAAAGTTGAATATGTTTGCTCATTTTTGGCACTATACTTTTTTTAAGGCATTGTTGGCACTAGACTACCAACACAATTTCAGCCATTACTTTACTTCCCTTTTTACTTTCTATTTTTAATATTGACATGACATTTAGGATTGAACATGCCGGATTTTTATTTTAATTCATAGAAAAATGACTGGATAGTTATTGTGGTTTGTCCATTTTTCATCTTTAGTCCCTAACTTTCTAAAATTACAGCTATAGTCCTAAACTTTTGCATTTTCGTTCCCGGATAGTCCTTGGCGTGGATAAGGGTTAGTTTTTGATGTTAAATAAATATGTAATGACCAAAATACCCTTACTGTAAGGGTAAGGTGGGGACTACAAGTGAAAGGTAAACACATAAGTTTATGAAGCCACCATCTCTTTTAACTTCATCTTCCTCCCCAACCCACACCACCTCTTCTTCAATCCATCTTCAACACCAACTGCCACCAATCCACCATAGAATATGATACCACCACACAAACAAACATTACACCAACTTCCATCAAAACCCTATCCCCATGTTCCGTTTTTGTCTCTGTATGATGCTTATATACTTCAATTCATCATTTTTATCCTAAAACCTTCATCAGATCATGTCTCAACCTAATCAGATCCCCAAACTTGTGTTTGTTTAAGGGGATGATGTGGATATGCAATTCATCAGAGACCAGTGCGGCTGCGATTCTGATGATGATGGTGGCGATAAGACACGCTTATATCAGTCGTTTTTTCCGGTGATGGTGAAGGCTGGCATGGTGGAGGGTGGAGGCGGCGGACTGTTTACGCCGCTTTCTGAGCCTTTCTCCGGCCGAGGTCTGGTGACACACTCAGATGAAGATGATGAGTGATATTAGAGAGTGGTTATATGGGTATATATTGAGGATTGGGGTTTACAGGCGAGTGATTTTGGATATGAGGTTGGTGGTTTTATTTAGCCAAACATCGATCCAGATCAAGAAGAAGATGGCTGATATAGTTTTATGTTTTTAAATGATTTTTATTTGTTTAAATATTTTATTTTTAATAGTAAGGGTATTTTGGTCATTTTCCACCCACTTAACACCAAAAACTAACTCTCATCCGCATCAGGGACTATCCGGGAACGAAAATGTAAAAGTTGAGGACTATAGCTGTAATTTTAGAAAGTTAGGGACCAAAGGTGAAAAATGGGCAAACCACAGGGACTATCCTGGCATTTTTCTCTTTAATTTAATTCGAGCCTATTTGTGCTCATTTATCTTTGTTTCACGCAGGGTGTTCAAAATTATCCGTATCTGAAAATTCGATCTGAAATATCCGAATCCGATATCCGAATCTGAAATATCCGAAAATTCGGATATTCATAATTTAGATATCCGAATTTTTCGGATTCGGATAGTGATTTTAAATTTTTTCGGATATTTCGGATATCCGAAATATCCGAAAATTGTATTTTTATTTTTTTCGAATATCCGAATATCCGATTCACTATCCGATCGGGTATCTGAATTTTCGAATATCCAAATTTTCGGATATTCAAATTTCAGATACGGATTCAGATAGTGAAATCTTGTATCCAAAAATTTCGGATATCCAAAATTCGGATATCCGTTTTTGAACACCTCTAGTTTCATGCATTAACAAATGAAAATAAAAAACACGAAACAATTGACCTTCCTTGTTCAACAAACAAACACCGAAAAAAATTGTTTGTGTTTGATTAAAGTTTCACTTATTTGATTCTCCCGTACATGGTACGGTCAATGCAACCGTCCATCTTCGTTCTTTTGTAGTTTAATTCTTCAACTTTTTGGAGTAACTAGGTTTATGATGTCGCCGCGTTGCGGCGAACTTTTTTTTGTTATTTAGTCCGTGTTTACATGTGTTTTAAAATAATTACGAGCGCGTTGCACACGGACCCGCTGACAAGAATAAAAAGAAAATGTAGAAACAAACACGAAAAGAAAATCAACCAAAAAGTTGTATGGTAATGACGTTGTTCGTATGAAACCCGTGGTCAGAGATGAGCAAATGGTAGTGGGTACCGGTACCGAATTTCCTGAACCGAAGGATCTTAAGTACCAATTCGGTACCGACTTTTGGCGTTAGTGGTACCGGTTCACTACCGGTTTTTATCTTCATATATCGGTACCGTAACCGGTATCTTAGGTACCAGTACCGAATCGGTATCGGTTGGCACCGAGTTCATCCTACCCCTGAAACTAAAAAAAAGAAACCTTTAAAAAAATTGTATGATACTTAACAAAAAAAAAAATTATATGATACCGTCGTTTGTACAATATCCGTGATCAGGGATGAGCAAATAGTACCAGGTAGCAGTACCAAATTTCTCGAACTAAAATATTTTCAATGTTAATTCGGTTCTGACTTTTGACGTTTTCTGTAACAGGCTGGTGCCGGTTTTTACCTTCATCCACCGATACCGACCAGGATCGTATGAGTATTTTCGACACCAAAACCGGTTCAATACTGGTTGACACTAAGCTTATCCCAACCCGTGATAAAAAATCATTAGAGTCAAGAAAAGTATGAAAATGTATTGAATTTAACCAGTACCGATTCAATACTGGTTGAAACCAAAGCTCTCCGAGCCCGTGATGCTAAAAAGAAATCATTTAAGTTAAGAAAAAATATGAAAATCTATCGAACTTAAAAAGTAAAGGAAATAATTGTTATTATAACATTATCTGTATATTAAAATTAGAAGTGATTATACATTGTTTTATAATAAAAATAATAAAAGTCTAAAAAACAATGTATAATATTTATAGTATTAAATCTACTGTTAATTCACTTCTAATTTTAATATATAGATAATTGTTTAGTTGTTCGTTGATCGTATGCCTTTTGCCCAACTAGATTGATTTTTTTTTTCTTGCATAACCATTTACACATTTTGCATATGAATTAAGAATTGATTATATGAACATAATTAAATATCTATGTTTCGCATTTGCATCACATGTTTAAGTTTTATTGTCATTATTATAAGAAGTGTATTTCACAATTTTATGACCATGTATTCACTAATAATTATTAGATTGGATTGGTATATACAATGGTAGGTTGTTAGAATAACATCTTTTTGAAGTGTATTATCTAGTAGAATGGATGACTTTGAGCCAACATGACCTTTATATATCATCATCATCATACTCGGTAAATCTCATCATATTGTTTTGAGCCAACATGACCTTTATATATATACACACACTACTCGATCAGGCAAGTTATTGAATCTAATCCGAAGCATTCCCTTACGTCATATACACTTCATTAAAAATTACGCCAAAAAGTTGAAAAGCCAGAGGCTACAAATTCATATACACTTCATTAAAAACAGGAGAGTGAGATTTTAAACTTAGTGATGTTGGACTTGTGTATGTTCATATGTGAAAAGGGTTGGTGCAAAAGAAACTGGGGGAGTGCATTAGTGAAGGCTTGCTAGAGTTTGGATTTTGTGGAGTTTGAGTAGGTTTATTACTTATTAGAACTAGTTAGGAGATAATTATTAGTTTTATTTGGGTTAAGATAAATGTGTTTATCTTATTAGTTTCAGTTTTTTCTAGTTGTTAGGATTGAAGTTTGATTAGGATTCAGTTAACTCTGGTATAAAGCGTAAATTGTCATTTTAGTCCTTGAGTTTGTCTAAATTGTCATTTTAGTCTAAATAATTTTTTTCTCCTCTGGGTCCCTGACTTTTCCTTTTTCTTGTTATTTTGATCACATTGCACAACTTAGTCTAAAAATCAGGTTATAATCAGGGGTATTTTTGGTATTAAATTATTATGAGGATTATAAATTATGTTGTAAACTATCCCTGGTTATCACTACACAACAGTTATGACAAAAATACCCCTGGTTATAACCAGATTTTTAGACTGAGTTAGACAATGTGATCAAAATGACAAGAAAATGGAAAAGTCAGGGACCTAGAGGAGAAAAAAAAAACTATTTGGACTAAAATGACAATTTAGACCAAATCTCAGGGACTAAAATGACAATTTACTTTAGTATAAATAAAGGTTTAGGTTTATTGTTTTGGTAATCTAAAGTTTGATTATGATAAAAAGGCATGCCCGTCTCTGAAAATCGCTAAAATTTATGTGTAAGTAATTTAAATAGTTGTTTTTAGCTAAATTTAGGTAGTAATTTATTAATTAAAGGGAAATTGGCTTGTAATAATCCTACCTAGCCCTTATTGGCCATTAATAATCCCATCTCAGAATATTCCCCCCACCAGTCCCACCTTTCACCTATTTTTCCTACAATGGTCCCCCGTTAAAAAAAACTTAACGGAGTTAAGCTTTTTTCCAAATTACAAACAGATTTTTTAGGGCTTTTGATCAGAACGATGATACGAGTCCATTGATGTAAAACTTACTTCGAAATGATGCTCCAAGTGACTTGATTTTGGTTAATTGGAAATTTAAACACCCGAATTCAATCGTCATTTTCATCGTTTGGAGCATCGTTTCAAGGCAAGTTTTACATCAATGGACTCGTATTGTCGTTCTAATCAAAAGCCCTAAAAAATCAGTTTGTAATTTGGAAAAAAACTTAACTCCGTTAAGTTTTTTTAACGGGGGACCATTGTAGGAAAAATAAGTGAAAGGTGGGACCAGTGGGGGGAATATTCTGAGGTGGGATTATTAATGGCCAATAAGGTCTAGGTGGGATTATTACAGGCCAATTCCCCTTAATTAAATGAAAAGATGTAGTTGACAAAATGTGGCATTAAATGTCATATGCAGCTAACAAAAAACCAAAAAATGAAACTAAAATAGTGAATTTGGAGACGCTAGGATTAAAACCCACGTCTCCTTGTTGTTTAAGCAAGGCAGTAACCACCCTGACAGGAGCTTGTTTGTGTCATCTATCGATTCAGTGCATATATATTCTAGCTTATATAACGAAAATTCTATACAAAATTAAAATGATTTGGGCCCCGGAGGGTTTGGGCCTTGTGTCGTCGCCTACCCCGCACCCTCTCCGGGTCGGCCTTGTAAAAAGGGTCGATCAAATCGTGTTTTGTGTGCTTTGTGTTTATAGGCCAGTAAGCAGGGCCGTTCTTACGTTTTTGGAGACCCTAAGCAAACTATGAAGTGGGGGCCCTAATTTCGTCGATAAACTCTGCTCCAATCTCGACGTCATGGGTGATTACCCTTACTTTTTCGTCTAGTGATAGCCTAGAAATTGAAAGCAGGTTGCGATGAGAAGTGGGAACGATGATTGCGGTTGTATTTAGGGGCTTTAGGCCGCTAAATATTAATGACTAGGTCAATGGTTGTCGTGTTGTAATAGTTGAAAATCAAGGAGAAATGAGTTGTGAAACTTGGCCTTTTTTTGTTAAACAATATTTATTTGGGGTTCCTTCAATGAAAAACCAGTTTAATTTTAAAATAAACGTATTTATTTGGGCCTAATACATATATTATATATAAAAACTTTCTAAAAACTTGGAGGCCCTTATTTTTTGGTGAATGGTGGCCTTAGGCCCGTGCCTAGGTTACCAAGCCTACAGAGCCGGCCCTGCCAGTAAGTGGAATCATTAACGTTATAAAACTTGATCATGAGTTGCTCAATTAGACGTAACGTAAGGATATATGTATTGTAACAACTTGATATATAGTCATATATCAACGACCATAAATTTTCAAGTTCTAGAAGTGTCATCATTCATAGGCATATCACCAAGATGGTATTTCAAGCTATCCTCTAGAGTCTAGCCTTCCGAAGAATTATTGAATTAAGGACATGGTCTAAACTATGCCTAGCAAAACAAACGGGTTGGAACGGGTAGGGAAGCGGGTTAGACTAGGTTTGGGTCAATACTGAGACTACTATGTAACAGTCGTCTTAAAATTTCATTGTTTAATCATAAAATACAGACTTTTTAAAACGAAATACATAATTAACAAAAACTTAGTTAATAAACTAAGATGTACTTCATTATAGTGTTGAAACATAGTCAACTAACTAGGTTAAAATATTCAACATTTCGTAGTGTTTACAAAAACAACATGGTTTGAACTAGATTAGATTAGCGCGGAAGTATTCAAAACTTGTGTTCGGTTCTTGATTCTCTTTCTTGATCGACATCCACAACGAAACGAGCATTACCTAAGGTCAAAACTACATCAATTGTTAGTTTTGACATCATAATATAAAAAAATACAAGTTCTATTGCTAAACAATGAAAAACAATCAAAATTGCTGCAATTGGGGGCTGTCGCGCCCCGTGACAGATGAAAGCCAATCTTTCGCGGCCCGCGACATCCGTCGTGTGACGCGACGATGATTGTGTTTCGGCGTCGCGTAGCGCGACGGCTTCATTTCGGCAGAAGGTCTGTTGTTTGGTGTTGTATGTTTGCCCAGCACTTTTATTTCCATTGTCAAACTTTAAACTAACATAACTTTCGTTCTACATGTCCGTTTTATCCGATTCTTTTTCATATATGTCCGTATTAAAATTTCGGATCTAATCATGTAAATTTCACTTAATGAAAAATAGTTTACGAACATATGGTTCACAAATTCCTTGATTCAATTATTCGACCCATTAACTAGTGTGCATATTGTTCAATATACACTTCTTGGGCATTCTAGACTCATTAACCCATTCCCCAGGCTTGCAATTCTTGACATATCTGTACCATTACATGGCTTTACGCTCGCATTCGAGTTTCATGCTTGTTTTCTAAAAATACAAGCATACCACTTTATGCAACTCTTGCATTTAACTTCTACCATTCGACCCGATAACACGGATTCATAATTTGGTTTAATATAACCATTCATTGCTAAATTGTTACCTAGCACTAGCGCAATATGAGACTTTCAATTTTCTACGTACAAGATCGTTTTATGAACATAGTTTTGACCCGTTTGGTTGACGAGTGAAAATCCTCACCTTAATGTCAAACCAAACTATTTTTTTACTAATATTTTGACCCGTTTGAGTGTCGAGTGAGCTTCGCCACTTCAATGACACGTCAAACGCATATTCTACATTACGACACCATTAACAAGCTAAAAATAAACGTTTATACGTAATGTGACGGGACCAAAGTCCTGTACCTTTAGAGCACCCCCTTCAAGCGCGTATCCCTTTCGGCTTGTTCACTCGACGATCCGGATTCTTTGCCTAAAGAGTTCAATTCACAACCAATTTAGAACTCTTTTCATAATCTTTAACGCATAATTCGTATAACAATCAAATATGCGTTTTCATCCGATTTTTAACATATTAATCCTCACTTAGGCATTTTAACGAAAACCTAGCGGGTCTAATTTTTATCTAACTAGAAACAAGTTCATAACTTGTTATTTTCGCCAATTTATGCACACATTTCGGTTCCATCATGTCAAGCATGCATACAAACATTAAAATCATCATATAGATACCAAATAATACTACTTGTGACAGTTTTAATTCTAGTATTCAGCCTGTTTTGCAAAACCCACTTAACCTATGAATGAGTTATCATAAATTTCATAATTTTTGACATGATTCCTGCAATTATCAACTAGTATTCATTCTTAAACTTGTTTTCATTACAAGTTTCATCTATACATCACATAATCAAGCTCAATTTCGATTTTCACACTTTGTCTAGAATTTGAGATGAATCAAAAACACTAAAATTTGCGTACCTTATGATCCCTTCAACGAGGTGATCACTAATTCGTGCTTGAAACTCGATTTAGCCTAGATTGGAGCCCTTAATTTTGTGACAACCCTCACTAAACCAGGTATCCATACGATTTAATTAATAATTAATTGCTACTTAATTACTGTGCTTACTTGAAATTACTGATGAACTGCTACTTGATTTCTGATACTTGTATATTCCTGCATCATACTTTACATACCGTCACTACATTATTTACATGCTGAACTCTAGTGACAAACACGATGCACAAAAGCACAGTAGCACTATGAACGGATAACCTATTGAACATGCTGATAAAGCCAGCATCAGGCCGATACTGCCTCTAAGGCCTGTATGAGCCAGAATTATTTTACTACACCCATAGTGAGTGTAGGGATACAAGGGTTGTAGAACTGCGTCTCTAGGAATAAGTTACGATGATTGGATGTGCCTAAAACATACACTGAGCACAAAACACAGCACTTTAATTAACATTTCAGCTTCTGGCTAGCTAATAAAGTGCCAAAACATGAGGAAAATATTCCCGACACTTTGGGGAATAAGTTGTGTCACTAAAAATGGTATTTACGACACTTAAAAGCTATGTTAAGCGCTTTAACGGATTACTATCCAACTGAACAACCGGACTATACCCGGAACATAAAAATATTGACATTAACAATATTGATCTTTTTCTGAGCCAGTTAGGGTCCCTGAACACCCTAACACCCGCCATAAAACACAACACACAACTAACCAAGTTAATCCCTAAACTTAACTTAGTTAACCTAACTAAACATCAACTAACTAGTTAGAATCGAACTAGGGACCCCCCCCCCATTACAAACCGTCCCCATGAGGGGGACACACTTGTCCTATTTGTTGAATATTATAATAAGTGTGTCTAATATCAATTAGACACAAAATCCATTGGTCCTTGATTCACAATTTGTCTATAAGAACAAGTTAGTGTACATTAGAACATAACACACATTTCACCACCCACACTTTCTCTCCCTCTCTTGGAGGTCTCGGCCGAGAGCACCCCACCCCCATCCATCCATTTTCGATTTCCATCTTGCAAGTTCCAAGTTATACAAGTGTTACGGGTCACATACGAGGAGTCTTGGTGCAAACGGAAGACGAAGGACCTCACTCTCTAGCTTTTATCCACGCATTTTTCGCATAGATTCTTCCTTAGCCTCGAGCTAGAGGTATAATGCTTAAAACACTCTCTTGAACTAATCTAAAGTGGTTAATACGATGTGTAATGATTAAAACTCGGAATCTTACAAAATCATGCATTAAAGTTTACTAAAAATGCAAGTATTGTTGGTTAAAAGATCACTAGTTGTGTAAATGTTGTAGTAATTGAAATTTGTGGTTGTTTAGACCCAATCTATGTTGTGGTAGCTCGGATCATCATTTAACCCGGTTTGGTTAAGGTCATGGATCTTGACATAAGCTTGTTTGGAATGAGACAAGGGTTAAAAGGTGAAACTCTACCACACACGAACCATGAACTTGTGTAAAAGTGTTTTACTTGTGGAATAGTGTTTAAAACTAGCAGATCTACGTATCTGCAAGTGGTATTTTCAAAGGACCAAGCGTCAAAGAAAATCATGTTTTCTAAAAATAGATCTTACATTAACAAGCATGATTTTTATAAACCACAAGTGTGTAAACACTTGTGAAATGAAAAGTTTCGACAAAATAACAATCTTTGAAAAAGATGACGGGAAGTTGTAAAGACGGATTTACTTTAAAAACGAGGTTTTTACGAGATCAAATTACTTTATAAAAAGATCCCCAAAATATAATGGGATTTACACTATAGTTTCGGAAAAACTACAAGTTCATGTGATTATGCGATTTACATACTTGTCGACTAGTTTGATGTGTCGGAAATTGTTTGATTGAATAAAGAAGTTGTTGAAATTGATTTAGTAAAAGAAAATGATACGCTTGAAAGCGTGGCCACCTCCAGTTACAGGGGAAACTCTGGCGAAATTTTCCAAAAACCTAACACTTAGAATTATTTGCACTATAAGTGTTAGAAATATCTTTTCGACATGTTTTCAAAATATATTTCGCCACGACTTTATTTACAAATATTCGGAGGTGGGATTTTCACAAAATTAAACGCGATAAATATATATTTGGTAAATATATATTTTCACCACACTGTTTATGATTATTTTGTGAAAAATACACAAATATTATTTTTAGAGTAAAAATAATATTTACGAACGTTAACAGATCCAAAATAATGCGAACGCCTCTACGATAACTATATAAGTTACAATGGTAATATTTATTACCACTCGAATGATAAAACGTAACTTACGCATTATACGGAAATATTTATGAACGCGTATTTTATCGACGTATTATTTTTTGGGGAAAATTATGTGAAATGAAAATATAATATTTTTGAGAAAAATATTTATATTTTGGAATTAGAAATAAGTATATATTAAGTGAGACTTAATGATATATTTCGAACGCACATGTATTAAATCCCCCATCCTTGGGAAGGAGATTAACTACCAAGTATATACGAAAAGTAAACACAGAATAGTTGTCTAACTATTTCCCAAAAACTTAAACTATAATAAGGCATGGCCGTCCGTCTAATAGAATTAGCACATGTAGGTCGTTGCACAGCTGCCTGATTTGGAGTACTTGGTTGAGACGCACCGACTGTGAGTTCATGTCCCCCTTTTCTCTTAACTGTTTTTAGTTTTCTAAACTGCGGGGGTGAAATACATGTTACTATGATTACGAGTACTTTTTACATGGTATGATTAGCGTAAGGAGGGTTACTACTTAGATCATGTGAGTGGGTAGGCAGGAACTGGAGGCCATTAATCCTCATTGTAGGACCGAGGGACGTAAGTGGTAGATCTATCTGGGTGTAGCGAGCCCAACCCCAGGCCCAGCATAACGGACCTTGGGGTGACTTTGTGCCCCGACGCAAAATCGCAAGGGTTGAGTCTTCCTACTTGCACTTCACACGTATCAATGGCCTTGCAAACCATTGGTGATCTCTTTTTCCTTATTTGCTACATACCAGGATTTTGATAACTACAAAGGTTTATTTACTCACTTTCGCATGAACTCGCTCAACATTATTGTTGATTTTTCAACTTACATGTATTTCAGGGAATTAAAAGATCTGGCACGGTATGGCACGTTTTCCCGCTGCACTAGTTTCCGAGGTCATCCGGGGTTTGGGGAATGCGACTCTTTCCTGGACAAGTCACAGTCCTTAAACCATGATTAAGTTTTGTTTGTATTGTTGAACAATGTTATGGTTGCTAGGGTATTTTCCCGTTAAGACAATGGTATTGTATTTGGTTTTTAAAACTTAATGGATGATCTTGCATGTTTTTAATTCATATAGCTTTGTTATGATTAAGCTATGGTATTAAGAAGTCACACCAAATTAACCACGCTTCCGCAAAGCCAGGGTGTGACAGCTTGGTATCAGAGCTCTGATCATAGCGAACTAGGATTCCTTCTCGAGTCTAGACTATGATCACTAGGGCTCTCACGAAAACATTTTTACTGCATACCACTTAAGTCCAGATCCAAAACGTTTTTACAAACACATGTTGAGCGCATTTTATTTATTTTATTTTAGGCTCAGTCTTGGAGGCTGAGGCTCGGTCTAGGAGGTCGAGGCTCGATCTTAGAGATCGAGGTAGATGGCTAGTGAGACTAGGAAGTGTAGGCTCAGTCTTGGAGGCTGAGGCTCGGTCTTGGGGACCGAGGCTCGACCTAAGAGGTCGAGGTGGATGATAGAGCAGTCTTAGAGACTGGGAGGAATTTGGCTAGTGGGACTAGGAGTGTCAGTCTTAGAGACTGGGAGGCTAGTGGGACTAGGAAAATTATGTGATTTCTTACTTGGTGACTTATGTGATTACTTGATTATCTGTGCATATTTGTGTTTATAATACAGACACATGGCCTCGCCCTGCACCGACGATTCGAATACCACTGGACCCAGACCTGCAGTTTCAGATGATCTAGCATCTTCAGAGCACGAGGTGCACACGTCGGACGTTTCCAGCACTGATGAGGACGACTTTCAGCCCTTCGCGCTACCTGACGGGGCTGACGAGCTCGCCGATGGCCCTCTTGCTGAGTACCTACCATTAGTAGAGATTCCGGCTCCTATACCCTTAGCCGTTTATCCTGCGTATGATTTACTTCTTGACGCTGAGGCTGACGGCGATATTGATCTGTACGATGATGAGCCTATCGAGGATGAGATCCAGGACGCGGCCCTTCTTCCTGCTGGCGATCTTCTGATGATCGCTGATGCTCCCGCCGAGGATTCGCCCGCGCACTCTCCGGTCCCAGACTCCTTTGAGTCTGTGGCATCCGCACCTTCCCACACTTTGAGCGCACAGCACTTTTCGCATGGCTCAGATCCTGACCAGGCATCCTCTGTTGCTCCTATTCCCAGTTTTGCGTTTGACCATGATGACATGGAGGATTCTGATCCCATCTTTCCCCCGGGATTCGACCCGGATCATGATATAGAGTTTATACCTATGGATCAGCCCATGGAGGATCCAGCTGACCCAGTCGATCCTATCGACCCCGAGTTCGATTTCGAGATGGCTTTTGATGATCCCGAGCCTGCCATCGCCCCTGAGCAGGCAGCCGCTCTAGACCCTATGCCTGAGCATGACCCCGTACATGCTGGCATCCCTGTTGAGCCTGTTATAGCTGACCCGCCTATCGATGATCATCTGGAGGGTGATCATGTTTTTGCTGCCGATCATGTCGATCCACCTCTTATTGCTGATATACCTGTTGACCATCCTATTGA
The DNA here is from genome assembly GCF_002127325.2 of Helianthus annuus. Lineage (NCBI taxonomy): Eukaryota > Viridiplantae > Streptophyta > Magnoliopsida > Asterales > Asteraceae > Helianthus > Helianthus annuus. Next base: position 17,518,137 of record NC_035446.2, read on the forward strand.
CCACATTGCACACGTTGATCCTTTTGTTGCTCCCCCACCTGATCCCGTTCCACTAGAGCCCGAGCATGCACTGTTCGCGGCACACATGGATCCACCGGACGAGCACGCACAGCACGGGTGGATCCCTGCTGATGAGGATGTTCCACCTATTCCCCCACACCACACTGATACACGACATGTTGATTTCTCTTTTCAGGTTCCTCAGTTTGTACCTCCAGCGAGACCTGGAGAGGGTTCTTCGGCCCATCCTTTTGGGCATGTGCCGATGTCTGTTCCTTTCAGGCCACAGTTTCCACCTGTTATACCATCCGCTTCACCGTTTCAAGTGGCATCTTTTGACCCCACCAGTGAGCCTTTGCTCTGGTCCTCACCGCCTGTCATGCCACCTACTAATCCTTACCATCCATTCCATGTGGGACACACTATAGAGGACGTTTTGATGTCTTTCGTTTTTCAGCACGAGTCACACACGCAGCGCATCCAGGAGCTTGAGAGAGCTCAGCTGCCACCATGCCTGTGCCATGGTCAGACACACTCTCCTTTGCAGCCATTTCGACCTGTACCCCCAGATTATGCTGCACGTCTCTTTGCTTTAGAGCAGCAGGTTGCTTCATTCATCCGTACTCAGAGAGCCATGGAGGAGGACTGGCTCCAGTTACGTCGTTTGTTTTACACTCACTTTCCCCCTCCTCCACCGCCATCTGTATAGAGCTCATCAGTGCTGTTTGGATAGACGTTGGTGAGAGGAACGCGATTGCTTTTGACTGCACAGCATTTTTGGAGACTACATGATGATACTGACTTTTGTTGATATGTATTTGATGTATTTGACACTGACTTGATATAGTTTTTGGACAGGGGTGATGTAGCCCCTAGTTGATTGATGATTGTATGACACAGTGATGTACTGATACACTTACTACGTGGTCTCGATATATGGCAATCGCAGTATTCTCACCATATTTGATTCGCTTGATTACTTATTTATATTTTTATGACATGGGATGTTGTGTGTATAATATTTGTGACATGGGATGTTGTGTGATTAGTATTTGTGAAGTATTGATAACATGAGATGTTATGTGCTATTACTATTACTATATACGTACGCTTTACTATGGCCTGACCGACGTAAACACATCTTTAGAAGATGCCGCCAAGACGTCAACAACATCAAATGCCTACGACTCAGGCCGAACTACAGCAAGTCATTGCTGCTGCCATTGCTCAATATGCTGCCTCTCAAGGAGGAATGAGTGGAAGCAACTCTGGCAACACTGGCAACAACAACAATCCACCTCATGGTAACCCTAAGTCATTAAGACATACCATGACCTAAATAGATTTCCTTAGCAGGAATGCTAATGCCAATCATATGTTATAATGTATGTGCAGGGTGCACCTGCAAACAGTTCTTGGACTGCAAGCCCGTAAACTTTGATGGCACAGGAGGTGCTGTCGCCTTTGTCCGCTGGGCTGAGAAAGCTGAATCTGTTCTTCGCATGAGCAAATGCGCACTGGATCAGCAAGTCACCTATATCTCTGGGCTATTTTTGGATGGAGCCCTATCCTGGTGGAATTTGCAAGTACAGACACTTGGCGAAGCTGCTGCCTACGCGCTGACCTGGACCGAACTGAAGGAACTCATGCGCAAAAAGTACTGTTCCCGCGCTGAAATCCAGAGATTGGAGACCGAGTTCTGGCATTTGAAAATGGAAGGCCCAAAGATAGCAGAGTATGTTCAGAGATTCCACGACTTGTCGCATGTGGTACCCTACATGGTCACTCCTGAGTTCAAGAGAATTGAACGTTTCATTTGGGGATTAGCTCCTCAAATCATAAGCATGGTGACCTCCTCCAAACCTGCGACTATCACTGAAGCCATTGATTTGAGCGTGGCTCTCACAGAGGAGGCAATTCGTTTGAACAAGTTTGATGAAGTCGAGCCTAAGAAGAAAGAGACTCATGTGGAGTCACCTGGAGGAAACAAGCGGAAGTTTTCGAACTTCAAGCAGGGAGCCAGTGTGATTGTTAAGAAAGGAGAGCAAAACGCGCCAGCTCAGGATACAGCTGGTGGTAGGAGGAAAGGTAAGGGATATATGGGTGCACATCCCAAGTGTAACTCTTGCCAACGCCATCACTCTGGTCGATGCGGGCCAAAAGTATGTGAAGCTTGTGGAAAGACTGGTCACTTGAAGGATTCCTGTTGGGCTAGTGCTGGCCGGGGAGGCCAAGGAGGATTCGGGAATAGAAATAATCGTGGTGGTAATGGGAATCGCCCCCAAGGGAACAATGGAGGTGATGGGAATCGGGACAATAATGCAAACCAAGCGGGCGCCATAAATCGTAACCAGAGAAACAATCAAGTTGGAAACGGTGGTGGAAATGGGCAGAGGCCCGGATGTTTCAATTGTGGTGATCTTGGGCACTACAAGAGGAATTGCCCGGAATTAAACCAAGCCCGCGGAAGGGTTTTTAACATCGAAGCAAGGGGAGCGCGCCAGGATCCCAATGTTGTCACTGGTACGTTCCCTGTAAACCAACGCTATGCTTCCGTTTTATTTGATACTGGCACCGATTATAGCTTCGTGTCGTTAGAGTTTAAGAATATGCTTGGTTTAGCCGCTAGTAAATTAGATGTTCCGTACTCGATCGAATTGGCGAATGGGAAGTTAGTAGAAGCTAACGAAGTGATTCGAGGCTGCGTAATCGAATTGGGAGAGCGCGAGTTCGCTCTAGATCTACTACCAGTCCAGTTGGGAAGCTTCGACGTGGTAGTAGGAATGGATTGGTTATCAAGTAACAAGGCCGAGATAGTTTGTCATGAGAAGGTCGTTCGTATCCCGACCGAAGATGGTGAGACCATTGTTGTTCACGGAGAGAAGCGTGAGACGCCGTTGAGGACTATTAGCTGCCTGAAAGCAAGAAAGTGTTTGCAGAAAGGATGTATTGCTTTTCTGGCACACATTGTGGATAAGAAAGCTGAAGAACCGAAGATCGAAGACATCCCTGTCGTGAGGGAATACCCAGAAGTCTTCCCAGAAGATTTGCCTGGCTTGCCGCCTCAAAGGCAAGTGGAGTTCCGCATTAACTTAGTTCCAGGCGCCACGCCTGTGGCTAAGGCACCTTATAGACTTGCTCCGTTTGAGATGCAAGAACTGTCAACACAACTTCAGGAGTTGTTAGACAAGGAATTTATCCGACCAAGCTTCTCGCCTTGGGGAGCTCCAGTTTTGTTTGTCAAGAAAAAGGACGGTAGTTTCCGTATGTGCAATGACTACAGAGAGTTGAACAAGCTGACGATCAAGAATAGGTATCCTCTGCCAAGGATTGATGATCTGTTCGACCAACTTCAAGGTTCAAGCTTCTATTCGAAGATCGATTTGCGATCTGGTTACCATCAGCTAAGGATACAGGAGGAGAGTATCCCAAAGACAGCCTTCAGAACTCGTTATGGGCACTACGAGTTTCTGGTTATGTCGTTTGGTCTGACAAACGCACCTGCAGTGTTCATGGATTTGATGAACAGAGTTTGCAAGCCGTACTTGGATAAGTTCGTGATTGTATTCATCGATGATATTTTGATTTATTCAAAGACGAAGGCTGAGCAGCACTTAAGAGCCATTCTGGAGCTGCTAAAGAAAGAACAGTTGTATGCCAAGTTCTCTAAGTGAGAGTTTTGGCTACGAGAAGTGCAATTCCTTGGACACGTGGTGAATGGAGATGGAATCCACGTGGATCCCACCAAGATCGAGGCGATCAAGGATTGGGAAACGCCAAAGACGCCAACCGAGATTCGGCAATTCTTGGGTTTGGCTGGCTATTACCGAAGATTCATCGAGAACTTTTCAAAGATCGCTCAACCATTGACGCTCCTCACTCAGAAGGACAAGAAGTTTGATTGGGGAATCAAACAGGAAGAAGCGTTTCAGATATTGAAAGATAAGCTTTGCAACGCGCCAATCTTAGCCCTACCGGAAGGTACAGATGATTTTGTGGTATACTGCGACGCTTCGCGTCAAGGATTGGGTTGTGTGTTGATGTAACGCCAAAAGGTTATTGCCTACACATCGCGTCAGTTGAAAGTGCATGAAAAGAACTATACCACTCACGATTTGGAACTTGGCGCAGTGGTTTTTGCTTTAAAGATCTGGAGACACTACCTTTATGGTACGAAATGTACAATCTTCACAGATCACAAGAGTCTACAGCATATATTCAACCAGAAAGAGTTGAATATGAGACAAAGGCGATGGGTTGAGCTGTTGAATGACTACGACTGCGAGATAAAGTATCATCCAGGGAAGGCGAATGTGGTCGCCGATGCCCTAAGTCGAAAGGAGAGGATCAAGCCCATAAGGGTTAGGGCTTTGGAGATGATTATTCAGACCGATCTTTCCTTGCGCATTCGTGCCGCGCAGAAAGAAGCTCTCAAGAAGAGAAACCTTGAAGAGGAATATCTCCGTGGGATGGAGAAGTTATTGGTACCGAACAAGGAAGGAATGTTGTGTTTTGAGAAAAGAATTTGGGTTCCTTTGTTTGGAGGTTTAAGGAAGGTTATTTTCGATGAAGCTCACAAGTCACGGTACTCTATCCACCCTGGAGCGGATAAGATGTACCAGGATCTTAAAGATTACTATTGGTGGCCTAGGATGAAAGGCGATGTTGCTGTTTATGTGAGCAAATGTTTAACTTGCGCTAAGGTTAAAGCGGAATACCAGAAGCCTTCAGGACTTCTGCAACAACCAGAGATTCCCAAGTGGAAGTGGGAACAAATCTCCATGGATTTTATTACGAAGTTGCCAAGAACGCCAAAAGGCCATGACACTATCTGGGTGATAGTGGACCGATTAACGAAGTCAGCACACTTCTTACCTATCCGAGAAAAGGATAACACAAGCAAATTGGCTGAAATTTACATGAGAGAGATTGTTACATGCCATGGAGTACCTCTCTCAATCATCTCCGATAGAGACGGAAGGTTTGTATCAAGGATATGGCAATCCTTCCAAGAAGCTTTTGGCTCGAAGTTGAATATGAGCACCGCGTTTCACCCGCAGACCGACGGTCAAAGCGAGCGGACGATTCAGACGTTGGAGGACATGCTGAGAGCATGTGTTATGGATTTGGGCGGTAGCTGGGATAAGCATTTGCTTCTGGTTGAGTTTTCATACAACAACAACTACCACACCAGTATTGGTGCCGCGCCATTCGAAGCTTTATATGGGCGCAAATGCAGATCACCGCTCTGTTGGTCTGACGCCGGTGATAGACAGTTGGTTGGTCCTGATGTAGTCCAGGAAACCACCGACAAGATTGCACAGATACGAGATCGCATCAGTGCGGCTCGTGACCGGCAGAAAGCCTACGCGGATCGAAGCAGAAAACCTCTAGAGTTTGAGGTTGGTGATATGGTTTTGTTGAAGGTATCACCCTGGAAGGGTGTGGCACGCTTTGGGAAGCGTGGAAAGTTGAATCCGCGATATATTGGTCCGTTCAGGATTTTTGAAAGAATTGGGACCGTAGCATACAAGTTGGACCTACCTGCTGAACTGAATGGAGTTCACGATACATTTCATGTATCCAATCTGAAGAAAAGTCCAACACAAGATACCGTTGTCATTCCTACCGACGAAATTCATGTTGACGACACGCTCCACTTCGTTGAAGAACCTGTTGAGGTCACGGATTGGAAAGTAAACAAGACCCGCCGGAGCAGTGTCAAGCTCGTCAAAGATCGTTGGAATGCCCGCCATGGTCCTGAATTCACCTGGGAGCGTGAGGACCGAATGAAAGAGAAATACCCCCCACTTATTTCCTAAGAACCCTGCTTCTACAAGCAGAACTTAAATTTCGGGACGAAATTTTTCTAACGGGGGGAGAATGTGACAACCCTCACTAAACCAGGTATCCGTACTATTTAATTAATAATTAATTACTATTTAATTACTGTGCTTACTTGAAATTACTGATGAACTGCTACTTGATTCTGATACTTGTATATTCCTGCATCATACTTTACATACCGTCACTACATTATTTACATGCTGAACTCTAGTGACAAACATGATGCACAAAAGCACAGTAGCACTATGAACGGATAACCTATTGAACATGCTGATAAAGCCAGCATCAGGCAGATACTGCCTCTAAGGCCTGTATGAGCCAGAATTATTTTACTACACCCATAGTGAGTGTAGGGATACAAGGGTTGTAGAACTGCGTCTCTAGGAATAAGTTACGATGATTGGATGTGCCTAAAACATACACTGAGCACAAAACACAGCACTTTAATTAACATTTCAGCTTCTGGTTAGCTAATAAAGTGCCAAAACATGAGGAAAATATTCCCGACACTTTGGGGAATAAGTTGTGTCACTAAAAATGGTATTTACGACACTTAAAAGCTTTGTTAAGCGCTTTAACGGATTACTATCCAACTGAACAACCGGACTATACCCAGAACATAAAAATATTGACACTAACAATATTGATCTTTTTCTGAGCCAGTTAGGGTCCCTGAACACCCTAACACCCGCCATAAAACACAACACACAACTAACCAAGTTAATCCCTAAACTTAACTTAGTTAACCTAACTAAACATCAACTAACTAGTTAGAATCGAACTAGGGACCCCCCCCCATTACAAACCGTCCCCATGAGGGGGACACACTTGTCCTATTTGTTGAATATTATAATAAGTGTGTCTAATATCAATTAGACACAAAATCCGTTGGTCCTTGATTCACAATTTGTCTATAAGAACAAGTTAGTGTACATTAGAACATAACACACATTTCACCACCCACACTTTCTCTCCCTCTCTTGGGGGTCTCGGCCGAGAGCACCCCACCCCCATCCATCCATTTTCTATTTCCATCTTGCAAGTTCCAAGTTATACAAGTGTTACGGGTCACATACGAGGAGTCTTGGTGCAAACGGAAGACGAAGGACCTCACTCTCTAGCTTTTATCCACGCATTTTTCGCATAGATTCTTCCCTAGCCTCGAGCTAGAGGTATAATGCTTAAAACACTCTCTTGAACTAATCTAAGGTGGTTAATACGATGTGTAATGATTAAAACTCGGAATCTTACAAAATCATGCATTAAAGTTTACTAAAAATGCAAGTATTGTTGGTTAAAAGATCACTAGTTGTGTAAATGTTGTAGTAATTGAAATTTGTGGTTGTTTAGACCCGATCTATGTTGTGGTAGCTCGGATCATCATTTAACCCGGTTTGGTTAAGGTCATGGATCTTGACATAAGCTTGTTTGGAATGAGACAAGGGTTAAAAGGTGAAACTCTACCACACGCGAACCATGAACTTGTGTAAAAGTGTTTTACTTGTGGAATAGTGTTTAAAACTAGCAGATCTACATATCTGCAAGTGGTATTTTCAAAGGACCAAGCGTCAAAGAAAATCATGTTTTCTAAAAATAGATCTTACATTAACAAGCATGATTTTTATAAACCACAAGTGTGTAAACACTTGTGAAATGAAAAGTTTCGACAAAATAACAATCTTTGAAAAAGATGACGGGAAGTTGTAAAGACGGATTTACTTTAAAAACGAGGTTTTTACGAGATCAAATTACTTTATAAAAAGATCCCCAAAATATAATGGGATTTACACTATAGTTTCGGAAAAACTACAAGTTCATGTGATTTATGCGATTTACATACTTGTCGACTAGTTTGATGTGTCGGAAATTGTTTGATTGAATAAAGAAGTTGTTGAAATTGATTTAGTAAAAGAAAATGATACGCTTGAAAGCGTGGCCACCTCCAGTTACAGGGGAAACTCTGGCGAAATTTTCCAAAAACCTAACACTTAGAATTATTTGCACTATAAGTGTTAGAAATATCTTTTCGACATGTTTTCAAAATATATTTCGCCACGACTTTATTTACAAATATTCGGAGGTGGGATTTTCACAAAATTAAACGCGATAAATATATATTTGGTAAATATATATTTTTCACCACACTGTTTATGATTATTTTGTGAAAAATACACAAATATTATTTTTAGAGTAAAAATAATATTTACGAACGTTAACAGATCCAAAATAATGCGAACGCCTCTACGATAACTATATAAGTTACAATGGTAATATTTATTACCACTCGAATGATAAAACGTAACTTACGCATTATACGGAAATATTTATGAACGCGTATTTTATCGACGTATTATTTTTTGGGGAAAATTATGTGAAATGAAAATATAATATTTTTGAGAAAAATATTTATATTTTGGAATTAGAAATAAGTATATATTAAGTGAGACTTAATGATATATTTCGAACGCACATGTATTAAATCCCCCATCCTTGGGAAGGAGATTAACTACCAAGTATATACGAAAAAGTAAACACGGAATAGTTGTCTAACTATTTCCCAAAAACTTAAACTATAAAGCTAAGGCATGGCCGTCCGTCTAATAGAATTAGCACATGTAGGTCGTTGCACAGCTGCCTGATTTGGAGTACTTGGTAGAGACGCACCGACTGTGAGTTCATGTCCCCCTTTTCTCTTAACTGTTTTTACTTTTCTAAACTGCGGGGGTGAAATACATGTTACTATGATTACGAGTACTTTTTACATGGTATGATTAGCGTAAGGAGGGTTACTACTTAGATCATGTGAGTGGGTAGGCGGGAACTGGAGGCCATTAATCCTCATTGTAGGACCGAGGGACGTAAGCGGTAGATCTATCTGGGTGTAGCGAGCCCAACCCTAGGCCCAACATAACGGACCTTGGGGTGACTTTGTGCCCGACGCAAAATCGCAAGGGTTGAGTCTTCCTACTTGCACTTCACACGTATCAATGGCCTTGCAAACCATTGGTGATCTCTTTTTCCTTATTTGCTACATACCAGGATTTTGATAACTACAAAGGTTTATTTACTCACTTTCGCATGAACTCGCTCAACATTATTGTTGATTTTTCCACTTACATGTATTTCAGGGAATTAAAAGATCTGGCACGGTATGGCACGTTTTCCCGCTGCACTAGTTTCCGAGGTCATCCGGGGTTTGGGGAATGTGACTCTTTCCTGGACAAGTCACAGTCCTTAAACCATGATTATGTTTTGTTTGTATTGTTGAACAATGTTATGGTTGCTAGGGTATTTTCCCGTTAAGACAATGGTATTGTATTTGGTTTTTAAAACTTAATGGACGCTCTTGTATGTTTTTAATTCATATAGCTTTGTTATGATTAAGCTATGGTATTAAGAAGTCACACCAAATTAACCACGCTTCCGCAAAGCCAGGGTGTGACAAATTTGGTGAAAATTGCAAGACTAGGGTTTGGTGGGGAGCTCTTGTGTCGCCCCTGTGTTGAGATCGACCAGACACATACTAAGTGTGTGTTTGGTGTAGGTTATTTTGTTTTAATAACTCAAGTTTCCATTTTAACAACTTAAGTCCCTCAACTTTTGTTTAATTTATAATTTAGGTGTTTTAATCCACTTATATGGCATCTCAAGACTCGTATCTAACTAGGTTATCTATTCCTAGTTAGTTTGTTCTTGTTTATTTAATACTTTATAATTCTAATATAAAGTTTTACATTTTCGGGGTGTTACAAGTCCACCCCCCTTAAAAGGGTTTCGTCCCCGAAACCAAAGCACGTACCAAATAATGAAGGGTAGAGCCGTAGCATCTCCTCTTCGGACTCCCATGTGGTATCCGAACCCTTCCCGTGTTCCAATTTGACCTTTACTTGGTTAATTTCTTTGTTCCTCAAACTCTTTACCTTGCTATCTAAAATCGCAATCGGCTTCACTGCGTAGTTGAGACTATTATCCACCTCGATGTCGTCGTAGTGGATATAAGCGGTTTCGTCAGCTAGACATTTCCGGAGATGTGATACGTGGAACGTGCTATGTATTCCACTCAATTCCTCGGGTAATTCGAGATGGTATGCGACCTTACCAACTCGTTCAATGATTCTAAATGGCCCAATAAACCTTGGGCTTAATTTTCCCCCTTTTCTAAACCGGATTATTCCCTTCCACGGTGATACCTTCAGCATCACCTTATCACCAACTTGAAACTCAATCGGTCTCCTTCGTTTGTCTGCATACGACTTTTGTCGATCCTGAGCCGCTTTCAAGTGAGCTCGGACCAAGTCAATTTTCTCATTCGTGATTCGGACTACATCCTTATGTGCAAGTTCTCACGGACCAACCTCATCCCAACACACCGGGGTTCGACATTTTCTACCGTAAAGCATCTCGTACGGAGCCATACCGATGCTTGCGTGGTAACTGTTATTATATGAAAATTCAACCAACGGTAGGTAGACATCCCAACTACCCCCGAAGTCGATAATGCATGCCCGTAACATATCTTCCAACGTCTATATTGTTCTTTCACTTTGTCCATCCGTTTGTGGATGGTACGCGGTGCTAATGAACAGTTTAGTTCCCATTCGCTCTTGGAATTCTCGCCAAAAGTTTGAAGTAAACCGAGTATCTTTGTCGGACACAATAGATATCGGTACCCCGTGGCGTGCCACTATTTCATTGGTATACACCTCTGACATCTTTAGGATGTATAAGTCTCACAAATCGGAATGAAGTGAGCACTTTTTGTCAATCTATCAACAACTACCCATATAGCATCGTATCCGCGGTTGGTTTTGGGCAATTTGGTCAACAAATCAATGGTGATTTGCTCCCATTTCCATACTGGGATGTCCAACGGTTGCAGTTTACCATACGACTTTTGGTGCTCCGCTTTGACTTGTAAACAGGTCAAGCACTTCTCTACATACTTTACGACATCTCTTTTCATTCCGGGCCACCAATAATTTTGCTTTAGATCGTTATACATCTTGGTTGCCCCGGATGGATAGAATAACGAGATTTATGGGCTTCGTCAAGTAGAAACGTCTTGATTCCACACGAGTTTGGGACCCATATCCTTCCGAAACGAGTTTTTAACCCGGTGTTACAGTCCACCAAATCCTTCAATTGGCCAACTATTCTTTCAGATTTCAGATTTTCCTCTTTCGTCGCTTCAACTTGAGATTTTCGAATTTGTTCAAGTAGACCCGATGTCACAATTAGTTGCATCGATTGTACTCGAATCGGTGTATAGTCTACCTTTCAGCTCAATGCATCGACCACCACATTAGCTTTCCCGGGGTGGTAATGTATATCACAATCGAAATCTTTGACCGTTTCTAACCACCGCCTTTGCCTCATGTTTAATTCCTTCTGATCGAAGAAATATTTCAAACTTTTATGGTCGGTAAAGATAGTGCATTTTACCTTCAAGACATGGACCCGAGCGTTTTAACGTCCCCATACAAATAATGCCTTCATATCTTTAAGGCAAATACTACCGCTGCCAACTCGAGATCGTGTGTAGGGTATTTCTTTTCATGGGTCTTCAATTGTCTCGAGGCATAGGCTATAACCTTGCCCCGCTGTAACACCTCGAGTTCAATCAATAACGACACGTGTCACGTACGACAAAAGTGTTATAAACCAGGATTTAGTTAAAGATGTATGGCAGGATTTTTGAACATGTCGACATGTTAATTTATACCTCTGAACGACTTCATTATAAATCCCAAGACCCTAACATGATAATAAACATCTATTTGTCACACCCCGATTTCCACGTGTATCACCGGTGGGGGATTACCGTGACGTAGTTGGCAACAATATAGTCAAACCACACAATATATGAATGCACAGCGTAAGCATAAAGATAAATATAATCCAACCATTGATTGTAATATCGAATGTATCACAAATAGTTGAATGGTATCCACAGGAGGATCAAAATAATAAAAAGTGTTGTTCAACAGACAAGGCATCAAAGCTTGCGAGACTTCTTAAGATGCTAAGGAGCTATAGCCAGCCGATTACGTTTAGTACCTGCACTTAATCTTTTTGGGAAAATACGTCAGTTTACACTGGTAAATACATTCAACCGACACTTTTGAAAATGTTTATTAAAATTGATTTGAATGCACAAGGCACAAACTCTTTTATAACTTGGGAGAATTATTTAATATTATAATCTTGTGAACGAATTACATGTTCCTTTTGCGTTCAGTAGCCCGGATCTAGTCCGGGTTAAAGATCAATAGACACACCACATTGCGTAAAACCGAGGTGGGTAAACCAACGGTTACGTCTTTTATTAATATAGACATGATGCCGGGTGTACGCCTACACCCGGATGTCGAGGTCGTGGCCATTTCGTAAAATGATGCCTAGGATATCCGGGACATGGTCATTAACCCCCCAAAGGCTTTTAAGTAACAAGACTGTTTAAACGAGCCGATCAAATTATTCAATTAACCACCAAACGATGGAAGATTTGATGCTCGATCAAGCGGTATTTTATATATACCGTAACCCAAGCCCGTAATACGAAAAATAAGTTAAAAGTATTTACCTTTGCAAGTATTGTCCTTAACTGATTAAATCACAGATATCTTTTGCTGGGGCTCCTATTCTGGAACGAAGGTTTTAAAATAACCTATTAGAATCCTAACGGGTCTTTATATTAGCCGTAGCCTAGACCGGTCAGTTTCAAGGGATAGATACGGTTTAATCGCGTGAAAGGCGAAAACCGAGAATGGAATGTGATTCTGACCCAACAAGTTCGAAGAATTGTTTTATATGGGTTTAATATTTACACTCTGGATTTTGGGGTCAAAATGATATGGTTTGACCCGCATCGGCTAATTTATGTAAACTAGTTACATAAACCGAACCGTGCGCGCAATAGGCGCAACGGGTAACCGTAAGAGTCCTACACTTGTTTCCCAAGTCAATATGCCTTAAAGAGGTTGTGGTATCAGTAGGATACCTTCCGTGATGCCCGTAACGAGTTTAAGTTTATTATACGCCCCGTAGGGGTTTTCCGGTCATTTTAAGGACTTTTAAAAGGGGTTTTAGAGTTCTACAGGAAATCTGAGTTTCCCGATCAGTTTATCAAGTCTAAAATACTTTATTTATTATTTAAAATCAGTAGCAACTGGAATCGGGTCAAAAGACCTCATAGAACTCAAGTTTTGGCCGAAAAGGGCATATTCGGTATTTACCGAACCGTAGCCATAACCGCAGGTTATGAGCAGGTTAAAAATGATTAAAAATCCCGAAATATTATTTAACAACAGTGAGTAAAAGGTTTGGTGTCGAAATCTTGGTTTAGGTAGGCGTTATGCTAATCGCGCCGTTTATTACAAAAGTTTGTTTTAAGTGCGCTATTTAGCATAACTCCTATTCTAGACCTCGGATTGGCGTGAAACTTTAGGGACATGCTTAGAATTTAGTAAGCAAGGTTATGGTCCCTTCACGTGTCCGAAATACTCGTTTTATTTTGAAAAAGGCGTTACGGTCAACTTTTAAGCAATTAACGGAAATGCGTAAAAGACTCGGACAAACAACGAACCGGTCACAGAGGGTGATACCATCACGTGACCTGGTCCTAAGAGAGTCCTAAGGCATATCTACATTGCACTAAAATGGGTCAGAACTGAAGTCAAAGCAAAAGTCAAACTTTTGCGACATTCGGCTCCGAACCGGGTCAATATAGCAAATGGCCGAATCAAACGAGCTTAGACAAGTTAGTATACTTATTATCATGTTTTATGAGTGTTCAAACAGGTTTCATATCATCTATATTACAGATTATGCAAGAATCGCAAAAATGACTTTCTGTTGACTTTTTAAGTATACGTTTGACTCGACATTTGAACTAGTTAGAGTGGTGATCAGGGGGAACCCTTTTAGAGGTTTATTACCCACATAAATACCAACACATAACTACTTTTGATTCGACAATTCACTGGACCATTCGTGATTTATCGCAAAGTCAATCGTTAGTTACGACGGATTGACTTTTAGGCTAAACTAAGCAAAAACAAAGCCATAGAAGGTTTGGAATACTTACAGAGACTTGTGCACGACTTAGGAATGTTAGAAGAAAGCTTGTGAGCTCCAGGAATGATCAGAAGATGTGTTTTGAGGTGTGTTTCATTTGTGAACCAAGCATGGCCTTTTATAGCAAAGTTTGGTGCACAAGATCATCACAACACATCCTACATTGCTCATGGATGATCAACAAGTGTCCTGAGGTGCTAGGGGTCAGGTAGAGGGCGCCCATGCTTCATTGATTGCTCACAAGTTCGTCTACAAGCCAAATCATTGAAGCTGCCCATGTTTTCTGTTACTGTGTGTCCCACGCGGCCCGCGTTAAGGGTTCATGCATCTTGGTCGCGGGCCGCCTGAACCCATAAGTTAGAAACCGGATTAACAGGTGGCTCGCAGCCCGCGTTAACTAACCCTTAACTTTTACGCGGCCCGCGTCAGGTCTATTTTTCAAGATTTTTGAATCTTTTATAATCATTGCCTAAATCTTGGTAATTAATAACGAAATCTTCGGTAATTAATAACCTGACCTTTCGGGTTTGAAGGGGTAACTTTGCGATTTGGCCATCGATTATTTACAACTAAGGGCCTCATGTTATTTACCCGCATTGTTAAGTCCCCGGTTAGTTTGTTAATTATTCGGAAAGCTTTAACTTTTATTGTGACGCTTTTAACCCTTCTCGTGCGAATTTGATCATAACTTTCTCGTTTTAAAACGGAACTTCGCAGAATTTATATTGTACATTCTAGTGAGTGTATTTTACTGTTACAAAGCCTTGGGTATGTCAAAGGGTCACTCAGAGGTATAATTAAACATGTTGACACAGTTAACCCCTGAAGCTTGTAATCTCTCACTTTCTTCCGCGTTTCGCTTCCGTACGATCCATGATTTATTCGTTTGAAGGTACGAGCATCGTTTAGGGTTACTATACAGTATACTTACCCTTGTTTGACATTTATAACCCTCGAATTTACATACTTTCAAGGTTTGTCAACTTTAGTCCTTTATTTAATATTAAATGCCACGTGTAAACTCAAGACACGTGTCAATACATTATTGGACACAAAATTTCGAGGTGTTACATCCTCACCCCCTTAAAATAAATCTCGACCCAAGATTTACTCAAACAAATAGGGATATTTCTCTTTCATCGTGGATTCAACTTCCCACGTGAATTCGGGACCTCTCCGGGCATCCCATTTAACCTTGACTATAGGTACATGCTTTCTTCGAAGCTTTTTCACCTGTCGGTCTTCAATCGACAAAGGCTTCTCTACAAACTTCAAGCTCTCATCTATATGCACATCTGTGTGTGGGATCACCAATGATTCATCAGCGAAGCACTTCTTTAGATTGCAGATGTGGAACACGTTGTGAATTCCATTGAGTTCTTCTGGTAAGTTCAACTTATAGGCAACTGACCCGACACGTTCGATAACCTCGAAAGGTCCTATGTATCTCGGGCTCAGTTTACCCTTCTTACCGAAACGCATCACCCCCTTCCAGGGTGATACTTTAAGTAATACCTTTTCACCCACTTCGAAGTGAAAATCCTTACGCTTTGGATCGGCGTAACTTTTCTGCCTATCACGGGCAGCTTTGAGACGTTCTCGAATCTGGACAATCTTGTCCGTCGTTTCGAAGACTATCTCTGGTCCTGATAATTGGACCTCTCCTACTTCCGCCCAACAAACAGGCGATCTACACTTTCTACCGTATAATGCCTCGAAAGGCGCAGCCTTTATGCTGGTATGGTAGCTATTGTTGTAGGAGAATTCGATTAGTGGTAGGTTCTTATCCCAACTACCACCTAGATCGATAGCGCATGCCCGCAGCATGTCTTCTAACATTTGAATAGTACGCTCACTCTGACCGTCTGTCTGAGGATGGTAAGCCGTACTAAAGTTCAAACGTGTGCCCAAAGATTGCTGGAAACTTTTCCAGAAATGAGACGTGTACCTAGTATCTCTGTCTGAGATAATAGACACAGGTATGCCATGTAAGGCCACAATCTTATCAACATATAACTGGGCTAATGTGTCGGAGCTATAAGTCTCCTTGATGGGTAAGAAATGAGCTGACTTAGTCAGTCTATCGACTATAACCCATATTGTGTCGTTTCCTTTGCTCGTTTTTGGTAACTTGGTGATAAAATCCATAGTTACACACTCCTACTTCCATTCAGGAAGTTCAGGCTGTTGTAGCAAGCAAGATGGCTTTTGATGCTCAGCCTTGACTTGCGCACAAGTTAAGCATTTGGCTACATAAGCGGCTACAGACTTTTTCAAGCCTATCCACCAATAATTTGCCTTTAAATCCTGATACATTTTATCTGCTCCAGGATGGACAGAATATTTGGAACTATGGGCTTCCTGGAGGATAACATCTCGTAGTCCTCCATAAATAGGAACCCATATTCGCCCATTCAATCTCAAAATTCCATCCTTGCTAAGAGTTAACTGCTCCTCAGTTACTCCCAGCTTCTCCTTAGGATAGTTAGCTTCCAACACAGCTTCTCTCTGTGCAGCTAACACTTTTTCAATCAGATTATTCTTTACTTCAATGCTCTTAGCATTGATTCGGATGGGTTTCATCCTTTCTTTCCGGCTCAGGGCATCAGCGACTACATTCGCCTTGCCGGGATGGTACCTGATCTCACAATCATAATCATTTAAGGTTTCCATCCAACGGCGTTGCCTCATGTTCAACTCCTTCTGATTAAACAGATGTTGAAGGCTCTTGTGATCTGAATAAATCACAAACTTGATTCCGTACAGATAATGCCTCCACAGTTTTAGTGCGAACACAACGGCACCCAACTCCAAGTCATGGGTGGTGTAATTCTTTTCGTGCACCTTCAACTGTCTCGAAGCATAGGCAATCACCTTGCCTTTCTGCATGAGCACACACCCCATGCCAGTGTGTGACGCGTCGCAGTAAACTACGAACTCTTCAGTACCTTCCGATAGTGTCAACACAGGGGCGTTGCTTAGCTTTTGCTTTAAAATATCAAAGGATTCTTGCTGCTTAGGGCCCCAAACAAATTTTATCTTCTTCTTGGTTAGAGAAGTTAAGGGCGCAGCAATCCTTGAGAAATTTTCAATGAATCTTCTGTAGTATCCTGCTAACCCCAGGAAACTACGGATCTCAGTAGGCGTCTTTGGCTCTTGTCAGTTCATGACCGCCTCTACCTTAGCGGGATCCACCTGGATACCACGCTCGCTTACGACATGTCCAAGAAATTGGACTTCTCATAGCCAGAATTCGCATTTAGAGAATTTGGCATAGAGTTTCTCGCGATGCAGCAATTTGAGAATACATCGTAGGTGTTTCTCATGGTCAGCTTTATTCTTTGAATAGATAAGAATGTCGTCGATGAATACGATGACGAATTTGTCTAAGTACGGCTTGCAGACGCGATTCATGAGATCCATGAACGCAGCCGGTGCATTTGTGAGCCCAAAAGGCATCACTAGGAACTCGTAGTGACCGTATCGAGTCCTAAACGCTGTTTTATGTACGTCTTCATCTCTGACCTTCAGCTGATGGTAGCCCGACCTCAAGTCGATCTTCGAGAAATAGCTAGCCCCTTGCAACTGATCAAACAAATCGTCGATCCTTGGCAATGGGTTCTTTATCGTGACCTTATTAAGTTCACGATAATCGATGCACAGACGCATCGATCCGTCCTTCTTCTTAACAAACAGGACAGGTGCTCCCCAAGGAGATGAACTAGGCTTGATGAAACCTTTCGCTAACAGTTCATCCAGCTGGGTCCTTAATTCCTTCATTTCAGTTGGTGCTAGCCTGTAGGGTGCTCTAGCAATAGGAGCTGCTCCAGGGATGATATCTATTCTGAATTCCACTTGCCTATCTGGTGGCAATCCAGGTAGATCTTCGGGGAAAACTTCTGGATACTCCGAAATGACAGGAATGTCCTCTATCTTTGGTTTGGGCTCTTCAATAATTACCTGTGCCATGTAGATGACACAACCTCTTTTTAAACATCTTGAAGCCTTGAGCATAGTTACGTTCTCGGGCAATCCATACTGCGTATCTCCTCGAATGGTGAGCGATTCACCAGTCGGAGTCTTTAGCACTATATGTTTTCTGTTGCAGACGATCTGGGCCTGGTTGTGGGATAACCAGTCCATACCCAGAACGATGTCAAAACCAGCCAGTTAGAAGGGAAGTAGAGATAGAGGAAAAGAATGGTTCTTAATGGATATCATACATCCATCTAATATAGTGGAGACGGTTTCTACCGTGCCGTCTGCTAGCTCTACCTCGTATTTCACAGTTAAGGTTTTGACAGGCATGTTCAGCAATTTGCAAAATTTTTGGTCTACGAAGGATTTATCAGCGCCTGAATCGAAAAGTACTCTTGCAAAGATATTATTCACGAGAAAAGTACCTGTGATTACGTTGTCGTCTTGCAAAGCTTCCTTCACATCCATCTTGAAGACTCTAGCGTTGTTCTTCTTGGTTTCTTCAGTCTTCTTTGCGAGCTTGGGGCAGTTGCTTTTAATGTGCCCCTTCTCATTGCAGTTATAGCAGGTCGCATCTTTAATCTTCTTACAGTCCACAGTCTTGTGGTCCTTGGACTTGCATAGTCCACAAGTATGGGACCTCGACTGGGACTGTGAGTTCAACCCAAGCCTACATTTCCCAAAGTGGAATTTCTGACAGTTTTTGCACTTGGGCTTCTCTCCGGATTGTTGCCCATCTTTCCTCGACTCTGTCCCTCTCTTGCCATCACCGTTCCCATGGTGCTTCTTTCCCGACCTTCGTGAGGTATCATCCTCACGCTTCCTCTTCTCTGCCTCTTTATTCCTCAGCGATCTCAGTCGGACCGCGTCCATTGTGAGGGACAAAGAGAGGTCAGTTACAGACCTGAAGGTTGTTGGCCGAGAGGCCTTCACACTTGCCTTTATCGCGGGTTCTAACCCCCCGATAAAACGAGCGATTCTCCTTGGTTCCGGGGTTACCATATATGGAACCAATCGAGACATCGTGTTGAAGCTCGTTAAGTAGGCTTGGCAGTCCAGGTTTGTCATCACTAATGATACAAAATCGGACTCTATCTTCTCCACCTCATGTTGAGGGCAGTAATTTTCTTTGATGAGAGAAACGAATTCCTCCCACGTCATGCTATATAGCACAGCTTTTCCCGAGGCCTGAACCAGCGCCCTCCACCAAGCTAGGGCCTCGCCCTTAAACGATTGCGACACAAACTTCACTACGTCCCTTTCCGCACAGCCACTGATGTCCACCACAGTGTCCATCTCATCCAGCCACGTCATACAATCGACGGCACCTTTCTCCCCCGTGAAGTCTCGGGGTTTACAAGACACAAAGTACTTGTAGGTGCAGCCCCTGGCCCGGGATGCATCAGTATACTCCCTTTCATGACGAACACTGTTTTCATTTGACGAGTGATTGTCGTCGTCCTTTTTGGGTTTGGAGAGTGGTTTGGATAATGGTTTGCTGCGGGATTTTGAGTGTGTCTTCGGCTTTGATGGTGGTTTGGAAACGGTTCTGCTTCGAGATTCGGTATATTGTCGATCTAGAGCTGCTTGAACAGCGTTGTCGACAAGAGCCTTTAGTTGAGCGCCCGTTAAATGTACTTGGGCATTATCATATTCATCTTCACTCGTATGACTATTTTCTCCATTAGGATTCGCCATAGTAGCTTGTATCTGCTGCAGAAGATAATGAAAATTCTATTTAGGAGTTTATTGTTGAATTGTCTTTTATGGCAATTCATTAACCATGGTAACGAAGACCATATCCGGTTAATTTGTTACTCGCTTTTTATTTAGGATTTGAACATACTTATCCTAATCACAATTAATATTGCTAGTGGCATAAAAGCCTAGTCACGAGGACGTTATCATAATATTAGCCGAGATTTCAGAGAATCAAGGTATGAGGGTTTGAACCGTGGTTCTTTTACCCTTTCTGACAGGGAGTCATAGACCACCACTGTCTTTTGCCTTATTATGACAACAATTATGGCCCGTGGGCACTACATTACTAATGGATGTTTGATAAGGTTGGCCCGTAGGCACTACATCGCTAATGGATGTTTAACAAGTGATCACCTTTATTGGTGATTTAACCCATGATTTATTATATCATTGATTTGGGCTTTGGAATCCTTTAAAGGATTCTTGTATAAGAATGACGTGTGCGATTTTAACGAATCACATCTGCCATGATTGCTAACATGCTTACAGAGGTTAACAGGGAATCTGAATCTTTTAGTTAGGTCTTACCATCTTGGCCGGATCTTAAAAGACACCTGGCTAGGTTTCACTCTTAAGATTCTTTATTTAGGCAGATCAAATTAAAAGGAATGATTTTGATTTATTTCATATATAGTAATAACAAAATGAAATTCATAACATAACATTCCAAAACTTTAATACGATTACATGCTGCCCTAAACGGGACTTTTAAACAAGTACATACCTACATAGAGGTTAATAAAGAGACAAGTCCACGCAGGGACTAATACTAGATAGATGTCCGCGCAGGGACTAAAAGATAAGTCCACGTAGGGACTGAAATACGATAAATGTCCACGCAGGGACTTTATTTAAAGTAGACATTACATTAGAACATATATAAAGACTAATGGTCACGTTTCTTCTTCTTGCCTTTCAACAGGTTCGCTAGACCCTTCAGGAATCCCCTGTTGTTCTTTCGTTCTTCCTCGAAATCCCGTTCCACACGAGTTAAGCGGTGGAGGATTTCTTCTTGTTCGGGCGGAGAAAAACGTGGTTGTGGCGCCGGTTGCGGAACTGGAGGTCTAGGAGGTGCTGGATACCCATGAGCTGAGTAGTCCGGTATTCCCATGTTTCCAAAAGCTCCGTCTGGATAGCGGGCATTATACCTAGCCGCTACCACATATGGGTCGCGCTCATAGTTGTAGTTGTAATGTGCGTGCGATGACGGTTCGAACGGGTTGTAAGCCGTTGGACCCGTGTATGCAGGTATTGGGTGGTCATACCCAAATGGTGGCGAAGATGGTGCAACTGGTGTGGAGTTCGCCTCCTGTACTGGACTTGAAGGTCCTTCTTCTTGTAGTGGCGGGTAGTGGCTACTACTAGAGTGTCGAGGGGTGCTGAAGTGGAATTCCCCTCCTCGGGTGGACATACGAGCACCCGATCTCCTACGCCTCGGCGGATCAGGCATTACTGGTTGAACCGGTGGCGGAGGTGGTGGCGTAACTGCCACGAAACGTGGATCCTCGGAGGGATCTTGTTGTTGTTGCTGCTCGTGTTGCGATGTTTGATGGGAGGGTGTGAAGTACCACTCATGTTGGTTGAACAACGCTTGAAAGTTATCTGGCCCTTGGTAAGGTGTGCCATGAAAAGAAGATCCATCTGAGATCTCGATAGGATGTGTGGGCGTACCACGAGCAGGTTCGATTGGATCAGTGTCCTCATCCATATGGTCTTCTGAGAAGTGATCCTGTGGTCCTAACGAAACAAAGCCTGAAGGTTCCTGGATGTAATCTGCTGGGTTAAACTGGCTCCTGAAGTAAGGAGTGGGGTCATCAAAAGCACGGTGCGATACCGAACGCTGTAGAGGCATGTAGGAGGGTTGAGGGTTACTGGGATCATTTTCGGAATCTGGCCCGAACGAGTGACGATACGACGGCGTCGAGCTGTGCGAGGTGGAATGCCTCGCAGGTTCGAAAAGGTTTCTCCGTCTTTGCGGTTCTTCACTCCTTGTGGTCGAAGGAGCTCGCGTATTTGAAGGTCCAGCTTCATGATCGTGGTGAGTAACGATCTCTCCTCTGCCTCGTCTTCCCCTTCCTCTTCCTCGTAAAATTACAGGTGCCATATTTCCTGCTTTTAAAACTTTAAATAACAATAATAAAAGAAAAAGACAAACTTGGAATAACAATTCGAATTTGTCCTATGTTCTTGTCTAGACTCAAGTATGTGCAATTGTGTCACTGAGATTAAACACATTAGGATAGTGTTTAATTCACTCAATGTTGGCTCTGATACCAACCTGTCACACCCCGATTTCCACGTGTATCACCGGTGGGCCCGGTGGGGGATTACCGTGACGTAGTTGGCAACAATATAGTCAAACCACACAATATATGAATGCACAGCGTAAGCATAAAGATAAATATAACCAACCATTGATTGTAATATCGAATGTATCACAAATAGTTGAATGGTATCCACAGGAGGATCAAAATAATAAAAAGTGTTGTTCAACAGACAAGGCATCAAAGCTTGCGAGACTTCTTAAGATGCTAAGGAGCTATAGCCACCCGATTACGTTTAGTACCTGCACTTAATCTTTTTGGGAAAATACGTTAGTTTACACTGGTAAATACGTTCAACCGACACTTTTGAAAATGTTTATTAAAATTGATTTGAATGCACAAGGCACAAACTCTTTTATAACTTGGGAGAATTATTTAATATTATAATCTTGTGAACGAATTACATGTTCCTTTTGCGTTCAGTAGCCCGGATCTAGTCCGGGTTAAAGATCAATAGACACACCACATTGCGTAAAACCGAGGTGGGTAAACCAACGGTTACGTCTTTTATTAATATAGACATGATGCCGGGTGTACGCCTACACCCGGATGTCGAGGTCGTGGCCATTTCGTAAAATGATGCCTAGGATATCCGGGACATGGTCATTAACCCCCCAAAGGCTTTTAAGTAACAAGACTGTTTAAACGAGCCGATCAAATTATTCAATTAACCACCAAACGATGGAAGATTTGATGCTCGATCAAGCGGTATTTTATATATACCGTAACCCAAGCCCGTAATACGGAAAATAAGTTAAAAGTATTTACCTTTGCAAGTATTGTCCTTAATTGATTAAATCACAGATATCTTTTACTGGGGCTCCTATTCTGGAACGAAGGTTTTAAAATAACCTATTAGAATCCTAACGGGTCTTTATATTAGCCGTAGCCTAGACCGGTCAGTTTCAAGGGATAGATACGGTATAATCGCGTGAAAGGCGAAAACCGAGAATGGAATGTGATTTTGACCCAACAAGTTCGAAGACTTGTTTTATATGGGTTTAATATTTACACTCTGGATTTTGGGGTCAAAATGATATGGTTTGACCCGCATCGGCTAATTTATGTAAACTAGTTACATAAACCGAACCGCGCGCGCAATAGGCGCAACGGGTAACCGTAAGAGTCCTACACTTGTTTCCCAAGTCAATATGCCTTAAAGAGGTTGTGGTATCAGTAGGATACCTTTCGTGATGCCCGTAACGAGTTTAAGTTTATTATACGCCCCGTAGGGGTTTTCCGGTCATTTTAAGGACTTTTAAAAGGGGTTTTAGAGTTCTACAGGAAATCTGAGTTTCCCGATCAGTTTATAAAGTCTAAAATACTTTATTTATTATTTAAAATCAGTAGCAACTGGAATCGGGTCAAAAGACCTCATAGAACTCAAGTTTTGGTCGAAAAGGGCATATTCGGTATTTACCGAACCGTAGCCATAACCGCAGGTTATGAGCAGGTTAAAAATGATTAAAAATCCTGAAATATTATTTTACAACAGTGAGTAAAAGGTTTGGTGTCGAAATCTTGGTTTAGGTAGGCGTTATGCTAATCGCGCCGTTTATTACAAAAGTTTGTTTTAAGTGCGCTATTTAGCATAACTCCTATTCTAGACCTCGGATTGGCGTGAAACTTTAGGGACATGCTTAGAATTTAGTAAGCAAGGTTATGGTCCCTTCACGTGTCCGAAATACTCGTTTTATTTTGAAAAGGGCGTTACGGTCAACTTTTAAGCAATTAACGGAAATGCGTAAAAGACTCGGACAAACAACGAACCGGTCACAGAGGGTGATACCATCACGTGACCTGGTCCTAAGAGAGTCCTAAGGCATATCTACATTGCACTAAAATGGGTCAGAACTGAAGTCAAAGCAAAAGTCAAACTTTTGCGACATTCGGCTCCGAACCGGGTCAATATAGCAAATGGCCGAATCAAACGAGCTTAGACAAGTTAGTATACTTATTATCATGTTTTATGAGTGTTCAAACAGGTTTCATATCATCTATATTACAGATTATGCAAGAATCGCAAAAATGGCTTTCTGTTGACTTTTTAAGTATACGTTTGACTCGACATTTGAACTAGTTAGAGTGGTGATCAGGGGGAACCCTTTTAGAGGTTTATTACCCACATAAATACCAACACATAACTACTTTTGATTCGACAATTCACTAGACCATTCGTGATTTATCGCAAAGTCAATCGTTAGTTACGACGGATTGACTTTTAGGCTAAACTAAGCAAAAACAAAGCCATAGAAGGTTTGGCATACTTACAGAGACTTGTGCACGACTTAGGAATGTTAGAAGAAAGCTTGTGAGCTCCAGGAATGATCAGAAGATGTGTTTTGAGGTGTGTTTCATTTGTGAACCAAGCATGGCCTTTTATAGCAAAGTTTGGTGCACAAGATCATTACAACACATCCTACATTGCTCATGGATGATCAACAAGTGTCCTGAGGTGCTAGGGGTCAGGTAGAGGCGCCCATGCTTCATTGATTGCTCACAAGTTCGTCTACAAGCCAAATCATTGAAGCTGCCCATGTTTTCTGTTACTGTGTGTCCCACGCGACCCGCGTTAAGGGTTCATGCATCTTGGTCGCGGGCCGCCTGAACCCATAAGTTAGAAACCGGATTAACAGGTGGCTCGCGGCCCGCGTTAACTAACCCTTAACCTTTACGCGGCCCGCGTCAGGTCTATTTTTCAAGATTTTTGAATCTTTTATAATCATTGCCTAAATCTTGGTAATTAATAACGAAATCTTCGGTAATTAATAACCTGACCTTTCGGGTTTGAAGGGGTAACTTTGCGATTTGGCCCTCGATTATTTACAACTAAGGGCCTCGTGTTATTTACCCGCATTGTTAAGTCCCCGGTTAGTTTGTTAATTATTCGGAAAGCTTTAACTTTTATTGTTGACGCTTTTAACCCTTCTCGTGCGAATTTGATCATAACTTTCTCGTTTTAAAACGGAACTTCGCGGAATTTATATTGTACATTCTAGCGAGCGTATTTTACTGTTACAAAGCCTCGGGTACGTCAAAGGGTCACTCAGAGGTATAATTAAACATGTTGACACAGTTAACCCCTGAAGCTTGTAATCTCTCACTTTCTTCCGCGTTTCGCTTCCGTACGATCCATGATTTATTCGTTTGAAGGTACGAGCATCGTTTAGGGTTACTATACAGTATACTTACCCTTGTTTGACATTTATAACCCTCGAATTTACATACTTTCAAGGTTTATCAACTTTAGTCCTTTATTTAATATTAAATGCCACGTGTAAACTCAAGACACATGTCAATACATTATTGGACACAAAATTTCGAGGTGTTACACTATTATACCTTTAAATCCGGTGATTTCTAATAATAATGGATTCTAAATTTGCAAGAATGGATCCTATGAAATAATGCACGATGAATCTTCGTTTATAAATTCCATTATTGTCCAAACCAATGATACTGTAAGATAAGGTAGACACAACTGATCAAGCATGGGTTAAAGGCCTCATACTGACAATTCCTAGCTCAAAAACTTACTATGCAAGTTGCCTGTTCGAAGCTTGGAAGGTTAAATTTTTTGCCTTCTGGTAAAGGCTTACAGACCGTAAAGGTCCTGCATTACGGTCCGTAAGGAGTGCCCAGCGACAGAAAGTTGGCAGTTGGCTGTTATAAACGTTTTAACCGACTTAAAGAGATATTTTCACCCTCATGGGCGACCCCTAACAGTTCCTAGGCACTAGGGACACTTGTGGATGATCCATGACCAGTTGTAGCATGATTGTCATGATCATAATGAACCAAATTCACTATAAAAGGCTCTCATGTTGCAACATTTTGATCACACCTTCCATCTGCATTTGTGGAGCTTCCTGGAGCATAAGACCTGTTCCCAAGCATCTCTAATAGTACATTAGACCTTGGTAAGTACCCTTGACCTTCCTTAATTGAGTTTTACTTAGTTATTAGCTTAGAAGTCAAACCGTCGTAATTAACGTTTGACTTAGAGATTAATCACTAATGGTTCAGTGTTTAGTTGAATCAAAGGTAGTTATAAGTTGGTAATCATGTGGGCTTTAAACCCTTAAAAGGGCACCCTCTGATTCCCATTCTAACCAGATCAAATGTCGGGTCAAAGTTGTTTAGAAAAAGTCAACAGAATGCTAATTTTCGAGTTAACGCATAATTAACAATGTGGAAGACATGTAACCTATTTTATCACTCATATAACTTGGTAATAAGTATAAGAACTGGTCTAAGCTTGTTTGGTCTGACAATTTTCTGTTTAGACCCGGTTCGGAAACGAAAGTCACAAAACTTTGACTTTTGCTTTGACTTCATTTCTAACCCAATTTAGTATGATTTAGATATGCCTTAGAGCTTCCTTAGGACCAAGTTACATAATGGTTTAACCCTCTGTGATTGGTTCGTTGATTGTCTATTTCATTTGCACGTTTCGTTAATTGCTCAATGTTGACCATAATGCCCTTTTGACCATAAAACGAGAATTTTGGAAATGTGAGAGAGCAAAAATCATTGTTACTAGTTTTTAAACATGTCCCTAAAGTTTCATAACAGTTCGAGGTCCAGAATAGGAGTTATGCTAAATAGCGCAATTAAGAAGCTTTTGTTAATTAAACGGCGCACTTAGCATAAAGCCTATCTAAACCCAACTTTTGGCACCAAACCTTTTACCCACTGATGTAATATAATATTCTGAGATTTTTAAAGATTTTTAATTATTTTTAACCTGCTCATAACCTAAGGTTATGGCCTTGACTCGGTAAATACCGATTATACCCTTTTCGGGCATAAAACGAGTTCTACATAATATTTTGACACAAATCCAATTGCTACTGATTTTATATGATAAATAAAGTATTTTGAACTATATAACCTGATCAGAAAACTCAGATTTCCTGTATAACCCGGAAATCGCTTAAAATAGCTTTTTACGCGTATTAAACACCTAGTATGGGTTCAAAACCATTTTTGTCATATAAGACTTATCACAACCGATATAACTTGTTAAAATAAATTGTCCGACTGATTATTTCAGACCCGAGTCTCAGAACTATACTTAACCTCTTTTATAATCTTTAAAATGACCAAAATACCCCTACGGGGCTTAATATGTGATTAAACTCGTTTTGGGTATAATGAGAGATATCCTACTGATATCACAACATAATTAAAACATATTGACTTAGGAAACCTGTATGGGACTCTTACGGTTACCCGTTACGCTAATTACGCGTTCGGTTCGGTTTATGTAAATAGTTTGCATAAATTAGCCGAAACGGGTCAAACCTTGGCGTTTTTATCTCAAAATCCAGAATGTGGTTAGATTACCCATATCATACAAGTCTTCAAACTTATCTTCCCTATACGGGCTTGGGGTATGGTATATAAACTACCGCTTGGTCGGACATTGAATCTTTAATCGATTAGAGGTTAAATCATTGATATGCTCCGTTTTGAAATGTTTTGTTTGCTTAAAGCCTTTGGGGGGTTAATGACCATGTCCCGGATATCCCTGGCATCATTTTACGAAATGGCCACGACCTAAGCACGGGGTGTAGGCGTACACCCATCAGTGCCAAAAATAAATAATGTGGTGTGTCTATTGATCTTTAACCCGATCTACGGATCGGGCTACTGAACGCATAAGGAACATGTAATTCCTTTACAAGATTATATTCAAATAATTATCCCAAGTTATAAAAAGTTGTGCCTCGTGCATTCAAATCAATTTTATCAAACCTTTCAAAATGAGTCGGTTGAATGTATTTACCAGTGTAAACTGACGTATTTTCTCAAAAAGGTTAAGTGCAGGTACTACGCGAACTAGGCTGGCTTTCTCCTAGCGTCCACAATAAGTTTCGCAAGCTTGGATGTCAAAACTGTTGAACAATGTTTTCCTATTTATTTTTGATCCACCTGTGGATTATTTTCAACTATTTGTGATACTTAATATTACAATTATATTCGGTTGAAATATATCTATCTTTTGCTTCCGCTATGCATTTGAATGTTGTGTTGTTTGACTGTAATGTTTCCAACTACGTCACGATAATCCCCCACCGGGCCCACCGGTGAAACGTGGAAATATCGGGGTGTGACAGGTTGGTATCAGAGCCAACATTGAGTGAATTGAACACTAGCCTTTTGTGTTTAATCTCAATGACACAATTGCACATACTCGAGTCTAGACAAGAACTTAGGACAAATTCCAAATTTGTTGCTCTAGTTTGTCCTTTATTGTTTGTTATTTATTTCAATTGTTTAATCAGGAAATATGCCACCGAGATTCAAAAGAGGAGGAAGAGGCAAAGGGCCAATCACTGCCCCCAATGATCACGAGGCCGGGCCTTCTCACCTGCGAACTCCTTCCACTACAATGAGTGCCGAACCTCAGAGAAACAGGAGGAACCTTTTTGAGCCCGCTAGACGGTCTGTCTCACACAGTTCAACACCTTCTTACCGTCACTCTTTTGGGCCGCACTCGGAAAACGAGCCCGGTAACCCACAACCTTCATACATACCTCTCCAGCGTTCCGTTCCGTTTCGCACCGTTCCTTCGGCGACCCTACTCCTGTCTTTTAGGGCCGGTTTAACCCGGCAAACTTTATCCAAGAACCAGTGGGTTTTAACCCACTAGGACCAGAGGACCACTTCTCAGAAGACAATGCAATGGACATGGACGAGGACACGGATCCCGTCGAACCTGCAAGAGGTACCCCCAACCATCCCATCGAGATCTCTGATGGATCATCCTTCCACGGAACACCCTATCAGGGTCCAGACAGTTACCAAGCAAGGTTCAACCAGTATGAATGGTATTTTCCGCCCTCTCACCATTCATCGCCTCACCAGCAGCAGCAGGATCCCTCGGGGGATTCACGTTTCGTGGCAGTCACGCCACCGCCACCAGTTCATCAAGCACCTCCAGAACCACCAAGGCGTAGGAGAACAGGCGCACGGATTTCCGCATGAGGAGGGGATTTTCACTTTAGCACCCCTCGACATTCCAGTGGCAGTCATTACCCACCACTGCAGGAAGACCCACAAATGGGTGGGCCCTCAAACCCAGTTCAAGTGGTGAACTCTGCACCAGTTGCACCACCGCCGCCACCATTTGGTTATGATAACCCGATACCTACATACGCCGGTTCCACATCATATAACCCGTTTGAGCAACCAGCTCACACTCGCTACAACTACAATGATGCCGACCCATACCTAGTAACGGCGGCAAACTACAACGCCCTTCATCCTGAAGGACCATATGGAACTCCCTGGGGAATGGGATACCCAGCTCATGGGTATCAAACACCTGTTCGACCTCCGATTCAACAGCAGTCGCAGCCGCCACGTTTTTCCCCACCGGAGCAAGAAGAAATCCTCCACCGGTTAAACAGGGTGGAACAAGATTTTGAAGAAGAGCGTAAGAACAACCGTGGATTCCTCAAGGGCCTGGCAAGCTTGTTAAAAGGAAAGAAGAAGAGGGATCATTAATCCCTATATGTATTATTCCCTATTTCAATCAAGTCCCTGCGTGGACATTTATCTGTGTATTTAGTCCCTGCGTGGACTTGTCTTTTAGTCCCTGTGTGGACTTGTCTTCTTAGTCCCTGCGAGGACACCTATCTTAGTATTTGGTCCCTGCGTGGACTTGTATTTCGGTTTAGCCTCTGCGTGAGTAATTTGTCTATTTGAAAAGTCCCGTTTAGGGCAATGTGTAATCCTTTTTAAATATGTAATGGAATGCTAAGTTTGTAAATTTCATTTTTGTCATTATATGCATAAATATATGAAATAAATAAATCAAAAATCATTCCTTTTAAAATATATCTGCCTATTCAAATATTAATTTAGAATCTTAACGGTATAACCTAGCCTTCGTGTCATGATAAGGCCTGGCCAAGATGGTAAGACCTGGTTAAAAGATTCAGATCTCTGTTAACGTCTGAAAACATGTTAACACTCTTGGCAGACGTGATTCGCTAAAATCGCACGCGTCATTCTTATATAAGGATTCTTCAAAAGATTCCTAAACCTAACTTAATGATCTGTAAATCATGGGTTTAAATCATCAATTAAGATGATCATATATTGAACATCCATAGGTGATGTAATGCCTACGGGCCATACTCATTGTCGTATAAGACAAAAGACAGTAGTAGTCTACGACTCCATGTCAGAAAAGGTAAAGAACTATGTTCGAACCCTAATGCTTTGATTCTCTGGAATCATGGCTTATGATTTAAAAATGTCCTTGTGACTAGGCCAATTGTGCAACTAAAAATACTGTTATTATCTTATAATTAGGATAATTATAAATAAAAATCCTAAATAAAATTAACCAAATATGGTCTATGTTTACCATGGTTGATGAATTGCCATAAAAAGACAATTCCATAATAAACCAGTGTCAAATCTTATGTAACAGTTCAACTACATGGCTGATTCGGATGAAATAAATAGTCACCCAAGGGAGAATCAGAATGATGCTCGGATTAATATAACGGGTGCTGAACTGCAAGCGTTAATAGACAACGTGATCGATGTCGTAAGGTCGGTCAAAAATATAATTAAAAAGTGTCCTATTCACCTTTTACTAGTAAAGGGCAAGTAGGGTGTCGAATCCACGGGGAATCAGTGGAAAGTGTAAAAGTTCGTTGCTTTAACTATCATCTATTTCTAAACTAATTGATTTTTGCAGTTTGAGAATGATTGTGAAAACAAACGTAAATTATAGTTGTAAACAATTATGAGAAAATGGACCAATCTCCGGGTTTTCAGGTTATGCAAAAGATCAGGTTACTTAGCTATGACTAGTTGGAAATCACATAGAAATTATTTGAAAACTTGTTTTGATAAATAATTAACGGACAAAATATTTGATTGCAATGATCCACGATCGAAACCGAAAGATTGATGCAAATGAATAGTAATCCAATTAATTACCAATTTCAGATTTCATAAACATGGTCAAGTTCAATGATTAAAGGTTTAAAACAATGACATCCTAGAATTTAATCCCGGTTGTTGATGAGCAAACCAAATAATTGATGAACAAGAATGATTACGATAACCAGATATTGTTTAATCGAAAAAAAAATAAGAATAACTAACCAAAAGATTAATCGATTCTCAATCCAAAAAGTCGTAACATATGCAAACCTAATGTTCAAACATAAACCCTAGCCCCGGAGATGATCACGGGACGACTCCGCTCATGACGTTCGAACAATCCGAAATAGCTTGATACGAAGTTGAAGACATGATCGGTTCGGATGTTGGTGATGATTAATGATGAATGATGCTTGATGTTGAGTGATGCTTTGAGAGCTAATAACCGTGATGTATTGCCGCCCCCAATCTTCACGTGAATATGCCCACTTTTGAGAATAATCACGTTGATTAATTACTTCCCCTCTTAAAGTCTCATCCAACATTTATCCCCCAATTTAGAGTTTTCACAAAGGTTTTATTGTTGTCCAATCAGTCCCCATGTATGCACCTCCCTTGTAGGATTTTATTTTTAAAACCTTTTCTAAAATCCCTTTGGAATTTCCTTTTATCCGTAAGCTACATATGTTGCCTTTACCAATATCACATGTTCCGTTTAATCTTTAAACCCCGAAACTTTACCTAAATTACGCATTTTACCTGCAAACATGCAAACACCCGCAATAAACTAATTCAACACGTATAATCAGATAGAACCGAACAAAACATGTAAGCTAAGCCCTTAAACACATATATTTCACACTCTCCATCACATCCCCACACTTACCTTTGATTGTCCTCAAGCAAACCATTACGGAACTACTCACCATAGTAACAACACCTCTAAACCCCTTAACCGATGCAACAATTTAAGTTCCAAGTCATACCCGTTCCATAGACTGACACAATCAAGATTGACAGTCCAACAAGCAATTGGTGCAATTTCTAAAACTCGAGACTTGTCTACTCAAAAGTAACATGCTTAGGATTATACACATGCTACACGCCCCTCACAATAAACTCTCCTGTCGGTTTAAAAATATGAACTAGCGTGTAATGAGCTAGCATTTATACACTCAAAACCAAACATGAAATCCTGTAATCATAGGCTTGAATGACAATCATACCTCCACTGTATCATTTAACACGGCACATATCAAAAGGACTTTCAGGTTTTGGGCTTAGGCTAAGGTAGGAAGATCTTTGGCTTATATTTTTTTTTTCTTTTTCGTGGCGAACAAACAACAAACCAACCGTGACAACTTTATTTGCAAACATAACAAACTTTTGGGTTGGTTTCTACCCAAGACATAAACAATATTTAAAACACTTCTGTTTTTTTTTTCTTTTTCCTTTTTCTTTTTCTATTTTTTCTTTTCTTTTCTTGTTTTCTCTTTTTTTTTTCATAATCTGTCGTTCACGGTCGGTATCAACAATGCATATTAGGTGGACAAACGAAAGGTAAATAGGCTCAATGGGGCTACTAAGGGTAATGGTTCGGTAAACATGAAACAAACACAACGGGTCTAAGGTATATCCTAATGCCTTTATCATTTACGTGCACATATCAAACCCCAGTCTCAGCATGCATCAAATCATACAAGTTCTAACACAGAATAACATGCAGCCTGCTCTCAACAAATGAAGTCATTATATAAATCATTCTATCAATTCTACAGGCTCAAAATTCTCACCAAGAAAGGGTAAAGGGCTGCCGACACGTAGCATATGCAATCTAAAGCATGTTACCCCTAAATAGACATCTCTTTTCAATTTTTTTAACTAAAAACACCTGTCGGACCTAATCTCATGAAACTTAAAGGAACAACCATGACAAGGGACTATGTTAGTTTACTACCGGCAAGGAACCCATTAGTGATTGAAACATTCGGTTTTCGTATCCATTTAGTTCACTTAAGGCGATGAAATTCTTTAAAATTTTCAAAATTTTCAATTTTTTCCGTTTTCCATCGTTTTCAATCACTTTCCAACCTCTTTCAAACTCTATCCCAAGCCTTTCCCTTCCCGGGTTTCCATATCCCCACACTTGGGCGACATTGTCCCCAATGTATAGTGCTTTTCAAAAAAACAGAACCCGGGAATACCAACTAACAAAGATCATGAGCGAGCATTCCTAACACAAATAACATAACACATTCCCCAACACATAATAGTTCAACACCACCAAGACACGAATAAAAATGCAATAATAAAAAGTGGAACAGACTCCCCTGGTTTAAAGCGTAGAATCCTCTTGCGTCATGTTCCACCACGGCCGTATAGCATTTCATTCGCGGTCGTGTCCAACAAGTACTCGGGTCACTCTCTACAGTTAGCGTGCAAATCATCCCTGTCCAAATGGAGATTGAGTATGGACAGTTTTGACTGGACTCTAATCCGTGCATAGTCCGCAACTGCAACTAGAATGTACTGGGACTTCACCAAACATCCCCACACTTGGGCCATTGTATCCGTAGAGATTAATAACCTGATAACCTGCAAAAGTACTCACACAAAAAGAAAACAAATATACACTACTCTACATCCCCGAGCTGCCTCCCGAGAGCGCTAAGTTTATAGGTCTTCAGCCAGACCATACCTGATAAACCCTTATGGTGGTCGAGTGGGATGTTTGTGTCCCAAAGCCTCAAAGTAGGTACCCCGCCAATGCTCTAGTAAATCGTCCACTGTGTTCCACATTGAACCAAATAACTTTAACCTCCAATTTGCATTATCACATTCGGGCGGTTTCTTTTTTTTCTTCTTCCCTCGTGGCTTCCCTTTTTCTGTCTTAAGCTCCTCATGCGCCACACTTTCTTTTTTCTTTACTGCTTTGCTCCCTGCCACTTCGAACCTGTCAACCATAAAACACTCATGTTTGGTATGAATCTCCTTTGCAGGAGAGACATTTTCTTCACCACTTTCAGCTTTTGAGTGTTCACCTGTAATAAGAGGATCAGTAGCATTTGAAAACACATTTAATCGCAATTCGCGGTCACCAAACCTCATACTTGCCGTTCCCTCAACGCAATTGATAATGGCATGAGCAGTCGCTAAGAACGGTCTACCCAAAATGACTGGAGGGTGCGTGTTCTTTGAACTTGTGGCACAAGCAAGCACTAGGAAGTCAACTGGGTAGTAACACTCTTCTACCTTCATGATTACATCTCTTACAATCCCCCTCGGACACATGGGAGTCTGATCAGCCAACACCACGGTGGTGTTGACTTTTTGTAGCGGACCAATATTATATTGGTCATACAGACTCCCCGGTAGAATACTAACACACGCTCCAAGATCCAACAGTGCCCTTTCTATTTTAAATTCACCGACTTGTACGGAAATAATGGGTGCCCCTGGATCTTGGAGTTTGGGGGGAAGTGTACCCAATAAAACGGCATTCACGTTTGCAGTCAAATCAAGTTTTTTAGGAAACTTGTGAATTCGTTTTCGGGTACTTAGCTCCTTTAGACACTCAACCTGACCGGGACTCTCTTTAATCGCAACAAGTAAGGGTAGATTAATTTTAGCTTGTTTAAAGCTTTCCCACCTTTCATCCCTTGGTGGGTCCCAATCACGTTGAAAAGCCGATTCAGTAACAACATCCTCCACCACCTCCTCAACTAGTTGTGATGGTGTAGTAATTGCAACACTACCCATTTCAGAAGTTGGAAGAATACTTACCGTGTTGATGTGAACATTTCTTCCATTTTTCAAGCTAGATGACTGATGTGCTGGGTTAACGGTGGTAGTGCTCGGCAACTTACCTGGATCTCTTCTCAGCTGGGCTAGATCCTCTGCTAACTGCCCCAGCTGCTTCTGCATTGCTTCGGAAGTTTTGTCTCGAACTTCATTATCCTTTTGGATGTCCTTCATAAACTTCATAATTGCATCCAATTTTTCATCACCCGTTCCACCACTAGCACTCGAGGCGTTCCCCTGCTGATTACCCTGATTATATAGGCCCTGATTTTGGTAATTTCCTTGTGAGTAATTACCTTGACGGCTCTGATATTGCTGGCCTCCTTGCATGGGTACCTGAAAATTAGGGTTCATTTGATTAGCAGAATTACCGTAACTAAAATTGGGATGGTTTCGCAAACCTGGATGATATGTATTGGATTTCATATCATATTGCTTTCGTTCACCATAGATTTGATTCACTTCATCAATCTGACCACCCAGTACAGCACATTCTCCAACTTGATGCCCTAACTCTCCACACTCAGTACACACCGAAAACATATTGGTGGTTTTAACTTCGGCTCCCTTTCCCAACTTCATTTGAGCCACTTGTCGTTCAAGCAATAAGTTTTGGTGCCTCAACTTCTCGACCCGCTCCTCAGCTTCATAATCGACTGATTTTGCTGAACTTGATCTTGCTCTCCTGCTTGATTGTGCCTGTCTCTTAGAAGTAGCACTTTGTCTCTCCAAGTATGCCCAATCTGCAGCCTCTGTGTTTGTAAGAAACGTACCATTACTAATGGCGATGAGATCTCTTACATCATCAGGAAGTAGCCCATCATAAAACACCTTAATTAATTCCCATGTCTGAATTTCATGATGTGGGCATTTCCTAAGCAACTCCTTAAACCTTGTGAACGCTTCATGGAATGCTTCCCCTGAATGTTGCTGGAATGCTCTGATTGCATCCCGAGCTTCACTGGTTCTATTCATCGTGTAATACTCCTCCAAAAATACTTGCTGCATCTCTTGCCAAGTGTAAATACTACCTGGAGGTAATGTCGTGAACCATTGTCGAGCTTTGTCTTTCAAGGTGAACTGAAACAGCATCAACTTAACTTCATCCTTTGTAAACCCCGAAACCCCAATTGTTTGGCAAATTGAATCAAAACTTGCAATGTGCAAGTATGGTTCTTCGGTCCTTTTTCCATAAAACTCGGGCAAATGGCCTAAGTATTGAGGCCTTACCTCAAAAGGTTGGTTATTATTTCCAATCGGTATGACTATAGCTGACGAGTTCGGTACTACAACTGGTCGACAGTGACCTTCAACGCCTTGAATTGGTGCCCCTTGAACGACTTGTGGGACACCATCCACAAATTGTATCTGCTCGCCCCTAAACCGATTATTAGCTCTTCCTGCATTAAACTGCGGGACTCCATTATGAACTTGATTTTGTGGAATCGGTTGCGGGATGTGATGTCTTTGATTGACATGTTGTTGTACCGGATAGCCTTGATTCACATTGTACCCCTCATCGTATCTGTAATCCGCGTACCTCCCATCATACTGATTCTGATAATCATCGTCTTCCCAACCAGATTCCCAAGTATGCACACTGCCTTCTCTGTGTTGAAAACCCTCATCATACCCGTGTTGATGCTGTGGTTGGTTGAGACGAATAATTTCCCCATGTCGGAGATTCAGATTTCCCGGTTGGTTTTGTGGGCCTGGGTTGAATTGTGGAAATGGTTGTGGTGGTGGTTGATTCTGGTTTTGGTTATTGGGCTGGTTTTAGTTTTGAGGGATTGGTGGATCTGGAATGGGCGGGATTGGTTCGTTTTGTGGAGCTTAGTTTTGTGGCTCTTGGTCAGCCATCTCGTTAGCTGCTTGTTCAAGGTCTTGAGCAACTGTTGACGACTGAGCTTTAGCTTTCACTGCTGAACGTAGAAGAACGCGATTCTGTCGAGCAGTCTTTTCTATCTCTGAATCAAACAAAAACGGTGATGATTTCTTTGAAAACCTGGTATGCATACAACACGAGGATCACCTGCACACAGACAAACAAGAAACCAAGCGTAATATGGAACGAAACAAGAGAAACAAACAAAAGGAAATATTTTTGGATTTTTTTTTATTTTTAGGTTTTTTGAATTTTTACGAAAAACAACAAACTAAACTAAGCGCACCGATTCCCCGGCAACGGTGCCACTTTGATCGATGTCGTAAGGTCGGTCAAAAATATAATTAAAAAGTGTCCTATTCACCTTTTACTAGTAAAGGGCAAGTAGGGTGTCGAATCCACGGGGAATCAGTGGAAAGTGTAAAAGTTCGTTGCTTTAACTATCATCTATTTCTAAACTAATTGCTTTTTGCAGTTTGAGAATGATTGTGAAAACAAACGTAAATTATAGTTGTAAACAATTATGAGGAAATGGACCAATCTCCGGGTTTTCAGGTTATGCAAAAGATCAGGTTACTTAGTTATGACTAGTTGGAAATCACATAGACATGATTTGAAAACTTGTTTTGATAAATAATTAACGGACAAAATATTTGATTGCAATGATCCACGATCGAAACCGAAAGATTGATGCAAATGAATAGTAATCCAGTTAATTACCAATTTCAGATTTCATAAACATGGTCAAGTTCAATGATTAAAGGTTTAAAACAATGACATCCTAGAATTCAATCCCGGTTGTTGATGAGCAAACCAAATAATTGATGAACAAGAATGATTACGATAACCAGATATTGTTTAATCGAAACAAATACAATAAGAATAACTAACCGAAAGATTAATCGATTCTCAATCCAAAAAGTCGTAACATATGCAAACCTAATGTTCAAACATAAACCCTAGCCCCGGAGATGATCACGGGACGGCTAGCCACTCATGACGTTCGAACAATCCAAAATAGCTTGATACGAAGTTGAAGACATGATCGGTTCGGATGTTGGTGATGATTAATGATGAATGATGCTTGATGTTGAGTGATGCTTTGAGAGCTAATAATCGTGATGTATTGCCGCCCCCACTCTTCACGTGAATATGCCCACTTTTGAGAATAATCACGTTGATTAATTACTTCCCCTCTTAAAAGTCTCATCCAACATTTATCCCCCAATTTAGAGTTTTCACAAAGGTTTTATTGTTGTCTAATCAGTCCCCATGTATGCACCTCCCTTGTAGGATTTTATTTTTAAAACCTTTTCTAAAATCCCTTTGGAATTTCCTTTTATCCGTAAGCTGCATATGTTGCCTTTACCAATATCACATGTTCCGTTTAATCTTTAAACCCCGAAACTTTACCTAAATTACGCATTTTACCTGCAAACATGCAAACACCCGCAATAAACTAATTCAACATGTATAATCACATAGAACCGAACAAAACATGTAAGATAAGCCCTTAAACACATATATTTCACACTCTCCATCACAACGCTGTTACGAAAGCCTTGGATAGGCAGTATAGTGAATCGAGCGGTTCTCGGAGTAAGACCCTATCCACACCGCATTCCAAGCCTAAGACTCATTCTGAGGCCCACAGCAAGCCTCCACCCTCCAAGAAAGATGAACCAAAGAAAGACGATGACGATCGTCACTCTTCAAACCGGCAAAGTGTCCCATCTTAAAGGATCGTGCTGAATCAAAGACCCCATGATAAGGGTTGCTCCTACAAATACTTTGTGTCATGTAAACTCAGGGATTTCACCGGGGAAAAAAGGGCTATAGACTGCATGACTTGGTTGGATGAGATGGACACAGTGGTTGATATCAGCAGTTGCACTGAGAAGGATGTGGTAAAGTTTGTGTCTCAATCATTCAAAGGTGAGGCCTTAGCCTGGTGGAGATCATTGATTCAAGCTACGGGAAAGATTCCACTGTACAGTATGTCATGGGAACAATTTGTTGCCCTCATCAAGGAGAACTACTGCCCTCAGCATGAGGTAGAGAAAATTGAGTCGGATTTTCTGTCATTGGTTATGAAGAATCTGGATTGCCAAGCTTACCTTACGAGCTTTAATACGATGTCAAGGTTGGTTCCTTATCTGGTGACCCCGGAACCCAAAAGAATAGCTCGTTTCATTGGGGGCTTAGCCCCGGAGATCAAGGCAAGTGTAAAAGCCTCTCGGCCAGCTACTTTCAGATCGGTAGCTGATATATCCTTGTCCCTCACATTGGACGCGGTCAGGCAGAGATCGCTGAGGAACACGGATGCCGAGAAAAGGAAGCGTGATGATGACAATTCACGAAGGTCAGACAAGAGGCACCGGGGAAACAATGACCACAAGAAGGGGTCTGGTTCTAAGAAGGATGGGCATCAATCTGGAGATAAGCCCAAGTGTAAGACTTGTCAGAAATACCACTTTGGAAGGTGCAGACTTGACTCAAAATCCCAATCTCAGTCGAGGCCTTGTAGGATTTGCAAATCCACGGAACATAAAACCCTGGAGTGTAAGAAGCTGAAGGACGCAACGTGCTACAGTTGCAACGAAAAAGGGCACATTAAGACAAATTGCCCAAAATATGCAAAGAAAGCTGATGAAGGAAAGAAGACCAATGCTAGGGTCTTTAGGATGGATGCAAAGGAAGCCGTGCAGGACAACAATGTGATCACAGGTACCTTCCTTATAAATGATGTTTATGCGAGAGTATTGTTTGATTCAGGAGCTGATAAATCTTTCGGGGGGGGGGGGGGATAGTGCACGGTCCTCCCAACCGACGGAGTGATCTCACTCCGGGGGCCGCTACCCAACCAAGCTAGCTCCGCGGTGACTTCCCCATGCCGAGTTCTTACCCTGGGCGACATTTGCCACTCCCAAGACTCGAACCCAGTACCTCTGGGAAGAGGTGGGTGTCGGTGGCCAACTGGGCTACCCCAGTTGGTTCTGATAAATCTTTCGTAGATAATAAGTTTTGTAAATTGTTGAATTTACCTGTTAAAACCTTAAGTGTGAAGTATGAGGTGGAATTAGCAGATGGCACCTTAGAAACCGCCTCAACCATATTAGATGGATGTTTTATATCCATTAAGAACCACTCTTTTCCGTTGTCCCTACTTCCTCTAAAGTTAGCCGGTTTCGACATAGTTTTGGGTATCGATTGGTTATCTCATAACCAGGCCCAGATTGTCTGCGATAAGAAGAAAGTAGTGCTCAAGACTCCGTCTGGCGAGTCACTTACCATTCAGGGAGATACCCGGTATGGACTGCCGGAGCAAGTATCTATGCTCAAGGCCTCTCAGTATCTGAAGAAGGGTTGTGTCATCTACATGGCAAAAGTAACTATTGATGAGCCGAAACCCAAGATTGAGGATATCCCTGTCATTTCTGATTACCCTGAAGTATTCCCTGAGGAACTACCTGGATTACCCCCAGATAGGCAAGTGGAGTTCAGGATTGACATTATTCCTGGAGCAGCACCTGTTGCTAGAGCACCTTACAGATTGGCACCAACGGAGATGAAAGAGTTGAGAACACAACTGGATGAATTGCTAGCCAAAGGTTTCATTAGACCTAGTTCGTCTCCTTGGGGAGAACCAATCTTATTTGTCAAGAAGAAGGATGGATCGATGCGTCTGTGCATCGATTACCGTGAGCTTAACAAGGCCACTATAAAGAACAGGTATCATTTACCCAGGATCGACGATCTGTTCGATCAACTTCAAGGGGCAAGTTACTTCTCTAAGATCGATCTGAGGTCAGGCTATCACCAACTGAAGGTTAGAGATGAAGACGTACAAAAGACTGCATTTAGAACCCGTTATGGTCACTACGAGTTCCTAGTGATGCCTTTCGGACTCACTAATGCACCAGCGGCATTCATGGATCTCATGAACCATGTCTGTAAACCATACTTGGACAAATTTGTCATCGTCTTCATTGACGACATCCTCATCTACTCAAAGAACCAAGCTGATCATGAGAAGCATCTTCGATGTATTCTTTTACTACTTCAACAGGAGAAGCTTTACGCCAAATTTTCGAAGTGCGAATTCTGGTTTCGAGAAGTCTAATTCCTTGGACATATGGTTAGTGAGCGTGGTATCCAAGTGGATCCCGCTAAGTTGGAAGTTGTCATGAATTGGCAAGAGCCGAAGACGCCCACAGAAATTCGCAGCTTCTTGGGATTGGCAGGATATTACATGCGTTTTATTGAAAATTTTTCAAGGATTGCTGCACCCCGAACTTCTCTGACTAGGAAGAAAATTAAGTTCGACTGGGGACCGAAGCAATAAGAAGCCTTTGATATCCTTAAGCAGAAGCTAAGCAATGCACCTGTGTTGACATTGCCTGATGGGATAGAAGAGTTTGTGGTATATTGTGATGCATCACACACCGGGATGGGATGTGTGTGCTTATGCAGAAAGGCAAGGTTA
This sequence comes from Helianthus annuus, assembly GCF_002127325.2. Taxonomy (NCBI): domain Eukaryota; kingdom Viridiplantae; phylum Streptophyta; class Magnoliopsida; order Asterales; family Asteraceae; genus Helianthus; species Helianthus annuus. The sequence continues at coordinate 17,559,208 of NC_035446.2, forward strand.
TTGCCTATGCTTCACGTCAGTTATAGGTGCATGAAAAGAATTACACCACCCACGACTTGGAGTTGGGTGCCGTTGTATTCGCACTGAAGCTATGGAGGCACTATTTATATGGCATCAAGTGTGTGATCTATTCTGATCACAAGAGCCTCCAGCATCTGTTCAACCAAAAGGATTTGAACATGAGGCAGCGACGATGGATGGAAACTTTGAATGACTACAATTGTGAGATAAGATACCATCCTGGCAAGGCGAATGTAGTCGCTGATGCCTTGAGTCGAAAGGAAAGAGTGAAGCCTATAAGAATCAATGCCAAGAGCATTGAGATAAAGAATAGTTTGAATGAAAGGTTGTTAGCTGCACAGAAGGACGCTGTACTGGAAGCTAACTACCCTAATGAAAAGCTAGGAGTAACTGAAGAACAGTTATCCTATGGAAAGGACGGAATTCTAAGGTTAAATGGACGAATATGGGTTCCAGTTTATGGAGGACTTCGAGATGTTATCCTCCAGGAAGCCCACAGTTCCAAATACTACGTTCATCCTGGAGCTGACAAGATGTACCAGGATTTGAAGGCAAGCTTTTGGTGGATAGGCTTGAAGAAGTCTATAGCTACCTATGTAGCTAAATGTTTAACATGTGCGCAAGTCAAAGCTGAACATCAGAAGCCGTCAGGTTTGCTACAACAGCCTGAACTTCCCGGGTGGAAGTGGGAAATGGTGACAATGGATTTCATCACCAAGTTGCCGAAGACAAGGAAAGGAAACGATACGATATGGGTGATAGTTGATAGGTTGACTAAGTCAGCACATTTCCTACCCATTAAGGAGACCTATAGCTCCGACATGTTAGCCCAATTGTACGTAGATAAGATTGTATCTCTACATGGCGTACCTGTGTCTATTATCTCTGACAGAGATACTAGATACACATCTCATTTTTGGAAGAGTTTCCAACAATCCTTGGGCACGCGCTTAAATTTCAGTACGGCTTACCATCCTCAGACGGACGGCCAGAGTGAGCGTACAATCCAAACCTTGGAAGACATGCTTTGTGCATGTGTGATTGACTTAGGTGGTAATTGGGATAACCACCTGCCATTAATCGAGTTCTCGTACAAAAAAAGCTATCATACCAGCATCAAGGCTGCGCCTTTCGAGGCCTTGTATGGTAGGAAGTGCAGAACGCCTGTATGTTGGGCGGAAGTTGGGGATGTCCAACTGTCAGGACCGGAGATAGTCTTTGAAACGTCGGACAAGATTGTCCAGATTCGTGAACGCCTGAAAGCTGCCAGGGATAGGCAGAAAAGCAACGCGGACTTAAAGCGTAAACCTCTGAAATTTGAGGTAGGGGATAAAGTATTGCTTAAAGTATCACCCTGGAAGGGAGTGATGCGATTTGGTAAGAAAGGTAAGTTAAGCCCGAGATACATAGGACCATTCGAGGTCATCGAATGTGTCGGATCAGTTGCTTATAAGTTAAATTTACCGGAAGAGCTCAGTGGTATTCATAATGTATTCCACATCTGCAATCTGAAGAAGTGTTTCGCTGATGAATCACTAGTAATACCACATACAGATGTGCACATAGAAGAGAGCTTGAAGTTTGTTGAAAAACCTGTGTCGATCGAGGATCGACAGGTTAAGAAACTTCAAAAGAAGCATGTGCCAATTGTAAAAGTGAAATGGGATGCCCGTAGAGGTCCCAAGTATACGTGGGAGGTAGAATCCACAATGAAAGAGAAATACCCTCAGTTGTTTCAGTAAATCTCGAGGTCGAGATTTCTCTTAAGGGGGTGAGGATGTAACACCTCGAAAATTTGTGTTCAATCAATAACGACACGTGTCACGTACGACAAAAGTGTTATAAACCCGGATTTAGTTGAATATGTATGGCAGGATTTTGAACATGTCGACATGTTAATTTATACCTCTGAACGACTTCATTATAAATCCCAAGACCCTAATAGGATAATAAACATCTATTATACCTTTAAATCTGGTGATTTCTAATAATAATGGATTCCAAATTTGCAAGAATGGATCCTATGAAATAATGCACGATAAAACTTCGTTTATAAATTCCATTATTGTCCAAACCAATGATACTGCAAGATAAGGTAGACACAACTGATCAAGCATGGGTTAAAGGCCTCTACTAACAATTCCTAGCTCAAAAACTTACTATGCAAGTTGCCTGTTCGAAGCTTGGAAGGTTAAATTTTTTGCCTTCTGGTAAAGGCTTACGGACCGTAAAGGTCCTTCCTTACGGTCCGTAAGGAGTGCCCAGCGACAGAAAGTTGGCAGTTGGCTGTTATAAACGTTTTAACAGACTTAAAGAGATATTTTCACCCTCATGGGCGACCCCTAACAGTTCCTAGGCACTAGGGACACTTATGGATGATCCATGACCAGTTGTAGCATGATTTGTCATGATCATAATGAACCAAATTCACTATAAAAGGCTCTCATGTTGCAACATTTTGATCACACCTTCCATCTGCATTTGTGGAGCTTCCTGGAGCATAAGACATGTTCCCAAGCATCTCTAATAGTACATTAGACCTTGGTAAGTACCCTTGACCTTCCTTAATTGAGTTTTACTTAGTTATTAGCTTAGAAGTCAAACCGTCGTAATTAACGTTTGACTTAGCGATTAATCACTAATGGTTCAGTGTTTAGTTGAATCAAAGGTAGTTATAAGTTGGTAATCATGTGGGCTTTAAACCCTTAAAAAGGCACCCTCTGATTCCCATTTTAACCAGATCAAATGTCGGGTCAAAGTTGTTTAGAAAAAGTCAACAGAATGCTAATTTTTGAATTAACGCATAATTAACAATGTGGAAGACATGTAACCTATTTTATCACTCATATAACTTGGTAATAAGTATAAGAACTGGTCTAAGCTTGTTTGGTCCGACAATTTTCTGTTTAGACCCGGTTCGGAACCGAAAGTCGCAAAACTTTGACTTTTGCTTTGACTTCAGTTCTGACCCGATTTAGTATGATTTAGATATGCCTTAGAGCTTCCTTAGGGCCAAGTTACATAATGGTTTAAGCCTCTGTGATTGGTTCGTTGATTGTCCATTTCATTTGCACGTTTCCGTTAATTGCTCAATGTTGACCATAATGCCCTTTTGACCATAAAACGAGAATTTTGGAAATGTGAGAGAGCAAAAATCCTTGTTACTAGTTTTTAAACATGTCCCTAAAGTTTCATAACAGTTCGAGGTCCATAATAGGAGTTATGCTAAATAGCGCAATTAAGAAGCTTTTGTTAATTAAACGGCGCACTTAGCATAAAGCCTATCTAAACCCCAACTTTTGGCACCAAACCTTTTACCCACAGATGTAATATAATATTCTGAGATTTTTAAAGATTTTTAATTATTTTTAACCTGCTCATAACCTAAGGTTGTGGCCTTGACTCGGTAAATACCGATTATACCCTTTTCGGGCATAAAACGAGTTCTACATGATATTTTGACACAAATCCAATTGCTACTGATTTTATATGATAAATAAAGTATTTTGAACTATATAACCTGATCAGAAAACTCAGATTTCCTGTATAACCCGGAAATCGCTTAAAATAGCTTTTTACGCGTATTAAACACCTAGTATGGGTTCAAAACCATTTTTGTCATATAAGAATTATCACAATCGATATAACCTGTTAAAATAAATTGTGCTACTGATTCTTTCAGACCCGAGTCTCAGAACTATACTTAACCTCTTTTATAATCTTTAAAATGACCAAAATACCCCTACGGGGCTTAATATGTGATTAAACTCGTTTTAGGCATAATGAGAGATATCCTACTGATATCACAACATAATTAAAGCATATTGACTTAGGAAACCTGTATGGGACTCTTACGGTTACCCGTTACACTAATTACGCGTTCGGTTCGGTTTATGTAAATAGTTTGCATAAATTAGCCGAAACGGGTCAAACCTTGTCGTTTTTATCTCAAAATCCAGAATGTGGTTAGATTACCTATATCATACAAGTCTTCAAACTTGTCGGGTCTAAATCACATTCTATTCCGGTCTTCGCTTAACCGTGCGTTTGAACCGTATCTTTCCTTAAAACTAACCGGTCTAAGTTTAGACTTAATTAAAGACCCGTTAGGATTCTAATAGGTTATTATCAACCTTCGTTCTAGAATAGGAGACCCGGTAAAAGCTACACGCACTTGCTTATTGTGATTTATACTTTGCAAAGGTAAATACTTTTAACTTATCTTCCCTATACGGGCTTGGGGTATGGTATATAAACTACCGCTTGGTCGGACATTGAATCTTTATGATTAGAGGTTAAATCATTGATATGCTCTGTTTTGAAATGTTTTGTTTGCTTAAAGACTTTGGGGGGTTAATGACCATGTCCCGGATATCCCTGGCATCATTTTACGAAATGGCCACGACCTAAGCACGGGGTGTAGGCGTACACCCATCAGTGCCAAAAATAAATAATGTGGTGTGTCTATTGATCTTTAACCCGGTCTACGGATCGGGCTACTGAACGCATAAGGAACATGTAATTCTTTTACAAGATTATATTCAAATAATTATCCCAAGTTATAAAAAGTTGTGCCTCGTGCATTCAAATCAATTTTATCAAACCTTTCAAAATGAGTCAGTTAAATGTATTTACCAGTGTAAACTGACGTATTTTCTCAAAAAGGTTAAGTGCAGATACTACGCGAACTAGGCTGGCTTTCTCCTAGCGTCCACAATAAGTTTCGCAAGCTTGGATGTCAAAACTGTTGAACAATGTTTTCCTATTTATTTTTGATCCACCTGTGGATTATTTTCAACTATTTGTGATACTTAATATTACAATTATATTCGGTTGAAATATATCTATCTTTTGCTTCCGCTGTGCATTTGAATATTGTGTTGTTTGACTGTAATGTTACCAACTACGTCACGATAATCCCCCACCGGGCCCACCGGTGAAACGTGGAAATATCGGGGTGTGACACCCGCGACATCAAAACGCACCCGAGCCTCGAATGTGACGCATCTGAGTAAACCACCATGTCATCAACTCCGTCCGGCAAGGTCAATACCGGAGCATGAGTCAGTTTTTCCTTAAGCGTTTGGAACGCTTTTTCCTGATCATCGCCCCAAATAAACTTTTTATTTTTACGAGTTAATTTGGTTAACGGCACGGCGATCTTGGAGAAATCTTGTATGAATCTCCTATAATACCCCGCGAGCCCCAAAAAGCTTCTGATTTTCGAAGGATTCTGCGGTGGATTCCATCTCGCCACTGCTTCTATTTTTGACGGGTCTACCAACACCCCGTTCGCACTAATAATGTGCCCAAGAAATTGCACTTCACGTAACCAAAAAGCACATTTCGAGAATTTTGCATATAATTTCTCTCTTCTAAGCGTTTCCAACACTTCACGTAAATGGCTTGCATGCTCTGCTTCATTCTTTGAATACACTAAGATGTCGTCGATGAACACTATCACTGACTTATCCGACATTGGTTTGCAAACCCGATTCATGAGGTCCATGAAAGCTGCGGGTGCATTGGTCAATCCGAAGGACATCACGAGGAATTCGTAATGTCCGTACCGTGTACGAAAGGCCGTCTTCGGTACATCTTCCTCCTTGACCTTTAACTGATGATAACCCGACCTAAGGTCAATCTTTGAGAACCAACTCGCGCCTTGTAGCTGGTCAAATAAATCATCAATTCTTGGGAGTGGGTATCGATTTTTCACCGTGAGTTTATTTAACTCCCGGTAGTCGATACACATGCGCATGCTCCCGTCCGTCTTCTTCACGAATAGCACCGGTGCGCCCCACGGAGACACATTCGGTCTAATAAACCCCTTGTCAAGCAGGTCTTGAATCTGAGACATTAATTCTTGTAGCTCCGATGGCGCGAGCCTATACGGTGCTTTGGCTGCGGGTTTCGCACCCGGAATCAATTCGATTCCGAATTCTACCTCCCGTTCAGGCGGTACTCCCGGCAAGTCTTCCGGAAACACATCTGTATACTCTCGTACCACTGGTACGTCTTCAATCTTCGGCAATCCCTCCTTGGGTTCATTTGCGTAAATCATGAACGCTCTACATCCGCGCCTCATAAGTTTATTGGCCTTTAACACTGAGCATATAACGGGATTACCCCCTTTTTCGCCATAAATGGTAACGTGTTTTCCACTTGGAGATGTTAATTTTATCTCCTTGCGGAAACACACGACCTTCGCGTGATGTCGGGATAACCAATCCATCCCGACCACTACTTGGAATTCTCTCATCGACATTGGGATCAGATCTATTGAGTATTCTTCACCGACGATACTCATCTTGCAATCTTGACACATGATAAAACTTTTGTTGTCACCTATTTCTACTTCTAAAGGCATAGGTAATTTTTTCAATTCAAATGAAGGATGTCGAATAAATCGATGTGAAATAAAGGATTTATTCACACCCGTATCAAATAACACATGTGCGAGAATTGAATTTATGGCGAATATACCTGAGACCACATCGGATTCCACCTTCGCCTCGGCTGCGGTTAACTGGAAGGATCTGGCTTTTGCTTTTGGATTTTTTGTATGTGAATCCTTGCCATCCTTCTTCCCGACTAGCTCCGGGCATTCAGATTTCTTGTGACCCGGCTGGTAGCATTTATAACACACCGACACTTTCCCTGGGCATAATGCAGCCGTGTGCCCTGTCTTCTCACATATAGGACGCGACTTATCTTTAAACCGGCACTCGCCCTTATGCCCTTTCCCGCAAACCTTACAACTCGGCAACCCGCCCTTCCCTTCCTGTTTCTTTGACGACTCCGTGGTTCGTGCTTTCTTTGTAGGGTTTGGATTGACAATCTGCGCCCTTCGCTCACCTCTCTCGATTTGCTTTTTCAATTCAATTTCTCTTTCCCGAGCCGTTTTTATGATCTCGGTAAGAGTTTCATATTTCGCGGGAGTCATGAACTCCCGGTACTCTGCACTTAGCATATTATAGTAATAATATACTTTCTGTTCTTCGGACGTCACCACCTCGTCACAGAATCTCAGTTTGTCAAGAAAGATCCCCGTGATCGTATCGATAGATTCACCTTTTTGCCTTAGCTGAATAAATTCCTCCTTGATTCGGTTAATAACTGCTTTGGGGTTGTGGTGATTAAGGAATGGCACCTTAAACTCGTCCCATGTCATTGCTCTTGCCGCTTCGCTTCCAATCTCCTTTTTCTTATTATCCCACCAGTGTTTTGCTTGACCTCTCAGCTGACCCGTGCCATAAGCTACGAAGTCATTTGTGTCGCAGTGGGTTCTCTCAAACACCCCTTCAATATCACTTAACCATCGTTGGCATATTCTCGGATCCACCTCTCCGTTATAAAGTGGCGGTTTACATGCCATGAATTCCTTGTATGAGCAGCCCTTACGCTCTCCCGATTTTTCCTTTGTTGTGTTGGTACTATCTTCCAACTTCTTGATTCTTTCTTCGACTAACGAAAGTACCGTGTTTTGAATCTTATCTATGAAACCGGATAGGCTATTTTCAATTGCCTTTCCTACTTCCTCGGCAATCACTTCTTTCATTTGCTCGGTAACTATTGGCACCGCATCATCATTGCCTTTTTCCGTCATCTTTGAAACTGAAATGTTTACACCAATCATTAAACATTTCATCTACAACATATATTTTATTTGCTTCGGTTTAGCCAAGTTCGCGACTTTCTTTAACCGTTCTCGTTTAGTGCACTTTCTGGGTTTGAGTGTGTTAACACGCTCTTCCCGTGCACGTCACTTCATATTTTTCTTTTACATTAATAAACCTACTAAAATGATTAACTCTTACCGGATGTTGATCAAGCTTGAACCAAACACATTTTGTTAACAACCATGAGCTCTGATACCAACTTGTAACACTCGTCTTATAATTTCATTGTTTAATCATAAAATACGGACTTTTTAAAACGAAATACATAATTAACAAAAACTTAGTTAATAAACTAAGATGTACTTCATTATAGTGTTGAAACATAGTCAACTAACTAGGTTAAAATATTCAACATTTCATAGTGTTTACAAAAACAACATGGTTTGAACTAGATTAGATTAGCGCGGAAGCATTCAAAACTTGTGTTCGGTTCTTGATTCTCTTGCTTGATCGGCATCCACAACGAAACTAGCATTACCTAAGGTCAAAACCACATCAATTGTTAGTTTTGACATCATAATATCAAATAAAAACAAGTTCTATTGCTAAACAATGAAAAACAATCAAAATTGCTGCAATTGGGGGTTGTCGCGCCCTGCAACAGAAGAAAGCCAAGATTTCGCGGCCCGCGACATCAGTCGCGTGACGCGACGATGATTGTGTTTTGGCGTCGCGCAGCGCGACGGCTTCATTTCAGCAGAAGGTCTGTTGTTTGGTGTTGTATGTTTGCCCAGCACGTTTATTTCCATTGTCAAACTTTAAACTAACATAACTTTCGTTCTACGTGTCCGTTTTAGCCGATTCTTTTTCCTATATGTCCGTATTAAAATTTCAGATCTAACCATGTAAATTTCACTTAATGAAAAACAGTTTACAAACATGTGGTTCACAAATTCCTTGATTCAATTATTCGACCCATTAACTAGTGTGCATAATGTTCAATATACACTTCTTGGGCATTCTAGGCTCATTCACCCATTCCCCGGGCTTGCAATTCTTGACATATCCGTACCATTACACGGCTTTACGCTCGCATTCGAGTTTCATGCTTGTTTTCTAAAAATACAAGCATGCCACTTTATGCAACTCTTGCATTTAACTTCTACCATTCGACCCGATAACACGGATTCATAACTTGGTTTAATATAACCATTCATTGCTAAATTGCTACCTAGCACTAGCGCAATATGAGACTTTCAATTTTCTACGTACAAGATCGTTTTATGAACATAGTTTTGACCCGTTTGGTTGACGAGTGAAAATCCTCACCTTAATGTCAAACCAAACTATTTTTTTTTACTAATATTTTGACCCGTTTGAGTGTCGAGTGAGCTTCGCCACTTCAATGACACGTCAAACGCATATTCTACATTACAACACCATTAACAAGCTAAAAATAAACGTTTATACGTAATGTGACAGGACCAAAGTCACGTACATTTAGAGCACCCCCTTCAAGCGCGTATCCCCTTCGGCTTGTCCACTCGACGATCCGGATTCTTTGCCTAAAGAGTTCAATTCACAACCAATTTAGAACTCTTTTCATAATCTTTAACGCATAATTCGTATAACAATCAAATATGCGTTTTCATCCGATTTTTAACATATTAATCCTCACTTAGGCATTTTAACGAAAACCTAGCGGGTCTAATTTTTATCTAACTAGAATCAAGTTCATAACTTGTTATTTTCGCAATTTATTCACACATTTCGGTTCCATCATGTCAAGCATGCATACAAACGTTAAAATCATCATATAGATACCAAGTAATACTACTTGTGACAGTTATAATTCTAGTATTCAGCCTATTTTGCAAAACCCACTTAACCTATGAATGAGTTATCATAACTTTCATAATTTTTGACATGATTCCTACAATTATCAACTAGTATTCATTCTTAAACTTGTTTTCATTACAAGTTTCATCTATACATCACATAATCAAGCTAAATTTTGATTTTCACAATTTGTCTAGAATTTGAGATGAATCAAAAACACTAAAATTTGCATACCTTATGATCCCTTCAACGAGGTGATCACTAATTCGTGCTTGAAACTCGATTTAGACTAGATTGGAGCCCTTAATTTGGTGAAAATTGCAAGACTAGGGTTTGGTGGGGAGCTCTTGTGTCGTCCTTGTGTTGAGATCGACCAGACACACACTAAGTGTGTGTTTGGTGTAAGTTTTTTTGTTTTAATAACTCAAGTTTCCATTTTAACAACTAAAGTCCCTCAACTTTTGTTTAATTTATAATTTAGGTGTTTTAATCCACTTATATGGCATCTCAAGACTCGTATCTAACTAGGTTATCTATTCCTAGTTAGTTTGTTCTTGTTTATTTAATACTTTATAATTCTAATATAAAGTTTTATATTTTCGGGGTGTTACATACTAGCAAGCATTAAAAAAATTGGGCTTTGTGAGATATGATAATTGCCCAACAAAACACCTTAATGATTTGAAGCATTAGAGAATTAATAACTTTTGACTTAATAATCTTGAAACTAAGTAGTTCAATAAAAAATCAAATATCATATTTGGTTATACAATATATTGGTGTAATCGTGGTTGCAAATTAAAAAACCCTAGATGCTCCGACAATGTCGGACGACCAACGGCGGCAGGATCCAGAATCGTGGGAAGAGGTTAACCATAGGAAAGGAAAGAGGAACGATCATCAGGGTGAGGGCAGTAAGAAGGTGATATCCAAGTTTTACGTGTCGAATCTCCCTCCGAGGTGTTCGTCACAGGATCTTAAGGACGTACTGGGAGGTTTCGGCAGGTTCGAAGGTTCGTATATCGCTAGAAAACATGACAGATGGGGGAAGAGGTTTGCTTTTGTGTCTTTTTCGGGGGTTTTTGATGTAAAGCGCATGGAGAAGGAGATGTCGGATGTGTGGATTGGATCGTACAAGCTGTTCATAACGGTTGCTCGGTTCGTGGACGGTGAAAGAGTGCAAAAGAAGGATGCTGTTCCAAAACGTAAAATGGTGCACCAGAAGGTGCCGGTTAATCTTGGTACTGGGGGGGCACGTGAAGGTGGAGGTGCTCCGGTATCGAATGGGTCTTATGATAAAGCTGTAGGTAATGGACGTTCTTATGTTGACTCAGTTTTGAATAGAAACAAGGTAGATGTTGTTAAAGTGGATGATGTCGTAGAACGTTTTTCTTTATGGAACGGGTTTGCTTTGGTGGGGAGGGTGGTGGACTTTGACACGTTAACCTCGCTTAAAACGTTGATTCGTAATTATGATTGCCCTATGGTGGATATTAAGTATTTGGGTGGTTATTCGGTGGTGTTGGTTTTCCAGGACGAGCAAAATGCGGAGGTGTTTCTTAAAGACTGTTCCGTATGGGCTGGGTGGTTCGAGTCTTTGGTCCAGTGGGATAGTAATGTGGTTGTGGAGGAAGGTCGTATTGCTTGGCTACAAGTGCACGGTATTCTGGCTCAGTTGTCGTTAGATCAAGTGTTTGATTTGATCGGGAGTAGATACGGTAAAGTAGTGAAATCGGCTAACATGTCGGGAGACGATAATGATTTTTCGTATGCTCTTATTGGCGTCTTGTCTAAGGAGTGCAAACGGATTGTGGATCGGTTGGATATTAGTTGGAGGGGAAAAATTTTTAACGTTTGGGTGGACGAGGATGTTGGAGAGTGGACTCCTGATTGTATTGCGGATTATGTTGATGATGAGTGTGATGTTATACAAGGGGAGGAGAAACATAGTGAACCAGTGCAACAGGAGAGGAGTGGAATGGGCCTAGGTGAAGAAGGTGAGTTCATGCATGCAGAGGAGGCCACGGTTGAGGTTGATGTGAGTGGTGGGACTGAAAATGGTAATGGGAAGTCAATGGGAGGCAACGTTGAGGTCTGCATGGATGGCGTGTCAGGGTCTCATTCGGTAGCCGCAACTGGTAGAAAGAAATTTCGTCGTAAAAATTTGTTCAACAATCGGAATGTGAGTAGCGGTTCACTTGAGCGGCCGAAGAAGAGGGCTAGGGAAAATAATGATATGTTCGGTCTGAATAAGTTAATCGGTATTTTATCTAGCTCGTCCGAGTCTAGTGGCAATCTTGAAACAGATGGTGATGATTTGTTTTTTACTCCGGATCTTAATAAAAGGGTGTCGGAATCTGTGGGCAGTGATAGGACAGGTGCGGAAGTGGTTGTGGAACAGTTAAATGAGGCTCCCGATCAGTAACCGATTGATGTTGAAGCGACGAATACAGTCTTGTTGAGTAAATCATTGGGAGTGGAAAATTTGGCCGATTTTTTTTCCGAATGTTAAAGAGGTGCTGCGATCCGAAGGTTATCAAGGTGGTGGTCAATGAATGTGCTATCATTGAATATTCGCGGGTTAGGGAATTTAGGCAAGGCGGATTGGGTGCGTCGGCTTCGGGCGCAAAATGAGGTTAGTTTTATTCTCTTACAGGAATCTCAGTATGGTTCTTTGGATGCGGAGAATCTTGGGCGTTTTTGGGGGTTTGGGGATTTTAGTTATGATTGGGTTCCCTCTACTGGTAGATCCGGTGGTCTGGTGTCGATGTGGGATCCTAAAGTCTTCGTTATGGATAGGGTTGTTAAAAATTCCAACTGGATTCTTGTTTCTGGTGTGGTTAAAGGGTGTGGGCGTCCGGTTCACGTGCTTAATGTGTATGCTCCGCAGAATATTGTGGCTAAACGTGCTCTGTGGGCTGAGATTAGTGGGTTACTGGGTGAGGGGGAAGGTAGGTGGATAGTGGCGGGGGACTTTAATTCGGTTAGATCAGTGGAAGATAGACGGAATTCTAATTTTAACTTGGTTGAGGCTAATGAGTTTAATGATTTTATCGACGCTTCGGATTTGCATGAGTACTCCTTGAAAGGGAGGCGTTTCACCTTTGTTGCAGGCAATAAGTTAAGTCGTATTGATAGAATTTTTGTCAATTGGGAGTTCTTTATGGAGTGGCCTTGTGCTCAGTATTTAGCTCTGGAGAGGTATAAATCGGATCACAGTCCTTTATTGTTGAAGACGGGGTCTAGGAACTTCGGTCCCAAACCGTTCCGGTTCTTTAATTCTTGGCTTGGTCGGGAGGATTTTGGTCGGGTTGTCAGTAGCTCGTTGGTTGAAGCTACGGTCACTGGTCATCCCGATTCGAAATTATTGATGAAATTTAAAATCTTGCGCAATAACATTGGTATTTGGGCTTCTGAATGTAAAGCGAAAGAGTTGGAGGAGAGGAGGTTGTTGGAGCGAGAGTTACGTGATTTAGACAACGCTTTGGAGGTTAGATCTTTATCAGAGGAGGAGGTATGGTCTCTGGCAGAGATTAAACGGCGACTTGGTGAACTTGATGATTTTTATTATCGAGACTTGAAACAGAAGGCTCGGTGTAATTGGGCCATTCATGGGGATGACAATTCGAGATACTTTCATGGTTTTATTAATAAGCGTAAGGCTTCTAATCATCTTCCTGGGATGGAGGTCAATGGGAGGTGGGAAACGAGTCCGGTTATCATTAAAAGGGAGGTTATGGGTTTTTTTCGGGATAAATTTAAGGAGGGTATGAGGTCTCGGCCGAAACTCGTGTGTTATGGGTTAGCGACGTTGGACCAAGGGGTTGCCGGAGGAATGGTCACTGAATTTTCGAGGCAAGAAGTCAAGCAAGCGGTTTCTGATTGTGGGGCTGACAAAGCTCCTGGACCTGATGGCTTCAACTTTCGGTTCATTAGGTTCTTCTGGGATTTGCTCGAGAACGATTTTGTTGAAACTTTGGCTCATTTTCATAGGGTGGGGCGTTTAAGTCCGGGGGTTGGTTCCTCCTTTATTACTTTAATTCCTAAGGTGAATGACCCGTCCACACTTGGGGATTTTAGACCGATTAGCCTGATTGGTAGCGGTTCTAAAGTGGTGTCTAAGGTGTTGGCAAATCGGTTGAAAATGGTTATGGGGAATATTGTGTCTGAGCATCAGTCGGCTTTTCTATCCGGGCGTTACATTCTGGATGGTCCGTTGGTTACAAATGAGGTTATTGCGTGGGCTAAAAAGAGAGAAAAGAAAGTGTTTCTGTTCAAGATTGATTTTGATAAGGCTTATGATAATGTGAATTGGGAATTTTTGCTGTCGGTTATGGCTCAGATGGGGTTCTCTTCGGTTTGGTGTGATTGGATTCGTGGTATCTTGATGTCGTCTAGAGCTGCGGTGTTAGTGAACGGGTCTCCTACGTTTGAGTTCGGGTGCCAAAAAGGCATTCGACAGGGGGATCCGCTATCTCCATTCTTGTTTATTATTTTGATGGAGGCGTTTTCGGGCATGATGAAACAAGGTTGTGATATAGGGGCTTTTCATGGTGTGAGGCTCCCTAGTGAGGGCCCGGTTTTGTCTCATTTGCTCTATGCGGATGATGCGATGCTCATGGGAGAATGGTCTTCTTTTAATTTTATTAGTATGAAACGTATTCTCCGCATTTTTTACCTATGCTCGGGGTTAAAGATTAATCTCCACAAATCTGTGTTATACGGTGTGGGAGTGGAAGATGGTGATATTGTGGGGATGGCTGAGTCTTTGGGGTGCAAGCCGGGGACGTTGCCATTTTCGTACTTGGGTATTAAGGTAGGGGCGAATATGAACAGGGTGGCGAATTGGGAACCGGTGGTTTCAAAGTTTAAGACGAGACTATCAAAATGGAAAGCTAATTCTCTATCCATTGTCGGTCGGTTGACTCTAATCAAGTCGGTTCTAGATAGCTTGCCTTCTTATTATTTTTCGTTATTTAAGGCGCCCAAGAAGGTTATTAGCGACTTGGAGGGTTTGATGAGGCGGTTTTTATGGGGGGGTACAGAGGATATGAGAAAGATGAGCTGGGTTTCGTGGGAGGTTGTTACTAAGCGAATTAAAGACGGTGGGTTGGGGATAGCGCCTCTGGAGATTAATAATAATGCTTTGTTAGTTAAATGGTTATGGAGGTTTCTTAATGAGCCGAACGCGATGTGGAGAAGAGTTGTGTTGTCTATCCATGGGTCGTCTAGGAGTTGGGGGATTGCGCCTTGTAATAATGCTATTCCGGGTGTTTGGAAAAATTGCGTCTCGTTTTGGAATAAACATAAGGTAGAGGGGGTGGGCTTGAATGGTGTCTTGAGAGGTAGAGTTGGGAATGGCTTGCAAATCAGGTTCTGGTTGGATAACTGGTTAGGTCAGGAGCCATTAAAGGTAACGTATCCTTCTTTATTTGCGGTTGAGAAGTGTAAAAGGGCTTTAGTTGCAGATCGGTTGAAGCAAACAGGGGGTATGCGCTTGATGTGTTGGGATTGGTCTAGAAGTCCAGCTACTGCAGAAGAGCTTCTTGATAAACAAATGCTAGAAGATCAATTGCATTTGGTTAACTTGGAGGATAAGGAAGACGGTTGGGTTTGGGATCATGGCTCGTCGGCAGACTTTGAGGTTGCTTCGGTCAAGAAGTGGCTGAGGGGTCCGGTTAGTAGCGAAAGTCATGTCGGTTTCAAGTGGAGTTCGTGGGTTCCAAACAAGTGTAATATTTTTATGTGGCGCGCGTACTTGGATTGTCTCCCTACAAAGATGGCGTTGGCTAGAAGGAACATTTTTATTGATAATCTCTTTTGCGATTGGTGTGAGTCGTCCGAAGAGTCCATTGAGCACGTGCTTACAGGTTGTGTTATTTCCTCGGGGGTATGGAGTGCGATTTCGGCTTGGTGTAACATACCTAGGTCCTTTGTTTTTCACGTAAAGGATCTAGTGGATATTCATGAGCTTAGTGGGGCAGTCGGGATCAAGAAAGTGGTCTTGCACGGGGTTATAATAATCGCGTGTTGGAGGTTATGGCGTGCCAGAAATGACAAGGTGTTCGACAACAAGGTTCCTAAAGTGGAGGATTTGGTTGCGGATATAAAGTCTTTGGGTTTTCTTTGGTATAAGTCTAGATTTAAAGGTGGGGTTGTAGTGGATTGGGATAGGTGGTGTATGTTTGATGTAACGTAACTGGATTGTTTTGTTTGGTTTTCGGCTTCTTTCCCCGTCTTGGGGATAGTTGTCTGTTTTGGTTGGTGCTAATGAAGTTCAATTTTCAAAAAAAAAAAAAATCTACTCAGCATATTCACGGATGCTAATTAGCTGGTGACTATTTCAAATAATAAATGGCGAGTCTGGAGTTTCAAATCGACGACCTAGTTTGTATTATTAAAACTAAAAGCATTCAGGGTAGGATCTCAATTAATATCCGTAAAACTAAGCTAAAAATTACATTTCCCTAAATTTATCTTTGAAAATTATTTTATCTTTTAAAAACCTCTTGCATCTCATTTCCCGTCTCTATCTCACCATTTTTATAGTATAATTATGATTTCTTCTTACACATGACATAGTGGTCTAGGGGTAATATGTTTTTTCGGATAGGAGACAAAACCCTGATAAAACTTTATTGAAAAGAATGAAAGAATAAAAAAGGCAATAAAATAGACCTGTGATATAGGCCCAAAGTCTAACACAGACCTAAAAGAAATAAGTATAGAAATGAGCCAACCTATACAAGTAAAACTAGTCCAAAGCCCAAACTATAACCACGCGCCAACTAAGGCTCATGACGTAAGGGAATGGTTACGGTACAAACCACGTTTATCTTAAAACGTTAAACTAGCACATACTAAAACAACACATACATAAAAATAACACTTTTAAATTATATTAGCACATGCAAATTAAACAAAATAATTGATTTTAGCTCATATATAAACTATATATAAGCACTTTTCTTTATAGAGAATTGTGTCAGCACATTTAAAACAAAAGATGATCCAAAAAAGGAACTGATTCTTTGTTAGCATAAATATAGGGAATTCAATATAACCGATATGATTTAGGTTATTATTTCTATAATTGGTTGGATGTCACATGACACGTTTATCATGATCCCTACAATTTTTAGACGAAATATGGTTTGTATTTGATTATACTCATGACTTAAATCCAAATAACAATTGATTCCTATTAAAACAATACTACTATTACTAAAAAGACTTTTGACATGAACATCTTCAAAATCGGCCCAATCCATGGTTGAACCATACCCATCCCAGTTCAATGTAAACTCAAAGTAATACTTAGCCCATATCCAATTAAACATGAAACAGGCCCATACCCATAATCTCCACACATCGGCCCATTATCATTTTCCATGACAAACTCTCAACAGGCCCAAATTGATTGTCCCATGTTTCACGGCCCAATATATAAAACATCTCTACCCTCAAAACTCCAAGTCCCATAATAAACACAACCAAACAATGCATGAGGCCACAGCCTAAAAGACACATTAATCCAATGTTTTAAAAACCGCTTCAAACTGGCCGGTTGTATCGTCTGGTTGAACCGATTAAACCGCCCGGTACACCCGGTTGAACCACCCAATGGCCAATACACCCGGTTAAACCGTTTTTGAGCCAAATCCGATACGGTATAAAAAGCGGATATTTTTTTAAAACATTGCATTAATCCATATATACAATAATGCAATAATGCAACATGTATTGCCCGTAGCACCTCAGAGTCAACACATGAGTTGTGTAAAGATGCACTCATTAGTTCTCAATAGACCTGTTTTCTTTGTAGAGTCTCCATGCATGTCCAAGAAGGCTGTCACTATGATCTTTATGAGAGAATCCTTGGTTTTTCTTACCACTCACTATCTCCAGTACCAAAACGCCAAAGCTGAATACATCCGACTTTATAGAGAATTACCCATGTACTGCGTACTCTGGTGAAATGTAACCGCTGCAACCAAGTTACATGGAATAAATGAAAACTTATCAATCTAGTTTTCTTTTAATGCCATTTTAGTACCTGTGGTTTGGGTTATTTTGCAAATTTAGTCTAAAGGTTTTATTTTTCTCCTGTGGGTCTGAAAAGGTTTCATCGTTGCCATTTTAGTCCACTAGGTTAACTTCATCCATTTTTTCTGTTAACGAGAAGGGCAATTCGGTTATTTTTCATGTAATTATGTTAACTAGAAGGGCAATTCGGCCATATAAAATGATCGAATTGCCCTTCTCGTTAACAGAAAAAATGGATGAAGTTAACCCAGTGGACTAAAATGGCAACGGTGAAACTTTTTTGGACCCACAAGGGAAAAATGAAACCTTTGGACTAAACTGACAAAATAGCCCAAACCACAGGGACTAAAATGGCATTTAACTCTATTTTTAATCTTCTTTTGGCAATATTAAACTAATGGTTTAAAATTCTTACTATGTTCCCACCACTTTCTTTGTCTTGGTGGCGGTATCGGACCCCACAAACTTTCGATCAAGGCCAAAGTCGGATATTTTCGGGTTCATATCACCATCCAACAGAATTTTACCTGCCTTGAGATCTCTATGGATGATTTGAAGGCGGGAATCTTGATGTAAATACAACAGACCTCGAGCGATCCCACGGATAATATGAAAGCGTTGAGGCCAATCAAGCATTGAGCTTCTGGATTCATCTACGGAAAGATAAGCACTAAGTGAATGTTTGCTGATAATCTACTGATTTGGTAAGAAATTTAACTGCTAAGATAGATAGAAGCGAGTCAAACCAAATAAAAATGTGTCCAAGCTCTTGTTAGCCATGTATTCATATATCAAAATCATTTCGTTTTCATGAATGTAGTATCCAAGAAGATTCACGAGATTTCGGTGCTGAAGTTTGGCAATACAAATGACTTCGTTCTTGAATTCATCAAGCCCTTGCTGCGATGCTTTTGATAGCCTTTTCACAGCCACTTCACGTCCGTCTTCCAACACACCCTAACATCTCAAGGTTACAGTTAACGATGCTGTTATGACACAACGCTTTATGTCACGGGCCAAATATTTGAAGGTCGCAATGCTGTGGGCTGCGCTTGAATGCTTGGGTTACTGGCTAGTCCTGGACTTTATCGGGGGACGGAGTCAGTGTCAATGAAGAGGTGTACGTGCCTAGTCGTGCAAACGACGAACGCACCACTGGTCGAGAGCTGGCGCCGCTCTCCTGATGAGTCCAAGGCAGGACGAAACCAGTGACCCACACAAAGAAGCGGGATGGATTGGCTTGTCCCCGGGGACTTGGGGACGCCACACGGGGGTCGGAAACTAACCCCGTGACAACTTGGTATCAGAGCAGAACGATTCTCGGATACGTTGGAACGTGACTCTTGACCAAATGAGCTTAACATTTAGAGTATGGTTGCGCAATGGTGGTGGGAGAAGACCAAATATGGGTTTGCTTCGGCAAAGGTCTTTGTACTCCGCGAGTATGGGATCGTGAGAGCCGCTCAAGTATAGTTGCAGTGAAGCCCTCCGTGTTATGTTCAAAAATCTACGGTTCAAGCAGCGCCGTAAAAAGGAAGTTTTGTGAAAGCTGCTACAATTATTCAGGTTCCCCATATTCCTGAAACAAGGTGAAACATCGGCACCTAATCCGATGCGGCGGACGTCAGCGCCACTTAAAACCAAAACTGACGTACTTATTGAACATGCACGACAGAAGATCATTGTTGCTGTGCTTCCGGGTGTCCTACCCTCCCAAAGTGAATCATGCTAAACATAAGGGGATCATGCATCGTCAAGTATGCGAGCTGGTATGGGACGGCGAGCATGCACGAGGACGTGCATGAAATGGTGGTGGGAGAGTGTCACGGGCCAAATATTTGAAGGTCGCAATGCTGTGGGCTGCGCTTGAACGCTTGGGTTACTGGCTAGTCCTGGACTTTATCGGGGGACGGAGTCAGTGTCAATGAAGAGGTGTACGTGCCTAGTCGTGCAAACGACGAACGCACCACTGGTCGAGAGCTGGCGCCGCTCTCCTGATGAGTCCAAGGCAGGACGAAACCAGTGACCCACACAAAGAAGCGGGATGGATTGGCTTGTCCCCGGGGACTTGGGGACGCCACACGGGGGTCGGAAACTAACCCCGTGACACCTAGCTTCCTTATTACACTACGGAAATTTACTCCTTCTCTCATATGCTGTGTCTAACCTTGGTTTTAAAAAGCGAAAAGCGCAAAAATGGTGTGTTTTTCGTACGCGAGGTGCAAAGTGATTATATAATTTTTTATATATCTTATAGGTTTTTAGTATTCCTACCCATAATTTAGCTATAAATAAGCTTTATATATGTTTTAATGTATAATTACCTAGAGGTACAACCTTAAAAGCCTATTGTACAACATCCTTTTTGCACAAAAATAGGCTATATACATGAGGCATGCGCCTCACCTGCGCTTTAAGTAAAATGCTCGCCTTATGTCACAAGTAGGATTGTAATCAAGCCGAGCCAGCCAGATTGTGCTCGAGCTCAAACTTAAACGAGCTAGCTCGGCTCGGCTCATTAATTTCATCGAGTTGAAAAGTCGAGCTTGGGTTCGAGCTCGGCAGTGGCGGAGCTTGACCAAAAGTTTCGAGGGGGCGTAAAGTCATGGGACCCAAAAAAAAGTTTTCCTATCGTTATGTTTCGGGTCGGGTCGGGCCGGCTATTCAATTCGGATTGGGTCAAATAATAATAGTTCCAAATAAAACTAAAAAAAATCATTCATCCAAGGGATCCGTTCTTACATATAAAAAAACTAAATATTGTTTAACAAACAAAAGACCAATATATATATATAATGATACAAGATAAATGAATTCTGGATGAAAAATTACAACTCAGCCCTACGACCTTTAAGATTTAAAGTGGTAACAAACTTTACTTTGATTTATATATGGTATAAATATTTAGGCAAAATTATTGGAGGGGCGATCCTATATAATTTTAAAATTTCCGGACGAAAAATTGGAAATTATACACTTCCAACCGAAACATTGGAGGGGGCGGATGCATCCCCGGGTACCTACTAACCTATGCCCCTGGAGCTCGGCTCGTAACATGTTTGAGCCAGCTTGAGCCCAATCGAGCCGGCTTGTTAATTTATTTCTTATTTTATCACAAGTATTGATAACATAAAAAACAAAAACAAAAAACATAAATAAAACATAAACTTATGTTTTTTTTTTCTAATATAATAAAGACAGCAAGGTATATTAAAACTATTATGTGCATTATTTTTTTCGATATTTTTATATGTTATTTAATTAAAAAACTTGAAATGTTAGCATTTTAACCCCCTCCCACGTATTTTAAATTTTAATACATATAAGATTGAATCATTATATATAGAATAAAAAAACTTGAGCAGGCTCACGAGCCAAGCCTAGCTCAGGCTCGGCTCATTTACAAATCAAGTCGAGCCAAGCCGACTCGTGTACAACCTAGCTTTTTTCGAGCGAGCCACGAGCTTTTTAAACACCCCTAGTCACAACAAGCGCAGCCTACACGCTTTATTAAACCAAGTGCCTAACATATGTGACAAATCATATGCTCATAGTTCTGTACAATTTGTAATACAGGTTTGATTCATGGACTTTGTTATAGTAAAAAAGTATCACTAAGTTACCTTGTAAACAGGACCAAAGCCGCCTTCTCCTATCTTATTGTTAACGCTGAAATCATCGGTAGCCTTAACTATTTCATGTAAGCTAAAGGAAGGCTGCTCATCAAGATCTTCCATATCAACATGTATGTTCTTTTTACGAAGGGCGTGTCTATTTCCTTCCAAGATGCATTCAGTCTCCCTTCATTACATGAATCTGCCAAAACATCTAATCGCACAAACGTATTAATTTTAAGGGTCATTTAACAATGAAATTACCTCTTTCTTTCATGCCGAGCCTTTTGTTTTTCGTTATACGGGAATATGCGAATGCAAGCAGAGCAGCACTGCTGATGAAGCGGGTATGACTACGGCGAGTACTCCTTTCGTTTTGTTGAATACGGATTTGGAGACCGTATTGCCTTCAGTTAATGAGCCGGGATAATTAGTACGCTTTAGCTAAAAGTGAAATAAGCTTTAGAACAACTCAAGAAACAAGTTTAAAAGCTTTACAAAAAAAGAGAGAAATTATAACTGTAGTTATAATTAGAATACACCCTCTCGATATACAATACGAAATGCATTATGAGGTTCAATGGATTAACTTTACTTGATAATTCAAAGGCCGCCTGTCTAACATAAAGATCTTGTCTCAATGCATAAACTCGGACGTTGATCAAATCACCAAACCATCGCAAGCATCCAACTCCACTTGTAGTCATGTTCGGATTTGCATACACGGTGCAAGAGCAGTTATCCTTGCAAACTACCTCACATTCCCGGAGACTCATACTACCATCATACACGGCATTTTGCGTTCCGGCAATTTCATGCTAGAAAACTTAACAAATCCCTCTCCATCTCCACAATCCAATGGTCTACTCCTTCTACATCCGCTAGTCGAATTATACGGATTAACTTCTAGTGAACTTTTTAGTTCAAACCCTTTCAAGCACTCACAATTAGGAAAAGTTGATGTACTACAGCTTCCATACGGGCCACATATTCCATAGTTGTCACAGTAATCTAAGTAGTTAATGCGGTAAAATATCGGATATCGGTCAAGGACCAAATGACTTGTGTTAAACCCTGAAGATTTGGATGACCAAATGACTCCGTCACCACTACCAACATCAACAATTGACAGAATGCCTTGGTGGTTTAGTTTAACCGCGCCTGAGGTGTTATTAAGTGCGGTTTCACGGTTAGCAACCCATACAACGGCACGAGGTGTTGTGTTTTTAAACCATATCCCCACGTACCGGTTCTTTGAACTGCCTGGGCTAAAGAAACCAAGCTCAAATGTTTCGTTACTGATGCGGGCCCAAGTGTGGAGGAACGGGCTATTTTGTATTTGGAGGCCCAAGACCGCGTAACAAAAGGGGCTTCACTAAAATGGCTCTAACTTGGGTTACGGAGGTCCGTTTTGGGCGTGCGACCAGGCGAAGCGAACGTGAGAACGAGCTCCATCTTGCTGCAAACGCCTACGGCGGTTTGGGTCATCGTCCGGGCCAAAAAAACGCTTATTTCCATTACTTATTTGCATTTTTATGTTTTTTGAACTATTTTGGGCTTTTTGTTTTAGGCCGTGTGTTTGGCCCGTTATCTTTTTTAGGCCCATTTCGAATTTCGGTTTCTATTTATATGTCCCTCTAGTAATATGAATGATCAGAATTGAATTTTGAAACTATCGAATTTTCACTTCAAATTCCGTGGCCTTTGGGTTGCAATTTGGGGGTTGGGGAAGAACTACACGGGTATTCGTAGAAAATACGTGTTGATCTTCATTTTCCGTATCATGCGCTACATCATTTGGTATCAGAGCCGAATTCCTAGCTCAAAATGCCTCCGAGGAGAAACAACAACAGGCCTCTCGGTGAAGTGTATGAACGAGAGTTGGAGCAGCGACTTATGGCGAGAGTGGATCAGCGGTTGGATCAGGTGGTCGATCAGTTGACTGACCGGATGGCCGACTTGATCAATCGTAGGAGGCAGAGACCCAATGACGGGTATGGTTCTGATTTTAGTAACCCTTTTGGTGATGGTTCGACTTCCGAAGATGAACAGGAAGGGCGGCCAAGGGGTGAACGTGGAGGGGGTAACAGGAGTTAGGATTCTGGGATAAGGATTGATATTCCAGAATTTGATGGGGCTAGTTTGAATCCGGAGGGGTTCATCGATTGGTTGGCTACCGTGGAGGAGGTGTTCGAGTACAAGGAGGTGCCTGAAAACAAGCGAGTGGCCTTGATCGCTACCAGGTTACGTGGTAGGGCCTCTGCGTGGTGGCAGCAATTGAAGTTAACACGAAATAGGCTCGGGAAGTCAAGGATCGTGACATGGACCAAGATGAAGAAATGCTTGCGGTCCAACTTTTTGCCTCATAACTTTCAAAGGTTGATGTATCAGCGTCTCCAGAATTTAAAACAAGGGGCTAAATCGGTTGATGATTATACAACGGAGTTTTACCAGATGATTGCGAGGAATGATATTCAAGAACCGAAGGAGCAACTTGTTTCTCGGTATATTGGGGGTCTAAGGGTTCAAATCATGGAGTCCGTGAATCTTTTTGATCCGTTAACCATTCCTGAGGCACACCAACGGGCGTTGGCCTTTGAGAAGCAAAACCGTCGGGTGGGCGGTTCATTTACCCCTGCTGGGAGAAACGTTGGGTCAGGCAGTCGGGCACCTCGTGGCGGGCCTAGTCAGCAGAAGCCGGGGGGTAGCAATACCGGGCCTACTTCTAAGGGGGCTAGCAGTAGTGGTCCGAGATGTTTCAATTGTGGTGAAACAGGCCATCGTCAAGCTGAGTGTAAAAAAGCTGGTAAAAGACACTTGTTTGCTGAGTCTGAGGACGAACAATATGAAGAGTATGAAAACAATCCAGTGTACGATGAAGAAACTGAGTACGAAGAAGAGGTTGTGACTGGTGATGTTGGAGTGAACTTGGTGGTCAGACGCTCTTGTTATACGCCAAAGGCAGATGGGGATGACTGTCACACCCGTTCATTAGCGGAAGCGCGCGGTGTGAACTTGATTAGTTCTCATTGCATACGATATAAGTAAACAACTACATGAATAAAAACATACGATGTTCACCCATTGACATAGTAAAATATTACACATCATAAGTTTGTTTAAAATGCCAAACGACATAGTTATAAGTTTTACAAAAGACGAGTTCAACATAAGTTTAAAACATAAGGCTTTGCATCCTATATCTCATTGAAGATGAGATATATGGACCAAACCCTCCAAAAGGGATGACATCGATGACTTGTAATCCAAAAGCTTCATAATAAACACCAGCACCCAAGTTCCATTAGTTTCCTGAAATACATGTGAGTTTGAAAACATCAACAAAAGTTGAGCGAGTTCATGTGTTTTATGTGTAATGCGCATCAAATGAATCTCAAGAACATTTGAAAGTTTAGTTTATAAGTAGGTATGTAAAGCGTCTATGAACATGTTGATCATTAATGTTTTGCAAGGACATTAATATATGTGACGACATAGGAGGTACTCAACCCGCGTAGGCAATTTAAGTGTCGAACTCTCGACGATGGACACAACAGCACTCTAGTGGTCACCCTTGGACCGTGAGTGGGGCTCGCCCGTACCCATTAGATCTAACCTTTGTTCCTTGGTCCTCAAAAGGATTAATGGCACCTCAGTTTCAGCCTATGCTCACATGATCTAAGAGTTCATTCCATAACTTAATCATACCCAAGTTTGACATGTATTTCCCCCCGAAAGTTGTAAACCAAAACGTTAAAAGAAAAGGGGGACATGAACTCACTGTATTGCGTCCAGCAATAAGCTCTAGCAACCGTGTTCCGTAAGCGTGAGTCAACCTACAAGGGTTCTAACTCATTAGACACGTCGGTCTTTCCTAGACCTTGTACTCGTTGTTCATCTTGAACGTTTATTGTTTTCATTTTGTTTTTGGAACGCTTGTGTACTTGAGTAATATGTTGGCATTTGTTTAAGGTGTATGCTTTGGTTCAAGACTTTATATTTGTTACACAAATATAAGTGTATGTCTTTATTCGACAAAAGTGTTGAAAATATTTATTTTTAATGTCGAAATAAGTTGTCGTATGTATACAACCTTAGTGAGAGAGTACACTTCAACAAGTGTATGTGAGTATATCATCGTATACTAGTCTTTTATACATATACATATACCGTATGTATACTTGTATTTGTGTGCTTTAAATTTGTATGTATACCGTATTTATACGGGTAGGTATGCCGTATTTATACGTGTAGGTATACCGTATAATACGTGTAGGTATGTTGTATTATACGTGTAGGTGTACCGTATTTATAATGTATTTTTATAATATATATTTATAAAAATTATACATGTATTTTTTTCATTGGGCCTAGCCCACATTTGGGCTTAACCCATGTATTCTGTCTTTGGGCCTAGTCCATGTTTAAGTTGTTGGGCTTAGTCCATAATATTGATGTATTTGGGCCTAGCCCATAATATTTATTACAAATGGGCTTTTATAAGGTTTATGGAAATGGGCCATTGCCCATATAATTAAGGATGTGGGCCTAGCCCAAAATTTATGTAATCTTAAGCCCAATAATTGTGCTTTGGATTCGTGATAAATTTTTACAAAGTATGATATAACATACTAGTAAACTTTTCATAATTACACTTGGTGTTATTCTCGTTATTAAACTTTCCGGTTTTTCATTGTCATTGACATATATGAAGTGTTTAAAACGGTTTATTTTTAGGCTTGTAGTGACGTTCGGGTAATATATATAGTTTTTGTGTCGAAGTTATTCGTTTCGCCGACGTGGCATAAAGGGTCGTCCGATGTCCGTCATTCGAGCTTTGTGGTCCGATGCTAGCGCCTGAAGTTATGATATTACACAAGTGTGTTTCGAGTGTTTGCGAAGGTTCGCGACTGTTGTTATATTCGCAAGTATTCGTGAGGTTTTCGTCGTGGTGTAAATGTATATTTTTCATGTGCATTATATGTAACATTTTTATATGTATTCCTAAAGCTAGTACATACACGTAATATACACACTTTATGCACCAAATAAAGTATTTGAAGTTTATACATATAATTTTCTAAAAAAAAATTATATTTATTTGTTATACTTAAAATTTTACTTCTTTTATGTTATAAAAATATCTTTTTGAGTTTATGTAAACTCTTGGATGGTTAAGACTTAACCATCGTCATTAGGGTTTGTCTAATCACGATTAAGGTTGTTAATCACCATTAAAATCACTAATCACGATTAACCATGCTAATCACCCCGTTAATCTCATTTTAATCGCGATTAGATATTTATAAAATTTCGCCATAGTTTCCCTAAACTATGACATTTTTCCCATGTATTCAAAACATGTTTAATAACCATTTATAAATTTCCAAATCATCATCAATGTATTAATCTCCTCAAAATACAACTTTAAGTAAACAAATTTCTACTACTATTTTCTTAAATCATGAGCACTTATATATATAAAGTTTCAAAAAAAATCCAACACTTTTATGTCTTGAAATCCAAGACTTTTAAGTGTAGTTTTCATAACCATTTATTAAATCACTTGTTTTTAGTAAAAATTCACACTTATTAGTCTTTAATCATCAAGTTTAGTCCTTTAAATCTTTAATCTTTCAAGTTTAAGCACATATATATATAAAGCTCATGAGTTTAAGGGTGATGATCTTTCTTGATTTAAACATCTAGTTGTTTAAATCATATTTTTAAGCCTAAATATAACAAGATCATCACATATTTAAGTTACTACACTTAATAAACAACATGCTCAACTTAAATTATAAGTTTAAACAACTTATTTTAACCAAGATAGGCAAGATCATACAACTCATACAACTCTATAACACATAATAATCACATAATACTTCACATTTAGTAAGTTGTTAAGTTTTGGTTTAGGGTTTTAAGTGGAATTTTTCTTTGATTTCAAGATGATCAACTTGTACATCCTTGATCTAGACATAATAATAAGCTTAAAAAGATGGTTAGTGAGAGCTTACAATTTTGCAAAAGATTATAGGATGATTAAGAAGATGATTAAGCTCCAAACCAAGCTCTAAGGATGCTCCATACTTATACCTTCCATAGATGATCTTGAAGTGAGATTTTTGGGGTTAAAATGGTGATTTTGGTGGATCAAAAAGAAGGGTTTAAGAGGGATTATGGCTGCCGAGTGCAAGAGGGGGGGAGGAAGAGATGTTAGTAATTTTTTTTTTTATAAGGTAAATGAATGATGATGCACGTGGTGGTTACTTATATGATGTGCCTATATTACAAGGTCAAGATCATAATCTTTGAGACACCATACTTGTTTATCCATATAAAATGATGAAGGTTGGTTGGGGTCCCACCATAAACGATTTTTGGGGGGTATAGGGGCTGTCGAGTTTTGGGGGTTCAAGGGGAAGGATTTTGAGTTTAATTTTATGGGTAGGGATATGATGGAATGCTAGTCTAATGGGTATGGTGAAAATGTTGCAAGACCATAACTTTCAACCATGTTCTAAATACTGCAAATTAACGTAGGTGGATTTGATGGGGTCCACCATGACCGTTTGGGGAAGGAGGGTTATTGGTTTATATTTTTTTTTTTTTATAAAAAGTTTATATAATATATGTTGTGAAGTTTGTAAGTTATTTAGGGGTTTAAAAGTTTAAGGTAGTTGTTGCACCGTTAGCGTAACGACAATATTTTTGACGTCAAAATGTGGTTAACTAGTTCACTAGATGGCTCGTTTAGTTGTTTGGGTGATAAAAATAGCGTTTTCTAGTCCGCCGGATCAAAACGGATAAGTTGTGCGGGTAGCGACGAAACGTTGGTAACTTGTGTTTCTGATATCCCAATGATATCTCCAAGCTTATTTAAGTTGTAAAATATTATTTACAAGTTCTACGGACATCAAAATGCCGCATTTTAGTGTTGCGGACAATTTATTTTTGTCATAGTTTTGGCGCGATTCGGACGAATTTTTAGGTACATGTATTTTCCGGGAAGTTAAAATGTTTTTGTATGTGGCGTCCCTAATTAGGGATTTTTTTTTTATTTGTATTTCATCTACCAAGTGCGTTCATGCCCTTTGTCGCTCGTTCCGACAATTTTCGAAACTTGCTGGCATGAATAGTGTGTTCAGGTGAATAGTGTTTTCAGCATTTTGCCAACATATTAGAACATAGTTTGCGGTTTTCTCGCGACATAGCGAGTGTGTTAATATTGTTTAGCATTTTAACCATGTCCTATGATTGCTAGAACTTATACGACCTAATCATGCAATAATTAAATCGTAAAGAGAGAAATTAACGTTAAATCAAGTGTTTAAGTTGTACGGAATTACCATTATTTTTGCCAGTTGTCACAATGACTGGCTTAGGCATAACATCTTCCACTCAACCTGTACCATTCTGAGAAAGGTTTGCACATTCGTTATTGATTCAGGGAGTTGTGATAACCTGATATCTGAAGAGGCGGTCCAGAAGTTGGCTTTGAAGACGGAGAGTCACCCCAAACCTTATAAGCTTCAACGGCTTAAAAAGGGAGGTGAAGTAACGGTATCTAAAAGAGCCCTTGTTTCTATTTCTATTGGGTCCACTTACAAAGATGATGTTGTGTGTGATGTGGTCCCTATGGACGCGTGTCACTTATTGTTGGGTAGACCTTGGGAGTATGAGCGTAATATTGAGCATAATGGGCGGTCCAATACTTGTAGCTTTCTGTTTGGTGGGGTGAAGATAACTCTTGTTCCTAGCAAGCCTAAGCAGTTAGCCACAAAACAGTCGGGTACTTTGTTGACCATCAGTCAGTTTCAAGATGAGTTGGAGGATACAGACAATGTTTTTGTTTTGATAGGGAAGGCAGTGCCCGAGGAAGTCGAAATTCCTGATGTTATGGCTCCTTTGCTTGAGGAATTTTCTGATGTTTTTCCTGTTGAGTTGCCTGATGGATTACCACCTTTGCGTGACATCCAACATCATATTGATTTGGAGCCTGGGTCACAGTTACCCAACAGACCACATTACAAGATGAGCCCTGCTCAGCATGAGGAGTTGCGAATACAGGTTGAGGAGTTAATTTCTAAGGGCCACGTTCGTGAAAGTATGAGCCCTTGTGCTGTTCCGGCTTTACTGACTCCAAAGAAAGATGGCACTTGGCGTATGTGTGTTGACAGTCGAGCAATCAACAAGATTACTGTGAGGTACAGGTTTCCTATTCCTCGACTTGATGATTTGCTTGATCAAATTAGTGGTGCTACTATTTTTACGAAGTTAGATTTGAAGAGTGGTTATTACCAGATTCGTCTTAGACCGGGTGACGAGTGGAAGACAGCCTTCAAGACTCGTGAAGGGTTGTATGAGTGGTTGGTGATGCCATTTGGTTTATCAAACGCACCTAGTACTTTTATGCGTGTGATGAATCAGTTGCTTAGGCCTTTTATTGGGAAGTTTGTGGTTGTGTATTTTGATGACATTCTCATTTATAGTGCTTCTTTCAGCGACCATGTTGTGCATGTGAGGCAGGTTTTGGCCTTACTTCGCAGGGACCGTTTTTATGCAGCCACCAAGAAGTGTGTGTTCATGACCCTTAAAGTGTTATTCTTGGGGTATGTTATTTCTGGTGATGGGATATAAGTTGATGAATCCAAGGTGGTGGCTGTTCAAAATTGGCCAACTCCTACTACCATTACTGAAGTTCGTAGTTTCCATGGGCTTGCTTCTTTTTACAGACGATTTATTCCACACTTCAGTTCTATTATGGCCCCAGTGACAGATTGTATGAGGGGGAAGACGTTTGTATGGACAGATGAGGCAGAGCTGGCTTTTCAAGTTGTGAAAGAGAAGCTCACTACAGCACCCATTCTGGTATTACCTGATTTTTCTCAAGTTTTTGAACTTCATACTGATGCCTCAAAGGTTGGAATTGGTGGGGTTCTTAGTCAGGGTGGTCGACCTGTTGCTTATTTTAGTGAGAAGTTGACTGGGCCTAAGTTGAGGTACAGTACTTATGATCTAGAGTTTTATGCAGTGGTCCAAGCTGTAAAGCATTGGCGCCATTACTTGTTTCAAAAGGAGTTTGTCTTATTCACTGATCATGATTCCCTAAGGCACATTCGTACTCAAGACAAGGTATCTCATAAACATGGGCGATGGTTGACCTTTCTTGAGAAGTTTACTTTTGTGGTCAAACACAAGACTGGTGTTTCAAATAGGGTTGTTGATGCCTTAAGCAGGAGGAGTAATCTGCTTGTATCTATGAGGGTTGATGTGCCAGGTTTGGAGGTCATTCGTGAGCAGTTAGCCATTGACCCTTATTTCCCAGCTATTTTGCAGGATGTGGAATCTGGGCAAAGGTCAGACTTTCTTTTGCATGATGGTTTTCTGTTCAAGGGGGGAATCAGCTATGTATTCCCGATTCTAGTCTTCGCTTACAGATTATTAAGGAGTTACATGGTGAAGGGCATGTTGGTCGTGATCGTACTTTACAACTGGTTCAAGATTCTTATTATTGGCCTACTATGAGGAAAGAGGTGGATCGTTATGTGAAGAGGTGCCGTATTTGTCAGGTTTCCAAGGGCACGGCTACCAATGCGGGTCTCTATATGCCTTTACCAATTCCCTCACAGCCATGGGTTGATATTAGTATGGATTTCGTGTTTGGGTTACCTCGTACTCAGAGGGGTAATGATTCCATCTTTGTTGTGGTGGATCGGTTTTCTAAGATGGTCCATTTTATTCCCAGCAAGAAGACGACTGATGCTGTTAATGTAGCCCAACTCTTTTTTCGTGATGTGTACCGTTTGCATGGGCTACCTTCTTCTATTATGTCTGATCGGGATACCCGATTTCTGAGTCATTTTTGGCGTAGCTTGTGGAAGATGGTGAATACTCAACTCAACTTCAGTAGTGCTTATCACCCACAAACTGGTGGGCAAACTGAAGTTGTTAATCGGTAACTTGGGAATTTGCTGAGGTGTTTGGTTGGTGATCATGTGAAAGCATGGGATCAAAAGTTGTGCCAAGCGGAGTTTGCTCATAATCATGCTGTTAATCGGAGCACTGGATATAGCCCATTTCAGGTAGTTTATTCATCTCAGCCTCGGGGACCACTTGATTTGATGTCTCTTCCTGTTTGTGGATCTGTTCCAAAGAAAGTTCAGGATTTTGTGGAGGGTTTACATGAAGTTCATAATGCTGTGTATGATCATTTGACCCGAGCTAATCTGAAGTATAAGCAAGCTGCTGATCAGAAGCGTAGGCATGTTGAGTTCGAGGAAGGTGACTTTGTTTGGGCTGTTTTGACTAAAGATCGTTTTACAGTTGGGGAATACAACAAGTTATCAGCGAAGAAGATTGGCCCAGTTGAAATCGTGGAGAAGATCAATCCGAATGCATATCGTCTAAAGCTGCCTAGTCACATTCGTTGTTCTGATGTGTTTCACGTGAAGCATCTGTTGCCTTATTATGGAGATTCTTCTGATGATGAACCTGTTGGTAATTCGAGGGCGAATTTTGTCTATCCAGGGGGGAATGATGCGGGCCCAAGTTGTAACACCTCGAAAATTCACGTCCTATAATGTATTGACACGTGTCATAAGCTTGAACGAGTCAATGAATACTATAGAGGGACTAAAGTTGACAAACATAGAAAGTATGTGAATTCAAGGGTTCAAAATGTCAACAATGGATAAATATGCCCTACAATGTCCTACATGATGTTTATACCCTTAAACGAATGATTCATGGATCATACGAAGCTAATTGTAAAAGAAAGTGAGAAATTACAAACTACAGGGGTAAAATGTGTCAACATGTTTAAGTTATACCTCTAAGTGACCTTTTAGCAAACCCGAAGCTTTGTAAAGGTAAATTATGCTCACTAGAATGCACGGTAAGAATTTCATAAAGTTTCAATACCGTATGAGAAAGTTATGATCAAATTCGTATGCGAGGGGTTAAAAGTGTCAGCATCGAAAGTTAAGACTTATTACCTACTGATGTAACTTGTTAAAATAAGTGGTTTTACTGATTACTTCAGACCCAAACATCAGAAGTATAAATAATCTCTTTTGTAATCTTTAAAATGACCAAAATACCCCTACGGAGCGTATTATGGATTAAACTCGTTTTGGGCATAATGGAAGGTATCCTACTGATAGCACAACATATTTAGAGCATATTGACTTAGGAACCTGTATAAGACTCTTACGGTTACCCGTTACGCTATTTACGCGTTCGGTTCGGTTTATGTAACTAGTTTGCATAAATTAGCCGAAACGGGTCGAACCTTGTCGTTTTTATCTCAAATTTTGGAGTGTGTTTAGTTTACCCATATTGTACAAGTCTCTAAACTCATCGGGTCTAAATCACATTCTATTCCGGTCTTCGCTTAATCATGCGTATTGAACCGTAAAACTTTCCTTAAAACTAACCGGTCTAAGTTACGACTTAAATAAGACCCGTTAGGAATCTAATAGGTTAATAAAAACCTTCGTTCCAGATTGAGAGCCCCAGTAGAAGTACTTGTGCTTGCTGACTAGAAAATACGGCTGAGTGTAAATTGCATTGCTAGCTCAGGTAAATACTTTTAACTTATTTTCCCTATACGGGCTTGGGATACGGTATTATAATAATACCGCTTGGTCGGGTATTGAATGTTTAGTCGGATTGTGATCAAATTATTGAGGTAACCCGCTTTAATCTGTATTGTTTGAAATAAAAGCCTTTAGGGGTTAATGACCATGTCCCGGATATCCTTGACATCATTGTATTATAAAATGGCCACGTCTTATGCACAAGGTGTAGGCATACCCCTGGCAGTGCATAAGGGAAACGGTATCTCACTCTCTTGTGGGCCTATACTTGTGGCGTGTCTGTTAATCTTGACTCGGTTTCTACATCGGGCCCTGAACGTACAACGAACATGTAAATCTGTATACAAGATTATAAAGATAATTGTCCCAAGTTATACAAGATATGTTGTGCCTTGTGCATCCAAATCAATTTTATTAAAACTTTTCAAATGAGTCTGTTAATTGTATTTACCAGTGTAAACTGACGTATTTTCCAAAAAGGCTAAGTGACAGGTACTGAACGTAATTGGCTGGAAGCTCAGGGCGTTAATAAGGAATCTTGCAAGTTCTAGATGCCTAAAGTCTGTTGAACAGTTTTCTTTTACTTGATCCGCCTGTGGATCTTTTACTTTCCGTTGTAATACTTTGACATTACTTTATATTCGAAATGTAATATATTTATCTTTTGCTTCCGCTGTGCATTTATATATTGTGTTGTTTGACCATGACGACATCGACTACGTCACGATACTCCCCACCGGGCCCACCGGTGATACGTGGAAAATCGGGTTGTGACAAAACTGTGGAGGAACGGGCTATTTTGTATTTGGAGGCCCAAGACCGCGTAACAAAAGGTGCTTCACTAAAAGGGCTCTAATTTGGGCTACGGAGGTCCGTTTTGGGCGTGCGACCAGGCGAAACGAACGTGAGAACGAGCTCCATCTTGCTGCAAACGGCCCACGGCGGTTTGGGTCATCGTCCGGGCCAAAACAATGCTTATTTCCATTACTTATTTGCATTTTTATGTTTTTTGAACTATTTTGGGCTTTTTGTTTTAGGCCGTGTGTTTGGCCCGTTATCTTTTTTAGGCCCATTTCGAATTTCGGTTTCTATTTATATGTCCCTCTAGTAATATGAATGATCAGAATTGAATTTTGAAACTATCGAATTTTCACTTCAAATTCCGTGGCCTTTGGGTTGCAATTTGGGGGTTGGGGAAGAACTACACGGGTATTCGTAGAATCAACGTGTTGATCTTCATTTTCCGTATCACGCGCTACATCAGTTACTTGAAACAATGGTCTCGCCATCTGTAATGTTTTGGTTCACAAAGATGGTATCTACTGTAGTATAAGTTTCTAGACATAGATATAAAAAGGTAACACAAGTGAGCAACGTTACACTTGGCGTCATATCCTTGCATAGGCGGATTCGGGTATCAAACTTCAACTGAAAAACAAAAAATAGTGTCTTAAACAAGTTTTAACTCGAATTCATTCCACAGTTCCCTTCATACTGTTGGGAATGTGGAGGCTTTCGGCCTAATTTGAGTGGTATGTTTGGCAGGTTGTCATATATCAGTTAACTTGTTCCCATGAGTGGATCAATGAAGGAGGCAGGGATAATCCGGGCTACCTTTCAACTTTGTTAGCGAAGTGCAAAATTAGTGCAAAAAATTTTTGTTTTCTTCTCCGCTTTAACTGAGCAAATATTAGGATACCCCTATCTAGGTGTAAATGTCCCTAAATTTTTGTTCCAGATCCATCCAGCACTCCCAAAGTCTAGTCTGTAAGTGTAACCCACCCACCCACCCTAAATAAAGTCGGTAAATAATAATAGATGGTATTGGTAGGGCTTTTGTAATACCTAAATAATAAAAGAGTACTAGTTGCAGTGGAAGTAGTGAAGGATTTCTAGACAATCCATTGATGGAATATATCCTTAACTAACTTGAAGCTCAAAATTTCATCACAATGAAAGGGAATGGAATTTATATAGCAGCCAATGATACAAACAGAAAAGTAAGTCCCAATTTGTATCATCTATATTTGTTATGAAACTAAGGAACCAACCAGGTGTCTGTCATGAAAACCTTAGATTGGAAGCAGAAACCGAACGTTGAACTGACGATTGGAAGCAGAAGAAGCTGCGGTAATTTCAACTTGTTTTTCCTCTTTGGTTGGGGTATATACATATAGGAATGGGATCAAATACAAACACTTAAGTTTGTAAGAACCATAAGAACCAATACATAATTGACAAGTGTCCATCAATAAAAAAATTAGTTTAGGGGTAATTTAGACTTTTTGACCATATTTATTTATAATTAATTAAAAATAATTACAAAAAATATAATCAGCACAACACTATATAATTAGCACAACATCATTAATCGTTCTTCATTATCAGCACATCGTCCTCGAATCGTTCTCCATTATCAACATAAACGACATTAGCACAACATTTTCAATCGTTCTCCATTATCAGCACACCAGATGTGCTGATTATATCTACTTTTGGTGTTTGTTTGTATTATTTTGTAATTAACACATAATCAGCACCTTATTAGCACAAATATAAAACACCTTTTGTTAACTTTTTTTAAAAAACACTTTTATAAATACAAAAAGGTATAGCAATATGGTACTCATATTAAAGATAAAAAAATACTTGATTTTATGGTATATATTTTTAAAAAAAATAATGAAGTATATAAAAGTTATTTTAGTTTAAAAAACCTTGGTGGAATTTGTATTTAATAGAAAATGGTCAAATGACTAGCAATTTTACAAAATTACCCCTAATTTGTTAGTAGTAATTTTTAATTATAAGAGTTTTATTTATAATCAATATCAACCCTTGATTTAAATTAACAATGGTTCAGATCTGTTCTTACGGTTCTTATAATTAGCACTGTTTGTACAGGATCTCAACCCTATACATATAATATAACATACGTTGAACATGGCCGTTCGTTTTTGTTTTTTTTTTTTTTTTTTTTTGGATCCAGGTGGGAGAAGTTTTTTTAAGGAATGGTTCTTCAACAAAAAAAAAAAACAAAAAAAAAAGTTGGCAGGTGGTGGGCCATGGGGAGGGTTGTGGGTTAACAAAAGAAAAATCAATTCTCCCACTAGTAAGCTTGTTCCCGAGTTAAACGAAAGAGAGAAAAGAAAGGATTCTGTCAGTTTCTTTTCTTTTCTCTTCGGTTCTTTTCAAATTGGAAAGATTAATTTTAGACAAAAAATCTCTCATTTTCTCTTCTTTTCTCTCCTTTAATGAAACTCTGGAACACAACTACAAATTATTTCCTTCCAAATCTTTTCTTTTCTCTCATTTAATGAAACTTGGGAACATAGAGCGTCACGCAACATAAGAAGCTTTAAAACCCACTAAGCTGTCGTGAGATAAAGCCCATTTAGCTAAAAAAAAAAATAGAAAATGAAAAGCCTATTCCGACGAGGATGATCGCCGGTTATTTTCCCACCTAGCGGATTTTTTCTTATTTTTGCTATGATCGGTTTTTACTTTTAAGTTTTAAGCGGTTCGGTTAATAACCAGTTTTTTCTCTATATTTTTTTGTTTATTGACTTTAACCACTTCGGTTAATAATCTAAATACTATTCTTATATGTAAAATAACATTACAAGAAGCAAAAATGACAAGTCAACATAGCATAGCATACACTTTTACATATTGTCGAATCCCCAAATCACTGATGACGTCCAAGGGGTCTTCGCTGACGTTGTAATGCCCAGCCTTCGTATTCTACAAAAAAGAAAACCGTTAGCCTCGTCACAGAGGACCCCGGGAGGGGGATCCGTGACCAAGCTCCGGCGTGAGAGTAAGTAAACTTGCCGGAGATAAACGAAAAGCCTATTCCGACGAGGATGATCGCCGGAATATCCTCTGTGGTGTGGATTCCGATAAACTGGTTATTATGTGGGAATTTAATGAGAGTGTATCATGGTCGGAATAAATGAGAGTGTATGGCATTAAGTGAGAGTTACCTTGGTCCATAAGGATCGTTGTTTACCTTCCTTATATAAAGAAAAGGACTTACCTTCCTTGGTAAATGGCGCCTGATCGATCTAACGGCATTCTGCCGTCTTTGGGGGACTCAGACACGTGTCTGAGCCCCAACGGTTGGATCAGAGGCTTCAATTAATGAGGCCAGCTTGATTGTACTATGTTTCCGGCAACCTCTTTCTCTTCATCTATCAAGCATTTAATGCTTTGCAGTATTCTTGGATTCCCTTCTTTAGTTTCCCGCTCATTTTGTATATACAAGACCCTTATCAAAAAGAAGTATTGACTTTGGGCTTTAGTGATTGGGCCCAGACGGTTAGAGCCCAAGACGGGTCATGTTGGGCTACCAACTGGCCCGTCGTCACATACATATGTGATAATCCTCACATCCTGCTGCAAAATTTGACAAGTCAACATAGCATAGCATAGACTTGTACACATAACTGATTATTCTCACATCCAGCTACAAAATTTGACAAGTCAACCAGCAAAATTGCATTTATTTTGTTTTAGTTTTTTATAGAATTCAAGCATTTCTTCTACCACAGGATGATTTTTCCTAACTATTGTGAGGCAATGAGGAGACTTTGAATGATCACAGTTTTCTTTTATTTGAAATAAAAAATCACTTGAAAAATAAAAAAATAAATATCCATCATATATTTTGTTGTACATTTGGTCACCATCCGTATGCACAAATTTGGATGCGTTTGTTATGATAATGTGTACTTACCGGGAATTACCTTATGATCTATGCATTGTTCATCTTAAACATTCAGTTTCTTCGCAGATCACTGTGTTGTAGCTCTGTTTTTACAATTTATTTGCATCAACAATTAAAAATAAACTAAAACTTAAAAATTTGTTCAACAATTTTCAAAAAAACTTTGTTGCCCTACCCAATATAATCAATCATATTTTCTCTGACCAAGATTAACATGAAGACACCCAAAAGGCCAAAATATCAATCGGGCTGGACGAACAAACAGTCAAAATACAACAATTTTCTTCGAAACAGAATGGTGATCGATCACCCTTTTGACTTGAAAAGTTGCAGAAATCAGAAAATGTAATGTAGTTTTTGTTCTCCACAATCTTAATCCGATACACAACAGATTGAATTAATTAATATACGGTATTGAAGAAATAACAAAAGTCGATATGTCCGAGTGGTTAAGGAGACAGACTTGAAATCTGTTGGGCTTCGCCCGCGCAGGTTCGAACCCTGCTGTCGACGATTTTGATTTTTATCATTTCTTTTTACTTCTTTTCTTTCTTGAGTGTTCTTTCCTTTCTAGGTGTGGCTTACTTTTTTTACTCCTTATAAGCTCTTATATTCCGAATTTGTAACTAACAATTGTATGCATGAATATAATCATTTTACTATATAACTATGTGGGAAAATTCGGCATGAAAAACCTAGTCTGTCTACCTAAAAGAAAGACAAAGGCCAGTTGGTGTGGCACATGTTTATTTTGGTTCGATGTTGTTACTTCCCCTTCAAGTGTACGGTTAAGGCCACTTGGCCCAACTTCAACCAACTAGGTTCCTCCTTTACTACTCTTGGCCTTAAAAAATTCGCTTGTGCATATAAAACTAGAAGGAAACTTTAATTTTTGAAATACAAACATTAATATTAACATTAATATATTACAAATATAAAGCTATTTTTGAACGATGTTGGCATTGTAGACGATTTTTTTTTTTTTTTTTTTTTTTTAATATTCTTATGCTCCAACTCAGGTTTGTGATTTTGACATTGAATTACTCTATTAGTTATCAAGTTTATGGAACATCATCTTTGGCTTTGCATTTCGATGCTTCAATATTATCCCTTTTCGTGCCCTTAGAACGAGGTAGTTCATTAACACTAATTTTGTGACTATCAACTGACAGGGGAGTGTCACTATTGAAGTTAAAACGTGTGTTAATGTTCAAATAAGCAATGTAGTCACATGAAGCAGATTTCTTGGTTTTGTTTGATGGATGCATGCTTATTATTTCAACAGATTTTATTAATTTGTTATAAAAAAAGGTTAAAAGACCATTTTACCATTCGTTAAAAGGGAGGGAAAATACAAAAAAAAAGTTGGATGTTAACTGAGATTTGTTAATGATTTGATTCATTGAGTGATTGTAGAGTTGTTGTGTCTGAGATTTGTACAGTCTTTGGAGTTTTTGATTCTTGTTGAAAGATAATAAATCCGAGTGTTCGTGTTGTTCTTATAGACTCTGTATCATCAAATTTGACAAAAAGCCCCATCTTATTTGTCCTTGACGCAAGTCTACTTATGTCTCACGAACACCCTTTCCAATGCTCACAAATGCTGATGGATTGCACCTCTGCCTTACAGGTGACAACAGATGCCCACGTTGGAGATAATCTAGAAAGTGAAAGGGACATGATTAACAGATTTCTAATGTATAAAAGAATTGTGAACATTTTATGTTTTATTTATACAAGACATGGACGCTTTAGGGTATCTATTAGAGTGTACACAAGTCGCTTGTCTTACTAAAAGCTTAAATCTTGTTTGCGCTTATATGAGGCCAAACTTGAATCTAAGTTGGAGATCATTCTAGTATATGAATTTGAGCATAAGCTTCATATACCACGAGTCTAAACAAGCCTACACTTTGTATAAATACCAAAAATTATAATTATCAACCTATAATAATTATTATAAATTTACATAAATAAAATAAATAATAAGCAATAAAGGCGTTTAATCCAATTTTGAAAAACTACCTGTGAGCAGAATTTGAGCTTTAAATATAGAGATCGGAGTGAACCGAGCTCGATCTCAAAGCTATGTTATGCTAAACGAATTAAACTTGAGTTTAATGAAGCCATATTAGGCTCAATTTGTTTACACCCTACGCATAGAGATGTTAATAGTTAAAGTAAAAAAAAGAGTAAACTGTCAAAATCGTAGTTTTGCTAGATTCATCTAAAAAGGTTTTTTTTCTCACTTGAACCGCTGAGGTTTGTAAATTGTTGCCAAATTCATCCAAATCTCCAACACCATTAAAATTCAAGGTTAAATAAGGGATAGTGTTGTTATTTTGCTTGGGTTTTAAATTCCTTCTTTATTTATTTATATTTATTTAATTTCCCCTTTTAAAAATGTTTATTTAATTTCCCTTGTGTTTGCAAAATAGCGACCTGCTTTCTTTTCAAACATTCCTGCGATTTGCGTTTGAAGTTTTTAGAGAGGCCTGAGTGGGAGGTTTCTGCTAAGTAGGGTTTTTTTGTTGTTAAAAAAGAAGGAAAATAAAAGCAAGACTCAAAAAAACTATAAATAGTAAATAAATAAAAAGAATGACTGCTATTCATATTGTGTTAGCAAGACTAAAAAAAATAGAAATACTAAATAAACAACTGCTATGCATATTGTGTTCCTTAAATAATGTGTAAAGAGGAAATTAGATAAACATAAAAGAATAAAGAATAAATTTAATATCCAGGCAAAATCACAAGATTGCCCTTTATTTAACCTTGAATTTTAGTCGTGTTAGAGATTTGGATGAATTTGGCAACAATTTACAAACTTCAGCGATTCAGGTGAGAAATAAACTTTTTTGGATGGATCTAGCTAAATTAGTCAAACCTCAAAGAAAATTTTGGCAATTTACTAAAAACAAAAGGTTCTCGAGCTTAAAATCATTTAAATTTAAATTTAGAATATTTAACTGTCTCAATAAAAAAAAAGTAGTCGATATAGCAGTTTCTCCTGCTAATTTGTCAAATACGTCACCTTATATATGCATTTTCGATTTAGTTGTGGTGTGCAATGTCAAGGTAGTTATGTGTCTATTGATTAGGTGGAGATAGAGAATGAGCATGATGATAAGTTGACGATGGTTTGGAATCACTTTTTTTAGTTTTGTATTTAAGCTTCTCTATAGTTGTATCAATTAATAATTCATTAATTTCATATCTACAACCAAAAAATAGTTTTTATCAATTAATAACTAAAATGTCCCTTCTTTTTGTGGCCTATTGGTAAGAGACTTGAATTTTTTGATAGAGATTCAAGTTCAATTTTCACTTGTGTCATATAGGTTGGATATAAGCAATGAAGGATTTGAACTAGGCCTTGTGTGAGGTTGTCAGTTCGATTCCCGAGCCCAACCAGGTTTTCGTCCCACCGTGTGTCACGTCAAAGAGTTCTGTTTTTGTGGTGGCACAACGACTGTTAAGTGGTAGCCGACGGTATTGTTTCTCAGGAAACGCCCAAAAAAGCCAAACTTTGAAGCCAGCGTTGGCCCGGTTAAGACAACATAGCCTGACCAGAGTGAGGCAATACGGGACTATCCGATTTGAAGAGTACGATAACCTTATACATGACGTTCACCGTTAAAAAAGTTAATATTTAATTAATTTCATATCTACAATCAAAAATGAATAATAATATTATGGCCATGTTTGGATGAGTTTATTTTACCTCCTTATGACTTATTGACTTTTTGGAAAAGGAGTTTTTGTGAAACGGTGTTTCGGTAATAAGGTGAAAATGAGCTTTTTAGGGTGAAGGAAGTGCACCCCTCGTGAGATGAGGGGAAATTCCCATCCACCCAATCATATTGCGTCATGTCAATTCCCCTCTCATACACCACTCTTGCCAAAAAAAAACATAAGGGGTG
This sequence comes from Helianthus annuus, assembly GCF_002127325.2. Taxonomy (NCBI): domain Eukaryota; kingdom Viridiplantae; phylum Streptophyta; class Magnoliopsida; order Asterales; family Asteraceae; genus Helianthus; species Helianthus annuus. Next base: position 17,600,605 of record NC_035446.2, read on the forward strand.
TTTCACCCAAACCATTTAAAATATATATAAAGGCATGATTGGTTAAAAGAAAGTGGGTCCCACCATTATACCCTCTCCCTCATGTTCCCCGCAATCGACAAGTAGTCCCCGCTTAAGACCTCCCCACGCGACAAAAACAGGGTTGGCGGCACCCTCCACTCGCGGCAAACGGATTCCCCACATGCACCCCGCTTACCCTTACATTGTGTTCCCGAGTTTCATTTAACAGGGGGAGGGGAAGGAAAATGAATAAAGAGAGAAAAGGAAGGAAAATATGTGATTTTTTTCGTGTTCCCGAGTTTAATGAAAAGTAAAGGAAAAGAGAACAAATCAAACATTTTATGTGTTCCCGAGTTAGGAGGAAAAAAAGGAAAAGAACAATTTTACCATTATATCTTTAAACATAAAACATTTTAATTAGATATGAGGGTAATTTAGTAATTAATAAGATTTTCTCTCCTAATCTCTACGATTTAGGAGGATAAATATACTTACAAATTTTCTTCCATTTCCCTCCCCTTTGTTCTTAAAAAATCACGGGAACATGGTTTTTTCATATTTTCATCTCTTCCTCCCTTGTTAAATGAGACTCGGGAACAGAATGGTGAAGGGGTGCACCCCCCATGAGATGGGAGAAATTTTCACTCATCCAATCATGATGTGCCATGTCAATTCCTCCCTCATACACCATTCTCACCCAAAAACACACAGGGGTGGTTTCACCCAAACCATTTAAAAAAATAAAATAAAAGGCATGATTGGTTGAAAGATAGTGGGCCCCACCATTACCTCCTCTCCCTCACCTTCCCCTCGTACGGCAAGTAGTCCCCGCATTCACCATCTCCCTCCTCTTCACTGCGCGGCATTTGATTGTTGGCGGTGCACCCCTCATGCGACAAATCACCTCCCTGCATCGACCCCGTTCACCCTTAGGCATTGAAAAGAAGAAATGGTATAACAACTCTCCTGAAATATTTCTGACACCCTAAAATATACTAAAATATCCCAATATGTCTTAAAATACACCCCGTATGCCAAAACCGAGCCCAAAATACATTATATAATTAAAAATAAAATGAAATCAAGAAAAATAAGGCTCTCGCGAGGCGCGTAGCCTTTGGCTACTGCCTACGCGGGCCGCGACAGCTCCAAGGCGGGGCGACACTCGGTGCTGCCACGTGTCAGGTCACGTGTGGAGTCTACGGGCCGAATCAGCAATCCTAGGGCCTACCCTAGGGAGCCTCGCGGGCTGCGTAGCCCCTTGCTACGTCTTACGCGGGCCGCGTAAAACCCAAAATCAGGCCCTATATAAAGAGGCCATCGGGCCTTCAGTCAGTTCGTTCATTTCTCGACTTTCTCTCTCGAATTTCTTATAGTAGGCACTATACCCGGGTATAATGTTCCCCTAAATAACGAAGTTCTGCTCCGTTGTAAGTATCATAACCCCTAGATACGTATTAGATACGCTGCCCGATTGATCTAGGGTTCCGTAACGGCTGTCGTGGTTCTGCCTGACGTAGTCGTTGGAATGCTGTCTCGGGGAGGGTATTACTAATGTTAAAATGGGTTATTATACAAACACGTGTGCATTTGTGTAATTTATAGATAATTCCCAGGAAACCCTTATAGAAAACCTAAAACAGCAATGCGAGTAATCTCCTTTTTGTAAACTGTTTTACAAAACCTTAAATATTTTACAATGCAATTTAGCAGTGATTGAGTCTTTGTAATTCTACAATTACTGCCGGTATGTTGGGGTTTTGTATACAAAATGTGGAACACGTTGCCATTGGACAAAGAGTTAGCCAATGTGTAATATGACCCACCAGTCAGGATTGACAGTACTGAGTGAGTAATTGGGTAGATGTAAACATTGTAATCGCTCTCAATACTGTTTAAATTAATAAAACTTTTCTTGATTAAACTGGGATTCACTCACCAGTATTTCCCACTGACAAAATGTTTTTAAACGCATTTCAGGTAACACAATGTGAAAGCCAATTAGAAGCCAGCTGGACAACCTTGAAGGCTTGGAAAAGTGCCTATAAAAGTTGCCTAAGTAAAGAAGGCGTTTTATTTCAATAAAATGGGATTAATCCCTATAAATCAGTTTGTAATGAAAACTTGGGTTTTATCCCAATATATTTATTTATATAAAATGTGGTATTTTACTCTGATAAAATATTTCCTAACTATGGTCCTGATGTAATTTCCGCTGCCAAATAAATAAACACCGATACCACCAACACTGTTGATGACAGAAGGTGGTATCAGAGCTAAGCCACTGATTCAGCCACAGAAGTGTTCTGCGGACACCAAAATATTATTCAAAGTGTTAGGAAATAAAGTATGGAAATACGTGCATAATTGCATTTTATTGTTGTGTGTTATTTGACTATTTGTTAGTTTACAGTATGAGCGACCAAGGACCATCCGACGCGTATCGCTAGTTGTCTGGTTCGCCTAGAAGCGAAGGCGCCTCTTCACAGCCTGCCCTCTCTGGGTATTCTGCTGATAATGAAGAAGGAATATTTGTGTTTAAGGCTCAGTCTGAAGAGCCATTCCCTTAGAAAAAAAGAGGATGGCTCAGTAGGGGAGCACATGAGTGTAGGAAGCGAATGAAAAGGTTATAAGAGCAGCAAGCGCTAGCAGCAAGCGCTAGCAGCAGCTAAAAGAGAAACCGATGCCCGTACCCAAGATATGCTCAATAGGGGTATAGCAAATATCCATATCTTAGCAACCACAGCAGCTGACCCTAACCTGGAGCAAATGATAACACCCCAACCACAACCATTTCCCAATCAACCAATGGAAATAGAAAACCCAGAAAATTGTCACACCCCGATTTCCACGTGTCTCACCGGTGGGCCCGGTGGGGGATTACCATGACGTAGTTAGCAACAATATAGTCAAACCACACAATTATATGAATGCACAGCGGAAGCATAAAGATAAATATAATTCAACCTTTTGAATGTAATATCAAGTGTATTACAGAAGTCGAATTGTATCCACAGGGGATCAAAAATAAAATAAAGTATTGTTCAGTCAGATACATCATCAAGTTTGCGAGACTATTCGCGATGCTAGGAAGCTATTACCAGCCAATTTCGTGTAGTACCTGCACTTAATCTTTTGGGGAAAATACGTCAGTTTACACTGGTAAATACGTTCAACTGACACATTTGAAAATGCTTATTAAAAATTGATTTGAATGCACAAGGCACAAACTCTTTTATAACTTGGGAAAATTATTTATAATTATAATCTTGTGAACGAATTACATGTTCTTTTATGCGTTCAGTAGCCCGGGATCCTGTCCGGGTTAAAGATTAATAGACACACCACATTGCGTAAAACCGTGGTATAAAAACCAACGGCTACGTCTTTTAATAATAATATCGACATAATATACCGGGTGTACGCCTACACCAGGATGTCGAGGTCGTGGCCATTTCGTAAAATGATGCCAAAGATATCCGGGACAACGGTCATTAACCCCCCAAAGGCTTTTAAGAAACAAGACTGTTTAAATGAGCCGATCATATTATTCAATTAACCACCTAAGAGATGGAAGATATGATGCTCAATCAAGCGGTATTAATATACCGTATCCCAAGCCCGTATAAGGGAAAATAAGTTAAAAGTATTTACCTTTGCAAGTATATTCCTTAATGGATTATGTCACAGATAGCTTTTACTGGGGCTCCTATTCTGGAACGAAGGTTTTAATTAACCTATTAGAATCCAAACGGGTCTTTATATTAGTCGTAGCCTAGACCGGTTGGTTTCAAAAGATAGATATGGTTTAATCGCGCGAAAAGGCGAAAACCGAGAATGGAGTGTGATTCTGACCCAACAAGTTCAGAGACTTGTTTTATATGGGTTTAAAGTTCACACTTTGGATTTTAGGGTCAAAATAATATGGTTTGACCCATATCGGCTAATTTATGAAAACTAGTTCCATAAGCCGAACCGTGCGCGCAATAGGCGAAACGGTTAACCATGAGAGTCCTACGCTTGTTTCCTAGGTCAATATGCCTTAAAGAGGTTGTGGTATCAGTAGGATACCTTCCGTGATGCCTGTAACGAGTTTTAGTTAATATATCGCCCCGTAGGGGTTTTTCGGTCATTTTAAAGACTTTTAAAGAGCTTTTCGAGTTCTACAGGAAATCTGAGTTTCCCGAACAGTTTATAAAGTCTAAAATACTTTATTTATTATTTAAAATCAGTAGCAACTGGAATCGGGTCAAAAGACCTTGTAGAACTCAAGTTTTGGCCGAAAAGGGCATATTCGGTATTTACCGAACCGTAGCCATAACCGCAGGTTATGAGCAAGGTAAAAATTATTAAAAATCTTTAAAATTCCAAAAATATTATTTTTCAACAGTGGGTAAAAGTTTTGGTGACGAAATCTTGGTTTAGATAGGCGTTATGCTAATTGCGCCGTTTATTACAAAAGTTTACTTTAATTGCGCTATTTAGCATAACTCCCATTCTAGACCTCGGATTGACGTGAAACTTTAAGGACATGCTTATAATTTAGTAAGCATGGTTATGGTCCGTTCACGTGTCCGAAATACTCGTTTTATTTTAAAAAGGGCGTTACGGTCAACTTTTAGGCGATTAACGGAAATGCGTAAAAGACTCGGACAAACAATGAACCGGTCACAGAGGGTTATACCATCATGTAACCTGGTCCTAAGAGAGTCCTAAGGCATATCTATACCTCACTAAAACGGGTCAGAACTGAAGTCAAAGCAAAAGTCAAACTTTTGCGACATTCGGCTCCGAACCGGGTCAATATAGCAAATGGTCGATTCAAACGAGCGTAAACAAGTTTATATACTTAATTTCATGTTTTATGAGTGTCTAAACAGGGTGCATATCATTTATATTACAGATTATGCAAGAATCGCAAAAATAGCTTTCTGTTGACTTTTTAAGCATTCGTTTGACTCGACATTTGAGCTAGTTAGAGTGGTGATCAGATGGAACCCTTTTAGTGGTTTATTACCCACATAAATACCAACTCATAACTACTTTTGATCCGTCATAAGACTGAGCCATTACGGATTTATTTTGAAGTCAAACCGTAGTTACGACGGTTTGGTTTTTAGCTACATTACTAAGTAAAATTGAACCACAAAGGATCTAAATGACTTACAGAAGCTTAGGCTTGCTTAGAGAACAAAGAAGAAAGCTTGAGAGCTCTTAGAATGATCAGTAGTTGAGTGTTTGAGGTGTGTGTTGGTTATGAGCCAAACATGCCTATTATAGTGTTCAATTTGCCTTAAGATCATTACACATTGGTCTACCACTGATCATGGATGATGGGCAGGTGTCCCAAGGTGCAATGGGTCAAGTAGGGGGCGCCCATGCCTCATTTATTGGTTGTTTGATCGTTCACTAGCTCAAAAGGCATGAAAATCCAAAGTTTCTGCATCTGGGCGTCCCACGCGGCCCGCCTGGAGGTTTAGGCACATTTTAACGCGGGCCGCCTGATGTTTAAAAATCAGACGCGAATAAGAGGTGGCTCGCGGCCCGCCTCCACTTAACCCAAAACATAACGCGGTTCGCGAGAGGTTTGATTTTCAGGTTTTTTAAATCTTTTGTTGTTAGTGCAGAATGTCTATCGCCTTCGTCAATAGGAACCGTAGCTGAAATAGAAGTAAAATAGGCTTTATATTGTAATTTGTAAACAATAGGCAAGGTGGCATTATTGTAAATAAGGGGAAATCCCTTATAATCTTGTGCCTATAAATAGGAGTCTTAGGGTTTAGATTTAAGACTTTTGCCACATTAGAGCTTGGAGAGCTTAGGTGCTTAGAGAGAGAAACTAGAGTGAGAAAGTGGCAAAACGTGATTCACAGAGCTTGTAATCGTTACATCATCAATGGAATCACGACATTAGTACGTTATTGAGTGTTCGATCACATACGTTCACGGATTCCGCACGTCGAATGTACGTTACGCAATCGAACGGTATCGAAACCGGTCCTAACAAGTGGTATCAGAGCTAGGAGCTCGATTGCTTGATCAAACACATCTTTTCGTACAAGATTTCAGCAGAATTTGATCCGATTTTCGTCGATTTATTCATCTTCTACTCATTTCTTACGTTTTTTTTCTGAAAAACGTCAAATTGAACAGGTTTTCACGGTCCAAATCGTCTGATTTTTGGATATGTTGTGCGCATAGACTCGATCTACAATCCTACCAAGTTTGAACTCGAAACTCCAAGTCATTTTGGAGATATCGCGATTTTTCGGTCCGATTCACGTCAAACAGGTAGGACCGCTCGAAAGGTATTGTTTGGGATCGCTTATTTGGTTTTGAGGTGGTTCGCTCTTGTGAACAACTAAGGATCGCTTATACGGACTACTGTGACTCGCTCGTAAGACAAATTCAGAACCGCTTATATGAACCGCTTATACTGTGGATCGCTTTTAAAACAGATTATGGCTCGCTCATATGTCACCCTTTGAACCGCTCATTTGGTTGTGAGTTGAGAACCGCTTATTTGTCAGCGTGTGGTCCGCTCCAATTGTAAGTTTGTGGTTCGCTGTTTGGTCATCGTCTTCAAGGCTGCAACATCACTGTTCACACATACACATGTGACCCATATGCCGTCTATTCAAGTGTGATAGTTATTGCTGTTCGGTCACATTTATTGGTATTGGTTTGTTATTAATGCACCGCCCCATCACCTGATTTTTAAATCCACCGTTCATGAGACCCAATAAAAACTTGCACCGCTCCACTATCTGAATTTTAAGTTCCACCGCCAAAATAGCCAATCATCATAGCACCGCCCAATAAAAGGTGTTGACCCAATCGCTATTTTTTAATCCACCGCCCCATTACATTTAATCGGCCCAGTGTACACCCATTGATTGTCGGTTCGTTAAAATCAAAGACCCATGTGAAGGCCCATGTGCATCAGTCTTTAGTTTGTCGGTTCATTAATACCAATCACTGTTGAGGCACTGCCCCACTACTAAGGTTGGATAAATCATTTTATTAGACCATACCTTCGGCCCAATCCAGGTTCTTCATTCCACCGCCCCATACTTGATTGTTGGCCCAATTAACAATCCTTATTAACCGAAGGTCCATTCCAGTTTTTAAGAGTTTGATATTTTGTTTACTAATCATTTGGTTGTGTGTTCACAGGTGATTCAAGGGATTGTTACAAGGGGCAAACTCCAAAAACTCCAAGGAGTTGAAATTGTGTGAATTTTGAGCGAAAAAACATTTTTTAAATCAAGTCACTAATATTAAAAATTTGGCGAAAATGTTTGATGAGCAAGAAAACAAGAATCTTGAAAATCTGAATAACTGGAAAAAGGAAGCTTGGAATGAAACGAGATATGATAAAGAGGTTTATATAAAAAGATACGAAAATTTCTTGTGTATGAAGGATGAATCGATGGAGATGTTGAAAGAAAGATTTTGGGAATTAATTATCAAATTAGAAAAACATAAGGTTTGGTACTCAAATGATGAAAGAAATCTAAAATTTGTTGAGGCGTTACCTTTGGAATGGGATAACTTCGTGAATGGACTAAAACGAGATTCTTGGTTATCTACTGACTTAAGAAGTCTGCTCAACAAAATTACAAATCAGAGTGGTTATGATTATCGAAGAAAAAGAGAATTATTGGATGAAATAAAAGAAGAATCAAAAAATATTGGCTTGAATGTAATCAACGAAATAAGAAAACGAATTAATGTGTGTCTTGCAGCAAAAAAGAATATGAGATACGATATTAAGAGGGGGTGTTATATTGATAAAGATTCGAATCCTCTTGATTTTGTTAAACTTTTTTGTGCAGGTACATATGAAAAGATGATTGAAGATGGTTTGAAATGCGAAAAATCAGAAATAGACAATGGCAAACTTCTGAAGGATGTAGAGAGTTTGACATTGGAAAACAAAAATTTGAAGATCGAGAAGAAGGCTGATAATGAACAGATTCTGGAGTTACGCTTGAACTGTGAAAAACTGAAATCTGAGAATGATAAACTGTTAAATGATTTGAACAGTTTAACATCAGAAAACAAAATTTTGAAAGAAAATGAAAAAGATATTGAAAGCAAAAGAAAATCTTCAGAAGATGAAGATTGCTGGATAAAATTGGAAAACAAAAATCTGAAAGAAAATGAAACAAGATTTCAAGAACAGTTAAAAGTCTTGGAAAATGAAAAATCTGTTCTTAAAAATCTTAAAATTGAAAATGAAAAATCAATTAAGTCTCATCTTGAGAGAATATCTCAGCTTGAAAATGAAGCTGAGAATTCAAGAATCAAGATTGAAGAACTTGAAAAGAAGTTGAAAGGTTTTGTGACTTCATCAGATAGGTTGAATTTTCACTGTCCAAAACCAATCAACTCTGTTCCAATAAGTGACAAGGTCACAAATTTTGACAAAGTCAAAATTGAAGATTGTGATGATGTATCTGATGATGAAAAAGAAAAAGAAAAGAAAAGAAAAATATTTTTAGATTTAAAAGAAAAATTTAAAAATACTGTTTTGCAAACTACTGAGAAAGGTGAATGCTCAAAGCAAAAACCTGTAAAGAAGATTGTGGAACAGAAACAAAAAGATAAAAATTTGAAAAACCCTAAAAAAGAAAATAAAAGCTCATCAGATAAGTCATCCAATCATTTTCAAAAATCACAAAAATTTAAAAATGAAAACTTACAAAGTGTTGTTAATAAGTGGTGCAGGTTTGACCACAGTGCTTCAAAGCCAAATCCAACATTGAGGAGGAGTGCAGATTACCACAATGCCAGACAGTGTTATGATCTGAGCATTTGGAGTGAAGGTGATATATGGTATGATAACAGAGTGTGTTACTCTTGTGGAGTTAGAGGTCACATTGCTGTTAACTGCCAGAATTGGAGTTATGAAATGCGAAGATGCTTTAACTGCCAAATTCGAGGACACATTGCCAGAGATTGCCCAAGGAGATCAATGGGAAGATTGAGGGCTGAATCTCAAAGTAAGGCAAAGAAACCAGTCAAAGTCAAGCCCAAAGAACAAAAAGTTCAACAACCTAAAGTTCAGGAAACAAAAGTAAAACTTTCTCAGGGGCAGAAAGACAGACTGCGTAAGAAGAGAAAGAAGGCCAGAGAATATCTGGAAAGGATTTTGTCCTCGGGTTCTTCAGTTGAAAATAATAAGAGTACTGATGAATCGCTTCAATCGACTGCAAAGTCAACCAAGCCGAGTTCATCAGTTACAAATTTGAGGACAACAGAGAAAAAGGACAAGAAAAAGGTCGGCGATGAATCTGATATGTCAAAGTCAGACAAGTCACCTTCAGGCGATGAATCTGACAGGTTAAAGTCAGACAAGCCACAATCAGGCAATGATTCTGGTTCGACAAAACCAGAAGAGCCAGTTGTTGAGGTAAAAACTACCAAACCCAAGGCTGGTCAGGCTTGGGTGGATCTTTTCAAGTGAAAAAACCCTGACTTGCCGGAGTTCCCAGATTGGTAAGTGTGGAACAGGTATCGGCATATTTCTTGAGAAATTTCACTCTAGTGATTTTTCGTCTTACATGTGGTAAATCAGGGACATTAAGTTGTACTTGATTTTCTACAAGTGATGTTTGTGATTAAAGGAAAACAATGTGATGAAATAACCCCGAGTTTATGAAACAACACACAAAACTAATTTTCCGGAAAAACCATTTTGATTAAAACAAACTTAAGTGTTTTGAAATCTAAATGGGAAAATAGTTTGTTGTGAGGGGGAGTTCTGATTGTTTATGCCAAATGAATGGCGAATTGAAGTGATTCGATATCAGTTTGTCATTTTATTTGTACAGTTTTCAAATTTTCCTTGAAAATCAAAATTGAAACATATTTTGATTTTAGGGGGAGAAAAATTTTAAAAAAATTAGAAAATTTGAAAATTCCAAAAATATTGAAAAATTTAAAAAATGAGTTTTGTTGTGAAAAAGAGGAAATGATAGTAAATCAGTGGACTATCACAGCACGCTAAAGAAATGTAATGTCAAAAGTAATAAACGGTCTCACTGATGATGTGACGATAGGTTTTCGTACATTTAGTAGATTTATTCGGGATATAAACCTAAAATTTCAAACTTGTGAAATTCGTGGGGAACACTACTTGGATATATAGGTAACCCCTGAAATCTCGTTTGAAAGGTCTCGTATTCTGATATACTAGGTGGTTATACTCTATGTCTGGGGTATTATTCCGGGACTTCTGCTGAACGGTGGTTCTGACCTAGTCCTTGGCTAATACTTTATCCAAAATGCTTGAAACATAGCATTATAGCCCTCAGATTGATTAAACAATAAAATTGATAATCATCTGTTGTAGCTAAAAAGATTCTCTAAAGGGAACACACTGCAAAGTCGAAGCTGATATCTCTCTGCGTATACGGAAGTATCGACCTGAGATCCCTCAGTCTTCGCATACCCTAATTTATGTACAGACATCATTGTAGTATTCTTGCCTGTAAGACTGAATATTGAGATTCTGGATACGGGAGTATATTCAAGAGGTGGGACACATGAATTGAGCTAAGTTCTTAAAACATCTAAATCGTATCCTGAATAGATTGAAAATTGTGTGAAAATTTAAGAGGACAACTATATCGTCAATCGAGGTGAATCGTTTAGAACTTAAAATGATTAAAGCTTAACGGTGCTAGTGATTTGTCTCATGAACTGATATGATCCTCTTACACAAACTCACAAAAATATTATTTGTATATATTTGTTTACTGCTTTTCATTCAAAAACAAAAATCCAAAAAGATTTTCGGAGTGTTTTAGCATAAATTTTTGAAAAGTCAAAAAGATTTTCGACAGCTGATTTTGAAGAGCTGATTTTCAAAATTCGAGGGCTAATCATGATGAACAGGTTTGGGAGAATATGTTGAAAACTTTGAATGTCATATACAAATGTTTTAAAAGATTGTGGGTTGAGTTAATCAAGGTCATTCATTTGAACTTGATGTAACTAATATGTTTGTTGAAAATGATGTCTACCAGTAAGTTTACTAAATTCAATTGTCATAAATTTGTGAAACTTATATTGAGGTAGAGGATATGCAGGTTAACCAGGTTTCAAGTCCTGAGCAGATGCAGAACAAAGCCAGGAATTGATCCTGAACTTGTGAAACGATGAAAGTCAGACTACGATCCCGACAGCTGAGTCTAAGGGGGAGTCTGAAGACGAGCTCAACGCAAACGGAAGCGTGTAAGGAGCCAGGTATCGTTCCTGGAAGAGCTTGTATCTGGAAATCCAGGTGTCGATCCCAAAAGCATGGAAGCTTGACGAAAGGGGGAGCCTGAAGAAAAAGAGTCTAAGCGAGAGGGGGAGCAACGGAAGCTCGTAAACAGATCCACGGGGATTCTGTTTGAGAAAAAGGGAGTCTATGGTTGCTGAAACCGTCAAACCTTCAAGAAGACTCAGAGAGAGAGAGAAAGTCAAGTTGCTACGAGTTTGACTACAGATTGACTGCGGCAATATCCAAGGGGGAGTCTCTTAGTGCAGAATGTCTATCGCCTTCGTCAATCGGAACCGTAGCTGAAATAGAAGTAAAATAGGCTTTATATTGTAATTTGTAAACAACAGGCAAGGTGGCATTATTGTAAATAAGGGGAAATCCCTTATAATCTTGTGCCTATAAATAGGAGTCTTAGGGTTTAGATTTAAGACTTTTGCCACATTAGAGCTTGGAGAGCTTAGGTGCTTAGAGAGAGAAACTAGAGTGAGAAAGTGGCAAAACGTGATTCACGGAGCTTGTAATCGTTACATCATCAATGGAATCACGACATTAGTACGTTATTGAGTGTTCGATCACATACGTTCACGGATTCCGCACGTCGAATGTACGTTACCCAATCGAACGGTATCGAAACCGGTCCTAACATTTGTAATCATGACGAAATCCTGGTAATTAATAACGAAATCTTTCGTAATTATTAACCTGACCTTTCGGGCTTGAAGGGTAACTTTGCAATTTGGCCCTCGATTATTTACAACTAAGGGCCTCGTGTTATTCACTCGCACTGTTAAGTCCCCGGTTAATTTATTAATTATTCGGAAAGCCTTAACTTTCATTGTTGACGCTTTTAACCCTTCTTATACGAATTTGACCACAACTTTCTCGTTTTAAAACGGAACTTCGCGGAATTTATACAGTATATTCTAGTGAGCGTATAACACTGTTACAAAGCCTCGGGAGCGTTAAAGGGTCACTCAGAGGTATAATTAAACATGTTGACACAGTTAACCCCTGTAGCTTGTAATCTCTCACTTTCTTCCGCGTTTCGCTTCCGTACGATCCATGATTTATTCGTTTGAAGGTACGAGCGTCATTTAGGGTTACTTTACAGTATATCTACCCTTGTTTGACATTTATAACCCTCGAACTCACATACTTTTAAGGTTTGTCAATATTAGTCCTTTATTTAATATCAATGCCACGTGTAATCAAACAACACGTGTTAACACATCATTGGACACAAAAATTCGAGGTGTTACATCCTCACCCCCTTAAAATAAATCTCGACCCGAGATTTTACTCAAATAAATAACGGTATTTTTCTTTCATTGTGGCTTCGACTTCCCACGTGTATTCGGGACCTCTACGAGCATCCCATTTGACCTTTACAATCGGTACGTGCTTTTGTCGAAGCTTTTTCACCTGTCGATCTTCAATCGACAATGGCTTCTCTACGAATTTCAAGCTCTCATCTATATGCACATCTGTGTGTGGGATCACCAATGATTCATCGTCGAAGCACTTCTTGAGATTGCAGATGTGAACACATTGTGAATTCCATTGAGCTCTTCAGGCAAGTTCAACTTATAGGCGACTGATCCGACACGTTCAATGACCTCAAAAGGTCCTATGTACCTCGGACTCAGCTTACCCTTCTTTCCGAAACGCATCACCCCCTTCCAGGGTGACACTTTAAGCAACACCTTTTCACCTACTTCGAAGTGAAAATCCTTACGCTTCGGATCAGCGTAGCTCTTCTGCCTATCGCGGGCAGCCTTGAGACGTTCCCGAATATGGACAATCTTGTCCGTTGTCTGGAAAACTATCTCTGGTCCTGATAATTGGACCTCTCCTACTTCCGCCCAACACACACGCGATCTACATTTCCTACCGTATAATGCCTCGAAAGGCGCAGCCTTTATGCTGGTATGGTAGCTATTATTGTAGGAGAATTCGATTAGGGGTAGGTTCTTATCCCAGTTACCACCTAAATCTATAGCACACGCGCGTAGCATGTCCTCTAACGTTTGAATGGTACGCTCACTCTGACCGTCCGCCTGTGGATGGTAAGCCGTACTGAAGTTCAAACGAGTGCCCAAAGATTGCTGGAAACTCTTCCAGAAATGAGACGTGTATCGAGTATCTCGGTCTGAGATAATAGACACAGGTATGCCATGTAAGGCTACAATCTTATCAACATAAAGTTGGGCTAACATATCGGTGCTATACGTCTCCTTGATGGGTAAGAAATGAGCTGATTTAGTCAGCCTATCGACTATGACCCATATTGTGTCGTTTCCTTTCCTTGTTTTGGGTAACTTGGTTATGAAATCCATAGTTACGCATTCCCACTTCCACTCGGGAAGTTCAGGCTGTTGTAGCAAGCCAGATGGCTTTTGGTGCTCGGCTTTGACTTGAGCACAAGTCAAGCACTTTGCTACATGGGCGGCTACAGACTTTTTCAAGCCTATCCACCAATAGTTTGCCTTTAAGTCTTGATACATTTTATCTGCTCCCGGATGGACCGAATATTTGGAACTATGGGCTTCCTGGAGGATAACATCTCGTAGTCCTCCATAAATCGGAACCCATATTCGTCCGTTTAATCTAAGGATTCCATCCTTGCTAAGAGTCAACTGTTCTTCAGTTACTCCTAACTTTTCCTTAGGATAATTAGCTTCCAACACAGCCTCTCGCTGTGCAGCTAATATCCTTTCAATCAAATTATTCTTGACTTCAATGCTCTTGGCATTGATTCGAATAGGTTTCACCCTTTCTTTTCTGCTTAGGGCATCAGCGACTACATTCGCTTTGCCGGGATGGTACCTGATCTCACAGTCATAATCATTCAGGGTTTCCATCCAGCGGCGTTGCCTCATGTTCAACTCCTTCTGATTAAACAGATGTTGAAGGCTTTTGTGATCAGAATAGATCACAAACTTGATACCATAGAGGTAATGCCTCCACAATTTCAGTGCAAATACAACGGCACCCAATTCCAAGTCGTGGGTGGTGTAATTCTTTTCGTGCACCTTTAATTGTCTTGAAGCATAGGCGATCACCTTGCCTTTCTGCATAAGCACACACCCCATGCCAGTGTGCGACGCATCGCAGTAAACTACGAATTCATCTGTACCTTCCGGTAGTGTCAACACAGGTGCGTTGCTTAGCTTCTGCTTCAGAATTTCGAAGGACTCTTGCTGCTTTGGGCCCCAAATGAACTTTTCTTTCTTCTTGGTTAGGGAAGTTAAGGGCGCAGCAATCCTTGAGAAATTCTCAATAAATCTCCTGTAGTATCCTGCTAACCCCAGGAAACTACGAATTTCGGTAGGCATCTTTGGCTCTTGCCAGTTCATGACTGCCTCCACCTTAGCGGGATCCACCTGGATACCACGCTCACTTACAACGTGACCCAAAAATTGAACCTCTCGTAGCCAGAATTCGCATTTAGAGAATTTGGCGTAGAGTTTCTCACGCTGTAGCAATTCGAGAATACAACGGAGGTGTTTCTCGTGGCCAGCTTGGTTCTTTGAATATATGAGGATATCGTCGATGAAGACGATGACAAATTTGTCCAAGTACGGTTTGCAGACGCGATTCATGAGATCCATGAACGCAGCCGGTGCATTTGTGAGCCTAAAAGGCATCACTAGGAACTCATAGTGACCGTAGCGAGTCCTAAATGCTGTCTTATGCACATCTTCATCTCTGACCTTTAGTTGATGATAGCCCGACCTTAAGTCGATCTTCAAGAAGTAGCTCGCTCCTTGTAGTTGATCGAATAGATCGTCGATCCTTGGCAAAGGATATCTATTCTTTATGGTAACTTTGTTCAGCTCACGGTAATCGATGCACAACCGCATCGATCCGTCCTTCTTCTTTACAAATAGGACAAGTGCTCCCCAGGGAGACGAACTAGGTCTGATAAAACCTTTTGCCAACAGTTCATCCAACTGGGTCCTTAATTCTTTCATTTCCGTCGGAGCAAGCCTGTAAGGCGCTCTAGCTATAGGAGCTGCTCCAGGTATGATATCTATTCTGAATTCCACTTGTCTATCTGGTGGTAAACCAGATAGTTCTTCGGGGAAAACCTCGGAATATTCAGAAATAACAGGAAGATCCTCTATCTTCGGCTTGGGCTCTTCAATTATCACCTGAGCCATGTAAATGACACAGCCTCTGTTCAAACATCTAGAAGCCTTGAGCATAGATACATCTTTGGGCAATCCATACTGCGTATCTCCTCGAATGGTAAGCGATTCACCACTCGGAGTCTTTAGCACTATATGCCTTTTGTTGCAAATGATTTGGGCCTGATTACGGGATAACTAGTCCATGCCTAGAACAATGTCGAAACCCGCTAGTTTGAAAGGAAGTAGAGATAGAGGAAAAGAATGGTTCTTAATGGATATTTCACATCCCTCTAGAACAGTGGAGACGGTTTCTATCGTGCCGTCTGCTAACTCTACCTCGTATTTCACATCTAGGGTTTTGATAGGCATATTCAATAGTTTGCAAAATTTTTGATCTACAAAGGATTTATCAGCGCCTGAATCGAAAAGTACTCTTGCAAATATATTGTTTACGAGAAAAGTACCTGTAAGTACATTGTCGTTCAGCACAGCCTCCTTTGCATCCATACGGAAGACTCTCGCATTTGTCTTCTTATTCTCTTCTGGTTTCCTGGCATTCTTGGGACAGTTACTCTTGATATGCCCCTTTTCATTGCAACCATAGCATGTTGCATCTTTGATTTTCTTGCAGTCCACTGTCTTATGGTCCTTGGACTTGCATAGTCCACAGGCAAAAGACTTTGGCTGGGACTGTGAATTCGACCCAAACCTACATTTTCCAGAATGGGGTTTCTGGCATATTTTGCATTTGGGCCTTTCTCCAGCTTGCCCATCTTTCTTTGCTTCAGTCCCTCTCTTGCCTTCACCGTTTCCACGGTGTTTCTTTCCTGACCTACGTGAGGTGTCGTCCTCACGTTTCCTCTTTTCCGCCTCCTTGCTCCTTAGCGTCCTCAGACGGACAGCATCTAAAGTGAGGGACAAGGAGAGGTCAGTTACTAACCTGAAGGTCGTCGGCCGAGAGGCCTTCACACTAGCCTTTATCGCAGGCTCTAAGCCCCCAATGAAACGGGCGATTCTTCTGGACTCTGGTGTCACAAGGTACGGGACCAGGCGAGACATCGTATTGAAGCTCGTCAAATAGGCCTGGCAGTCCAGGTTTGTCATCACCAGTGACACAAAATCAGACTCGATCTTCTCTACCTCATGTTGAGGACAGTAGTTTTCCTTAATGAGCGCAATAAATTCCTCCCATGTCATCTTGTATAGAGCAGACTTACCCGATGCTTGTACCAACGCTCTCCACCATGCTAGGGCCTCGTGTGACAACCCTCACTAAACCAGGTATCCGTACGACTTAATTAACTATTAATTGCTGCTTAATTACTGTGCTTAACTGAGATTACTGATGAACTGCTACTTGACTGTTGATATTTGTACATATCTGCATCATACTTTGATTTCCGTCACTACATTATTTACGTACTGAACTCTAGTGACAAACATGATGCACTAAAAGCACAGTAGCATTTGAACGGATAACCTATTGAACATGCTGATATAGCCAGCATCAGGCAGACACTGCCTCTAAAGGCCTGAATGAGCCAGAAATATTTTTACTACACCCAGAGTGTGTGTAGGGATACAAGGGTTGTAGAACTGCGTCTCTAGGAATAAGATATAATGATTGGATGTGCCTAAAACGTACTCTAAGCACAAAACACAGCACTTTTATTAACATACCAGCTTCTAGCTAACTAATAAAGTGCCAAAACATGAGGAAGTATTCCTGACACTTTGCAGAATAAGATGTGTCGCTAAAAATATTATTTACGACGCTTAAAAGAATACTTAAGCACTTTAACGGATTACAATCCAACCGAACAACCGGACTATACCCGGAACATAAAAATATTGCCAGAAATATTATTAGTCTTTTTCTGAGCCAGTTAGGGTCCTTGATTACCCTAACACCCGCGATATAACGCATCATACAACTAACGGAGTTAACCCCTAAAGTTAACCTACTTAACGTAACTAAACACTAACTAAGCAATTGAAAACAAACCAAGTGACCCCCCCCCCAATGGGATCGGCCAAACTAGGGGAACCAAGGAAGTACACTTTTGATTATTATAATGGTGTATGTTTAATATCAAGGGGACACGAGAACCGTTGGACGATAAACATGATTTTGCCTATAAATACTACCCTTAAACACAAGAGTTTCTCACACCACAAATCACCAACTCCACTCTTTCTCTCTTGCTCTCCCCACTCTCGGCCGAAGACCCCCCACCCCCATCCATCATTTGTCGGCTCTTGTTCACCCATTCCAAGCATATACAAGCTTCACGGGTTACGTATTAGGAGGCTTGAAGCAAACGGAAGTGGAAGGACCTCATTACTTCGCTTTTATCCACCTCATTTTCGCCTAGAATCTTCCCTAGCCCCGAGCTAGAGGTATAATGTTTAAAACTCACTCTCGATCATATCTAAAGTGGTTAATATGATTTATAACGGTTAAAATGCGAAAACCCATCTTTTGAATCTTTAAAGTTCACTAAAACTTGAATTTTGTTGGATAAAGGATCATAACTTGTGTAAAAGTTGTAGTGTTTGAATATGGTGATTATTTAGGCCCGATCTACGTTGTGGTGGCTCTGATCATCGTTTAACCCGACTTTGTTAAGATCATAGATCTTGACATAAGCTTGTTTCTATCGGTACAAGGGTTAAAAGGTGAAACTCTACCACACGGAAGACATGAACTTGTGTAAAAGTATTTTGACTTGTAAAATAGTATTTAAAACTAGCGGATCTACGCATGTACAAGTGGTATATTCGTAGAACCAAGTGTCGAGAAAATCATGTTTTATAAAAGTCGGATGACACACTAACAAATATAATTTTTACAAACTACAAGTGTATAAACACTTGTGAAACGAAAGATCGGACAAAGTAACAATTTTTATAAAAGATGACGGGAAGTTGTAGAGAATGATTTATTCTAAAAACGGGGTTTTTACAAGATTAAACTATTTTACACATAGATCCACCAAATATAAGGAGATCTACACTATAGTTTTCGGAAAAACTACAAGTTCATGTAATAATGCGATTTACATACTAGTCGGCAAGTTTGGTGTGTTGAAATTAGTTTGATGTGTCGGAAATTGATTGGTTGATTTAAAGAAGTGTTGAAATGATTTTGTAAAAGAAAATGATACGCTTGAAAGCGTGGCCACCTCCAGTTACAGGGGAAACTCTGGCGAAATTTTTCTAAAAATATAACACTTAGAATTATTTACAAGTGTTAAACTATTTTGAGATGTTTTCAAAATATATTTCGCCATGACTTTTTTTATTAAATAATCGGAGGTGGGATTTTCACAAAAACTAAACGTGATAAATATTTATTCGATAAATATATTTTTCACCACACTGTTTATGATTATTTTGTGAAAATATATAAATATTATTTTTAGAGTAAAAATAATATTTACAAACGTTGACGAACCCAAAATAATACAAACGCTTACACGACAAACGTATAAGTTACAACGGTAATTACTATTACCACTTAATCGTTAAAACGTAACTTACGCTTTATACGGAAATATTCATAAACGCGTATTTTGTCAAGGTATTATTTTGGAAAGTATTAAGTGAAGAGAAAATATAATATTTTTGAGAAAAATATTTATATTTTGGAATGAGAAGTTAAAATATATTATGTGGGACTTAATGATATAATACGAATACACATGTATTAAATCCCCCATCCTTGGGAAGGAAATTAAATACCAAGTATATACAAGGAACGGTTGTCTAACTGTTTCCCAAAACTTAAACTGTAAAGCTAAGGCACGGCCATCCGTCTAATAGAATTAGCACATGTAGGTCGTTGCACAGCTGCCTGACATTCGGAGTACTTGGTATAGCGACGCACTGACTGTGAGTTCATGTCCCCCTTTTCTCTTAACTGTTTTCAGTTTTCTAAACTGCGGGGGTGAAATACATGTTACAATGGTTATGATTACTTTATACATGGTATGGTTAGCGTAAGGAGGGTTACTTTTAGATCATGTGAATGGGTAGGCGGAAACTTGAGGTCATTAATCCTCAGGGTAGGGCCGAGGGGCAGGAGCGGTAGATCTATTTGGGTGTAGCGAGCCCAGTCCCAGGTCTAGCATAACGGACCTTGGGATGACTTTGTTCCCGACGCATAAATTTGCTAGGTTTGAGCCTTCCTACTTGCATTTCACACATATCAATGGCCTTGCAAACCATTGGTGATCTCTTTTTCCTTATTTGCTACATACCAGGGTTTTTGATAAATACAAAGGTTTATTTACTCACTTTCGCATGAACTCGCTCAACATTATTGTTGATTTTTCAACTTACATGTATTTCAGGGAATTAAAGATCTGGCACGGTATGGCATGTTTTCCGCTGCATTAGTCACCGAGGTCATCCAGGGTTTGGGGAATGTGACTCTTTCCTGGACAAGTCACAGTCCTCGAATCATGTTATGTTATGTTATGTTTAGGGTTGTAATGTTTGTGGGACAAGTTTATGGTTGATAGGGTGTTAACCCGTTAAGACAATGTTTTGATATTTTTATTTTAATGGATGATCTTGCATATTTTTAATTCATATAGCTTTGTTATGATTAAGCTATGGTATTAAGAAGTCACACCAAATTAACCACGCTTCCGCAAAGCCAGGGTGTGACAGCTTGGTATCAGAGCTCTGATCATAGCGAACTAGGATTCCTTCTTGAGTCTAGACTATGATCACTAGGGCTCTCACGAAAACATTTTTACTGCATACCACTTAAGTCCAGATCCAAAACCTTTTTATAAAACAAATGTTGAGCACATTTTATTTATTATTTTTAGGCTCAGTCTGGGAGGCTGAGGCTCGGTCTGGGAGGCCGAGGCTCGGTCCAATGGATCGAGGTAGTTGACTAGTGGGACTAGGGAGTCAGTCTGGGAGGCTGGGAGAATTGACTAGTGGGACTAGGGAGTCAGTCTGGGAGGCTGGGAGAATTGACTAGTGGGACTAGGGAGTCAGTCTGAGAGACTGGGAGGCTAGTGGGACTAGGAAGAGCAGTCTGGGAGGCTGGGAAAATTGGCTAGTGGGACTAGGAAGGACAGTCTGGGAGGCTGGGAGGCTAGTGGGACTAGGAGGATTATGTGATTATTATTTGGTAACTTATGTGATTACCTGATTTACTGATTATTTGTGCATATTTGTGTTTGTGTTACAGACACATGGACTCACCAGGCACGGGTGATTCGGATACCACCGGACCTTTACCCATAGTATCTGACGACATTATATCCTCAGAGCACGAGGTGCATACCTCCGATTACACGAGCACTGATGACGATGACTTCCAGCCCTTCGCTCTGCCCGATGGCGCTGATGAGCCTATTGATGACCCCCCTGCTGAGTACTTACCCCTAGTTGTGATACCAGCTCCTATACCTTTAGCTGTCTATCCCGCATATGACTTGCTACTCAACGCCGAGGCTGACGGCGATATCGATTTGTTTGAGGACGAGCCTTTTGAGGATGAGATTCCGGATGCAACCCTTCTTCCCGCTGGCGATCTTCTGATGATCGATAACGCCCCTGCTGAGGACTCACCCGCACATTCACCGGTCCCAGACTCCTTTGAGTCTATGGCATCCGCACCTTCTCACGAGGTGAGCGTACAGCACTTTGCACACGACTCGGATCCTGACCAGGCTTCCTCTGCTGCACCTATTCCGAGCTTTGCATTTGAGCATGACGACATAGAGGATTCTGATCCCATTTTCCCTCCGGGATTCGACCCGGATCACGACATTGAGTTTATCCCGATGGACCAGCTCATGGAGGACCCCGCTGATCCAGTTGACCCTATTGATCCTGAGTTCGACTTTGATATGGCTTTTGATGACCATGAGCCTGCCTTGGCTCCTGAGCAGGCAGCTGCTCTAGATCCTATGCCCGAGCATGACCCCGTACATGCTGGCGTCCCAGTTGAGCCCGTTCTGGCTGACCCACCCATTGATGATCATCTGGAGGGTGATCATGTTGTTGCTATCGATCCTGTTATTGATCCACTTTTTGTTGCTGATATACCGGTTGACCATCCTATTGCACCAGTTGACCCTGTCGTTGCTCCTCCATTTGATCCCATTCCACTCGAGCCTGAGCACGCACTATTTGCTGACCACATGGATCCACCCGATGAGGATGCTCAGCACGGTTGGATACCTGCTGACGAGGACGTTCCACCTTTGCCCCCTCAGATCCCCGTTACACGATCTGTTGATTTTACTTTTCAGGTTCCTCAGTTTGTACCTCCAGCGAGGCCTGGAGAGGGCTCTTCAGCCCATCCTTTTGGGCACGTACCGATGTCTATTCCTTTCATGCCCCAGATGTCATCTGTTCCACCCTCTACTTCATCATTTCATGTGGCACCATTTGACCCCACCAGTGAGCCTTTGCTTTGGTCGACGCCATCAGCCATGCCACCTACTGATCCATACCATCCGTTTCATGTTGGACACACTATAGAGGACGTTTTGATGTCCTTCGTTCATCAGCATGAGTCGCACACGCAGCGTCTCCAGGAGCTCGAGAGAGCTCAGCTGCCACCATGTTCATGCCATGGTCAGATACACTCCCCTCTTCAGCCAGGTCGATCATTACCCCCAGATTTTGCTGCTCGTCTCTTTACACTAGAGCAGCAGGTTGCTTCTGTTATCCGCACTCAGCAGGCTATGGAGGAGGATTGGCTTCTGTTACGCCGCTTGCTTTACCCTCACTTTCCCCCTCCTCCCCCGCCATCCGCATAGAGCTCATCAGTGCTATATAGGTAGACGTTGGTGAGACGACAGCGATTGTGACTGCACAGCATTTTGGAGACCAGCTGATGATACTGACTTTTGTTGACACTTATTTGATGTACTTGATGTATTTGACACTGACATGATATAGTTTTTGGACAGGGGTGATGTAGCCCCTAATTGATTGATGATTGTATGACACAGTGATGTACTGATACACTTACTACATTGTGGTCTCGATATATATGGCAATCGCAGTATTCTCACCATATCTGATTCACTTGATTGCTTATTTATATTTTTGTGACATGGGATGTTGGGACATGGGATGTTGTGTATATAATACTTGTGACATGGGATGTTGGGACATGGGATGTTGTGTATATAATATTTGTGACATGGGATGGTGTGTGTATAATAATCGTAACATGGGATGTTGTGTGTGATATATTGATAACATGAGATGTTATGTGCTATTACTATTACTATATATGTATGCTTACTATGGCCTGACCGACGTATACATCTTTAGAAGATGCCGCCAAGACGTCAACCTCAGCCAATGCCTACTACTCAGGATGAACTACAGCAAGTCATTGCTGCTGCTATTGCTCAATATGCTGCCTCTCAAGGAGGAATGAGTGGAAGCAACTCCGGCAACACGGGCAACAACAACAATCCACCACATGGGTGCACCTACAAACAGTTCTTGGACTGCAAGCCCGTAAACTTCGATGGCACAGGTGGTACTGTTGCTTTCGTCCGCTGGGCTGAGAGAACCGAGTCCGTACTTCGCATGAGCAAATGCGCGTTGGATCAACAAGTCACTTACATCTCAGGGCTATTTTTGGATGGAGCCCTATCATGGTGGAATCTACAAGTCCAAACACTGGGCGAAGCTGCTGCTTACGCACTGACGTGGACCGAGCTGAAAGAACTCATGCGCAAGAAGTACTGTTCTCGCGCTGAAATTCAGAGATTGGAGACCGAGTTCTGGCATCTAAAAATGGAAGGTCCTAAGATAGCAGAGTATGTTCAGAGGTTCCATGACTTGTCGCATGTGGTACCCTACATGGTTACACCTGAGTTCAAGAGAATTGAACGCTTCATTTAGGGATTGGCTCCTCAAATAATCAGCATGGTGACCTCATCCAAACCTGCAACTATCACAGAAGCCATTGATTTGAGTGTGGCTCTCACCGAAGAGGCAATTCGGTTGAACAAGTTTGATGAAACTGAGCCCAAGAAAAAGGAGACTCATGTGGAGTCGTCAGGTGGGAATAAACGGAAGTTTTCAAATTTCAAGCAGGGCACCGGGATGGTGGTTAAGAAAGGGGAATCGAATGCGCCAGCTCAAGATACAGCTGGTGGGAGAAAGAAAAGTAAGGGATATATGGGTGCACAACCCAAGTGCAACTCATGCCAACGACATCACTCTGGTCGTTGTGGGTTAAAGGTTTGTGAAGCGTGTGGGAAGGCTGGCCACCTGAAGGAGACTTGTTGGGCCACTGCTGGCCGGGGAGGCCAAGGAGGATACGGGAATAGGAACAACCGTGGTGGTGCTGGGAACCGCCCACAAGGAAACCAGGGAGGTGATGGAAACCGTGCCAATCATGCTAACCAAGCGGGCACCGTGAATCGAAATCAGGGAAACAACCAAGCGGGAAATAATGGTGGGAACGGGCAGAGGCCCGGATGTTTTAACTGCGGTGATGTTGGGCATTACAAAAGGAATTGCCCAGAATTAAACCAAGCACGCGGAAGGGTTTTCAACATAGAAGCAAGGGAAGCGTGCCAGGATCCCAATGTTGTCACTGGTACGTTCCCTGTAAACCAACGCTATGCATCCGTTTTGTTTGATACTGGTGCCGATTACAGCTTCGCATCGTTAGAATTTAAGAATATGCTTGGTTTAGCCGCTTGTAAATTAGATATTCCATACTCGATCGAATTAGCGAATGGGAAGTTAGTAGAGGCTAACGAGGTGATTCGAGGTTGCGTAACCGAATTGGGAGAACGCGAGTTCGCTCTTGTAACACCCCGTGTTTTCCAAAAGTCAAAGTCAAGTGTTGACTGTTATTGGAATTAAAGATTAATAAAGATTAATTTCATTTTAGTTTCATTTTGATTTTCGTATTATTTGGAGTAAGTGTTGTATAATCAAACTAATCGACCGATAATCGAACTGTGAATCAACGACCGACTGTGAATGATAGGAAGTAACAATGCAATAAAGCTAGTCAATCAATAATCAAGCTAATCAAATCAATCATCAAACTCAAGTGTGGGGATTTTAGTACTTTTTATACGTGTGTGTGTGCCTTATGTGTTACTTGTGCATGTTTACTTTTATGTTAAAGTGTGTGGTGAATCAATCAAATCAGTCAAGACTCAAAGGTGAATCAAACTCTATCGAACTCGAATCCAAATCGTGGTGTAAGGATGCTTGTATGTTAGATATAGTAGTTGGAACTAAAAGTAATTTGATTAGGAATTCTATCATTCTCAAATCATCGTTCACCGAAGTCGAAATATCAGAAATCGTCGCGAAACACTCAAAACTAGGCAAGCCGTTCGAACAGGGCAACCTGATCGAACAGGCTAGCCGATCGAACAGGGCAACCTGATCGAACAGGCTAGCCGATCGAACAGGCTGTTCGATCGGACAGCTGCTCGATCAGGAATGCTGTTCGATCAGCTGACCCTTTCCTCTTTTGGAAGCCTATAAATAGGGCTGTCTTTGTCAAACTTTCCACTTTTGGAAAAGCTCTGACCGACCAGCCTCTTCTTCTCACTAAATCTCAGATTTCTCTCAAACCGGTAAGTATTTCACTCTAATCCTTGTACGTTTTTGTTCATTAATCGATTCTCCATCTTTCTATCTTTCAAAATCTGAATTTCATCCATGAAATCACCAAGATCTAGGTGTTCTTGAGTGATGTCATCATGGTGTTCTTGGTGTTCATCAAGAACTTCATGTTCTTGACTTCATTCAACCATGAATAAGCTAGATCTAACCGATTTCCACATCAATAACCTAAAATCTTCCAAAGATCTTAACATTTCACGGTGGAAAAGGATTGGAAGATGGGTTTTCATCTATCTTTCAACTCTTTTACACTCAAAAAGGTGAAAACGGGACTTGAACCGATTTACAAATCCATCTAAACAAACACATGGTTCAAGATTCGGGTTCTACCGAGAGATATACCGATTTCGGGTTAAACGTTAAACTTAGGTTCCAAGCCGTCTCTGACCGAGTTTGGGTGATTCCTGCTCGAGTCAGTAGACTAAGTAGGGACTTCAGTTTTGTGGTTCATCTCGTAGTCAAAATATCTCTAAAACACCAACAAATAACGGGAATAACCAAGTGTTAAGTGATAGGTTAACCGAATCGAGAAGCTGGCCGAACGGCTAGGCTGTTCGATCGAACAGCCCAACCGAACGACTATGCCAGCCGATCGGCTAGGCTAACCGATCGACTAGCACTTAGACCCACCAACTCACAAAGGTGTAGTATTGACGAGGTACTGTTCGATCGACTACGCCACTCGATTGTAATCATTACTGCTCGAATCATGAGATACTATACTTTAAAACACTTAGACTTTTTGAAACAATGGAATGTCACCCGATCGAGCATGCTAACCGATCGAGTGACATCTTACCAAGTCTGCAATGCTAACCGATCGGTTGGGCTAACCGATCGAACAGCTGTTCGATCGGCCAACCCGAAAGGTAGTACAAACCATCATACACAAACACATCCTTCTCATCAAAGGAAGAAACAATCCACTTGAAGGAACCAGCCGATCGAGCCAGCCGGCCGATCGAATGGATGTTCGAACGGACTTTCAAACCAATCGAACAGCCCACTCGATCGAACTGCTGTCCGATCGAATGGCCTACTCGATCCAAGTACATTGTTTACTTTTTCCGCGTTACTCATCGTTGTGTTATCGAACTATTCAGGCTAACCTATTCTCAGTGCTCCCTTCAATCCACCTCAATCACTGTGAGTATACTCGATCCCTTTTTGCTTTCAGCACTTTTGGGTGTTACATACGTAATCTATCAAATTCACAAACAACACAAACTATTTGAACGCTAACCTACTTGCATGTATTACTTGTCTAAATGATTGCTGTTTATTATGTTTACACGTGGAGTGCTATCTGCCTGCTTTAGCAACGTAGTACTATAGTTTGGACTCAGCACCCGTTCACACGGGGGTTGCTAAGGACAATTACTTGCATGGATTACGGTGGTAATCATGTATTGCGAACTGTCTCGGACAGTCAACTTGAAGTCATTGGTATCGATGGTCCCATGTCGATAATTTACATGCATCGTTTGCCCTTGTGTACGTGCTTGGTTATGCGTAAACTATTCGAACTCTATATGCTATATCAAACTTGTGTACTCACCTTTACATTATATGTATTGACTTTTATTTTAACGTATGTGACAGGTGTTTAAGCTACTAGCGTGCTAGGGAAGCGAAGCAATAATAAGCTTCTAGGAGCCTGTGACCTTAGGACAGTGTCCACGTGCCTGTTCCAGGGCCATAATTATCTGTAGATCTTGTACTGGCACCTGTAGTCAGTAAGATTTACAGTTAGTCGTCTAGAAGTCTTAAAACAATATTTACATTCGGTCTGTAATAATTAAGAACATGAGTTGTCGGAACAGTTCCCATATTGTTTGGTTGATTTCTATGATAACTTGTTATTATTTGGGACACGGTATGGGACGTGTTATATAACTGAATTGTATGATAGTTGTTGTGGAAACTTCTGAACAATCTGTTTCGCTCAGTGCCGCGCCCCGATGATTCCGCCATCGGTTGGGGTGTGACAGATTGGTATCAGAGCCATAACTATAGGGAATTAGGTTAGACACGATCTAGTCCGGATCGCTGTCTTAGAGACCTAGACTATAGTTAGGAACCAAGAGACCAAGTTTATGTGCTTATTTTATGATTGTTTCCTTCTATTCTATCATTACATCCGAACTCCGAGCCAAATTTCGTAATTTGGACGGGATTAGGAGTGAAACCCGCAAATTCCTGCCTAAATTACAAATTTTTGCCAATTGTTTTGTGCAAACTTCTATCAACAAACGGGGGAGAATTATACCAAATTAGGGCTGAAACCCGTAATTTGATGAAAATTTTCCTCTAGATTTTCTTAAAACAAGGAAGAAGTTGCTGAGCTAGGGGTGAAACCCTAACCTTGGCAGTTATTCCAACTTTATTTTATCTCGCCAAGGCAATTGACGGACTTCAATGACCTGAACTCACGAGTATGGCCTAGAATGCGCATGCATAATGCCCAAGAATCGAGGCAGAAACATGTCCCCTAGAGTCGAAAGTGACGACAAGTCAACTGTGAATAGTTAAATTGCCATGGTTAGTCGAAGTCTAGTAGCCGCAGACAATCCATTTTCCGATTTTGAGTGTTGTTTTGTTGAATTTATATGATTTACCTGTTTACGTGTTCTAAGATTCGTGGGTTACTCCATTTGTTATCAATCTGCGTGACCTTTGTTGCTATCCTATCTCGGTTCGAATCCCTGTTGATGTGATCTAAACGAAACCAGTATGCTACGCTACGCCATACTAAGCTACTCGATGTGTTGTATGTGACCGCTATATTCAAAACTTAGAGGTAGTCAGGAAACTAAGTGTGCTACTAAGTACTGTTAGGAGGAATTACGTGGCATTAATTACCTCTGTGATAAAATTTCGTACGTGTTTAGGAAATTAAGTGCTCTATTTGCTTAATTGCTTACGTGCTCTAATTGCTTCTGTGCTTATGTGTTTCTGTGGTTATGTGCTTATGTGTTTATATGTGTTACGTGACGTGAGATGCGATGTGATTCTAAGCTTTAGTAAACTAAGACGTGCGAGATTCGTTGTGTTGAGCCCTATGGCGATGTCTATTGCAGACCATGTCGTCATCATCAAAGCCTCGCCAAACTCTTACCCGTCAGGAAAAGAGAGATCGACGTCTCGCCGCGATCATCTCAAGGTCTGTGGCAAAAGCCGTCAGTGATGTGTTCGAGAACGCAAGCAAGTCATCTGAGGAATCCAGAACCCTCACGCCCAAAGACTCCAACAAAGCTACTTTTAGCTTCAAACAATTCAAGGCATGTGGGCCAAAAGAGTTTACCGGTGAAGATGGCCCTACGGCTCTGTTTCATTGGTTTGACTCGGTAGAAGTCACCCTTCGTCAAAGCGGATGCCCAGATCACCTCCGTACTCTCAATGCTACCGGTGTCTTCCAGTCGCGAGCTTTGGACTGGTGGACCGCGGAAAGGAACAAGCGCGGGAACGACGCTGCATACGAGCTGACGTGGAAAGAATTGAAAGCGATCATGATGGACGAGTTCTGTCCTCCCCACGAACGCCAAAAGTTGGAGGATGAGTTCTGGAGTATCAAGCAAAAGGAGGGAGACAACGCTGGTCTCACTGCCCGTTTCAAACAACTGAGCATTATCTGTCCAGACCAGGTCAAGACTCCCGAGATGACCATCAAGAAATACATCCGTGCTCTTCCGGATTGTGTTGCAGATTATGTGTTCGCTGCCAAACCCGCATCAATCGAGGAAACCTACCTGCTCGCTGCCGAGATTAACGACAAGCGAGTTAAGGCTGGTGTCTGGGATAAGCCATCCAAGTCGTTGCACCAAGTTACTGCCGCATCAACCGACAACCCTACTGCTCAAGCCTCCAAGTCCTCGAGAAGAAGAAAGAAGAACAAGGGTTGTGCTGCCGCAACCAATGCTGCTCCTCTTCAGTCAGTACCGCCACAACAGCAACAACCACAGCGCACTGCGCCAGTGATCAATGCGCCGCCAGCGAAGCGTGCGTACACCGGCCCCCACCCACTCTGTGCTACATGTTCTTATCATCACCCGGTGGGTGTGGCCTGCCGTTTCTGTGTCCACTGCAACGTTTACGGGCATTTCACTGCGAATTGCCGCTATGGTCCCCGTCAAGCTCAAGCTCAAGCCGCTGTCAACCAGGCTCTACTCCCTGCTCCTCAAGCTCCTCAAGCTGCACAGGCCCCAGCAAACAATGTTCGGACCTGCTTTGCATGTGGTGACCCTAACCACTTCGCAAACCGGTGCCCGAACAGGGTGGTGAAACAAGAAGCCCAACAACCCCAGCAACAACAACAGCCTCAACAACAAGCCGCTCACGCCAGAACTTTCAACATCAACGCACGCCAGGCTCAAGCTGATAACAACGTGGTCAATGGTACGTTCCTTGTGAATGGTATATATGCATCATGTTTGTTTGATACTGGAGCCGATAACTGCTTTGTGTCATTTGAATTTGAGAAACTTCTTAGACGTAAGCGCTCTTATCTTTCGACACCCTTCGAAGTAGAAGTCGCTACCGGAAGAACCATTGCTGTCAATTCTGTGCTCCGTGATTGTACTCTCGAGCTCAACAATCATATATTTCCGATTAATCTCATTCAAATGCAGCTCGGAAGTTTCGATGTCATAGTAGGCATGGACTTTCTTCGTGAAAACCATGCTGAAGTTGTGTGTGCCGATAAGATGATTCGTTTTGTGCTAGCTAGTGGTGATATTCTATGTGTTTATGGTGAAACTACTGCAAAAGATCTCAAGCTCATGTCCTGTCTTCAAGCTCGCAAATATCTCCGCAAGGAATATCGAGCCTTCTTGGCCAACATTGTTGTAGCAGAAACGGACAAGAAAAAGAAAGTTGAAGTCAAGGATGTCCCCGTTGTCCGAGAATTTCCTCAGGTGTTCCCTGATGATCTTCCTGGATTACCTCCTAGTCGTGATATCGACTTTCGAATCGACCTTATTCCAGGAGCCAACCCAGTGGCCAAAGCTCCGTATCGACTCGCTCCATCTGAGATGCGAGAACTCTCAAACCAACTCCAAGAGTTACTTGAAAAAGGCTTCATTCGCCCGAGCACTTCTCCATGGGGCGCGCCAGTCCTTTTCGTCAAAAAGAAGGACGGGTCGTTCCGAATGTGCATCGATTACCGGGAATTGAACAAGCTGACCATCAAGAACCGATACCCCTTACCAAGAATCGATGATCTGTTTGACCAGTTACAAGGTGCTCAGTGTTTCTCCAAGATTGATCTACGTTCAGGCTACCATCAGTTGCGGATTCAAGAGGAAGACATACCCAAAACCGCTTTTCGAACCCGATACGGCCACTACGAGTTTGTTGTCATGCCTTTTGGTTTGACCAACGCACCCGCGGTCTTTATGGATCTGATGAATCGCGTGTGTAAGCCGTTCTTAGACCGTTTTGTCATTGTATTCATCGACGATGTCCTGATCTATTCCAGATCGAGGGCCGAACATGCGCAGCATTTGCGATTGGTTCTCGAGTTGCTTCAGGGAAACCAACTCTACGCCAAATTCTCCAAGTGTGAATTCTGGTTGGAGGAGGTTCAATTTCTGGGTCACATTGTGAATAGTCGGGGTATACACGTTGATCCTGCAAAGATTGAGGCAGTCAAGGGATGGGTTACGCCAAGGAATCCGTCAGAGGTTCGCTCTTTTCTCGGATTAGCTGGTTACTACCGGCGATTCATCGAAGGATTCTCAAAGATTGCTGTACCACTTACCTCCCTTACTCATAAAGACAAGCCTTTTGTGTGGGGAACCGCGCAGGAGACTGCTTTCCAAACCCTCAAACACATGCTGTGCCATGCACCAGTTCTTACACTGCCGGACGGAAGCGATGACTTCGTTGTCTATTGTGATGCTTCAAACCTTGGACTTGGCTGTGTTCTCATGCAACGAGACAAGGTTATAGCTTACGCATCTCGACAGCTCAAAATCCACGAGAAGAACTATACAACCCATGACCTCGAGCTAGGCGCAGTTGTCTTTGCCTTAAAGATTTGGCGACACTACCTGTATGGTACAAAGTGTACGATCTTCACCGATCACAAGAGCCTACAACATATCTTTAACCAGAGAGAACTCAATATGCGTCAACGCCGATGGGTAGAACTTCTCAACGATTACGACTGTGAGATCCGTTATCACCCAGGCAAGGCGAATGTAGTTGCCGACGCCCTCAGCAGAAAGAATTACGTGATAGGTGTTCGAAACATCCAGGCTCAGTATAACCTCGAAGCTCTCATCCGTGAAGCACAACACGCTTGCTTTAACGAGCGTACGTTGAAGAAAGAACGAATCTATCACGATGGAACTCAGCTCGTGAGCAAAGCCAACGGGATATTCTATTATCTGGACCGAATCTGGGTTCCGAGGAGGACAGATTTGCGAAAGATCATCATGAACGAAGCCCACAAATCCCGATATTCCATTCATCCCGGTGCGGACAAAATGTACCAGGACCTTCGCTACAAGTACTGGTGGCCTGGGATGAAAAGGGATATTGCTCTATATGTTGGTAGCTGTTTAACTTGTGCAAGAGTCAAGGCTGAACACCAAAGACCTTCAGGCTTACTCGAACAACCGCCGATACCCGTATGGAAGTGGGAAAGCATAGCTATGGATTTCATAACTAAGCTTCCGACCACGCCATCAGGTCACGACAGTATTTGGGTTATAGTCGACCGTCTAACCAAATCAGCCCACTTTCTGCCAATACGAGAAGACTACAAGGTGGCCAAGCTAGCCCAAATCTACACCGACGAGATCATTAAGAATCATGGTACGCCTCGAGACATCATTTCTGATCGCGATGCTCGGTTTACATCGAGATTGTGGGAAACTTTTCAAGCAGCTCTTGGTACGACGCTGAATTTGAGTACCGCATTCCACCCGCAAACCGACGGGCAGACTGAAAGAACGATTCGTACTATTGAAGACATGCTCCGTGCGTGTGTTATCGATTTTGGTGGTAGTTGGAGCAAACACCTACCATTGGTCGAATTTTCGTACAATAATAGCTATCACTCCAGCATCGAAATGGCACCTTTCGAAGCCTTGTATGGTAGGAGATGTCGCTCGCCTATTGTATGGCACGAGGTCGGTCATTCACAATTGACTGGGCCCGAGATTCTGCAAGAAACGACTGACAAGATCCACCAGATAAGGGAAAATTTGGTAAAGGCCCGGGATAGACAAAAGATGTACGCCGATAAACGACGCAGGCCCCGCGAATTTGCAGTTGGCGACTACGTGCTCCTAAAGGTATCACCTTGGAAGGGAGTAGTCCGATTCGGCAAAAGAGGGAAACTTGCGCCTCGATTTGTTGGACCTTTTAAGATTCTGGAAAGGATCGGTAAAGTTGCCTACAAACTCGAATTACCGGAGGAACTCAGCAATGTCCACCCGACTTTCCATATTTCGAACCTTCGAAAATGCGTAGCCGACCACGACGCAATAGTACCACTCGACGATCTTCAGGTCAATGAGACGCTACACTTCGTGGAAAAGCCTGTCGAAATCATGGACCGACAGACCAAGCA
This sequence comes from Helianthus annuus, assembly GCF_002127325.2. Lineage (NCBI taxonomy): Eukaryota > Viridiplantae > Streptophyta > Magnoliopsida > Asterales > Asteraceae > Helianthus > Helianthus annuus. The sequence continues at coordinate 17,633,246 of NC_035446.2, forward strand.
ACTCAGACGCTCTCGCATTCCTATTGTAAAAGTACGATGGGAAGGCAAACGAGGCGCGGAGTTCACTTGGGAACTCGAAAGTGACATGAAGGCCAAGTACCCGCAGTTGTTCAGATAGATCTGAAGCATCAAATTGGTAAAATCACACGGCGATGTACGGTTCTCGGCCTAATTTCGGGACGAAATTCCCTAAAGGAGGGGAGACTGTAACACCCCGTGTTTTCCAAAAGTCAAAGTCAAGTGTTGACTGTTATTGGAATTAAAGATTAATAAAGATTAATTTCATTTTAGTTTCATTTTGATTTTCGTATTATTTGGAGTAAGTGTTGTATAATCAAACTAATCGACCGATAATCGAACTGTGAATCAACGACCGACTGTGAATGATAGGAAGTAACAATGCAATAAAGCTAGTCAATCAATAATCAAGCTAATCAAATCAATCATCAAACTCAAGTGTGGGGATTTTAGTACTTTTTATACGTGTGTGTGTGCCTTATGTGTTACTTGTGCATGTTTACTTTTATGTTAAAGTGTGTGGTGAATCAATCAAATCAGTCAAGACTCAAAGGTGAATCAAACTCTATCGAACTCGAATCCAAATCGTGGTGTAAGGATGCTTGTATGTTAGATATAGTAGTTGGAACTAAAAGTAATTTGATTAGGAATTCTATCATTCTCAAATCATCGTTCACCGAAGTCGAAATATCAGAAATCGTCGCGAAACACTCAAAACTAGGCAAGCCGTTCGAACAGGGCAACCTGATCGAACAGGGCAACCTGATCGAACAGGCTAGCCGATCGAACAGGCTGTTCGATCGGACAGCTGCTCGATCAGGAATGCTGTTCGATCAGCTGACCCTTTCCTCTTTTGGAAGCCTATAAATAGGGCTGTCTTTGTCAAACTTTCCACTTTTGGAAAAGCTCTGACCGACCAGCCTCTTCTTCTCACTAAATCTCAGATTTCTCTCAAACCGGTAAGTATTTCACTCTAATCCTTGTACGTTTTTGTTCATTAATCGATTCTCCATCTTTCTATCTTTCAAAATCTGAATTTCATCCATGAAATCACCAAGATCTAGGTGTTCTTGAGTGATGTCATCATGGTGTTCTTGGTGTTCATCAAGAACTTCATGTTCTTGACTTCATTCAACCATGAATAAGCTAGATCTAACCGATTTCCACATCAATAACCTAAAATCTTCCAAAGATCTTAACATTTCACGGTGGAAAAGGATTGGAAGATGGGTTTTCATCTATCTTTCAACTCTTTTACACTCAAAAAGGTGAAAACGGGACTTGAACCGATTTACAAATCCATCTAAACAAACACATGGTTCAAGATTCGGGTTCTACCGAGAGATATACCGATTTCGGGTTAAACGTTAAACTTAGGTTCCAAGCCGTCTCTGACCGAGTTTGGGTGATTCCTGCTCGAGTCAGTAGACTAAGTAGGGACTTCAGTTTTGTGGTTCATCTCGTAGTCAAAATATCTCTAAAACACCAACAAATAACGGGAATAACCAAGTGTTAAGTGATAGGTTAACCGAATCGAGAAGCTGGCCGAACGGCTAGGCTGTTCGATCGAACAGCCCAACCGAACGACTATGCCAGCCGATCGGCTAGGCTAACCGATCGACTAGCACTTAGACCCACCAACTCACAAAGGTGTAGTATTGACGAGGTACTGTTCGATCGACTACGCCACTCGATTGTAATCATTACTGCTCGAATCATGAGATACTATACTTTAAAACACTTAGACTTTTTGAAACAATGGAATGTCACCCGATCGAGCATGCTAACCGATCGAGTGACATCTTACCAAGTCTGCAATGCTAACCGATCGGTTGGGCTAACCGATCGAACAGCTGTTCGATCGGCCAACCCGAAAGGTAGTACAAACCATCATACACAAACACATCCTTCTCATCAAAGGAAGAAACAATCCACTTGAAGGAACCAGCCGATCGAGCCAGCCGGCCGATCGAATGGATGTTCGAACGGACTTTCAAACCAATCGAACAGCCCACTCGATCGAACTGCTGTCCGATCGAATGGCCTACTCGATCCAAGTACATTGTTTACTTTTTCCGCGTTACTCATCGTTGTGTTATCGAACTATTCAGGCTAACCTATTCTCAGTGCTCCCTTCAATCCACCTCAATCACTGTGAGTATACTCGATCCCTTTTTGCTTTCAGCACTTTTGGGTGTTACATACGTAATCTATCAAATTCACAAACAACACAAACTATTTGAACGCTAACCTACTTGCATGTATTACTTGTCTAAATGATTGCTGTTTATTATGTTTACACGTGGAGTGCTATCTGCCTGCTTTAGCAACGTAGTACTATAGTTTGGACTCAGCACCCGTTCACACGGGGGTTGCTAAGGACAATTACTTGCATGGATTACGGTGGTAATCATGTATTGCGAACTGTCTCGGACAGTCAACTTGAAGTCATTGGTATCGATGGTCCCATGTCGATAATTTACATGCATCGTTTGCCCTTGTGTACGTGCTTGGTTATGCGTAAACTATTCGAACTCTATATGCTATATCAAACTTGTGTACTCACCTTTACATTATATGTATTGACTTTTATTTTAACGTATGTGACAGGTGTTTAAGCTACTAGCGTGCTAGGGAAGCGAAGCAATAATAAGCTTCTAGGAGCCTGTGACCTTAGGACAGTGTCCACGTGCCTGTTCCAGGGCCATAATTATCTGTAGATCTTGTACTGGCACCTGTAGTCAGTAAGATTTACAGTTAGTCGTCTAGAAGTCTTAAAACAATATTTACATTCGGTCTGTAATAATTAAGAACATGAGTTGTCGGAACAGTTCCCATATTGTTTGGTTGATTTCTATGATAACTTGTTATTATTTGGGACACGGTATGGGACGTGTTATATAACTGAATTGTATGATAGTTGTTGTGGAAACTTCTGAACAATCTGTTTCGCTCAGTGCCGCGCCCCGATGATTCCGCCATCGGTTGGGGTGTGACAGCTCTGGATCTACTACCAGTCCAGTTGGGAAGCTTCGACGTGGTAGTAGGGATGGATTGGTTATCGAGTAACAAGGCCGAGATAGTTTGTCACGAGAATATTATTCGTATCCCGACCGATGATGGTGAGACCATTGTTGTTCATGGGGAGAAGCGTGAGACGCCGTTAAGGATGATTAGCTGCCTGAAAGCGAGAAAGTGTTTGCAGAAAGGATGTGTTGCTTTTCTAGCACACATTGTGGATAAAAAGGCTGCTGAGCCGAAGATCGAAGACATCCCTGTCGTAAGGGAATATCCAGAAGTCTTTCCTGAAGATTTGCCTGGCTTGCCGCCTCAAAGGCAAGTGGAGTTTCGCATTGACTTAGTTCCAGGCGCCGCGCCTGTGGCTAAGGCACCCTACAGACTTGCTCCGTCTGAAATGCAAGAACTGTCGACACAACTTCAAGAGTTGTTAGACAAGGGATTTATCAGACCAAGCTTCTCGCCTTGGGGAGCTCCAGTTTTGTTTGTCAAGAAGAAGGACGGTAGTTTCCGTATGTGCATTGACTACAGAGAGTTGAACAAGCTGACGATCAAGAATAGGTATCCCCTGCCAAGAATCGATGATCTGTTTGACCAACTTCAAGGTTCAAGCTTTTACTCAAAGATCGATCTTCGATCTGGATACCATCAGCTACGGATACAGGAGGAAAGTATCCCGAAGACAGCCTTCAGAACTCGATATGGACACTACGAGTTTCTCGTTATGCCGTTTGGTTTGACAAACGCACCTGCAGTGTTCATGGATTTGATGAATCGGGTTTGCAAGCCGTACTTGGATAAGTTCGTGATCGTATTCATCGATGATATTTTGATTTATTCAAAGACGAAGGCTGAGCACGAGCAGCATCTTAGAGCCATTCTGGAGCTGCTAAAGAAGGAACAGCTATACGCCAAATTCTCTAAGTGCGAGTTTTGGCTAAGGGAAGTGCAATTCCTTGGGCACGTGGTAAACGGAGATGGAATCCACGTGGACCCCACCAAGATCGAGGCGATCAAAGATTGGGAAACGCCAAAGACGCCAACCGAGATTCGGCAATTCTTGGGTTTGGCTGGCTATTATCGAAGGTTCATCGAGAACTTTTCAAAGATCGCTCAACCATTGACGCTCCTCACGCAGAAGGATAAGAAGTTTGATTGGGGAATCAAACAGGAGGAAGCATTTCAGATATTGAAGGATAAGCTTTGTAACGCGCCAATCTTAGCTCTACCAGAAGGTACTGATGATTTTGTGGTATATTGCGACGCTTCGCGTCAAGGATTGGGTTGTGTGTTGATGCAACGTCAAAAGGTTATTGCCTACGCGTCACGCCAACTGAAAGTGCACGAAAAGAACTATACCACTCATGATTTGGAGCTAGGCGCAGTGGTTTTCGCTTTGAAGATCTGGAGACACTACCTTTATGGTACGAAGTGCACAATCTTCACAGATCACAAGAGCCTCCAGCATATATTCAACCAGAAGGAGTTGAACATGAGGCAAAGACGATGGATCGAGCTGTTGAACGACTACGACTGTGAGATTAAGTATCACCCAGGGAAGGCGAATGTGGTCGCCGATGCCCTAAGTCGTAAGGAGAGGATCAAACCCATAAGGGTTAGAGCTTTGGAGATGATTATTCAGACCGATCTTTCTTTGCGCATTCGGGCCGCGCAGAAAGAAGCTCTCAAGGAAAGAAACCTTGAAGAAGAGTATCTCCGTGGGATGGAGAAGTTATTGATACCAAACAGGGAAGGAACGTTGTGTTTTGAAAACAGGATTTGGGTTCCTTTGTTTGGTGGTTTAAGGAAGGTTATTTGCGATGAAGCTCACAAATCGCGGTACTCTATCCACCCTGGAGCGGATAAGATGTACCAGGATCTTAAAGATTACTATTGGTGGCTTAGGATGAAAGGCGATGTTGCTGTTTATGTGAGCAAGTGCTTAACATGTGCCAAGGTTAAGGCAGAATACCAGAAGCCTTCAGGACTTCTGCAACAACCAGAGATTCCCAAGTGGAAGTGGGAACAAATCTCTATGGATTTTATTACGAAGTTGCCAAGAACGCCAAGAGGCCATGACACTATTTGGGTAATAGTGGACCGTTTAACGAAATCAGCACACTTCCTACCTATCCGAGAGAAGGATAATACGAGTAAACTGGCCGAAATTTACATGAGAGAGATTGTTACACGCCATGGAGTACCTCTCTCGATTATCTCCGATAGAGACGGAAGGTTCGTATCGAGGATATGGCAATCCTTCCAGGAAGCTTTTGGCTCCAAGTTGAATCTGAGCACAGCTTTTCACCCGCAGACCGACGGTCAAAGCGAGCGGACGATTCAGACGTTAGAAGACATGCTGAGAGCATGTGTGATGGATTTGGGCGGTAGCTGGGATAAGCATTTACCCCTGGTTGAGTTTTCATACAACAACAGCTACCACACCAGTATTGGTGCCGCGCCGTTTGAAGCTTTATATGGGCGCAAGTGCAGATCGCCGCTTTGTTGGGCTGACGCAGGTGATAGACAATTGGTTGGTCCTGAAATGGTACAGGAAACCACAGATAAGATCGCACAGATACGGGACCGCATCAGTGCGGCTCGTGACAGGCAGAAAGCCTACGCGGATCGAAGCAGGAAACCTCTAGAGTTTGAGGTTGGTGAGATGGTTTTGTTGAAGGTATCACCCTGGAAGGGTGTGGCACGCTTTGGGAAACGTGGAAAGTTGAACCCGAGGTACATTGGACCATTCAAGATCTTGGAGAGAATCGGGTTAGTAGCGTACAAGTTGGACCTACCTGCCGAACTAAATGGTGTTCACGATACATTTCATGTATCCAATCTGAAGAAAAGTCGAACTCAAGATAACGTTGCCATTCCTACCGACGAAATTCATGTTGATGACACGCTCCACTTCGTTGAAGAACCTGTCGAGGTCACGGATTGGAAAGTTAACAAGACCCGCCGGAGCAGTGTCAAGCTCGTCAAAGTTCGTTGGAATGCTAGACATGGTCCTGAATTCACCTGGGAGCGTGAGGACCGAATGAAAGAGAAATACCCCCACTTATTTCCTGAGAACCCTGCTTCTACAAGCAGAACTTAAAATTTCGGGACGAAATTTTTCTAACGGGGGGAGAATGTGACAACCCTCACTAAACCAGGTATCCGTACGACTTAATTAACTATTAATTGCTGCTTAATTACTGTGCTTAACTGAGATTACTGATGAACTGCTACTTGACTGTTGATATTTGTACATATCTGCATCATACTTTGATTTCCGTCACTACATTATTTACGTACTGAACTCTAGTGACAAACATGATGCACTAAAAGCACAGTAGCATTTGAACGGATAACCTATTGAACATGCTGATATAGCCAGCATCAGGCAGACACTGCCTCTAAAGGCCTGAATGAGCCAGAAATATTTTTACTACACCCAGAGTGTGTGTAGGGATACAAGGGTTGTAGAACTGCGTCTCTAGGAATAAGATATAATGATTGGATGTGCCTAAAACGTACTCTAAGCACAAAACACAGCACTTTTATTAACATACCAGCTTCTAGCTAACTAATAAAGTGCCAAAACATGAGGAAGTATTCCTGACACTTTGCAGAATAAGATGTGTCGCTAAAAATATTATTTACGGCGCTTAAAAGAATACTTAAGCACTTTAACGGATTACAATCCAACCGAACAACCGGACTATACCCGGAACATAAAAATATTGCCAGAAATATTATTAGTCTTTTTCTGAGCCTGTTAGGGTCCTTGATTACCCTAACACCCGCGATATAACGCATCATACAACTAACGGAGTTAACCCCTAAAGTTAACCTACTTAACGTAACTAAACACTAACTAAGAAATTGAAAACAAACCAAGTGACCCCCCCCCCAATGGGATCGGCCAAACTAGGGGAACCAAGGAAGTACACTTTTGATTATTATAATGGTGTATGTTTAATATCAAGGGGACACGAGAACCGTTGGACGATAAACATGATTTTGCCTATAAATACTACCCTTAAACACAAGAGTTTCTCACACCACAAATCACCAACTCCACTCTTTCTCTCTTGCTCTCCCCACTCTCGGCCGAAGACCCCCCACCCCCATCCATCATTTGTCGGCTCTTGTTCACCCATTCCAAGCATATACAAGCTTCACGGGTTACGTATTAGGAGGCTTGAAGCAAACGGAAGTGGAAGGACCTCATTACTTCGCTTTTATCCACCTCATTTTCGCCTAGAATCTTCCCTAGCCCCGAGCTAGAGGTATAATGTTTAAAACTCACTCTCGATCATATCTAAAGTGGTTAATATGATTTATAACGGTTAAAATGCGAAACCCCATCTTTTGAATCTTTAAAGTTCACTAAAACTTGAATTTTGTTGGATAAAGGATCATAACTTGTGTAAAAGTTGTAGTGTTTGAATATGGTGATTATTTAGGCCCGATCTACGTTGTGGTGGCTCTGATCATCGTTTAACCCGACTTTGTTAAGATCATAGATCTTGACATAAGCTTGTTTCTATCGGTACAAGGGTTAAAAGGTGAAACTCTACCACACGGAAGACATGAACTTGTGTAAAAGTATTTTGACTTGTAAAATAGTATTTAAAACTAGCGGATCTACGCATGTACAAGTGGTATATTCGTAGAACCAAGTGTCGAGAAAATCATGTTTTATAAAAGTCGGATGACACACTAACAAATATATTTTTTACAAACTCCAAGTGTATAAACACTCGTGAAACGAAAGATCCGACAAAGTAACAATTTTTATAAAAGATGACGGGAAGTTGTAGAGAATGATTTATTCTAAAAACGGGGTTTTTACAAGATTAAACTATTTTACACATAGATCCACCAAATATAAGGAGATCTACACTATAGTTTTCGGAAAAACTACAAGTTCATGTAATAATGCGATTTACATACTAGTCGGCAAGTTTGGTGTGTTGAAATTAGTTTGATGTGTCGGAAATTGATTGGTTGATTTAAAGAAGTGTTGAAATGATTTTGTAAAAGAAAATGATACGCTTGAAAGCGTGGCCACCTCCAGTTACAGGGGAAACTCTGGCGAAATTTTTCTAAAAATATAACACTTAGAATTATTTACAAGTGTTAAACTATTTTGAGATGTTTTCAAAATATATTTCGCCATGACTTTTTTTATTAAATAATCGGAGGTGGGATTTTCACAAAAACTAAACGTGATAAATATTTATTCGATAAATATATTTTTCACCACACTGTTTATGATTATTTTGTGAAAATATATAAATATTATTTTTAGAGTAAAAATAATATTTACAAACGTTGACGAACCCAAAATAATACAAACGCTTACACGACAAACGTATAAGTTACAACGGTAATTACTATTACCACTTAATCGTTAAAACGTAACTTACGCTTTATACGGAAATATTCATAAACGCGTATTTTGTCAAGGTATTATTTTGGAAAGTATTAAGTGAAGAGAAAATATAATATTTTTGAGAAAAATATTTATATTTTGGAATGAGAAGTTAAAATATATTAAGTGGGACTTAATGATATAATACGAATACACATGTATTAAATCCCCCATCCTTGGGAAGGAAATTAAATACCAAGTATATACAAGGAACGGTTGTCTAACTGTTTCCCAAAACTTAAACTGTAAAGCTAAGGCACGGCCATCCGTCTAATAGAATTAGCACATGTAGGTCGTTGCACAGCTGCCTGACATTCGGAGTACTTGGTATAGCGACGCACTGACTGTGAGTTCATGTCCCCCTTTTCTCTTAACTGTTTTCAGTTTTCTAAACTGCGGGGGTGAAATACATGTTACAATGGTTATGATTACTTTATACATGGTATGGTTAGCGTAAGGAGGGTTACTTTTAGATCATGTGAATGGGTAGGCGGAAACTTGAGGTCATTAATCCTCAGGGTAGGACCGAGGGGCAGGAGCGGTAGATCTATTTGGGTGTAGCGAGCCCAGTCCCAGGTCTAGCATAACGGACCTTGGGATGACTTTGTTCCCGACGCATAAATTTGCTAGGTTTGAGCCTTCCTACTTGCATTTCACACATATCAATGGCCTTGCAAACCATTGGTGATCTCTTTTTCCTTATTTGCTACATACCAGGGTTTTTGATAAATACAAAGGTTTATTTACTCACTTTCGCATAAACTCGCTCAACATTATTGTTGATTTTTCAACTTACATGTATTTCAGGGAATTAAAGATCTGGCACGGTATGGCATGTTTTCCGCTGCATTAGTCACCGAGGTCATCCAGGGTTTGGGGAATGTGACTCTTTCCTGGACAAGTCACAGTCCTCGAATCATGTTATGTTATGTTATGTTTAGGGTTGTAATGTTTGTGGGACAAGTTTATGGTTGATAGGGTGTTAACCCGTTAAGACAATGTTTTGATATTTTTATTTTAATGGATGATCTTGCATATTTTTAATTCATATAGCTTTGTTATGATTAAGCTATGGTATTAAGAAGTCACACCAAATTAACCACGCTTCCGCAAAGCCAGGGTGTGACAGCTTGGTATCAGAGCTCTGATCATAGCGAACTAGGATTCCTTCTTGAGTCTAGACTATGATCACTAGGGCTCTCACGAAAACATTTTTACTGCATACCACTTAAGTCCAGATCCAAAACCTTTTTATAAAACAAATGTTGAGCACATTTTATTTATTATTTTTAGGCTCAGTCTGGGAGGCTGAGGCTCGGTCTGGGAGGCCGAGGCTCGGTCCAATGGATCGAGGTAGTTGACTAGTGGGACTAGGGAGTCAGTCTGGGAGGCTGGGAGAATTGACTAGTGGGACTAGGGAGTCAGTCTGGGAGGCTGGGAGAATTGACTAGTGGGACTAGGGAGTCAGTCTTAGAGACTGGGAGGCTAGTGGGACTAGGAAGAGCAGTCTGGGAGGCTGGGAAAATTGGCTAGTGGGACTAGGAAGGACAGTCTGGGAGGCTGGGAGGCTAGTGGGACTAGGAGGATTATGTGATTATTATTTGGTAACTTATGTGATTACCTGATTTACTGATTATTTGTGCATATTTGTGTTTGTGTTACAGACACATGGACTCACCAGGCACGGGTGATTCGGATACCACCGGACCTTTACCCATAGTATCTGACGACATTATATCCTCAGAGCACGAGGTGCATACCTCCGATTACACGAGCACTGATGACGATGACTTCCAGCCCTTCGCTCTGCCCGATGGCGCTGATGAGCCTATTGATGACCCCCTGCTGAGTACTTACCCCTAGTTGTGATACCAGCTCCTATACCTTTAGCTGTCTATCCCGCATATGACTTGCTACTCAACGCCGAGGCTGACGGCGATATCGATTTGTTTGAGGACGAGCCTTTTGAGGATGAGATTCCGGATGCAGCCCTTCTTCCCGCTGGCGATCTTCTGATGATCGCTGACGCCCCTGCTGAGGACTCACCCGCACATTCACCGGTCCCAGACTCCTTTGAGTCTATGGCATCCGCACCTTCTCACGAGGTGAGCGTACAGCACTTTGCACACGACTCGGATCCTGACCAGGCTTCCTCTGCTGCACCTATTCCGAGCTTTGCATTTGAGCATGACGACATAGAGGATTCTGATCCCATTTTCCCTCCGGGATTCGACCCGGATCACGACATTGAGTTTATCCCGATGGACCAGCTCATGGAGGACCCCGCTGATCCAGTTGACCCTATTGATCCTGAGTTCGACTTTGATATGGCTTTTGATGACCATGAGCCTGCCTTGGCTCCTGAGCAGGCAGCTGCTCTAGATCCTATGCCCGAGCATGACCCCGTACATGCTGGCGTCCCAGTTGAGCCCGTTCTGGCTGACCCACCCATTGATGATCATCTGGAGGGTGATCATGTTGTTGCTATCGATCCTGTTATTGATCCACTTTTTGTTGCTGATATACCGGTTGACCATCCTATTGCACCAGTTGACCCTGTCGTTGCTCCTCCATTTGATCCCATTCCACTCGAGCCTGAGCACGCACTATTTGCTGACCACATGGATCCACCCGATGAGGATGCTCAGCACGGTTGGATACCTGCTGACGAGGACGTTCCACCTTTGCCCCCTCAGATCCCCGTTACACGATCTGTTGATTTTACTTTTCAGGTTCCTCAGTTTGTACCTCCAGCGAGGCCTGGAGAGGGCTCTTCAGCCCATCCTTTTGGGCACGTACCGATGTCTATTCCTTTCATGCCCCAGATGTCATCTGTTCCACCCTCTACTTCATCATTTCATGTGGCACCATTTGACCCCACCAGTGAGCCTTTGCTTTGGTCGACGCCATCAGCCATGCCACCTACTGATCCATACCATCCGTTTCATGTTGGACACACTATAGAGGACGTTTTGATGTCCTTCGTTCATCAGCATGAGTCGCACACGCAGCGTCTCTAGGAGCTCGAGAGAGCTCAGCTGCCACCATGTTCATGCCATGGTCAGATACACTCCCCTCTTCAGCCAGGTCGATCATTACCCCCAGATTTTGCTGCTCGTCTCTTTACACTAGAGCAGCAGGTTGCTTCTGTTATCCGTACTCAGCAGGCTATGGAGGAGGATTGGCTTCTGTTACGCCGCTTGCTTTACCCTCACTTTCCCCCTCCTCCCCCGCCATCCGCATAGAGCTCATCAGTGCTATATAGGTAGACGTTGGTGAGACGACAGCGATTGTGACTGCACAGCATTTTGGAGACCAGCTGATGATACTGACTTTTGTTGACACTTATTTGATGTACTTGATGTATTTGACACTGACATGATATAGTTTTTGGACAGGGGTGATGTAGCCCCTAATTGATTGATGATTGTATGACACAGTGATGTACTGATACACTTACTACATTGTGGTCTCGATATATATGGCAATCGCAGTATTCTCACCATATCTGATTCACTTGATTGCTTATTTATATTTTTGTGACATGGGATGTTGGGACATGGGATGTTGTGTATATAATACTTGTGACATGGGATGTTGGGACATGGGATGTTGTGTATATAATATTTGTGACATGGGATGTTGTGTGTATAATAATCGTAACATGGGATGTTGTGTGTGATATATTGATAACATGAGATGTTATGTGCTATTACTATTACTATATATGTATGCTTACTATGGCCTGACCGACGTATACATCTTTAGAAGATGCCGCCAAGACGTCAACCTCAGCCAATGCCTACTACTCAGGATGAACTACAGCAAGTCATTGCTGCTGCTATTGCTCAATATGCTGCCTCTCAAGGAGGAATGAGTGGAAGCAACTCCGGCAACACGGGCAACAACAACAATCCACCACATGGGTGCACCTACAAACAGTTCTTGGACTGCAAGCCCGTAAACTTCGATGGCACAGGTGGTACTGTTGCTTTCGTCCGCTGGGCTGAGAGAACCGAGTCCGTACTTCGCATGAGCAAATGCGCGTTGGATCAACAAGTCACTTACATCTCAGGGCTATTTTTGGATGGAGCCCTATCATGGTGGAATCTACAAGTCCAAACACTGGGCGAAGCTGCTGCTTACGCACTGACGTGGACCGAGCTGAAAGAACTCATGCGCAAGAAGTACTGTTCTCGCGCTGAAATTCAGAGATTGGAGACCGAGTTCTGGCATCTAAAAATGGAAGGTCCTAAGATAGCAGAGTATGTTCAGAGGTTCCACGACTTGTCGCATGTGGTACCCTACATGGTTACACCTGAGTTCAAGAGAATTGAACGCTTCATTTGGGGATTGGCTCCTCAAATAATCAGCATGGTGACCTCATCCAAACCTGCAACTATCACAGAAGCCATTGATTTGAGTGTGGCTCTCACCGAAGAGGCAATTCGGTTGAACAAGTTTGATGAAACTGAGCCCAAGAAAAAGGAGACTCATGTGGAGTCGTCAGGTGGGAATAAACGGAAGTTTTCAAATTTCAAGCAGGGCACCGGGATGGTGGTTAAGAAAGGGGAATCGAATGCGCCAGCTCAAGATACAGCTGGTGGGAGAAAGAAAAGTAAGGGATATATGGGTGCACAACCCAAGTGCAACTCATGCCAACGACATCACTCTGGTCGTTGTGGGTTAAAGGTTTGTGAAGCGTGTGGGAAGGCTGGCCACCTGAAGGAGACTTGTTGGGCCACTGCTGGTCGGGGAGGCCAAGGAGGATACGGGAATAGGAACAACCGTGGTGGTGCTGGGAACCGCCCACAAGGAAACCAGGGAGGTGATGGAAACCGTGCCAATCATGCTAACCAAGCGGGCACCGTGAATCGAAATCAGGGAAACAACCAAGCGGGAAATAATGGTGGGAACGGGCAGAGGCCCGGATGTTTTAACTGCGGTGATGTTGGGCATTACAAAAGGAATTGCCCAGAATTAAACCAAGCACGCGGAAGGGTTTTCAACATAGAAGCAAGGGAAGCGCGCCAGGATCCCAATGTTGTCACTGGTACGTTCCCTGTAAACCAACGCTATGCATCCGTTTTGTTTGATACTGGTGCCGATTACAGCTTCGCATCGTTAGAATTTAAGAATATGCTTGGTTTAGCCGCTTGTAAATTAGATATTCCATACTCGATCGAATTAGCGAATGGGAAGTTAGTAGAGGCTAACGAGGTGATTCGAGGTTGCGTAATCGAATTGGGAGAACGCGAGTTCGCTCTGGATCTACTACCAGTCCAGTTGGGAAGCTTCGACGTGGTAGTAGGGATGGATTGGTTATCGAGTAACAAGGCCGAGATAGTTTGTCACGAGAATATTATTCGTATCCCGACCGATGATGGTGAGACCATTGTTGTTCATGGGGAGAAGCGTGAGACGCCGTTAAGGATGATTAGCTGCCTGAAAGCGAGAAAGTGTTTGCAGAAAGGATGTGTTGCTTTTCTAGCACACATTGTGGATAAAAAGGCTGCTGAGCCGAAGATCGAAGACATCCCTGTCGTAAGGGAATATCCAGAAGTCTTTCCTGAAGATTTGCCTGGCTTGCCGCCTCAAAGGCAAGTGGAGTTTCGCATTGACTTAGTTCCAGGCGTCGCGCCTGTGGCTAAGGCACCCTACAGACTTGCTCCGTCTGAAATGCAAGAACTGTCGACACAACTTCAAGAGTTGTTAGACAAGGGATTTATCCGACCAAGCTTCTCGCCTTGGGGAGCTCCAGTTTTGTTTGTCAAGAAGAAGGACGGTAGTTTCCGTATGTGCATTGACTACAGAGAGTTGAACAAGCTGACGATCAAGAATAGGTATCCCCTGCCAAGAATCGATGATCTGTTTGACCAACTTCAAGGTTCAAGCTTTTACTCAAAGATCGATCTTCGATCTGGATACCATCAGCTACGGATACAGGAGGAAAGTATCCCGAAGACAGCCTTCAGAACTTGATATGGACACTACGAGTTTCTCGTTATGCCGTTTGGTTTGACAAACGCACCTGCAGTGTTCATGGATTTGATGAATCGGGTTTGCAAGCCGTACTTGGATAAGTTCGTGATCGTATTCATCGATGATATTTTGATTTATTCAAAGACGAAGGCTGAGCACGAGCAGCATCTTAGAGCCATTCTGGAGCTGCTAAAGAAGGAACAGCTATACGCCAAATTCTCTAAGTGCGAGTTTTGGCTAAGGGAAGTGCAATTCCTTGGGCACGTGGTAAACGGAGATGGAATCCACGTGGACCCCACCAAGATCGAGGCGATCAAAGATTGGGAAACGCCAAAGACGCCAACCGAGATTCGGCAATTCTTGGGTTTGGCTGGCTATTATCGAAGGTTCATCGAGAACTTTTCAAAGATCGCTCAACCATTGACGCTCCTCACGCAGAAGGATAAGAAGTTTGATTGGGGAATCAAACAGGAGGAAGCATTTCAGATATTGAAGGATAAGCTTTGTAACGCGCCAATCTTAGCTCTACCAGAAGGTACTGATGATTTTGTGGTATATTGCGACGCTTCGCGTCAAGGATTGGGTTGTGTGTTGATGCAACGTCAAAAGGTTATTGCCTACGCGTCACGCCAACTGAAAGTGCACGAAAAGAACTATACCACTCATGATTTGGAGCTAGGCGCAGTGGTTTTCGCTTTGAAGATCTGGAGACACTACCTTTATGGTACGAAGTGCACAATCTTCACAGATCACAAGAGCCTCCAGCATATATTCAACCAGAAGGAGTTGAACATGAGGCAAAGACGATGGATCGAGCTGTTGAACGACTACGACTGTGAGATTAAGTATCACCCAGGGAAGGCGAATGTGGTCGCCGATGCCCTAAGTCGTAAGGAGAGGATCAAACCCATAAGGGTTAGAGCTTTGGAGATGATTATTCAGACCGATCTTTCTTTGCGCATTCGGGCCGCGCAGAAAGAAGCTCTCAAGGAAAGAAACCTTGAAGAAGAGTATCTCCGTGGGATGGAGAAGTTATTGATACCAAACAGGGAAGGAACGTTGTGTTTTGAAAACAGGATTTGGGTTCCTTTGTTTGGTGGTTTAAGGAAGGTTATTTGCGATGAAGCTCACAAATCGCGGTACTCTATCCACCCTGGAGCGGATAAGATGTACCAGGATCTTAAAGATTACTATTGGTGGCCTAGGATGAAAGGCGATGTTGCTGTTTATGTGAGCAAGTGCTTAACATGTGCCAAGGTTAAGGCAGAATACCAGAAGCCTTCAGGACTTCTGCAACAACCAGAGATTCCCAAGTGGAAGTGGGAACAAATCTCTATGGATTTTATTACGAAGTTGCCAAGAACGCCAAGAGGCCATGACACTATTTGGGTAATAGTGGACCGTTTAACGAAATCAGCACACTTCCTACCTATCCGAGAGAAGGATAATACGAGTAAACTGGCCGAAATTTACATGAGAGAGATTGTTACACGCCATGGAGTACCTCTCTCGATTATCTCCGATAGAGACGGAAGGTTCGTATCGAGGATATGGCAATCCTTCCAGGAAGCTTTTGGCTCCAAGTTGAATCTGAGCACAGCTTTTCACCCGCAGACCGACGGTCAAAGCGAGCGGACGATTCAGACGTTAGAAGACATGCTGAGAGCATGTGTGATGGATTTGGGCGGTAGCTGGGATAAGCATTTACCCCTGGTTGAGTTTTCATACAACAACAGCTACCACACCAGTATTGGTGCCGCGCCGTTTGAAGCTTTATATGGGCGCAAGTGCAGATCGCCGCTTTGTTGGGCTGACGCAGGTGATAGACAATTGGTTGGTCCTGAAATGGTACAGGAAACCACAGATAAGATCGCACAGATACGGGACCGCATCAGTGCGGCTCGTGACAGGCAGAAAGCCTACGCGGATCGAAGCAGGAAACCTCTAGAGTTTGAGGTTGGTGAGATGGTTTTGTTGAAGGTATCACCCTGGAAGGGTGTGGCACGCTTTGGGAAACGTGGAAAGTTGAACCCGAGGTACATTGGACCATTCAAGATCTTGGAGAGAATCGGGTTAGTAGCGTACAAGTTGGACCTACCTGCCGAACTAAATGGTGTTCACGATACATTTCATGTATCCAATCTGAAGAAAAGTCGAACTCAAGATAACGTTGCCATTCCTACCGACGAAATTCATGTTGATGACACGCTCCACTTCGTTGAAGAACCTGTCGAGGTCACGGATTGGAAAGTTAACAAGACCCGCCGGAGCAGTGTCAAGCTCGTCAAAGTTCGTTGGAATGCTAGACATGGTCCTGAATTCACCTGGGAGCGTGAAGACCGAATGAAAGAGAAATACCCCCACTTATTTCCTGAGAACCCTGCTTCTACAAGCAGAACTTAAAATTTCGGGACGAAATTTTTCTAACGGGGGGAGAATGTGACAACCCTCACTAAACCAGGTATCCGTACGACTTAATTAACTATTAATTGCTGCTTAATTACTGTGCTTAACTGAGATTACTGATGAACTGCTACTTGACTGTTGATATTTGTACATATCTGCATCATACTTTGATTTCCGTCACTACATTATTTACGTACTGAACTCTAGTGACAAACATGATGCACTAAAAGCACAGTAGCATTTGAACGGATAACCTATTGAACATGCTGATATAGCCAGCATCAGGCAGACACTGCCTCTAAAGGCCTGAATGAGCCAGAAATATTTTTACTACACCCAGAGTGTGTGTAGGGATACAAGGGTTGTAGAACTGCGTCTCTAGGAATAAGATATAATGATTGGATGTGCCTAAAACGTACTCTAAGCACAAAACACAGCACTTTTATTAACATACCAGCTTCTAGCTAACTAATAAAGTGCCAAAACATGAGGAAGTATTCCTGACACTTTGCAGAATAAGATGTGTCGCTAAAAATATTATTTACGGCGCTTAAAAGAATACTTAAGCACTTTAACGGATTACAATCCAACCGAACAACCGGACTATACCCGGAACATAAAAATATTGCCAGAAATATTATTAGTCTTTTTCTGAGCCAGTTAGGGTCCTTGATTACCCTAACACCCGCGATATAACGCATCATACAACTAACGGAGTTAACCCCTAAAGTTAACCTACTTAACGTAACTAAACACTAACTAAGCAATTGAAAACAAACCAAGTGACCCCCCCCCCCCAATGGGATCGGCCAAACTAGGGGAACCAAGGAAGTACACTTTTGATTATTATAATGGTGTATGTTTAATATCAAGGGGACACGAGAACCGTTGGACGATAAACATGATTTTGCCTATAAATACTACCCTTAAACACAAGAGTTTCTCACACCACAAATCACCAACTCCACTCTTTCTCTCTTGCTCTCCCCACTCTCGGCCGAAGACCCCCCACTCCCATCCATCATTTGTCGGCTCTTGTTCACCCATTCCAAGCATATACAAGCTTCACGGGTTACGTATTAGGAGGCTTGAAGCAAACGGAAGTGGAAGGACCTCATTACTTCGCTTTTATCCACCTCATTTTCGCCTAGAATCTTCCCTAGCCCCGAGCTAGAGGTATAATGTTTAAAACTCACTCTCGATCATATCTAAAGTGGTTAATATGATTTATAACGGTTAAAATGCGAAAACCCATCTTTTGAATCTTTAAAGTTCACTAAAACTTGAATTTTGTTGGATAAAAGATCATAACTTGTGTAAAAGTTGTAGTGTTTGAATATGGTGATTATTTAGGCCCGATCTACGTTGTGGTGGCTCTGATCATCGTTTAACCCGACTTTGTTAAGATCATAGATCTTGACATAAGCTTGTTTCTATCGGTACAAGGGTTAAAAGGTGAAACTCTACCACACGGAAGACATGAACTTGTGTAAAAGTATTTTGACTTGTAAAATAGTATTTAAAACTAGCGGATCTACGCATGTACAAGTGGTATATTCGTAGAACCAAGTGTCGAGAAAATCATGTTTTATAAAAGTCGGATGACACACTAACAAATATAATTTTTACAAACTACAAGTGTATAAACACTCGTGAAACGAAAGATCCGACAAAGTAACAATTTTTATAAAAGATGGCGGGAAGTTGTAGAGAATGATTTATTCTAAAAACGGGGTTTTTACAAGATTAAACTATTTTACACATAGATCCACCAAATATAAGGAGATCTACACTATAGTTTTCGGAAAAACTACAAGTTCATGTAATAATGCGATTTACATACTAGTCGGCAAGTTTGGTGTGTTGAAATTAGTTTGATGTGTCGGAAATTGATTGGTTGATTTAAAGAAGTGTTGAAATGATTTTGTAAAAGAAAATGATACGCTTGAAAGCGTGGCCACCTCTAGTTACAGGGGAAACTCTGGCGAAATTTTTCTAAAAATATAACACTTAGAATTATTTACAAGTGTTAAACTATTTTGAGATGTTTTCAAAATATATTTCGCCATGACTTTTTTTATTAAATAATCGGAGGTGGGATTTTCACAAAAACTAAACGTGATAAATATTTATTCGATAAATATATTTTTCACCACACTGTTTATGATTATTTTGTGAAAATATATAAATATTATTTTTAGAGTAAAAATAATATTTACAAACGTTGACGAACCCAAAATAATACAAACGCTTACACGACAAACGTATAAGTTACAACGGTAATTACTATTACCACTTAATCGTTAAAACGTAACTTACGCTTTATACGGAAATATTCATAAACGCGTATTTTGTCAAGGTATTATTTTGGAAAGTATTAAGTGAAGAGAAAATATAATATTTTTGAGAAAAATATTTATATTTTGGAATGAGAAGTTAAAATATATTAAGTGGGACTTAATGATATAATACGAATACACATGTATTAAATCCCCCATCCTTGGGAAGGAAATTAAATACCAAGTATATACAAGGAACGGTTGTCTAACTGTTTCCCAAAACTTAAACTGTAAAGCTAAGGCACGGCCATCCGTCTAATAGAATTAGCACATGTAGGTCGTTGCACAGCTGCCTGACATTCGGAGTACTTGGTATAGCGACACACTGACTGTGAGTTCATGTCCCCCTTTTCTCTTAACTGTTTTCAGTTTTCTAAACTGCGGGGGTGAAATACATGTTACAATGGTTATGATTACTTTATACATGGTATGGTTAGCGTAAGGAGGGTTACTTTTAGATCATGTGAATGGGTAGGCGGAAACTTGAGGTCATTAATCCTCAGGGTAGGACCGAGGGGCAGGAGCGGTAGATCTATTTGGGTGTAGTGAGCCCAGTCCCAGGTCTAGCATAACGGACCTTGGGATGACTTTGTTCCCGACGCATAAATTTGCTAGGTTTGAGCCTTCCTACTTGCATTTCACACATATCAATGGCCTTGCAAACCATTGGTGATCTCTTTTTCCTTATTTGCTACATACCAGGGTTTTTGATAAATACAAAGGTTTATTTACTCACTTTCGCATGAACTCGCTCAACATTATTGTTGATTTTTCAACTTACATGTATTTCAGGGAATTAAAGATCTGGCACGGTATGGCATGTTTTCCGCTGCATTAGTCACCGAGGTCATCCAGGGTTTGGGGAATGTGACTCTTTCCTGGACAAGTCACAGTCCTCGAATCATGTTATGTTATGTTATGTTATGTTTAGGGTTGTAATGTTTGTGGGACAAGTTTATGGTTGATAGGGTGTTAACCCGTTAAGACAATGTTTTGATATTTTTATTTTAATGGATGATCTTGCATATTTTTAATTCATATAGCTTTGTTATGATTAAGCTATGGTATTAAGAAGTCACACCAAATTAACCACGCTTCCGCAAAGCCAGGGTGTGACACCTCGCCCTTAAACGACTGTGACACAAACTTCACCACATCCTTCTCCGCACACCCACTGATGTCCACAATAGTGTCCATCTCATCCAGCCAGGTGATACAATCAACAGCACCCTTTTCCCCTATGAATTCCCGGGGTTTACAAGACACGAAGTACTTGTAGGTGCAACCCTTGGCACCGGATGCATCAGTATATTCTCGATCACGACGAATACTATTCTCAGCGGACGAGTGATTATCGTCATCTTTCTTGGGTTTGGAGAGTGGTTTGGATTGTGACTTTGGTTTGGAGGGTGGTTTTGATACAGTTCTGCTATGAGACTCAGTGTATTGACGATCCAGAGCTGCCTGAACAGCGTTGTCAATCAGAGCCTTTAGTTGTGCGCCTGTCAGATGCACTTGCGCATTATCATAGTCATCTTCGTTTGTATGGCTGTTTTCTCCGTTGGGATCCGCCATCGTAACTTGTATAGAAGCTTATTATGGAATTGTCTTTTATGACAATTTGTTAACCATGGTAACAGAGACCATATCTGATTAACTTATTACGCACTTAGTTTTAGGATTTGAATATATCCTATTTTAGCTATAACAATAATATTGGCGGCATAAAGCCTAATCACGAGGATGTTTTATAATATTAGCCGAGATTTCAGAGAATCAAAGGCATAGAGGTTTGAACCGTAGTTATTTTACCCCTTCCTGACAGGGAGTCATAAACTACCACTGTCTTTTGTCCTTTATAAGACAATTATTACGGCCCATAGGCACTACACCACTAATGGATGTTTTAATAAGGTTGGCCCGTAGACACTACATCACAAATGGATGTTTTAATAAGGTTGGCCCGTAGGCACTACATCACAAATGGATGTTTTAATAAGGTTGGCCCGTAGGCACTACATCTCTAATGGATGTTTGATAATTTGATCACCTTTATTGGTGATTTAACCCATGATTTATAATTCATTTAGTTGGGTCTTTGAAATCCTTTAAAGGATTATTGTATAAGAATGACGTGTGTGATTTTAACGAATCACATCTGCCATGATTGTCAACATGCTTGCAGAGGTTAACAAGGAATCTGAATCTTTTAATTAGGTCATACCATCTTGGCCGGATCTTAAAAGACACCAGGCTAGGTTTCACTCTTTAAGATTCTTTATTTAGGCAGATCAATTTAAAAGGAATGGTTTTGATTTATTTCATATATAGTGATAACAAAATGAAATTCATAATATAACATTCCAAAATATTGATACGATTACACACCGCCCTAAACGGGACTTTTAAATAGTACATACCTACATAGAGGTTTTAAAACAAGAGACAAGTCCACGCAGGGACTAGTACAAGATAAGTGTCCATGCAAGGACTAAAAGATAAGTCCACGTAGGGACTGAAGTACGATAAATGTCCACGCAGGGACTTCTTTTAAAATAACATTACATTAGAATATACATAAGGACTAATGGTCACGTTTCTTCTTCTTGCCCTTTAGTAGGTTCGCTAAGCCCTTGAGGAATCCTCGATGGCTCTTACGTTCTTCCTCGAAGTCTCTTTCCACACGGCTCAAACGGTGGAGTATTTCTTCTTGTTCAGGAGGAGAGAAACGTGGTTGTGGCGCCTGTTGCGGAACTGGAGGTCTGGGAGGTACTGGGTACCCATGTGCTGAGTAGTCCGGTACTCCCATGTTCCCATGAGCTCCGTCGGGATAACGTGCATTATATCTAGCCGACACCACATATGGGTCGTGCTCGTAATTGTAGTTGTAATGTGCTTGTGACGGTTCGAACGGGTTGTAAGCCGTTGGACCTGTGTAAGCAGGTGTGGGTTGGTCATACCCAAATGGTGGCGAATTTGGTGCAGCTGGTGCGGAGTTCGCCTCCTATGCAGAACTTGAAGGTCCTTCTTCTTGTAGTGGCGGGTAGTGGCTACTACTAGAGTGTCGAGGGGTGCTGAAGTGGAAATCCCCTCCTCTTCGTGTGGACATACGAGCATTTGTCCTCCTACGCCTTGGCGGATCAGGCATTACTGGCTGTACCGGTGGCGGAGGTGGTGGCGTAACTGCCACGAAGTGTGAATCCTCGGAAGGATCTTGCGGATGTCGCGGTTGTTGTGATGTCTGCTGAGGTGGTGTGTAGTACCACTCATGTCGGTCAAACAACGCTTGAAAGCTATCTGGTCCCTGATAGGGTGTGCCATGGAAGGATGACCCATCAGAGACTTCTATTGGGTGCGTGGGCGTACCACGAGCAGGTTCTGTCGGATCAGTATCCTCGTCCATATGATCTTCGGAGAAATGATCTTGTGGCCCTAGCGGAACAAAACCTGAAGGTTCCTGGATGTAGTCAGCTGGATTAAACTGACCTCTGAAGTATGGAGTACGGTCGTCAAAATTTCGGTGCGATACCGAACGTTGTAGAGGTATGAAGGAGGGTTGCAGGTTGTTGGGGTCATTTTCTGAGTTTGGCCCGAATGAGTGCCAGTACGACGGCGTCGAGCTGTGCGAGGTGGAATGCCTCGCAGGTTCATAAAGGTCTCTTCGCCTCTGCGGTTCTTCACTCCTTGTAGTCGAAGGAGCTCGTGTACCTGAAGGCCCGGCTTCGTGATCGTGATGAGTAACGATCTCTCCTCTGCCTCTTCTCCCCCTTCCTCTTCCTCGGAATATCACTGGCGGCATATTTCCTGCTTTATAAAACTTTAAATACCAATAGTAAAAGAAAAAAAGACAAAATTTGAATAACAATTCGAATTTGTCCTATGTTCTTGTCTAGACTCAAGTATGTGCAATTGTGTCACAGAGATTAAACACATCAGGATAGTGTTTAATTCACTCAATGTTGGCTCTGATACCAACCTGTCACACCCCGATTTCCACGTGTCTCACCGGTGGGCCCGGTGGGGGATTACCGTGACGTAGTTGGCAACAATATAGTCAAACCACACAATTATATGAATGCACAGCGGAAGCATAAAGATAAATATAATTCAACCTTTTGAATGTAATATCAAGTGTATTACAGAAGTCGAATTGTATCCACAGGGGATCAAAAATAAAATAAAGTATTGTTCAGTCAGATACAGCATCAAGTTTGCGAGACTATTCGCGATGCTAGGAAGCTATTACCAGCCAATTTCGTGTAGTACCTGCACTTAATCTTTTGGGGAAAATACGTCAGTTTACACTGGTAAATACGTTCAACTGACACATTTGAAAATGCTTATTAAAAATTGATTTGAATGCACAAGGCACAAACTCTTTTATAACTTTTGAAAATTATTTATAATTATAATCTTGTGAACGAATTACATGTTCTTTTATGCGTTCAGTAGCCCGGGATCCTGTCCGGGTTAAAGATTAATAGACACACCACATTGCGTAAAACCGTGGTATAAAAACCAACGGCTACGTCTTTTAATAATAATATCGACATAATATACCGGGTGTACGCCTACACCGGGATGTCGAGGTCGTGGCCATTTCGTAAAATGATGCCAAGGATATCCGGGACAACGGTCATTAACCCCCCAAAGGCTTTTAAGAAACAATACTGTTTAAATGAGCCGATCATATTATTCAATTAACCACCTAAGCGATGGAAGATATGATGCTCAATCAAGCGGTATTAATATACCGTATCCCAAGCCCGTATAAGGGAAAATAAGTTAAAAGTATTTACCTTTGCAAGTATATTCCTTAATGGATTACGTCACAGGTAGCTTTTACTGGGGCTCCTATTCTGGAACGAAGGTTTTAATTAACCTATTAGAATCCTAACGGGTCTTTATATTAGCCGTAGCCTAGACCGGTTGGTTTCAAAAGATAGATATGGTTTAATCGCGCGAAAAGGCGAAAACCGAGAATGGAGTGTGATTCTGACCCAACAAGTTCAGAGACTTGTTTTATATGGGTTTAAAGTTCACACTTTGGATTTTAGGGTCAAAATAATATGGTTTGACCCATATCGGCTAATTTATGAAAACTAGTTCCATAAGCCGAACCGTGCGCGCAATAGGCGAAACGGTTAACCATGAGAGTCCTACGCTTGTTTCCTAGGTCAATATGCCTTAAAGAGGTTGTGGTATCAGTAGGATACCTTCCGTGATGCCCGTAACGAGTTTTAGTTAATATATCGCCCCGTAGGGGTTTTTCGGTCATTTTAAAGACTTTTAAAGAGCTTTTCGAGTTCTACAGGAAATCTGAGTTTCCCGAACAGTTTATAAAGTCTAAAATACTTTATTTATTATTTAAAATCAGTAGCAACTGGAATCGGGTCAAAAGACCTTGTAGAACTCAAGTTTTGGCCGAAAAGGGCATATTCGGTATTTACCGAACCGTAGCCATAACCGCAGGTTATGAGCAAGGTAAAAATTATTAAAAATCTTTAAAATTCCAAAAATATTATTTTTCAACAGTGGGTAAAAGTTTTGGTGACGAAATCTTGGTTTAGATAGGCGTTATGCTAATTGCGCCGTTTATTACAAAAGTTTACTTTAATTGCGCTATTTAGCATAACTCCCATTCTAGACCTCGGATTGACGTGAAACTTTAAGGACATGCTTATAATTTAGTAAGAATGGTTATGGTCCGTTCACGTGTCCGAAATACTCGTTTTATTTTAAAAAGGGCGTTACGGTCAACTTTTAGGCGATTAACGGAAATGCGTAAAAGACTCGGACAAACAATGAACCGGTCACAGAGGATTATACCATCATGTAACCTGGTCCTAAGAGAGTCCTAAGGCATATCTATACCTCACTAAAACGGGTCAGAACTGAAGTCAAAGCAAAAGTCAAACTTTTGCGACATTCGGCTCCGAACCGGGTCAATATAGCAAATGGTCGATTCAAACGAGCGTAAACAAGTTTATATACTTAATTTCATGTTTTATGAGTGTCTAAACAGGGTGCATATCATTTATATTATAGATTATGCAAGAATCGCAAAAATAGCTTCTGTTGACTTTTTAAGCATTCGTTTGACTCGACATTTGAGCTAGTTAGAGTGGTGATCAGAGGGAACCCTTTTAGAGGTTTATTACCCACATAAATACCAACTCATAACTACTTTTGATCCGTCATAAGACTGAGCCATTACGGATTTATTTGAAGTCAAACCGTAGTTACGACGGTTTGGTTTTTAGCTACATTACTAAGTAAAATTGAACCACAAAGGATCTAAATGACTTACAGAAGCTTAGGCTTGCTTAGAGAACAAAGAAGAAAGCTTGAGAGCTCTTAGAATGATCAGTAGTTGAGTGTTTGAGGTGTGTGTTGGTTATGAGCCAAACATGCCTATTTATAGTGTTCAATTTGCCTTAAGATCATTACACATTGGTCTACCACTGATCATGGATGATGGGCAGGTGTCCCAAGGTGCTATGGGTCGAGTAGGGGGCGCCCATGCCTCATTTATTGGTTGTTTGATCGTTCACTAGCTCAAAAGGCATGAAAATCCAAAGTTTCTGCATCTGGGCGTCCCACGCGGCCCGCCTGGAGGTTTAGGCACATTTTAACGCGGGCCGCCTGATGTTTAAAAATCAGACGCGAATAAGAGGTGGCTCGCGGCCCGCCTCCACTTAACCCAAAACATAACGCGGGTCGCGAGAGGTTTGATTTTCAGGTTTTTTAAATCTTTTGTAATCATGACGAAATCCTGGTAATTAATAACGAAATCTTTCGTAATTATTAACCTGACCTTTCGGGTTTGAAGGGGTAACTTTGCGATTTGGCCCTCGATTATTTACAACTAAGGGCCTCGTGTTATTCACTCGCACTGTTAAGTTCCCGGTTAATTTATTAATTATTCGGAAAGCCTTAACTTTCATTGTTGACGCTTTTAACCCTTCTTATACGAATTTGACCACAACTTTCTCGTTTTAAAACGGAACTTCGCGGAATTTATACAGTATATTCTAGTGAGCGTATAACACTGTTACAAAGCCTCGGGAGCGTTAAAGGATCACTCAGAGGTATAATTAAACATGTTGACACAGTTAACCCGTGTAGCTTGTAATCTCTCACTTTCTTCCGCTGCCAAATAAATAAACACCGATACCACCAACACTGTTGTTCGCGGCCGCCCGTTCCCAGGACAGATAGATGGCGGGGGTTGCGACAAATGGAAAAGTCACTTGCTTATGACTTTTTCAAAAAAGAGATAAAGAGGTTAAAAAATCAATAAAAAAGGGATTTTCTAATGGCACACCCCCTGCCTATCTGCACAATTTTTCAATTCAATACGCGTCGTATAGGCCTATACGATGTGTATTGAAATAAAGTAAAAAACATGGCAGACTGACAGGTGCAGGTTATGTCTGGCGACGGGCTTGATACGCATCGTATAGGCCTATACGATGCGTATCAAGCCACTGTTTTTTTGAATTTATTTTTTGTTGTGTTGTGTCGAATGCGAACCCGAGAAACGAATGGGATTTCGAGCAGTTGGTCACTGATATGACAGATAAAGATCTTGACACGATTATTTCCATTTTCAAGTATTAGTAAAACCATTCAAGCCCACCAGTCTACAATGTGGTTCCCAATTTGCGGAACATAATCCCAGATTGTCTAAAGAAACGCTTTTATCATGTGTCATATGGTAAACAAATACCAAGGGTGTATACAGATCTCTATTCGGTCATCTTTCCAAGCTTTTACACACGAATATGTGGTTCCCAATTTGCGGAACATAATCCCAGATTGTCTAAAGAAGCGCTTTTTATCATGTGTCATATTAGATGTGTTATGGTGAGATTTTTCAAGTTTGCACAGTGGGAGAAAAGACCAGCACCTCTGTCAGTATTGTCCTTTAAATTCGCATAACATATATTCGTTTCATAACCTCCTCCTATAAATCAACCACAACTCACCCAATGCGTCTTCTATGATGATTCGAAACATTCACAAACCACAATGGACTCAGACTCATACTACTCTAATATGATACATGATAAAAGCGCTTCTTTAGACAATCTGGGATTACGTTCCATTTTATGACACATGATAGGCACGCTTACCTTAATCATATCTTCCATGGAGTCACAGATCCGACAATAGGGCCCACGGATCTTATGCCCACCCGAGACCGACCTCTAGATCACACATGATAAAAGCGCTTCTTTAGACAATCTAGGATTATGTTCCGTTTTATGACACATGATACGGCACGCTTACCTTAATCACATCTTCCATGGAATCACAGATCCGACAATAGGGCCCACGGATCTTATGCCCACCCGAGACCGACCTCTGGTTCACACATGATAAAAGCGCTTCTTTAGACAATCTGAGATTATGTTCCGTTTCTTCAAGATTTACGTCTGATGTCCAAGTTTGATCACATTTGACTTCATCTGCGGCAGTCCAATGACTTTCTTGGTTCAATAATCTGACAATAGGGCCCACGGATCTTATGCACACCCGAGACTGACCTCTAGATCACACATGATAAAAGCGCTTCTTTAGACAATTTGGGATTATGTTCTGTTTCTTCAAGATTTACGTCTGATGTCCAAGTTTGATCACATTTGACTTCATCTGCGGCAGTCCAATGACTTTCTTGGTTCAATAATCCGTTCAATATCAGCATTGTTTATCACCCTATGTGAGCATTGAAAGCCCGACAAACAGTCTTGCAATTACATCTTCAATCGAGACCGCATTATTAATTACAATGAAGCAATGACGATTGAATGTGCAAAACCGCAACCGTTTTTTACTACGGAAACGGTGGCTATGGGAAATACAAACTTGAAACGAACCACAATGGACTCAGACTCATACCACCCTTGTCGTTCCGTATTTTCTCTTTTTCTAATTCTCGAAGAATCTCGTAACTGCCGATATCTCATCCTTCTGTTGTTCAGTACTTCCAAGACGATTCAAGTGAGTCCTATGAAGCAAGTGTCTGACGTCTATTCAATTGAGAGGAAAGATGACTGAATAGAGATCTGAACCAACTGAAATCCACAAATTTCAACAAATTGTGTCTAATGCAAGGATCTTCGAATGCGGTGTGTACGTTAAATACCGTTCACCGCTTTTTTAGTTGCTTCTCTTGTTAAGTTTCTGAATTAACAGAAATCCACAAATTCCAACAGTTTCTCCGTCGTTAAATACCGTTCACCGCATTACATCCCCGTTGAAAACAAGTGGTTTTAATGATGGAACCCTTGATTTGAAAAACATTTTTGAGAAATTTATAGTTCAATACGTAGGCCTATACGATGCGTATTAATCGATGAATTTACTGAAATACCCCTGGTTTTCTGATAAATTCAGGGGTATTTTTGAGAAAATTCAAAGTTTAATACGAATCGTATAGGCCTATACGATGCGTATTAAGCTGATATACGATACAACATAGGCCTATACGATCGTATGTGACATTATTTCAAATTTAGTGTTATCGTGTTTCCTTCGGTTCGACGCGTATACGTCTCGTTTTTTGCCGAACTTTCGCATATTTTGTCGTTTTATTACGTATACCTTCAACATAAGTCGTTTCGGTTCCGTTCGGTTGCGTGCGAATATCGTATTCTATGATTACGTACAGTTTTGCTTGAAATCCACTTGTACTCCATAGTGCCGTATTATATGTATACGTGTGTGGAAATATCGATAGTCGCGTATTTTGAATTATTTTTGCGTATTTTGACGTATTCTAACAAGTTGTTGCGTATTCTTGCATATTTTTGACGTATTTGAGCGTATTCTAACGTATTTTAGCTTATTTTAACCTATTTTAGGGTATTTTTACGTATTTCAGCGTCTTTTAACGTATTTTGGCGTATTTTAGCGTATTCTAACGTATTTTAGCATATTATAACGTACTTTAGCATATTCTAACGTATTTTAACGTATTTAAGCGTATTTTGGCGTATTTTAGCGTATTTTGACATGTTTTAGCGTATTTTTACGTATTTTTGCGTATTTTATCGTATGTTAACGTATTTTAGCGTATTTTAGCTTATGTTGAAGGATAACGCAAACAAATTCTCCACAGTTTGTTATCCAGATGTCTATTTGGTCATCTTTCCAAACTACAACACACGATAAGTTTAAACTTTATAGTGTGTGATTTGACCAGGAAAGGATTGGAGGTGATTTATACTTTTAATAAGCTGTCACAGTTGTCAAATTCGTTGCGTGCATTCATATTGTTTAGACAACAACAGATAATAAACGGATTGTTGGACTTCTTGTTCCAAATGCACGCCTCAATTCATCTTTTTTACTCTTTTCTTCGATTTCAACAAATCTTTTCCTTTTCCTTCAATTTCGAGAACATTCTCCGTAACATGAAGACGTGTCGGGTTCTTCTACTAGTGGTATTTTAAGAAGTATTGAAGATTGAATGTGCAAACCGCAACCATTTTTTACTACGGAAACGGTGGTTATGCGAAATACAAACCGCAATCGCTTGCAAAAATTAAAAAATTAAATCGACACCCTCAATACGCATCGTATAGGCCTATACGATGCGTATTACTTTTTGGTAGGGGACAATGGCAGCCTTTGGCAGACTTACAAGTTTGAACCCACCTCAATACGCATCGTATAAGCCTATACGATGCGTATTGAAAGTGTTGATTTAATCCCCAAGGTGTGCCAATAATACGACCTAAAAGAAATGGAAAATCTCATCTAAAAATCAGCTGTATTTATCCATAAAATAAATATATCTAACAGAAATTTCACAAAACATCTCTAACATCAAAATCTTCTCTCTCTCTCAGCCAACGTCGCAGCCGTTAACCGTCGCATTACGGCGGCGTCACACGACGGCATAATCGGATTCTGCTACAACGCATATACAAATAAGTTGCGTATCGGTATCTCTTATCGACACTACTCTAGTATCTGCAGTTCCTTCAGTTTCACCAACAATTTCAGGTAATTCATACTTTGTTTTGCATCCGTTCAAGGTTTTACTTCATAATATTATGAATTTCTTAATGTTAATTATGATCTTTCAAGTTTTAAGTTGATTTGGAATTGGTGTTATGTCAATTTTTAGGTTTAATTTGTTGTCTTAATCTGAAGAATTTGTGATCGGAAAATTGATTATCTAGAAGTGTAGTTATGGTCAATAACTTCGAATTTGTTTATCTTCTTGCTTACGTTACCCAGATTCTAAGCTTGCGGGCGTACTTTGGTTACCTTTTTAAAACTTAAAATTTGTGATTGGATAAGATTATGCAAAATTTATTTATTCATGTTTTTATTTTTATTTTTCTAAGACATGCTTCTTGTTACATAGGTGTGACCAAATTACCAATCAATCAACCGTACCGTACCCAGTAAATTCCACAACACAGCAAAAACTATTTGTAGGGTCAGCGGAGGGTGGGATTGGGATGTAGACAAACCTTACCTCTATCCTTGTGGATAGAGAGACTGCTTCTAGAGAGACCCCAGCTCCAAAACAAACGATATGCAAACACATAGAACTGTAAAGGTAGAAGTAGAAAGTTACCAAATACAAATTAACGGAAGAAAAATTAAGAAAAGAAGTGGTAAGTAACACAGTAAACTTGAAACAAATATATCATACAGAAACCACATATACCCACGTACCCAAGTAAGACCTCCTAAAGTGTCTAAGAAAGTTCACCCTTGAGACCCAAGTAAGATACTATTGTACCCCCCTCTAAAAATCCTTAACCTTAATCTTACGCCTCCACGAGCTCCTATCATGAACCATGTCCTCAGTGAGGTGCAACTCTAGTAAATCATGTCTAATCCGCTCATCCCATGTCAACTTGGGTGTTAAACCTCTACTCCTCCTACCCTCCACAGTGAGTGTTTCCACTGCTCTAACTGGCGCCGTTGACTGCCTCTTGTTCACATGCCCAAACCATCTCAATCTCCCCTCTTTTATCTTATCCGAAATCCTAGCCACTCCTAACCTTTCTCTAATTACCTCATTTCTTATTCGATCCAACCTCGTATGCCCACACATCCACCTTAACATCCTTATCTCCGCTACCTCCATCTTGCGCATTTGTGTCTTTTTGGTCGCCCAACACTCTGTCCCATATAACATAGCAGATCTCACTGCAACCCTGTAGAACTTTCCCTTTAACTTAGTTGGGAACCTCTTGTCGCATAAAACCCCAGTTGCAACTCTCCACTTACACCATCCAACCTGTATGCGGTGCGCTACGTCACTATCTATCTCCCCATCCTTTTGAACAAAAGATCCTAAATACTTGAACTTAGTTACCTGCGGAACCACTTGGCCCTCAATGGTGATCTGAGTGTCATCATTGTCGCCTACATTACTGAAATTACAATAAAGATACTCAGTCTTAGAGCGACTAATCCTTAAACCCTTAGTCTCTAAAGTTGCTCGCCACTCCTCTAACCTCGCATTCAGATGCTATTTAGTCTCTGTAACTAGCACAATATCATCCGCAAAAAGCATGCACCATGGAACCGTCTCCTGAATTGACTTTGACAACTCATCTAAGACAACCGCAAAAAGAAACGGACTCAAGGCCGACCCTTGGTGGAGGCCGACCTCTATAGGAAAGGAATTTGTATCCCCTACAAGCGCACGTACACTAGTTTTAGTCCTGTCGTACATATCCCTAATTAAGTCTACATACTTTCCTGGAACCCCTCTACTCTCCAAACTATCCCAAATAAATCTACGCTGTACACTGTGGTATGCCTTTTCTAGGTCAATGAACACCATATGAAGATCACGCTTCTTCTCCCTATATCTTTACAAATCACGCTGTAGAGCAGCTGGTCACGCATGTGTGACCAAATTATAATATATGCAATTACAAACGAAGATTTTGCCAAAATCCTAAAACTGTGAATCTAGACCCTGGACTGGTTTAATTCTTGTTAATTTCCTTGTTTTACTTGATTTCAGAACTTATCGTTTTTAAAATGTTGTTTTTTTAATAATAATAAAAAGTATTATAACAAAAATCAAGTTTTTTTTTTTAAAATCAAGTAAATATTGTTTATTTCATTCATACTTGCCAAGTTACATCAAAACAGAAGGTAGACGGGCAACAAGCTGCGTTGCCACCCTTTTCTGAATTGCAAACCCTAATCTACCAAAGACAAAACCCCGTCCCCCTGAGGCTGAGCAATTGTTGTGGATGACCCGTTGGACCCTGGTCAGGAATTGGAGAGTAGATCTCTCTTCCATAGGGTCCGTAAGGAAATTGAAAATTGAAATCAGTAAGCTAAAGAAAACTGAAAACTTCACGTCTACAGTCCTTAGTTTAAGTTTTAAAAACGTGCTAGGCGTTTAGGTCCAAAAAGCTGAGGCGTTGCTCTATGTACAACCAATTTAAACTTTATTTACAGCCAGAAGTTGTGTCTCATGTCTGTGTCTCATGTCTGTTTTACATGTTAATCTTTTTATCAAGCGAACCTTTCATTATTTCTTCATCCCTTTGTTGTTTTACATATAGTCTCTTACAAACCCTAATGTTGACACACAAGTACCTCAAGCGCTTTCCTAATCCCTGCGTGCGCCCTGTTTAAATCTAGCTATCATCTATGCTGCTAATTTGCAGGGCCGGACCGATAGTACAAGTAACCCAGGCTTGGGCCTACGGCCTCCAAAAAATAGGGCCCCACTTAAATGAAAATTAATATGCTAACCAGTGGCGGAGCTTGACCAAAAGTTCCCGCGCGCGCGCGCGCGGGGGGGGGGGGTCATGGGACCAATTTTTTTTCCTATCGCTATGTTTCGGGTTATATGTTTAGGTCGGATACTCGATTCGGGTCGGGTCAAACAATAATAATTTCTAATAAAACTACATAATCTTCATTCGAAATGAGGCGTTCTTACACATAAAAAACGCTAAATAATGTTTAACAAAAATAAAGACCAAATATTTATAATGATGCAAGATAAATGTTAAATACCTGGATGAAGAATTACAACTCAGCCCAACGATCTTTAAGATAAATGGTAAGTACCTTTAAGATAATAAAGAACGCCCAACTTTGATTTATATATAAAGTAGTAACAAACTTTACTTAAAGTTTACATACAATTATAAAACTTACTAATAGCTCGTCCTTCACATTTTATTTTAACTCAATACGAAAGTATGTAAAAATATTTTTGATAATAAACTTAATAGGGGCAGGGGATTTTTAGGCAAAATAATTAGCTGGGGCGAACCTATGTAATTTTAAAATTTTGCTACGCTATTGATGCTAACTATCAATATTAGTGCAGACTTATTATACAAGCAAACCACTCTCTATTATATTTGTGTTAGATTTTGCTTGGTTCCAAACACGGATAAAGGTGCATCATTTATAACAATCAGTAAAGGTAAAAGGGCCCCAAAGTTTCATTTCGCCTTGGGCTCCAAAAAGGTTGGAACGAACGCTAATTTGTAGCGACAGTAGCAGTTTCATGTCTTAGTATTCATGGCATGTGCTGCATCCAAAAGAGTTTAATTATAGGATAGATGACAGTACCTGTATATGCTGATTTGTGTTGTTTCCATGGGACAACTTACTTGAAATTATGATGTTTAATCTAATTTAGTCACTTCTTATATTTTTGTTATCCTGATCTTGATCTTACGATTTTACAATTCTGTTCAACGTAAACGTATTAACTTGCATAGGATGTCTGAAATAATGGGATCATACATAGGATTCTGATCTTTACTGTAGGATCGTTAGATCTTGATTCATTCCGGTCAAATCTTACTTGAAAAGATTTGGTGAGCTAAAAAAAACTACAAATGAAATAACCGTGCTAAAAGCAACATATGGACTAATCGGCTAAAGTGTCCACTCCCGTAAGAGTAGTTTTATAGTTTTCGTTAAATTGTTCGCCTAAATCCTTAATTTAACATCCCATTAACATTTTTTCTTTCAATTGCTTAGCATCGTGTCATATTGTCGGTTAATAGTCCAGTTGACCAATTCACTACACTAGGTTTCCAACTCGTTGACCCATCTAAAACGATTTTCAGCAGAGTCATATGCCACTATTTTCGTAATGATTAAACTTTGAACTTTGATTGTCTTTTAACAGGTTTGCAAGATGATTGGATCCTTTCTTACCAGAGGGCTCATGTACGTTGTTGACATAAAACTTGTTTCTTCTACATATATAATAATAATCCTTAATCAAGTTACTTAATTAAGTGCAGAATGGTGTTTGGCTATGCGTATCCAGCATACGAGTGCTTCAAATCAGTGGAGAAAAATAAGCCTGATATTGAGCAACTTCGTTTTTGGTGTCAATACTGGTACACTATACATTTTACTTGTGTAAAAGAAATCGATTCACAGCCTTTGATCTTAAACTTTAAATGAGGTTTTCAGGATCTTAGTTGCTGTCTTGACTGTCAGTGAACGCATTGGCGATACATTTGTTTCATGGTAAGATCATAACAACCTAGGATGTTAAACGATAATTTAGAGGTGGCAATTTTTGGCCTGTTTACTTATGAGTGGGTCCATAATTTAGGGGTGTGAATTTCTGACATGACACGGACCAAACACGAAATTCGTGGGTTTGGGTTTTGCCGTTTTGGTCTAAAACGGTTACGGGTATCACCCGCGACCACATTTAGCCAAATGGGTTGTGTTTAGGTTGACCTGGTGGGTTTGCTGATCTCTTTAATCCAATTATATTTTATAATTTTTTTTAAAAAGTTTGTGTTTTTTTGACATTATTTGAACTCAATACCATTTATTGTATGGTTGTAAGTTTGTATATTTAGTGTATTAATATGCAGAAAATGTAAAATAAAAAACTTTTGGGTTAAATAGGTCGTTTTATGACATCCCATGAATAAGTGGCATGTTCGAGTTAATTTGCCTAACACGGATTTAGGGCTCGTGTCCGGGTTCAACCCGCTAACACAACCTCCATATGGGTTATGTTTTATCTCTAACGGGTCCGTTGGACAAAAAATAATTAAAAAGAAACAAGTTAAAGAGCCGAGTCACTCAAAGTTTTGTTTTTTTTTTTTTTTATCTTAAATGTTCTAAATGAATTTATTTTAAAAGAAGAAAGAAAACATTGAAAGAGCGTATTTTTTGTAGTCATATATGGCACCCTAATTATCTATCAAAACGTAAAAAGTTTGTACAAAAAGTGTTTCCGTCCAACCCAACCTGGTTGACCCGTTTTGATCAACCCATTATGCCATATACCTTTAGGGTTTCCCTTATTGGTGGTTCTACTTTTGTAGGGTTCCAATGTACAGTGAAGCGAAGTTAGCGTTTTACATATACTTGTGGTACCCCAAAACAATGGTAATATTTTATTATACAAGTTTTCTGGGGTAAATATACGGATTCATTTTAAATGCATTCAAGTTATGTTTATTTTAATTTTTTTTTCCGGGTTATTTCAGGGAACAACTTATGTATACGATTCGTTCTTCAAACCATACATTTCAAAGCATGAGCCTGAGATCGATCGTAACTTGATGGAATTGAAGACACGTGCCGGGGATGCGTTTGTTTTGTACTGGCAAAGAGCAGCAAGTTATGGTCAAACGAGAATATTCGATATTCTTCAATACGTTGCTTCACAATCGACCCCCAGACCCCGACCACCTAAGGTACTTAAATTACCAAATAGCCACAATACGTAATTAATGAAAACGAGCTAGCTTATGATGATAATTAAATGACTTGAAATTGCAGCCACCTCAAACCGGTAGACCTCGACCCGCAGTCACTCAAGAGGAGACCAACGAACCACCATCTCCTGTTTCCTCATCGTTATCTGATTCGGCTTCTCACCAACAAGACGCTGTGGATGCAGAGCCAACGCCATCTTCTCCGGCTGCTGTCTTGAGAGCACAAAAGTCAATCTCGTCACCAAGTGTAACAGTGGCGGCAAAGCCTCAAACGTCAAATGAAGTAGAGATGGTGGAAGCCGAGCAAGCGGGTTCATCAAACCCTCCTGTGAAGGAGGTTGTGATGGAAGAACCTGTTAAGGTGTACACACGCGCACGGTCTAGGAAAACGAGTGTTGCAACGGGTAGGTAATATGGTTGTGGACAGTTTAGTATGCAAAATGTGAGTATTTAGGACGTTTATGTATTTGTATTTTCTTGCTTTAAACATGTCTTTATTTCATTCTATCTTGTTTGTTTGTGGCATGAATATGATGTCATTTTTTTTTTATAAATGGCATTTATATCGTCTAAAAATTATGGACTACATGAAAGAGAATGTTGTAATTAATATCATATTATGGGTATGTTTGGTATGGAGCTTCTAGAATTCTAGCTTAAAGCTTTTAAAAAAAAAAAAAAAACCTCATACTCAATAAAAAAACTTTCATTTGGTTGAAGGAGCCTGTAGCTTTTGGTTGAACGCTCCTATGAGTAGCATTTAGAAGGAGCTACTAGCAATGGTGGATGCACAGCCAACCTAGGGTGGTGGGCCTGTGCCCACTGTCCAGCTGGCCCAAATACCCTTTATTTTTCTAATAAACACCTCCTTATTGCCTAAGTTTCCAGCAGCCCAATTGAATGCCCATTTTTAATAAACATATTTTTAGTAAACTTTCGTTTTGCTTCCTGTGGTTTGGTCACTTTAACGATTTTACTCCAAACCTTTAAAAATAACTATTTTCCTCCAATAGTTTGCTATGGTTTTTCCATTTTGCTCCCTGCAGGGAGCAAAATGGAAAAACAGACAATTTGGATGGAGTTAGAGGCGGGGAGCAAAATGGAAAAACAGACAAAATTTGGATGGAGTTAGAGGTGTGGAGCAAAATGGAAAAACCATAGCAAACTATTGGAGGAAAATGGCTATTTCTAAAGGTTTGGGGCAAAACCGTTAAGGTGACCAAACCACATGGAGCAAAACGAAAGTCCACTTTTTTTTTTTTTTTTTGTGTTTCTGGCCCATTTCCAGCAGCCTTAATTAAATATTAACAATTCCCATTTCCAGCAGCCCAATTCCCATTTGCGGAGAGGTGAAGGCTTTTAGTTTCCTTTGGATCTCAAGTCCTTGTTTCTTTGGATTGGAACAAATGGAAAACGTTTGATGTGTAATGTTTTGTTTTTGCCTTTTGGCTAGTTGCTTGCTAGCGAGGCGTTTCTAATAAAAGTTACCGTTCAAAAAATTGATAATATCATTTTGTAAACTAATACCAATTTATTAGCATAACCATCTTAAATCCATCTGTGATATCCACAATTTTAAACTAACATGCCTCAACCGTTATAATGGTAATAACACCTTTTATTAGAAAACAAAAATAACTTGCAATGTCAATGAAATTTGCCAAAATAAATCATAATACGAGTCTTCTGAGCTATCATGGCAGAAATGGTGGTCCAAAACAATTAAGAAATTAGTATCTCTCTATCAATTGAAGCTTTGATAAAGAAATTTTTGTGGGGTGGTTCGGCTGAGGAGAGAAAATTGCACTGGGTAGCGTGGGATAAGGTTACTCGTCCTAAAAAATGTGGAGGTTTGGGGTTGTCTAAACTTCAAATTGTCAACACGTCGCTTTTAGCTAAGTGGGGATGGAGGTTCAAAACGGAGAGGAGTTGTATGTGGAAGGAAGTGATAGCGGCCTTGCACTCGAGTAGGGTAGGGTGGGAATGCATTCCTTTCAAAAAATCGCTTAATGGGGTTTGGAATAACATTGCTAAAAACTTTATCAATACTAAGGTAGGTGGGAAGCCGTTGAGGAATTTTCTTGTTGGTTCGGTCGGTGATGGTAAAGATATAGCTTTTTGGCTTGATACGTGGCTGCTCAATGAGCCCCTTAAATGTGTGTTCCCAGAGCTCTTTAGATTGGAAGCGGACAAGAAGTGCAGAGTGGCAGACAGGATTTACTCTCATGGTAGTGTGGACGACATTAGGTGGTGCTGGACTTCGGACCCGGCTATGGTTGGATTACAGCCGATTGTTGGTCAACTAGTTACTGCGATTAGCGGCACCCGGATCAGGTCGGAGAATGACAAGTGGAGGTGGAGCTCGGAAGGGGATGGTTTATTCACTGTCAAGGCGTTAAAAAAGATGTTGAAGGACGACTTACATCAGGATACCGGGTTTGTATTACAATGGTGTAATTGGATTCCTTCGAAAGTTAACATTCACGCGTGGAGGTTGGGTTTGGATAGGGTGCCCACGGCTTTGGCTCTCTTGAAAAGGAACATAGATATTGGCGATCCGGTGTGCCCTTTATGCAATTCGGAGGAGGAGTCAGCGGACCATGTCTTTTTGGCGTGTTTTGTGGCTTCGATGGTATGGCAAGGTATTAGTGTTTGGTGCAAAATTCCTAATATCTTTGCTTTCTCTCTTAAAGACCTCCTTTCCTTTCATATTGACCTTAAAGTTTCGGACAAGAAGAGAAAAGTGGTTCACGGTGTTATCATGGTAGCATGCTGGAGTCTTTGGCGTGCGAGGAATGGGTTCAAGTTCTCGAATGCCACGGTTAAAATTGAAGGAATTATTAGTGAGATTAAGGCGTTAAGTTTTCTTTGGTTTTCCACTAGATCTAAGTATAAAGGGATTGACTGGAACGAATGGGTTTCTTTTGTGAATATGTAATTCGCTGTTTTTAGTTTTTGTCGGCCCGGCTTGGGTCGGCGTTTTCGTTAATGAAGTTTACCTTTCAAAAAAAAAAAAAAAAAAACAAACTATAACACTGTTCATTTCACTTGTATTATTAACATATATTAATAATAATTAATAATTAATGTTAATAATAATAATTAATGCTTTTAGTTAACGTGTATAAAAATAAAATTACAGTTGTTTAACATAGTTTCCAGTGATGCCTACAACTGCTGAACCATTTCCAGTGATGCATTCTTGATCTTCTTTCTGACTAACTTTGTCAATGCAGCTGCATCCACCCCTTCTCCGATCACCACCATCCGCTTCTTGTCTTCCCCTTGCACCTCTACCGAATTCACACCTACCAACACATTCAATCCGATTAAATCAATAGTTTTATAACACACACACACACACATACATACATACATATACATAGTTTTATATATGATTAACATAACATGGTTATTTTTTTAAGTACCCAATGCTTTGGCAGCCGCCTTCATTGCTTCCGTTCTACATTTCTCGCAGTTGGTTTGTATGTTTATCACAATCTTTTTCTGCAACATCAGTTGTTAACATACATAATAACTAAAACTTGAAGTTTAAATATCCTCAAAGAAGGAAATGTGTAAATAATACCTTCATTTTGAGAATATGGGTTTGGTCTATAATATAGCATACATATGTATCTACTTATACAAATGATTTACTTAAGTCATAAGTTAAGTGTTTGTTTTTGGAGGAAATAAATAAAATAATTGTAGAAACTTAATTTGTTGGGGGTCAACCGACAACCATAAACCAATTTACACGGTTTTTCAACCTTCTCGAAGAAGAAATCATTTAAACCGTTTGAAGGTTTTTAATAAGAGTCTTCACACGGATGTCAGGGTTTTTTTTAACAGCTGCCGAAATATATAAAATCTAAAACATAAAGATTACAAAGACTAGCCCGAAGCTAAACACAAAATTAACCACTGGCTTTAAAAAAACTTCATGCAACGATAAAATTGAAACTACATCAACCCTTTATTTCGTCCATGGCTCCAGATCAACACCACTTTATTCGTGTCATTCTGAGCTTTCCTTATAGACCAACAATTACCGATTGTACCATGTATGCAATGCCAAAAGGTCCCGAGGGGCTGACAAGAGGCATAACTCATTAGTCAACTCTATGTAATCTAATATTTCCTATTTGACTATTTCTCTCAGGCATCAATTCTATTACAAGTTATCCAACCTATGAATCTATTAACTATTTTTTGTTTGTGATTTTGTGGTTAGGCCTTGAATCTAGAAAAAAATATATATAAAAATAGACGAAAAATTCGAATAAAAAATATTGTTTCTCTATAGTCAAATTTGAAGCACATATCTCCTTTCGATGAATACCCTGAAAACCAGTTTAAATAATGAATATGAATATTATTCAGATTCTGATATGAAAGAACTCTTTTTCTATCATTATATAAAAAAATCTCTAATATTTCAAAAATAAAATTAACTATTTCAAAAATTTTTAACTTACTATGAATAGTCAGGGATAGAATAATTGAGGAAATTTTCTGAAAAATATTGTGAAAAACGACAGAGATTGGCTAGTTATCATTATAACTAGATATTTTCTGCCAAAGTCGATTAAGCAAAACGTAAAGAGATGATCCACCGACTCTGGTTCTTCACCACAGAGTACACGACCTTGTGTTCACCTGTATGTTTCTTTTATGCCCTTCTAGTTTGATCTAGACTGCATATACGCTAGATACCAGATGCGCATGTGTATACTGTTAAAAAGAAAAAAAAATCAAAAGAGAGGAAATATAATAAATTAAAGAAGAGTAAATTGCCATTTTAGTCCCTGAGTTTTGTCCAAATTTGCCATTTTAGTCCAAATAGTTTTTTTTTTTTTGCCTCTAGGTCCCTGACTTTTCCCTTTTATTGCCATTTTGATCACATACACTAACTCCATCCAAAAACTTCATCTTTAACCAGGGATATTTTGGAGATTTTCATTTTAAATGTTTTCAATTGCCATTTTGATCCAATTCCAAAAAATAATAAAAATTCCAAAAAATAATTAAAATTCTAAAAAATCATAAAAATTCTAAAAAATTCTAAAAAATCCAAAAAATCCGTTTCGAACCGTACCGTTTCGATGCGAACCATTTCGAACCGAACCATTTCGACCCGAACCGTCGAAACGGTTCAGCTCGAAACGGTTCGGTTCGAAACGGTACGACTTGAAACGGTTCGGCTTCGAAACTGTACGGGTTGAAACGGTTCGGCTTGAAACGGTTCGGCTTCGAAACGGTACTGGTCGAAACGGTTCGCGTCGAAACGGTTCGCGTCGAAACGGTTCAGCTCGAAACGGTACGGGTTGAAACGGTTCGCGTCGAAATGGTTCGGTTCGAAACGGTTCAGCTAGAAACGGTTCGGGTCGAAACGGTTCACGTCGAAACGGTTCGCGTCGAAACGGATTTTTTGGATTTTTTAGAATTTTTATGATTTTTTAGAATTTTTATTATTTTTTGGAATTTTTTTGATTTTTTGGAATTTTTTTGATTTTTTGGAATTGGATCAAAATGGCAATTGAAAACATTTAAAATGAAAATCCCCAAAATACCCCTGGTTAAAGATGGAGTTTTTGGATGGAGTTAGTGTATGTGATCAAAATGGCAACAAAAGGAAAAAGTCAGGGACCTAGAGGCAAAAAGAAAAACTATTTGGACTAAAATGGCAAATTTGGACAAAACTCAGAGACTAAAATGGCAATTTACTCATTAAAGAAAGAACAGAGGGTAGCATACAAACATAAAGTTAACACACAATGTTAGTATCAAGACATTATTCAAGTTTATGAGAAACACCTAGTTATACAAATACAACCTTCAAACCTGAGAATGACATATCCTAGATTACATGAAACAAAGATAAATAAAGTTACGAAAGTCGCATGTAATTTATTTCGGTTAGCTTCACTTATTGGGTTGATCCTCATTGTATATTTTAGTGCCACTCAACACGTATCCACCCGAAGCACTCATCTGCATATGCGGGTGAGTTCTTGAAGGAAGAACCTGCAACATAATAAATAGTACCCACAAAATCATTACAGGTTTCACGTTGGATCAAGTCGGTTTGATACTTGATACGTAACTGTTTGAATGAATTATAACCGCAATCAAACCATTTATTATTAAGTCAAAATAAAATAAAAGAACCTGATATTCGCGTAGCCAAGGTTCTGTAATTTGCAGGCCAATTGCCATTTTCTCAACTTGAAGATTGTGCATGCATGTCGCCAATGGCTGCAAATATGCAAAAACAACTTTAAGTAATGTCGGTTTCCGACAGCAAGATATCACATCTTAGGAAGATATCACGTTGATTCGGGTGATGTTTTATCTCCAACGGGCCAATCAGATAGAACAAAAAAAGATTGTTGGTTGCAAGTTTATGCATAAGACCTCGTTAAATCATTTTATCAGTAAAATTATATTATTACTGAAAAAGTAAAACTTAGGTAATCAAATTTGACAATAATTATTTATTTAAAAACTTGGTAAATTGAGATATTATTATTGTTGAAAAATTTTGTACTCAATTTGACAATAATATTTTATTATAAAAAACTAGAAAATTTGGACAAAAGGGATAATAAGTACCTGAAGATACTGATGATAAATCACAAAAGGAGCTGAAAACGACAAAAACGGTAGAACCTCCTTGACTATATTCCAAGCATCCGCATCTGGAGCCGCGATTATGAGGCTACAGCATAAAAGTAGAAATTACAAACTAATAATTAGATGCTGCAAGATTTTCGGGTTGGATAACGGGTCATTATGATTTGGGTCGACCTACAAAAGACTTCTTTGTGCATTTTCTTTTTTTTAATAAATTACTAATGTCTTAATTAAGACTACAAATCAATTTTATTACAGTAGCCTCTGCACGTTGTATTGTAAGCTTTATAAACAGTTTTTGAAAACCGGACCGGACCGATCTGGCTGGTCCGATTCACCCTATCGACCTATATTGCATCGAATAGGCCGATTGCACCAGAAAACCGGGCGGTTGAAACGGATTTTTTTTGGGGTTGAAGCGAATTTTGACTAAATTTTAGCCTATTAAGTTTTATAATATCTACGAAATTACCCGGATCTTACATCCGACTCAACCGGCCCGACTAGTGGACCAGTAAGGAGACCGGTTCGACATCTGGTCGGTCCTCAAAACATTGGTTATTATAAATGCAACTTTCTACCCGTTACATGTTCCCCTTTTGGCCATAGTTGTTAATGGTGAGTAGCGACAAATAGCGATAAGGTACCTATATTCTACATAGTGAATAGCGATAAATAGCTAGCGCTACTTTTATAAATAGCAATACACTAGAAAAAAAATTAAATTTTATATGTATATTATATCAAAATACCCTGGTATATACGCTATTTTACATGTATGTTTAACAAAAACCTAAAATCCAGCTATTTTACAACTATATTTAGTTGCTTTTTATTTAAAAAAAAAAACAATAAATAATTAAAGGTCGTTGTCTATCGCCACAGACCATATAGCGAGCATGGACCATACAGCGATCGCTATTGACAATTATGCTTTTTGCTAACCTTTTTTTAATTAATCCATATAACATAAATCATAAAAGTCATAAAACACTACCCAAATCGACCCATTCATAAGTAAACTGATTAATAACCTATCACTTACTAAAACAATAGAGTAATAGACCAACCTTGAAAATCCATTTTCTTTCCACGACTTGATGGCATCCTCGGGAGCTTTTTCTCCCGGTTGCACAGCTTTATGTACTTTTGCGACAACGGTTACGGTATCGGGTTTTTCATCTTCAGATGCCACTGTGGTTGCTTCCATGCTAACGGGCTGGTCAGATTGAATAGAAGATAATGTTACCTGCGTAGAAACATTTTCAGATCTTCATAATTGGGCTTACAGGGTTAAATATGTAGAGTAGACTGTAATAAAGGTTGCA
This sequence comes from Helianthus annuus, assembly GCF_002127325.2. Classification (NCBI taxonomy): domain Eukaryota; kingdom Viridiplantae; phylum Streptophyta; class Magnoliopsida; order Asterales; family Asteraceae; genus Helianthus; species Helianthus annuus. The sequence continues at coordinate 17,677,125 of NC_035446.2, forward strand.
TTCAGGCGGGTTGGATAACGGGTTAAAACAGGTTTAGGTCAAAACAGGTCAAGACGTCAGTATCGGTTGACCTGTAGATTTTGTCGAAAACTTCCCGTTTTTAACAAATAATTAGTCATATGATAACTATAATTATAATATGTAAATAATCTAAATTCTGAAATTAAGTTATTTTTATGAGGTTTTACGCATTAAAATTTAAAATTACACTGAATTTCTGACACGACCCGAAAACATGACACAATTTGGGTCGTGATCGGGTTCATATGTATGACACGATTTTCGGGTTCGGGTCATGTTCAAGTTCATCTAAAACTTTCAGCTTCGGGTCAGGTTGAACACGACAACCTGCGAACACGACCCGTTTAGCACCCCTAGATTTTGATATGGGTCAAAATGCGACCTCTAGGCTATATAAGAATTCAAAATTAGATTGCGACTAACATCGGATTGATTGGACGGATTCTCGATACTATCGGCAACTTGAAGGTGGCCATTTCCTTTAGAATCTCCAACGTGAGAAGCAGAGAGTTCGGTAAGAGGCAACCTCACAATCCTGGATCAAGAAGGATATAAACCACCGTCAAATTATAATGCTAAATATTTGTAATAAAAAATCGAATGGCTAGTAAGAATAATTTGATTATTTGATATGATTAAAGGCGATTACTAACCTTCTGTTAATTTCGTCACCAAAGTTGAACATTCGTACTATCTCGAGAGAATGTGGAGAATCTCCACGATAAGTATTGCATACATAACCGGTACCTGTTACATGTACAACATTATTTATATTACATGTAATATTAATTGTCTTCGAAAACAAAGAAAGGGGTATTTCAGTCACTTCAACCAACTTTGATTAACTCAAACTAGAGTACGGATGGTGGTGGATCCAATTATAGGGTGATGTAAACATGAGGATAAAATGGTCACTTTTTGGGCTGCAAACGAACCGAACTTTCAGCGAACAGTTCGTGAACCATTCGGTGGGAAGTTCGCTTGTGTTCTTTCGTTTAGTTAAATTAACGAACACAAACAGAGGCCGCATTCATTTATTTATGTTCATGAACGTTCGGTAATGTGTCCGTTGATGTTCGTTTGTGTTTGATAGTTCATTAGCGTTTTTAATTTTCAAAATTAATTTAAATACTTCAAAATTCCTACTAATAAAATATCTAATAAATATTAGTGTATTGCATATTACATACCTTTTAAATTTTATTGTATTCGTTTCTGTTCATGAACGTTTGTTTGTGTTTAGTTGTGTTCATGACATTTGTTTGTGTTCGTTTCCTCACTGAACGAACACGAACAAAAAAACCTCGTTCGGTAAGTATTCATGAACAGTTCGCGAACACCACTATTTCCTTAACGAACCGGTTTGTTTGCAGCCCTAGTCATTCTCATCAAATTTGGCCAACATAGGTGAAGTTGCACCTTACATAGGCCAATTGAATTTAAAATGAAACTGATCGATGTAAAAAAAGAAAATTGTCTCTAATTTTGGATACTAGAAAACAACAACAAAAAAAAAAAAAAAAAAAAAAAAAGATTACAAAAAACAGGAAAAATTTACCTCCCAAACGCTCTGCAACGGCACCAGTTATCAAACCGCCAATCATGTCCACTACAAGAACATCCGATTGTGCAGTGACATTAGCAAAAGATAAAAGAAGCGACAACGTATCAACTCTCAAGAACCTGCGATTCAGACATTACCAATTAATAACTATGAATCGTTTTCAATGCGCTAAGAAGATATTAAAGCCTAATTAAATCATTCCCTACAGTATTAATTACCCGATTCTTGCAGGATACTTCTTGAAGTAAGTGTCACATACGCTGGAAGAAATAAGTGTAATTCAACATGAGAAAATAAAAGAAAAATATGTTTTAATGAAATAATAGAAATTTAAACACCTGCGGGCGAAGGGGCGTCGTAAGAGTACTTTAGGAGCGTACTTTTTTTGTTTTTTAAGCCTATATTTTTCCTGAAAATGATAAACTTCAGTATGAAACCATAGTTGTTGTTTGATAAATGTCGAATACGATACTCACTTGTGAAAAGGCCGTTTTATTCTCAAATGTTGCACTGTTGGCAATAAGAGCTTCAACTATTTCATTCCCACTTGCACCCTGTCTGGATTAACGCTGTACATAAGTCATTATAATAAAACAAAAACAAAACAAAATCATAAAATATATACATAGGTAAGTTTATATTGTTAGCCAATATAAGGTTCTAACCTTCGCAGTCCTTCTATATCTTCACCGGTAAGTGTTTGGGCTGTATTATTATCAATCAATGCACGGTTGTCTCTCGACTCGTCCTTTACGGCACCTTCCCTCTTGTCCTCGGTGTTATTATTAGCTGATAAAAATTAGAAGACAAGAAAATATTTAGGGAAAGATATCATATAAAAGACCAATAGACAACTAACAACTTCACTTAAGAAAAAAACCGATAGTTTTTTAAAAAACTATAGAACTGCCAATGCTATAAGTTTTACGATTGAAAACTGAAGCAAAGTTCAATAGGAAGAAAAATTAGAAAACAGAACATGCACACAGAAAGAAAGAAAGAAAGAAAGAAAACAAACCTTCTGGTGTCGGAATAACGCGAGACAAGCAAGGACCGTTTATTCCATTCTCTACTTGAAACAACGAACCAAATGGACACCCGATCAATGGCTGGAGTGGATAATTCTTATTCCCAATTTTAACAATCCTGCATAATCCACATAATCCACAACAAATGAAACTAAAATAATCTCTCTGAGCCCCCAAACTAAACCAAAATAATCTCTTTGAACCCCCAAAATAATCTCTCTAAATCCCCAAACTAAACCAAAATTAAAAACAAATTCTAACTTTAATTCACATGTTCACATCTAAACATACACAATGATATCAAAATCCACATTAAAAAAGAGACTGAAACAATCTTTTTAAAATTTTGGATTAAAAAAATTGAATCAAACATACACATTGATATCAATGAAAAAAAAACTGAAACAATCTCTTTAAAATTTTGAACTAAATCAGATTTTAACTTTAATCAAACACATAGTAATCACCTCACAAGTTCACATCTAAACATACACCACATTCATATCAAAATCCACATTAAAAATTTTAAAAAAAAATTAAATTAAAACATAATCAAAACCAATCAAACACATAGTAATCAATGAATTCACAAGCTAAACACACACATTCATATCAAATTCATCAATATCATAAGTTCAAAATCAAAATCCAAAATCTACAACTTACGATCCAGCAGTGAGTCTGGAGAAAAGGAGACGATCTCCATCATTAATATCCAGCAAAACACTACAACCTTCCCACGTTATTCGACGGTTTTGGCTGGAGTTTTCGTGTTCAATCGTCGACATTATTCAATGAATCGAACAAAAGTTTCGAATTTATTGACAAACAGTATTCGATTTATTCCAATTAATAACGAGCTGTGGAGATGAAGGTGTTGTTGAAGAGGAAGTGACGATATAAACCCTAGTTAGGGTTTAATACAACGGTTTTGAGGGGGAACTGTTTATTACTTCTGTTGAAGACTTTGTTTGGGACTTGGGTTTTGATTTGGTGGCTTTGGCCCGTTTGTCTTAGACCATGTAATGTGAAGTCATAAAATTCTTCTGGCGCGTTATGCGGTAACACCATGTTTAGTGGTTTGGGTGAATAAAGCCTCTACCTTTTAGCGTTTTTCGCCATGTGACAGTATAGTCGGTAAGGGGCATTATTGGACGTTTTTCTAAAATGGGTGTAGTGGGGATGTGGGCATTACATTAAAAAGGGTGTTAAACAATTAAATAAAAAAAATATCAAAAAATGGTATTGGGCAAGCATAGGAGAGAATGCATGTCATTGGCCAAACCATTTGATGTTTGGCGTGATTTAAAAAATACCGGGGGGGCTTTTTTTTGAAAAAAAACACGACCAAACACGCCCATGGGGGTGGGGATGGAGCGAGATCCGGCGTTATTGGTGGCAAATTTTGAAAAAAAACCACGCCAATTACGGTTGGTTTAAGTGACGAATTGTGTAAGAGAGCGACTTTACGAGACTTTATGTTACAAGAGGGTGTAGTCATAGAGCCTTATACTCATTGTTACCTCATCATTAATTTTCTATTTTTTCATTTAATCTCTAAATTTTATTAAAATAACACTTTTATTAAATTTAAAATAACACTTTTATTAAATTTAAAAAAAAACATTAAATTTAATCTTCGTCTTCATTGTCATTTTCTCCTTCTTCCTCTTAGTTTTCTCCATCATCCAAACCTCCGTCTGCGAAGTTCCCAACTTCTTCCTCCCCGCGATTTCTTCGGGTGAAAAAAATCTTCAGTAAATATCGGTGAATGAATCTTCTGATGAGGGGCCATTATTTTTTAAAAGAAAGTGGGAGTTTTTTTTTTTTGATGAATGAGAGTTTTTTGAGGTTTGGTTAAGGTGAATGTTAAAGATAAATGGTATATATGGATTGTTTAGGATTTTTTTTATCAAGTAGCAAATGGTCAGTTTTTTGAAAATCTTCCCCCCCCCCTCTGCCGCTATTCTCTTCGCGAGCTTTCGAAATCAAGCACCCATAGCGCCGGCCGTAGCGGTGTGGCGTGGCGCTATGAGGCGCTATGTTGTCTTTGGCCGGGTTATGGCGCCCCACTACGGATGGCCTTATGGTCGATATTTTTAACACAAACAATCATAATTGCGTAACTGAACACGACTATCTAAATGTGCAAAACGGGTCGGCGGGCTATTAGATAGTAATTATGTTGTAAATGTTTTAATTGGGTTTTGTGTGTTGGTCTGTTTGATTAAAATGGTTATACAGGCAGATAGGCCTGGACACGACCAATTTAAACTCGAAAACAACTAATTTATCATGATAATCAGCAACATTTAAAAACATAAGTTTAATCTTGTTAATAAGTCGTGGCTATTGGCGAGTTTGATTGTTTGCATCTTGGGAATAACGGGCCTCATATCTCCCATTTGCTTTTACGCGGATGATGCTCTTCTTGTTGGGAAATGGTCAATGCGGAATTTCAAGAATATGATTCGGCTGCTTCGCGTTTTCCACTTATGCTCCGGATTAAAAATTAATTTGTTCAAGTCGACTATTTTTGGTGTTAATTGTACCGAAGAAGAGCTTAAGGTTTTTTCTGAAGTGTGTGGATGTAAGCATGGGTCTCTTCCTTTTGATTATCTTGGAATTAAAGTTGGAGCGAACATGAATCGAATTTGGAATTGGGAGTCGGTGATAAAGAAATGTAAATCTCGGCTAAAGTTATGGAAGGCTAGAACTTTATCTATTGGTGGGCGACTTGTGCTCATTAAATCGGTTCTATCTAGCTTGCCCATATATTATTTTTCCCTATATAAGGCTCTGATCAAGGTTATTGAAGATATGGAGATTATTACGTTTTTTGTGGGCAGGCGACGAAAATATTAAGAAGATTCATTGGGTAGCTTGGGATGTTGTTACGACTCCTAAGAAGGAAGGGGGTTTGGGCGTTTCTAAATTGGCAGAAGTTAATATGGCTTTGCTGGTTAAATGGGTTTGGAGGTACAAGAATGAAGCAGTATGTCTCTGCGAAAAGTGATAGAGGCTTGTCATGGCAAAAATAAAAAATGACATATCCTTCCTGTTAATAATTCGCAATCAGGAGGCTGGAAAGCGATGGTGTTATCGCTGAATAAAGTGGTTTTGCAATCCAGAAATGTTAACTCCCAGTTTCGAGCTGTAGTCGGCAATGGTTCTGAGGTTTGCTTCTGGATAGATAAATGGCGAGGGGACTTGCAGTTTAAAGACACTTTTCCAGCTTTGTTTAGCGTGGCAAAGGACAAATATGCTTCGGTGGCTGAATCATGGGATAATGAGGCTTGAATTTACTGCTGCAGGTGGAACAGGAGGTTGTCGGATGCTGCTGAGTTCGAGCAGGCTGATCAGATAACTTCTCTGCTGAACGAGTTTGTGGTAACTGGACGACCGTTGGGTATGGGAAGGGAACAATGATGGAGATTTTGTTGTGGCCGATTTCAAGAAATTATTGGTTCAAGAGAAGTGTCAAAAGAGGGATTTTTGTATGAAATGGATTTCGTGGGTTCCTCTAAAGGTTAAGATTTTTGTTTGGCGGCTCGAGATGGACTGTATTCCGACCCGCGCTGCTCTTCGAAGACGACATATCAACCTCCAAGATGTTTCATGTGCTTTGTGTGAAGCGGAAGAAGAGACGACGTTACATCTTTATACCGGATGTGGTTTTACGTTTGGGGTTTGGTCGGCGATTGGTGCTTGGTGCAAGATAGACCCTATTTTCGCTTTTGATGTTAAAGATTTATTAAAGCTTGCGAATGGGAGAAGAATTAAGGAAGAAAAGAAGATTATTCAAGGTATTGTTATGGTTTTCATGTGGGTTATTTGGAACGCGAGGAATGAAAAGATCTTTAGAAACAAAGGTACGGAAGTTAGAGAGCTAGTGGCATCTATTAAGTCTTTGTCCTTTATTTGGCTAAGGTCAAGATCTAGGTTTAAAAAGATTGTTTGGAAGGATTGGATGGTGAACCCATTGTATATGTTGTAGTTTGTGCGTCGTCCTTGTTTTGAGGGCCGGTCGCGGTTTTATTGAAGTTTACCTTTCAAAAAAAAAAAAAAAAACTAATTGTGTGCTTGTGAATTGTGAATGTGATTCATATGAAAGTGGACAACTAGTTTATCTACTTTCATTATTGTGCTTTCAGCTATGACCTCATATAACTTTATTTTTAACACTTGTTGATTATTAAATTTTTAAGTCAGACAAATTTGTTTTTAAAGATGGTTACTTAGTTTGTATATTGAAATGTTTAAAAACCGGACATGTCAATGAAGCCTAACAATTTATTGGTCATATTAGTCGAATAGACTGAACTGAACTTAAAAACTAGCTGACGTTATAGCTAAACTAAAAATGTTTTTATATATTATCTCAAAATATAAACAAAATATGTTTATGTTGGTTATATTTAATAGAATTAAGAAAAATATGTTGATTTAAAAAAAAAAAGTAATAATGAATATATCTATGTTGATTTAAAAAAAAAAAAAAAAAAAATTGGTGTCTAGGCATTATACCTAGTGGAGATGGATATGAACGGATGATTCCACTGGTGGCACGATGGTCCGTCAGTGATCCAAATTTGCCGTTCAAAAAAAAATATATCTATGAAAAACTCGATCACGGCCCATTTTTTTCCAAGACAAATTTCACGAGGTCTCTTTAACTTATATTCATCTCCCCGAAACAATTAACCTTGCAACGTTTCATGATTCGACATGTGTTACTAGTCTATTGATTAAATCAATTTATAAATTTAACGCACAAGGGTTTTGAGCGGGGATGATTATATAAAATCTAAGATTATAATAACTCGGCTGCTCATTTAGAACACATTTAACTTGTAATAACCCATGAAAAACTTGTTTGACCCAAACTAGTGCCAACCCGACCCAACCGGCAGGTTTGATCCAAAACTGCTGCCAACCAGACCCAACAACAGGTTTTGGGTATAGGGTTGGGCCCGAACCGGTTTCAACCCGACCCAAATTGATAAGGTTCATTTATATTCCTATAAAGCACCCGGACCAGTTTGGCCTCAAACCGATTTTGATCAACTTTGACCAACCAAACCGGTTATGAACCAAACTGATTTGGCAAAAAACCCGAAATGTACACCTCTAGTTTGAGTGTAGTCCGTTTTGTTTACTAAATATTTAGTGGTTTTCATATGAACGATGAGTTTCCAATACTCAAAACAATAAAGAAGCCATAGCAACATTACATCTCAGTCTAAGTACTATCCGGCATCGACTATCTAAATGAGATTTTGAACATCAAAAAATTTCAAAGTCGACAAATTGAACCAAAGCTGCCTGCTGCTATACTATTACAGTATATATACAAGAACTGATGAATGCAGAGAAAGAAACAAAAATAGTAACTAGTAAGGTCGAGGTGTGTGTGTGTGTGTATTTGTGTGTGCGGGGCCCTACACAAGAAAACGGACAAAATTGTAGAATCACATACTTGAGCTATCTCACAGGCATAATACACTAACTACTTTTCACAGTCATAACCCCTGCATCCTTGGCAAAAAAACCGAATAGTTTCAGCAAACCCGTCAATGTCATTGTCCCTTGCTAAATGAGTGCATCTGTTTCACCAAAAGGCAAAAAGTCATAATGGGTTCCGAGGTCATTTTCTTGTACGGGTCGGACCGGGTTGACCCAACAACACTTTTATGTCCAATAACTAATGTGTTAGCTATGAGTCTATGATTATACAAACGTTTAGAATTCCAACAACTAATTCTTTGAGTAAAATGATGTGATAGCATACAAGTCAGATTAATATTTAATCATGGGTTACCTCGCTCAACGATGCCTGTGTGCGTTTACAGCTTCACCACTTAATTCCCTCCTAACCAGCTCCAGGATTTCGATAACCTGCAACATACACGCACAAAGTGAGTCATGTGTGTGCGCGCGCGCATATAATAACAAAGTTGAAAATTTCTAGTTAATTAAATAAGTATCGTCTTACCCCAGGGTAATGTTTCAAGACCGGCGAGTAATGGTCAAGAGCTATATATATCTTCTCAAGAAGCCCGCAAAGTGTTTCCACTTCATCACCCAAAAGATCAACCTAGATTCAAGAAAATGTCAAACACTTAAAAAAACACAATCTTTCCATATTAGATTAAGAATTCAGAGGGAGATTAAGAAAATTGGATGAAGTACAGGACATAAAGATGCCCCAAATCTTGATATCAATAATCAATTTTACGCAACCAAAACAATATATATTAAATTTCATATTTACCCATCTTATTTTATTAAATAAAATTTATTAGGTGACCATAATACCCTTCTCTTTCTCCTTACACTCCGAACTCTCATATCCTAATGCAGGTATTAAGGAAAGGGTATAAATGTCATAAATTTGGAAAAAAAAAACATTATATTTGATATTATGATTTCTTATTGGTCAAGGATGATACTATACCAAGTTTGATAATGAATATTATACAAAAATTAATAAAAAAAAAACTGGTCAATTTAATTCCAAATAATATATAACATAAAAAATAGAGTAAACATTAATTTTCGTCCTTGTGGTTTGCTAATTTTAACACTATTAGTCCAATAGTTTAAAAATTGCATTTATCATCCAATAGTTTGCATATTGTAACACTTCTAGTCCACCACTCTATTGGATGATAAATGCAATTTTTAAACTATTAGAGTGGTGGACTAGAAGTGTTAGAATATGCAAACTATTGGATGATAAATGCAATTTTTAAACTATTGGACTAATAGTGTTAACATCAGCAAACCACAAGGACGAAAATTGAAGTTTACTCTAAAAAATATGTAGTGTCACTAATTACTAAAGTGTCTCATAGATGATCAACCTAATTAAGTTGAATTATTTTGTATTCTACTATACATTTTTAGGTTCACACATAATCTTAGTCACCAAATGCAGGCATAATTTGATTGCAAAATTGAGAAAGTAAGTTTTAAATGAAAATTGTAAAACACATAACAATAGAACTTCCAAGTATTACCTCTTCCTCAGCCATTTGAAGGTCACGACATTTCCTTTCGAGATTTTGTTTGTATACTATCCCAGCGTTTTTAAGTGCGTTAGCTGCCATGACGAGAGAACTCAATTGAGTTCTTGAATTTTCTAACCTAAATAGTTTCACACAAATCCAAATTAATCAGTCATGTTTATGAAAACAACTCTTTGTTATCAACAACTGTATGTAATGGTGGCAAGATGAACAGGCCAAGTAACGGGTCGACCCACAAACACTTTTTTGTCCATAATTAATCCTTTTAATAAATGATTAATGCTATAATAGTGATTACAAAAATGATTAATGTTTCAAAAGTCATATAGTTACAATAACAAAAAGAAATCTTTGCGTATAAACGATTTAAGAGGTTATAATTATTGTATTTATTAAAAATCTACTTTCGGCAACTTTCATCTTGTTTGACCATTTGAGTAGTTAACTTTTTTTTGTTTGAGCCATTTGATATTAAAATACAACACAAATCAACCCACTTAAGAGCTGCAAACGAACTGAACGTTCAGCGAGCAATTCGTGAACCGTTCGACGGGAAATTCGTATGTGTTTGTTCATTTAATAAATGAATGAACGAACACAAACAAGAAATTTCGTTCGTTTCGTTAAATGAACGAACATGAATATACGCCATGTTCGTTCATTTATGTTCTTGAACAGTTGAACGAAACAACGTGTTCGTTTATGTTCGCTTGTGTTTGATAGCTCATTAGTGTTTTCAAATTTTATATCCTATTTAAAATACTTCAAAATTCCGACAAATAAAATATTTAATAAGTATCATTGTATTACATATGTTTAGGAACGCTCGTTTGTGTTCATGGACGTTCGTTTGCGTTCGTTACCTAAAATCAACAAACGAACACGAACAGAAAATCTCGTTTAGTAAGTGTTCATGAACACATATATTCCTTAACAAACGAACATGAACAAGGTCTCGTTGGTGTTCGTTCGGTTCATTTGCAGCCCTAAACCCACTTACAAGTAAATGATGAGACGAATTGCCACCTCTTATTGTATGTATGAAATAACAAAAAGAAAAAACAAGTTAAATACCTTGTGTAATTACTTTTAACATCCCATGTTAACCTGCGTTCGAAATCAACAAATTTGGCAGATAATTCATCAACAAGAACAACGACAGCTTCCATCTGCTTCCTATGTTCTCTCTCTTTTGCTTCAATTTGCGACATAAACCTCTGCTTCTCCTCAGAAAGATCAACAACCTTGTTCTTGTACTCGTTCGACGTTTTCGTCTCTTCCATTACTAGCGCAAGCCTATCATTAAGTGAAATTATTTCCATTTCATCAGATAAAAGTTTTTCTTCCGCTTTTAACAACTTTTCACTCATTTCATCCAACTCCTTATTGGCCTTCAACAGCAATGTTTCACTTGATTTCTTAGTTTTTCTTAAATTATTAATCTCATCCCGTGCTAATGTTTCTTTTTCTTCCATTGAGCTTCTTAGCATATTCACTTGATTTCTTAGTTTTTCTCTCTCTTCAGTTTCCAATATTAAATCAGCCTTCATTCGCGTTGCCTGTGTTTCAAGAAAAACAAGTTTCTCACGGGCGGTTGCGTATTTTTCATGCAAATTCTCGACCTTTTGATTAACGTCCGTTAACGTTTCTTTGAATACAGTCCCCAACAGTTCTTGCACGAGTAATGATTCCATACGTGTGTCGATAACAGCATTTTCTAGTAGAACCTCATAAACATCATGCATTGCAGAAATTTGTACCTCTGATTCTTCTTTCATGTTTTGAATACAGCAATTTAGCTGACGAACAACACATTTGTAAACATCTGCAACAATGGAAGCTTCGATAAACGAATCTGCCATAGATGATTTATGTTTTTCGGAAACAACAGTTAACCGAGATGATAGGTTATTCACTTCATCCTTTGTAACAGAAAGCGCGTCTCGAAGTTGGCGATTTTCTCGTAAAACGGTGTTGAGACTGACAACTTTATCACCTTTTCCGATAAATTCATCACTTGCGTTAAGAATCTCATCCAACTTAGCAACGACATCCGGAATCTTCTTTGTTAATACTTCAAAGTCCTTATTATGTGGAACAAAAGACCGTCTTTCACTAAGGTATATCCCTCTTAACTTAATATAATTATCGGTTATTTGATGAACCTCCGCTTCATGATCCCGTTTTAACTTTAATATATAGTTGTTGAAAAACTTGACCATTTCCTCCTTGTTCATGTGGCCTAACGAATTAGCATCAAAACTATCGGCATCATCAGGTTTTAACTCGGTTGACAGTTGACTTCTCAACGGGTTCCCGTGAGTCATATCGATATCTAACGAACCGTGAGAGATTAAATGCCCCGAATCGTTACTTGGTAGCAACTTCGTTAACGACTCTAGCTCGTTTCGTAGATCGGAAATGTTACTAAATTTCTCGGCCAAACGTAAATTTTGACTTCCGGCCTCTTCGAACTCGTCCCGTATGCATTTAATGGAACTTTGTATTACCATATCTTCAAGTTCTTCTTTTAACTCATGCTTGTGTTGCCATTCATTAAGTGAATTTTTAGAAAACGTTAGCACGGTATCTACCATTTTAGACATGCTGTTCATCATCGTTTCAAGATTATCTACAGTTTTCTCTAAATCATACTCCTCTTTCAAAATACCACCCAACCCCAGTATTTCATAAGATCCATTTCTCTTAATTTTACAACCCTTTACGCCTTCAATCTGTTTTCTAAGCCTCTTAAACTCATCGGTAACCGACTCTTTTGTTTTATCATGCTTCACTATAACATCTTCAAAACTCGCATACCCTATAAAGTCAACACTTGACTCGTTTCGATCTCCGTTAAAAAACGAAATAGAGCTCTTTAACCTTTCGAGCTCCGACTCTTTAGCTTTGATTTTCTCATCGGCATCCTGTTCAACAGCACTAACCATACCTTTAATCACTGAATCACTTACCATTCGCGCAACCTTGAGTTGTTTATCAACTTCTTCTTCGATCATTTTATCCAAATCATCTAAAAACTCAACACCGACACTCTCATTGTGTTCCGTACCAAGCCCAACTTGTTTGGATTCTAAATCATGAATTCCATCAGTACTCTCGAAGCCCATTGTATCCTCCAACACCTCTTGGCTCCCCATATAGTAATATTAAACCTATTAAAGTATATAAACACATAATTACACCAACTACTATATAAGTAAACACAACTTTTCTGACAGATTAGAAGCTATACAAGTATACAACAACATGATTAGTTAGTAAATAAACCCTAAATGAGCGTGGAACCAAATAAATCGAAAATAGAACTACAACAAAAGAAATTAGTTAAAGCTAGAAGAATTACAGGTTCAACAGTAACTAATGACTCTTCAGCTATATATACAAATTACATGGTTCAAGCTGTGCTCATGTAACCAAAAGTCAAAACAACTTTTCTGACAAATTAGAAGTTACAAACCTAAAACAGTTATATAACTATAGAATTAAACACGATTAGTAAGTAAATAAACCCTAACTTAGCGTGAAATCAAATAAATCGAAACTAGAACCACACAAAGAGAAATTAGTCAAAATTACAACAATTTCAGGTTCAACAGTAACAATTCTTCAACTAAATACGCAAATTACATAATTCAATCTACTTATGTAACCATTAAACACTCTTAAAACTGAAATTGAACAGCAAATGAACAAAGTCAACACAACTTTTCTGACAAATTTATGAGTAACGAACCTAAAACAGTTGCAAAACTATAAAATTAAACACAGTAAGTAAGCAAATAAGCGAATTCAAATAAATTAAACCACAAAAAGAGAAATTAGTCAAAATTAGAACAATTTCAGGTCCGACAGCAACAATTATTCAACTAAATACATAAATTACACGGTTCAATCTGCTCGTGTAACCATTAAACACGCTAGAAACCGAAAATAAACAGAAAATCAACAAAAAATCAAATAAATCGTAACTGAATATACAACAAGAGAAATTAGTCAAAATTAGAACAAATTCAGGTTCAAAAGCAATAATTCTTCAACTAAATACACAAATTACACGGTTTAATCAGCTCATGTAACCATTAACGACACTCGAAACTGAAAATCAACAAAAAATGAGCAAATTGAGAACAGCGAGAGCTGTGAACACTTACAGAAGTGATGAAGAAGATGAATTAATCCAGAAAACAGAGGTGAAGTAGTGAAATTTGGCGTTTGAGGTGTATGAATATTGTTCCGAATAGCTTTCTTGAGGATGAATTTAGGGTTTGTTGGGGGTGCGAGTGATTTTCGGTGTGTTTGGAGGAGAGAGAAGCGGGACGAGAGTGAAAAAAGAATTTTGGGAGGTGTAGCAGGCCCCTCTACTTTTGTCTATTTACAGTTTGTGATACTTTCTTTTGGGGATTTGCTGTATAACTTACATGTGTTTTGGATTTTGGATTCCCTTTTCGATTTAGATAGATTATGGGGCTGTTTGGCTAAGCTTATTGGAATGACTTATTTGCTTATTTAAAAAGCAAATAAGTCATTCCTTTTTGCTTATTTAAATAGCAAATAAGTCATAAGGGAATGACTTATTTGCTTATTTACTTATTCCTCTCACATAATAAGCTAACCAAACACCTTTTAGCTTTTCAAAAAGTAAATAAGTTACTAAAATAAGCTTAGCCAAACAGGCCCTATATATGAGTTAACTGTCATTTTCGTCCTGTGATTTGATGGAAAATGTACTTCGGTCTAAAAAAAAATTTGTGTCAGTTTCGTCTTCAACATTTTTGAAACATGTCATTTCAGTCCAAAAAGATAATGCCTTGCGCCAGTTCCGTCCTCAACGTTTTTAACGACGTGTTATCTTTTTGGACTGAAGTGACACGTTTCAAAAATGTTGAGGATGGAACTGACGCAAATTTTTTTTGGACTAAAGTGACAGTTTCCACTAAACCACAGGAACGAAAATGATAGTTAACTCATTATATAATTAAGAGATACATTTTATTGAATGTATATATTATATTTATTATGGGAAATGTCTATAGTGAATTTCAAGTTTTCAACTTAATTTGGTAACTTCTATGGACGGTCCAAATAAGGTTTTATAAGTTCAGTCTTATATGGTTGTTAATCAAGCAGGTGAAGAGATCGGTTTTCTGGTCGAATGTTAAACTCATTACAACGATGTATTCAATTTTACAAGGTTAATCTGGTATTTCAATAAGTTTTGTGCACTTGTATATAAAACTGAGTCACGTTATAATAACGGTTTAAACTTTACAACCATGATTCATAATGTGATGATGTGTTAAAAACATATTCACATTTCATCTTATTTTTTATGGTAAAACAAGTTTAGAATGATAGTTTCAAAACTAGATTCGTCGTAATCTCAAACCTTGTCCAATAAATTAAACCTTTATCATCGTTTTTAATAGAAGACGAGTCATTATAGTTAGTTACTTGATGATGATTAAAAAATTATCATCGCCATCAACATAAATCTAAATAATAATAATAAAAATAATTTCCACGTATATAATATATTAAACTGGAAATTTATAAGACTTAAATTAAATTATACTTGTGACACCCATTTTCCCTTTCCCCACCATGTGACCACTACCCATCGCTACTCGCATTGGCATCACAACCATTCCCCACCTTTGAACCTCGTATTTATTAACCGAATGAAAGCTTTGAATTATTATATCCCATATTTAGAACCAGGAGTTAACCGACTTGAATGCAAACAACAAAACTAATTTATTAAACCGGTTATGAAAATCTAAAAACCTAAATACCATTCGTGTTTTACTTATAACTAGCAGGATACGCGTGTGATGTAACGGAGGCGACATATCGCATTGCGATACTCGTTTTTTGTAGTTTACTTATTCATATAATATTTATTGTAGCGCCATTGTGATAGATATACATTAAAAGCGAAGTATCAGGTAATCCATTTCATTTTGTTTTGTATAGTTCGGTTATTATCCTCGATCGAAGCCGAAACCAAAGTCATCTGTTAGTCTATTTTATTAACAAATCGGTTTCCGGTTAATCACTTCAGTTTATTCGGTTAGATTGACGGTTTTTTGTTTGGTTTACTAAATTTCGGTTTATTCTGTTAGATTGACAGTTTTTTGTTTGGTTCATTTAATTTCAGTTAATAGCAAAAAACCAAACTTGGGCTAAAACTTTTGCTTAACAATATATGAAACTGAGGTATGAATACATGAAATGAAAGTATAAATATATGAAATATACGAACCGGGGGTATAAAAACTAGAAATATATGAAAATTTGAATGATTTGGTTCGGTTCAATAATTCTGGTTAACCGAGAGTACAAAAAAGATTTTTAACCGGTTTTTAGTTAATTCCATTTTTGGTTTATTTTAATTCGGTTTCGTCTTTTTTTGTTTGGTTTAGGTTAACCATTTTGTTATGCTCACTGATAACCGGTTTTGGTTAGATGCGGCGGGAAACATAGACATTGTCACAGTGTGCGTTGTTCCGTTGGTTAGATTATTATCCTCAACCGAAATCGAGGTCACCGATTAGTCTATTTTATTAACCAATCCGTTTTTAGTTAATCGGTTTGGTTTATTCAGTTAGATTGACGATTCTTGGTTTATTAATTTAATTTCGGTTAATAGCCGTGTAACCCCCGCGAAAATTTTGAGTCTTTAAAAACTTTTTTAGTTCTTTCGTAAGTATTTTGATAACCGATATTTGAACATAGTGATTTTAACGTAACATACATTCCAAGACGAAGATATAAGTTACACATACCTTAAATACCCTTCATAAAGCCTAAGTAATAAGTTAGAGGGGTTAAAAATGTCAAAAAGCTGATAATATAAGTTCAGGGACTGAAACAGTCAAAAAAACAAAATTATGCCGCCAGGTGTCAATGAGGAGCGCATTACCTAAGCAATACAGTCCGCATTACATACCGAGTTGCAGAATTTTGCTTCTTCACAAAGTTCTGCCACTTTTCACCAATTGATGCCACTTAGAACGATTTTTGCCACACTTAATCTCCTTCAAACACTTGTCTAGACGCTAAGCAACATCCATAACACCTCACCTAACACTTGTCAAGCTCCCATGAATCCCAGCTTAGTATAAATAGGTTTCATGTTCTTCTATTTTCTTCACACCATTCTTTCTTTCTCACTTACACACTCTTGGAGCTTGCTTCTGCATTTGAAGCCTCCATTCCTTAGTTCTAATCCTTCTTCTAAACACAAGTAAGTGTTTCTCCTGGTCTATTTCATTTCTTCTAGCTAGTTATGAGCCAAAAGTCAAGCAAATTGACTTTTGCTTTGACTTTTGGTTCTGACCATTTTGGTCAAGTCAAAGTTCAAAATGAACTTTGCTACGTGATCATAATAATGAAGGCGTTAATCCCTTGAGATTACACCCTCTGACCATCATGTATAGTAGATGAAATGACGAGTCAAACTTTTACGAAATAAAAGTAAAAAATGCATAAAAATGCATTTGACGACGAATGAGTTTTCGGGTGTTAAAACTTAAAGTTATGACACCAAATCAGTTTTATAAAATTATTAGACATGTTTTAACATGTCTAGCTCGTCATTTCTAGTTTAGCGTTTATTCCTTAGTCGAAAGTCGAGCGGTTTGACTTCTGCTTTTACTTTCGAATATGACCCGTTTGGTCAACCTTAGGATCTGACCAAGCCCATTTATACGGTCATAATAATATAGGGAATAACCCTCTGAGGTTATACCTTATGGTCATGTCGTTTGGTTAGTCAAATGGCAAGTCAACTTTAAATACTTTTAAAAGGTCAAAAATACTTTTCCGCATAAAATAGTTTTAAACCTACATGAGCAATATTTTTGGCATCTAAACTGATAATACAATATTATTAACCATGTTTTGACATATCGAACTCGTCATAGGACTCATTCGACCATCCGGACCCGTAGTTACGCATACGACCCGTAAAAGTGGCGTAAACCACTTTAACAAGTCGTAACGGGTCAAAACACCTGTCACACCCCAACCGATGGCGGAAATATCAGGGCGTGGCACTAAGCGAAACAGATTATCCAAGAGAATCCATAACAACTATTGTAACATTCCCAAAATTTTATCTATATAAAATATATCAAAACTTATGTTATTAAGGATGTATCATGGGTAAGTTGACCAATGAAAATATGAGATATTTTGGGCAACCGTAGGAACCGTTTATAACTAATTTTGAACCTACTATGTTTTTAATGAAACTTGGTTCAAAATGTAGATACAAATATTCTCGTTTTAATGACATATTCATTGTTTTAGAAAACATCATATTTTAAAAGTTATAAGCACCAAATAAGTGAAGCAGTTAAATTAATTATAATATAATAAAAATAATTAACTAAACATTAGAAATATAAAAATAGTATATGCATGATACAACATATTATTACTTGTGCATGCCTACGAATGTAAAGTCTAAATAGGTTCATATATTCTAAATTTCATGGATAAGAATTGAAATGGGATGATATAAGCATACGTAAAAGGAATTAAATGATGGATGTGTACGTGTCTCAACCAAAGCGTAACCCTTAAGTTAATGTGAAGTATAAATAGAAGCACAGCTACTCAATTTTTTTGCCTGTCCATTTTCTTTCTCACGCCAAAGATACATACCCCATTTTCTTTAATTATTTCTACAAAGCCCTGCCCCATTTTAAGTATTGTAGCCCCTGATCACTGATACCCTGTCCAAGTGATGTAGGGCCCCATAACGTATGACAAGGCTTTGCCTAAATTCGTTGGAGTTCTGTCTCGTGACGTAGGGATAAAGTAGAATTGGGTTGCTATACTTAATGTGAGTGCACTATATATTTTATTAAATAACCCATGAGTGATACCCAAAATAGAACAACCCTCCTAAAACACCCCTGACACCCTACACTTTTTAAAATATATCCCATACGTGAAAACCGATCCCGAAATACAATATATAAATTAAAAACAAGAAATAGTAAGTTGAGGCGGGCCGCGTAAGACCCCGTTAAGTTAACGCGGGCCGCGAGAGATCGAAGTTGTGGCGCAGCCCGGTGATGACACGTGTCATCATCGTGGCGGGTCTAGAGGGTGAGCCGGACAAGCTAGTCCGTTGACCAGGGTTGACGCGGGCCGCGTAACCCTTGTCCTTTCTTTATGTGGGCCGCGTGGGAACCAGTTTCAGCACTATATAAGAAGGCCATCGGGTTTCACTTTCCGTCGCTCACATCTTTCTTTCTAAACGAATTTCTGAAGTAGTAGAGATTATAGTTGGGTATTATACCCCTAATTAGCGAAGCTCTGCCTCGTTGTAAGTATCATAACCCTGGATACATATTAGATACGCTGTCCGATTGATCTAGGGTTCCGTAACGGCTGTCGTGGTTCTGCCAGACGTAGTCGTTGGAATGCCGTCTCGGGGAGGGTATTACTAATGTTAAAATGGGTTATTATACTAACGCGTGTGCATTGTTTATTCAATTAGATTATAACCAGGGAATCACAAAGGAAAGCCCTATAATAGCAATGTGAGTTTATCCTATTTTTGTTAATGTTTTTGGAATAATTTACAAAACCTTAAATGTTTTACAATGTGATTAAGCGGTGATTGAGTCTTTGTAGTTCTTCAATTACTGCCGGTATGTTGGGGTTTTGTATACAAAATTTGTAATACTTGCGAGTAGTAAGTCGGGATGACAATACGTTACCATTGGACAATGAGTTAGCCAATGGGTAATATGACCCACAAGTCAGGATTGATAGTACCAAATGGAGTAATTGTGTAGACATAAACATTGTAATCGTCCTCGATACTGCTTTAATCGATAAAATGTTTCTTGATTAAACTGGGATTCACTCACCAGTATTTCTTGCTGATAAAATGTTTTAAACACGTGTTTCAGGTAACTTAGTATGAAGCTAATAAAAGCCAGCTGGAGAGCACTGAAGGCTTGGAAAAGTGGCAATAAAGTTACCTAAAATAAAATAGATGTTTTTATTAAACAAAATAGGATTTAGTCCTATGAAAATGTATGTACTGCAAAACTTGGGTTTCATCCCATGTGTTTAATGTTATAAAATGTGGTGGTTTACTCTGATAAAATATTTCCTAACTACGGTCCTGATGAAAAATTCCGCTACCAAATTAGACCATACACGATACCACCAAACTGGCTCACGGCCGCCCGTTCCTGAGGGATCGGGGGTTGTGACAACTATTAATGACAATATATTTAACGTTAATGACTAACATATAAAGCAAAACAGTTATTACAGATAATAGTCTCAAAAACAAATAAATTGTTCCGACAACTCAGATTTCTTATTTGGTGGGTTTCTAGACTTCCTACTCGATTCGTCACAGCACACATAATACATAAAATGCATAAAAGTAAATCTACGTTTCGAGTTGGGTTGAGATTGTGTTGCGATAGCGTTTAGTATAACATGCGATGTAATATGAGATGAAATGCGTTTAAATAGTATGCGTAATTGCGTTTTGAATAAGCGTTGTGAATGCGCTGTAGAATATAGTTTAACAATATCGTTTAACCTATTGCGATAATCGAAATCTCGAGAGTACAAGTTAATTAAGCAATAATGACAGATCTAAGTAAGGAACTTGACTTTCCGGGAAGTCGGGTTGTTACAGCCTCCCTAACTTTAGGGAATTTCGTCCCGAAATTAAGGCGCAGGCGTAACGAAGAGATGTGGATATTTAGCTTTCATATCACTTTCGAGTTCCCAAGTGAACTCGGCGCCGCGTTTGCCATCCCAGCGAACCTTCACTATAGGAATGCGAGAGCGTCGAAGTTTCTTGGTCTCTCGGTCCATGATTTCTACTGGCTTTTCCACGAAGTGTAGAGTTTCGTTAACTTGCAAATCCTCGAGAGGAACATGCAGGTTTTCTTCGGCTAGGCATTTCTGAGGTTCGAAATGTGGAAAGTCGGATGTACGTTGCTGAGTTCCTCCGGTAATTCGAGTCGGTAGGCCACTTTGCCAATTCTTTCCAGAATCTTAAAGGGACCAACGTATCGTGGCGCTACCTTTCCTTTCTTGCCGAATCGGATCACCCCCTTCCAAGGTGAAACCTTTAGGAGTACGTGATCATCAACTTCGAACTCAAGGGGCTTGCGGCGTTTATCGGCGTAACTCTTTTGATGACTCCGAGCTTTCAAGAGATTGTCTCGTATCTGGAGGATCTTGTCAGTCGTTTCTTGTAATAACTCAGGACCGGTAATTTGCGCGTCTCCAATCTCGTGCCATACAATAGGCGATCGACATTTTCTTCCATATAATGCCTCAAAGGGTGTCATTTGAATGCTAGAGTGATAATTGTTGTTGTACGAGAATTCGACTAAAGGTAAATGCGAATCCCATCCCCACCAAAATCTATAACGCACGAACGAAGCATGTCTTCAAGGATGCGAATCGTGCGTTCAGTCTAACCGTCGGTCTGGGGATGGAATGCGGTACTGAGGTTAAGAGTAGTACCAAGGGCAGATTGGAATGTCTCCCAGAGACGCGAAGTGAATCGACCATCGCGGTCAGAGATGATGTCACGAGGTGTCTCATGTCGAAAAATGACTTCGTCGGTATAGATTCGTGCTAATCGTTCAACCTTATAGTCTTCTCGTATCGGTAGGAAGTGAGCGGATTTCGTAAGACGGTCAACGATAACCCAAATGCTATCGTGACCTGATGGCGTGCGAGGGAGTTTCGTAACGAAGTCCATAGCTATACTCTCCCATTTCCACATCGGGAACTCGGGTTGTACGAGTAAGCCAGAGGGTCGTTGATGTTCAGCCTTAACTTTCAAACAAGTTACGCATTTCGAAACGTAGAGAGCGATATCCTTCTTCATTCCTGGCCACCAATACCTGGCACGGAGGTCTGATGTGCTGAAAATGGGTCAAATAAAACTAACTAAAATACCCTAATTCTAGACTCTCTAAGCTTTAAATTTATAAACTAAGACTCGACCTAAACCCTAAACACACAATCGGCAAGTGAACCGATCGAATGTAGTAAAGCTAAAGTAAGTCCGAGTATCGAACCCACGAGACTCTACTGACTACGCTACGACTCTATCTAGACTCGGACTGACACGACATACTAATTTGTTTATTAATTTGGGGGGGGGTTTCTAAAAATCCTAGATAAAATAATAAAATAATACTAGCAAGCAAAACACGAACACAAGCAAAAGGTCTGATCAGTGAGAATGAAGACTACCTAGGCTAGACGCAGGCTAAACTCGGACTGGATTCCTAAATGATAATGATGTGGTGTGAAACCGGGATCGTGAAATTCTCACCTCTAGGGAGATCTAAGGACCCCTAATCCCTCTCAAGAGCACACTAAGATTCCCTAGAGGTTGTTAAACTACCGGTTTTCTAGATTTCTTGTCCGTCCTCTAGTTTCTTGAAAGTGCTTATGTAAGACGCTCTACTTTGCCGCGCGAACGTCTAAAGCAACTATGGG
This sequence comes from Helianthus annuus, assembly GCF_002127325.2. Lineage (NCBI taxonomy): Eukaryota > Viridiplantae > Streptophyta > Magnoliopsida > Asterales > Asteraceae > Helianthus > Helianthus annuus. The sequence continues at coordinate 17,699,303 of NC_035446.2, forward strand.
TTTAATCTTGGCTTAATAGACAATGGGTGGTTAATTCCTTATAACTACTCCGAGACCTATTAATATCCTCGAGCCTTTCCGCGACGAATCTAGCAGCACACTTGATTTTAATTAATTATCGAATATTATTCCTAAGGTTACTAGTGCACTTTTCACCCTAAAGAATTAATGACCTATTATGTGATATAGACACTCACCTAAGCCAAAAACCCTAATTCAACTCTATTCCGTGATAAAGACCGTCACCAAGAATTGAATGGAACAAATAAACGATTAACTAAGAAATCACAAGCATACAAACGCACCAAGACAAACTAACATAGTGTTTACAATGCAAGAAAAATCACAACCACATCAATAATCATATAAAAATCCAATCTTCGTTATGCCATAGTCATCGCCTAGGTAGTTTATGAGTTTTAGCCGGAAAACATAATCAAAAACAAAGTCAAAACCAAAGTATCAACTGAATTCATCGTTAACAAAGTCTAAACAAACAAAGAATGCAAGAAATAGGTGTATAAAACCCGAATCTTCACTCCCGAATGCTCAAGAATGCTTTCCCGATGATTCCCAGCTTCCGGTATGCCTCCGACACGATCAAGACCTTCAATCAGCAGCCAAAACAGCCCCAAGAATGCCCTAGTTCGTCAATAATTCGCTGTGTACGCGTATATCTTCATATATAACCACAAACCCTAACTTGTCATGCAATCCTCGTAAATCTGCCGACATAACGTCCTTAGGCGGCCCGCGTGAAATGTTGGCCTGATCTTATGCGGGTTGCCTAAGCTATAAACTTCTGATTCTTTTTACAAACCTCTCGCGGCCCGCCTAGAGTTCCTGTCCAAGTTGACGCGGGGCGCGAGAGGGTATTATTCCTCTGATCCTTCTTTAAGTCAAAGCGGCCCGCCTGGGTATGCCTCTTTAGTCAACGCGGCCCGCCTGGGAGCTCCAGAACTGCAAATTTTCTTCGTTTCAGCTCCCGACTTCCTCGGTTTCCGTGCCAGCCTTCCGCCATTCCAGATTTCTGCTCGTTTTCGCTCCTTTTGGCTGAAAAGACCTGGAAACAAAAATAAATCAATAGTATGTACATTCTAAACTAAACCGACACTAAAACTAACTATCTAACGACCAAAACTGACGCGAATACCAATGTATTTTGCAATACATCAAATATCCCCACACTTATCTTTTTTTTCGTCCTCGAAAAAGAATAATGCAAACGGAATCATAGTCAAGATAGTCGATCGGGACAAAAGCTTAGATTATTTTATTAAATCGATACTCGTGTTAGCCGCGATTGCAAGTATAATGATCCTCTTAAACCCAACCCGGTTTCAAGCCCTTATCATGCAATTTAGGTTCAAGTTCGGTCAATCCACCTAGGGTCTCACGCTACGAATTGCAAGTCCACCTACTCCCCCCTCAAGCTTATAGGACAAAAGGAACCACCACTGGGTTATTTCCTAACCGCCTTATACCAAGATCAAGAGAGTTTAAAATCAAATCTATTTTTCCATTTTTTTTTTCATTTACGAGCGTAGACGTTGCTTTCCCTAATCCTAGAGGTATTCCGGCTGTAGAGTCGCTATCCCCAACCACAGATTACATAGGCCTCGGTACTTTTTATTTATTTTGCAAGGTCGATTTCACACATTCTAGCGGTATTCCGGCTGTAGAGTCGCTATCCCCAACCACAGATTACATAGAATGGCTACTTTCATTTAGTTTCTAGCTCGCTTATTTATTTATTATTTTTTTCAACGAGATAATGACCAAAAACTCTAACGATCTTAGCTTATAACGGCATCCCTGATACTATTATTGGCGGTTTCAATTTCCCCACTTTCCCTAGATGAGAACCCACTAGTAGACCGACATTTAGGTATAATTAATATCAAAGAAACCCGAAACCGAATCAAGCCTACCCGCGCATCCCAAACTAGACACAAGCACGATTTTTTTATCTCATATTATTATTATTCGAACCCGAACAAAAACCTCAACTTTTCTATCATTTTCCGTTTTTAATTTGCAAACTTCTTATTTTCAAAGAACATTTTCTTATTTTTTCAATTTTTTTTTGTATTTTTCGGTTTTTTCATGACACTACTACTAGACACACTAACTACTAGTTCCCATCCCCACACTTGAATGTTGCATTGTCCCTAATGCAAGGATGGAAACCTGACTCCTAAAACCTAAAAACAAAAATAAATAAATAAATATACAAGTGTACAAATGGAAAGGACTTAGCTGGTTAATTATCGCCTAAGCTCCAAAACTCTCGTCCAATCCAGCTCGATCGTATAGCATTTCGTTCGCGATCGGCTTTGACTCTGACTAACATGCTTGATAAATGCCCGAAATTTGAATAAACAGCTCCAAAATCACCCGAATGGAGATTGAGTACGGGTGGTACATATTCGAACCTGCATCAACAAAAACAAGCAAAATACCAAAGCAATACCGACTCGAAACACAAAACGACTCAACACTACTAACTTAGACGCATGGTACAAAATAAAAGACTCAAAATTACACCACCGAATTACCATCTTACCTCCTCCCTGCACTTTGCTCGTCCTCGAACAAACTAAGTGCCAAGCCTAACCAAAGTGTGGATGCAAAGGAAAACGGGTCGAAATTTTTGTGAAAATCACATTTTTACGTGTAAAGATTTGCAACCCGTTTCCCCACACTTAAGATGATAATAAACCCAATAACAGCGACTCAGAATACAACAACAACAAAAATTGCAAGCAAACATACCTGAGCGTCGACCCGAACCGAATGGTGATGGCGAAGTGAGTAAATGGATGATGGTGAATGTGGAAAATGGACAAATGGATGAACTAATGTTGGGCTAAACAACCCGTTTCATTTTCTGGTGGGCTCGCGGCCCGCATGGGTGTGCTATGCAAGTGGAGGCGGGCCGCTTCAACTTAAACTCCAGGCACCTTTTTTATAACCCGCGCGGTCCGCATCATATATGTATGAATCGTAGGCGGGCCGCCTGAACAGCAGACAACAGCAACAATACTGTGATGCTGCTCGCGTGATATTCTCGCCCACGTAAAGGTGATGCAACCTGCAAAACACTAGACAAAACACACAAAAGACGCAAAAACACGAAAAAGACGCAAACGACGCTAAACCAACCTAAATAACGACACGACACAAAGTACGACTCAAATATACAAACTCTACAAATAATCACATCTGTTCACAAAATTACGGAGGATCAAATAGGCGGAGCTCACCTCCAAACCAACTCTTACGGGCCTTAGCACTACTATCTCTCGTATCACCCGTATCTCTCCTACATCTCTCAACCTCCTTCAATTCGTCATCAAACGGTGTGAATCTAAACATATCATCTCTATACCTATCCCCACACTGAGCCTTGCTCAGTTTCTCTATCTTGAATTCTAATGTACTCACTCTCTCTTCCAACTCTTCGACTCTCCTATCAGGTGGATCCCCACACTTGGGTTTTAACACCTTTTCTAAGCTCGGCTCACTTACCACCTTATTCTCACCTCTCTCATTCTTCTCACACTCATCTACCGATGCTATCGCCTCAACTCTCTCACTCGACCCTCTCGTATTATTCACGTCAAAGACTACCGACTCCTCACCCGCTCTAAGTGTAATTGTGCCTAAGAAGACATCTATCAATGCTTTAGCCGTGTTCAAGAATGGGCGCCCTAAAATCAACGGAACTCTATCATCGGCCTCCATATCTAGCACTACAAAATCAGCCGGAAACACAAACTTATCCACTTTTACTAACAAATTCTCTACAACCCCTCTAGGATACTTCACTGACTTATCGGCTAACGAGAGGGTCATACGTGTTGACTTCAGATCACCAAGGCCTAGTTTTTCATAAAATGAATATGGCATCAAATTAATACTAGCACCAAGGTCCGCCAACGCGTGGTTTTTAACATCACCACCGAACAAACAAGGAATCGTGAAAATGCCAGGATCGGTGAGTTTCTCAGGGAGTTTATTTAGGATCACAGCAGAAACCTCTCCACTCAACGGATTACTAGAACTCTCACCTACCTTATCCTTACGCTTGAGAAAATCCTTAAGGAACTTAGCGTACTTAGGCATGGATCTCAAAGCCTCTATGAACGGAAGGTTCACCTTCAGCTGGGTGAACATCTCAAGAAATTTCTCATACTCCCTAGAAAATAACTGCTGCCTAGCACGAGCGGGAAACGGAAGACGAGAAATATCAATCACAGGTGGTGGCGGTCGAACCTTCTTCGGCTGCTTCTCCTCTTTCTTCTCTACTGGTGACTCCTTGGCGTGTGCGGTACTTGCTGGGTCTAGCCTATGTTGCACCTTACCCGGAGTCTCCATCTCGATCTCCTCATCGACTTCCTCCTCTACTTCTTCACCCTCTCTCTCTCTCACAACCTCTCCCAAACTCTTCCCACTACGGATCGTAATTGCTTTAACAGAATGATTCGCGGGATTTGGGAAAGTGTTTCCCGAAAAATGACCCGGTGGATGTTCCTGTAACTGCTTAGCAAGCCCGCCTACTGTCCTCTGGAGATCGAGGAGGGCGGCCTGCTGATTCTTGAACTGGAGCTCGTTGTTTTTGTTAATTTGCTCCTGATTTTTCATGAATGCATCGCTCCGCGTCATCATCTGAGCAAACATCTCCTCTAACCTACTCGTGCTAACCTCAGGAGCTTTTCCACCACCATGACTCTCCTGAGGCGGTCCTCCACTCGAAAACTGACCACTAGAACCTGACCCACTAAACTGCCCTGAACTAGACTGCGTGTAAATACCGGGCCCTCTACTCTGATACTGACCAGATGAAAACCCAGGAGGGTTTCCAGACGAACGATACCCACTCGAATTACCACTACCTCGCCAGTTGGAACTAGAATTATTGAACGGATTCGTGGGACCCCTAGGCTGACCAGCTATATACTCTACTTGCTCAAGAGTGAGTGTGGGGCAATCTATGGTGTCGTGACCTCCTCGACAAACTTCACACCTATCGACTTTCTTCTTTATCTCACTCAACTCCTGCCTCATCTCCTGCCTAATCTCCTCTTTCGCTCTCTCGACTGCAGCAGCTACCGATGAATCCAAGCTAACTTGGTTTACCCCTCGACCGGCCGAGGTGGTACGCACAGGAATGGAAGTCCTGCTGGTAGTGCTGTAGTCCATATCGGAGTGGGCGAAACTCTCAAACAAATCGTTGCACTCTGCAACTGTCTTCTTCCCCATAAGCTGACCTCCTGCTGAGGTGTCGAAACGAGCCCTAATCTCTGGAGTAAGTCCATTGTAGAACTTCTCCACTAACGCCCAATCAGATAGACCATGCTGAGAACAACGGGTGATCAGGGTCTGAAAACGCTCCCAAGCCAGATGATACGGCTCATCTGGCTCCATACGAAATGAGTGGATCTGGTCACGAAGGCGAGATGCCTTGGCTGGCGGAAAATATTTGGCTAAGAATGCATCGCGAAGGCCTGCCCAAGTACGGAAAGTGCCAGCAGGCTGGGAATCGAACCAGACGGCTGCGCGTCCAGCAAGTGAGAACGGAAAAACCTGAAGATACCTAGCATCAAGATTGACACCCTCAATGGAGAAGGTGCTGCAGAGACGAGTGATGCGATTGATATGGGCGGGGGCATCCTCGTCGTCACGACCATGGAACTGGCAGGAATTGGTGATGGCGGTCATAATGTAGGATGGTATCTGCCAAGACCGATCGTTCGGGATCTCAGGAAGGGTGATGGGGGAATTACCACCGGCGAAGCCGGTGGTAGCCTGGTCGTAAACTGTCCTACGGGCCATGTGAGCTACGGGTGGTGGACTAGGTGGGCGGGTGGGTGGTGGGGAATTGTGGGGTGAAGATTTTGGTGTAAGATCGAAAAATGGGGTGGACTGAGAAAATGAAGTAGAGCTAGAAGCACGTACCTCAGACGTAGATGACGAGAAGGAAGACCTGAGTGCAAGCGGCAACGGCGGCGGTCCCTGCGAGCGCGTATGGGGCATCCACTGCAAAAACCGAAAACAAACAAGTAAGACGACTCTACTAAATGACTCGACTAACTATAAAAAGACACTAAAATACTTAGACACCTACGACTCAAACAAAGAAACAAAATAGCACGTAATATGTCAAGTAAGTCCAAACAAAGTAATCAGCGCAATCGCCAAGAGTCCCCGGCAACGGCGCCAAAAACTTGATGTGCTGAAAATGGGTCAAATAAAACTAACTAAAATACCCTAATTCTAGACTCTCTAAGCTTTAAATTTATAAACTAAGACTCGACCTAAACCCTAAACTGTAACACCCCGTGTTTTCCCAAAGTCAAAGTCAAAGTCAAAGTCAAGAGTTGACTGTTATTGGAATTAAAGATCAATAAAGATTAATTTCATTTTAGTCTCATTTTGATTTTCATATTATTTGGAGTAAGTGTTGTATAATCAAACTAATCGGCCGATAATCGAACTGTGAATCAACGACCGACTGTGAATGATAGGAAGTAACAATGCAATAAAGCTAGTCAATCAATAATCAAGCTAATCAAATCAATCATCGAACTCAAGTGTGGATAATTTTAATGCTTTTATACGTGTGTGTGTGCCTTACGTGTTACTTGTGCATGCTTACTTTATGTTAAAGTGTGTGGTGAATCAATCAAAATCAATCAAGAATCGAAGGATAATCAAACTCAATCGAAACCGACTTTGAAAATAGGTTGTAAGGATGCTTGTATGTTAGATATAGTAGTTGGGACTGAAAGTAATTTGAATAGAAACTCTATCCTACTCTACTCCTCAACTATCGAACTCGAAATATCAAAAATCGTCGCGAAACACTCAAAACCAGGCAAGCCGATCGAACAGGGCAACCTGATCGAACAGGCTAGCCGATCGAACAGGCTGTTCGATCGGGCAGCCGCTCGATCAGGGATGCTGTTCGATCAGCCAACCCTTTCCACTTTTGGAAGCCTATAAATAGGGCTGTCCTTGTCAAGCTTTCCACTTTTGGAAAAGCTCTGACTGACCAGCCTCTCCTTCTCGCCATTTCTCAGATTTCTCTCAAACCGGTAAGTATTTCGCTCTAATCCTTGTACGTTTTTGTTCATTAATCGATTCTCCATCTTTCTAACTTTCAAAACTTGGATTTCAACCGCGAAATCACCAAGATCTAGGTGTTCTTGGATGATGTCATCATGGTGTTCTTCAAGAACACTAAGTTTTGACATCATTCCACCATGAATAGCTTAGATCTAACCGATTTCCACATAAATAACCTAAAATCTACCAAAGATCTTAACATTTCACGGTGGAAAAGGATTGGAAGATGGGTTTTCATCTATCTTTCAACTCTTTTACACTCAAAAAGGGTGAAAACGAGACTTGAACCGATTTACAAATCAATCTAAACAAACACATGGTTCAAGACTCGGGTTCTACCGAGAGATATACCGATTTCGGGTTAAACGTTAAACTTAGGTTCCAAACCGTCTCTGACCGAGCTTGGGTGATTCCTGCTCGAGTCAGTAGACTAAGTAGGGACTTCAGCTTTGTGGTTCAACTCGTAGTCAAAATATCTCTAAAACATCAACAATTAACGGGAATAACCAAGTGTTAAGTGATAGGTTAACCGAATCGAGAAGCTGGCCGAACGGCTAGGCTGTTCGATTGAACAGCCCAACCGAACGACTACGCCAGCCGATCGGCTAGGCTAACCGATCGACTAGCACCTGGACCCACCAACTCACAAAAGTGTAGTATTGACGAGGTACTGTTCGATCGACTACGCCACTCGATTGAACATTACTGCTCGAATCATGAGATACTATACTCCAACACTTAACCTTTTCGAAACATTAGAATGTCACCCGATCGAGCATGCCACCCGATCGAGTGACACTTTGCCAAACCTCAGCTGCTAACCGATCGGTTGGACCAACCGATCGAACAGACCGTTCGATCGGCCAACTTGAAAGGTAATGCTGCAAAAACTTCAAAAATACCAACCATCATACACAAACACATCCTTCACATCCAAGGAAGAAACAATCCACTTGAAGGAACCAGCCGATCGAGCCAGCCGGCCGATCGAATGGATGTTCGAACGGACTTTCAAACCAATCGAACAGCCCACTCGATCGAACTGCCGTCCGATCGAATGGCCTACTCGATCCAAGTACATTGTTTACTTTTTCCGCGTTACTCATCGTTGTGTTATCGAACTATTCAGGCTAACCTATTCTCAGCGCTCCTCTCAATCCACAACCAACCACTGTGAGTATACTCGATCCCTTTTTGCTTTCAGCACTTTTGGGTGTTACATACGTAATCTATCAAATTCACAAACAACACAAACTATTTGAACGCTAACCTACTTGCATGTATTACTTGTCTAAATGATTGCTGTTTATTATGTTTACACGTGGAGTGCTATCTGCCTGCTTTAGCAACGTAGTACTATAGTTTGGACTCAGCACCCGTTCACACGGGGGTTGCTAAGGACAATTACTTGCATGGATTACAGTGGTAATCATGTATTGCGAACTGTCTCGGACAGTCAACTCGAAGTCGTTGGTATCGATGGTCCCATGTTGATAATTTACATGCATCGTTTGCCCTTGTGTACGTGCTTGGTTATGCGTAAACTTTCGAACTTTATATGCTATATCAAACTTGTGTACTCACCTTTACATTATATGTATTGACTTTTATTTTAACGTATGTGACAGGTATTTAAGCTACTAGCGTGCTAGGGAAGCGAGGCAATAATAAGCTTCTAGGAGCCTGTGACCTTAGGACAGTGTCCACATACCTGCTCCAGGGCCATAATTATCTGTAGATCTTGTACTGGCACCTGTAGTCAGTAAGATCTACCGTCAGCCGTCTAGAAGTCTTAAAACAATATTTAATTCGGTCTGTAATAATTAAGAATCTGAGTTGTCGGAACAGTTCCCATATTGTTTAGTTGATTTCTATGATAACTTGTTATTATTTGGAACACGGTATGGGACGTGTTATATAACTAAATTGTATGATAGTTGTTGTGGAAACTTCTGAACAATCTGTTTCGCTCAGTGCCGCGCCCCGATGATTCCGCCATCGGTTGGGGTGTGACAGATTGGTATCAGAGCCATAACTATAGGGAATTAGGTTAGACACGATCTAGTCCGGATCGCTGTCTTAGAGACCTAGACTATAGTTAGGAACCAAGAGACCAAGTTTATGTGCTTATTTTATGTTGTTTCCTTCTATTCTATCATTACATCCGAACTCTGAGCCAAATTTTGTAATTTGGACGGGATTAGGAGTGAAACCCGCGAATTCCTGCCTAAATTACAAATTCTTGCCAATTACTTTGTGCAAATTTCTATCAACAAACGGGGGAGAATTATACCAAATCAGGGCTGAAACCCGTAATTTGATGAAAACTTTCCTCTAAATTTTCTTAAAGCAAGGAAGAAATTGCTGAGCTAGGGGTGAAACCCTAACCTTGGCAGTTATTCCAACTTTATTTTATCTCGCCAAGGCAATTGACGGACTCCAACGACCTAAACTCACGAGTATGGCCTAGAATGCGCATGCATAATGCCCAAGAATCGAGGCAGAAACATGTCCCCTAGAGTCGAAAGTGACGACAAGTCAACTGTGAATAGTTAAATTGCCATGGTTAGTCAAAGTCTAGTAGCCGCAGACAATCCATTTTCCGATTTTGAGTGTTGCTTCGTTGATTTTATATGATATACCTGTTTACGTGTTTTAAGATTCGTTGATTGCTCCATTTGTTATCAATCTGCGTGACTTTTGTTGCTATCCTATCTCGATTCAAACCCCTGTTGATGTGATCTAAACGAAACCAGTGTGCTATGCTACGCTATACGACTAAGTTAGACGATACCATGTGATGCTATCCGATATGCAAAACGAACGACACTCGACTTGTGGTTATAGGTTTCTGTTTTCTGACAGCCTCTGTGATAAAATTGCGTACGTGTTTAGGAAATTAAGTGCTCTATTTGCTTAATTGCTTATGTGCTCTAATTGTTTCTGTGCTTATGTGCCTCTATGATTATGTGCTTATGTGTTTATATGTGTTACGTGACGTGAGATGCGACGTGATTCTAAGCTTTAGTAAACTAAGACGTGCGAGATTCGAATTCGTTGTGTTGAGCCCTATGGCGATGTCTATTGCAGACCATGTCGTCATCATCAAGAACTCGCCAAAACCTTTCCCGTCAGGAAAAGAGAGACCGACGTCTCGCCAAGCTCATTTCAAGGTCTGTAGCGAAAGCTGTCAGTGAGGTGTACGAAAACACCAGCAAGTCGTCGGAAGAATCCCGAACCCTCACTGAATCCAGCAAAGCCCCGTTCAGTTTCAAGCAATTTAAGGCGTGTGGACCGAAGGAGTTCACCGGTGAAGAGGGCCCTACAGGCTTATTTCACTGGTTTGACTCTGTGGAAGTTACCCTTCGTCAAAGCGGATGCCCGGATCATCTTCGAACTCTCAATGCTACCGGTGTCTTCCAGTCGCGGGCATTGGACTGGTGGACAGCCGAAAGGAATAAGCGCGGGAACGACGCTGCCTACGAGCTGACGTGGGAGGAACTGAAGGCTATCATGCTGGACGAGTTCTGTCCTCCCCACGAACGCCAAAAGTTGGAGGATGAGTTCTGGACCATCAAGCAGAAGGAGGGCGACAACGCTGGTCTCACCGCCCGTTTCAAACAACTGAGCATTATCTGTCCAGACCAGGTCAAAACTCCCGAGATGACCATCAAGAAATACATCCGTGCTCTTCCGGATTGTGTTGCTGATTTTGTGTTCGCCGCCAAACCCGCATCAATCGAGGAAACCTACCTACTCGCTGCCGAGATTAACGACAAGCGAGTTAAGGCTGGTGTCTGGGATAAGCCATCCAAGTCGTTGCATCAAGTTACTGCCACATCAACCGACAACCCTGCTACTCAAGCCTCCAAGTCCTCGAGAAGAAGAAAGAAGAACAAGAGTTGCGCCGCCGCAACCAATGCTGCTCCTCTTCAGTCAGTACCGCCACAACAGCAACAACCACAGCGCACTGCGCCAGTGATTAATGCGCCGCCGGCTAAGCGTGCGTACACCGGCCCCCACCCACTCTGTGCTACATGTTCTTATCATCACCCGGTGGGTGTGGCCTGCCGTTACTGTGCCCACTGCAACGTTTACGGGCATTTCACTGCGAATTGCCGCTATGGTCCTCGTCAAACGCAAGCTCAAGCCGCTGTTAATCAAGCCCTGCTACCTGCTCCTCAAGCTCCTCAAGCTGCACAGGCCCCGGCAAACAATGTTCGGACCTGCTTTGCATGTGGCGACCCTAACCACTTGGCAAACCGGTGCCCGAACAGAGTGGTGAAACAAGAAGCTCAACAACCCCAGCAACAACAACAGTAGCCTCAACAACAAGCCGCTCACGCCAGAACTTTCAACATCAACGCACGCCAGGCTCAAGCTGACAACAACGTGGTCAATGGTACGTTCCTCGTGAATGGTATATATGCATCATGTTTGTTTGATACTGGAGCCGATAACTGCTTTGTGTCATTTGAATTTGAGAAGCTTCTTAGACGTAAGCGCTCTTATCTTTCGTCACCCTTCGAAGTAGAAGTCGCTACCGGAAGAACCATTGCTGTCAATTCTGTGCTCCGTGATTGTACTCTCGAGCTCAACAATCATATATTCCCGATTAATCTCATCCCAATGCAGCTCGGAAGTTTCGATGTCATAGTAGGCATGGACTTTCTTCGTGAAAACCGTGCTGAAGTTGTGTGTTCCGATAAGATGATTCGTTTTGTGCTAGCTAGTGGTGATATTCTATGTGTTTATGGTGAAACTACTGCAAAAGATCTCAAGCTCATGTCATGTCTTCAAGCTCGCAAATATCTCCGCAAGGAATATCGAGCCTTCTTGGCCAACATTGTTGTAGCAGAGACGGACAAGAAAAGGAAAGTTGAAGTCAAGGATGTTCCCGTTGTCCGAGAATTTCCTCAGGTGTTCCCTGATGATCTTCCTGGATTACCTCCAAGTCGTGATATCGACTTTCGAATCGACCTTATTCCAGGAGCCAGCCCAGTGGCCAAAGCTCCGTATCGACTCGCTCCATCTGAGATGCGAGAACTCTCAAACCAACTCCAAGAGTTACTTGAAAAAGGCTTCATTCGCCCGAGCACTTCTCCATGGGGCGCACCAGTCCTTTTCGTCAAAAAGAAGGACGGGTCGTTCCGAATGTGCATCGATTACCGGGAATTGAACAAGCTGACCATCAAGAACCGATACCCCTTACCAAGAATCGATGATCTGTTTGACCAACTACAAGGTGCTCAGTGTTTCTCCAAGATTGACCTACGTTCAGGCTACCATCAGTTGCGGATTCAAGAGGAAGACATACCCAAAACCGCTTTTCGAACCCGATACGGCCACTACGAATTTGTTGTCATGCCTTTTGGTTTGACCAACGCACCCGCGGTCTTTATGGATCTGATGAATCGCGTGTGTAAACCGTTCTTAGATCATTTCGTCATTGTATTTATCGACGATGTCCTGATCTATTCCAAATCGAGGGCCGAACATGCGCAGCATTTGCGATTGGTTCTCGAGTTGCTTCAGGGAAACCAACTCTACGCCAAGTTCTCCAAGTGTGAGTTCTGGTTGGAGGAGGTTCAATTTCTGGGTCACATTGTGAATAGTCGGGGTATACACGTTGATCCCGCAAAGATTGAGGCAGTCAAGGGATGGGTTACGCCAAAGAATCCGTCAGAAGTTCGCTCTTTTCTCGGATTAGCTGGTTACTACCGGCGATTCATCGAAGGATTCTCAAAGATTGCTGTACCGCTTACCTCCCTTACTCATAAAGACAAGCCTTTTGTGTGGGGAACCGCGCAGGAGACTGCTTTCCAAACCCTCAAACACATGCTGTGCCATGCACCAGTTCTTACACTGCCGGACGGAAGCGATGACTTCGTTGTCTATTGTGATGCTTCAAACCTTGGACTTGGCTGTGTTCTCATGCAACGAGACAAGGTTATAGCTTACGCATCTCGACAGCTCAAAATCCACGAGAAGAACTATACAACCCATGACCTTGAGCTAGGTGCAGTTGTCTTTGCCTTAAAGATTTGGCGACACTACCTGTATGGTACAAAGTGTACGATCTTCACCGATCACAAGAGCCTACAACATATCTTTAACCAGAGAGAACTCAATATGCGTCAACGCCGATGGGTAGAACTTCTCAACGATTACGACTGTGAGATCCGTTATCACCCAGGCAAGGCGAATGTAGTTGCAGACGCCCTCAGCAGAAAGAATTACGTGATAGGTGTTCGAAACATCCAGGCTCGGTATAACCTCGAAGCTCTCATCCGTGAAGCACAACACGCTTGCTTTAACGAGCATACGTTGAAGAAAGAACGAATCTATCACGATGGAACTCAGCTCGTGAGCAAAGCCAACGGGATATTCTATTATCTGGACCGAATCTGGGTTCCGAGGAGGACAGATTTGCGAAAGATCATTATGAACGAAGCCCACAAATCCCGATATTCCATTCATCCCGGTGCGGACAAAATGTACCAGGACCTTCGCTACAAGTACTGGTGGCCTGGGATGAAAAGGGATATTGCTTTATATGTTGGTAGCTGTTTAACTTGTGCAAGAGTCAAGGCTGAACACCAAAGACCTTCAGGCTTACTCGAACAACCGCCGATACCCGTATGGAAGTGGGAAAGCATAGCTATAGATTTCATAACTAAGCTTCCGACCACGCCATCAGGTCACGACAGTATTTGGGTTATAGTCGACCGTCTAACCAAAGCAGCCCACTTTCTGCCAATACGAGAAGACTATAAGGTGGCCAAGCTAGCCCAAATCTACACCGACGAGATCATTAAGAATCATGGTACGCCTCGAGACATCATTTCTGATCGCGACGCTCGGTTTACATCGAGATTGTGGGAAACTTTTCAAGCAGCTCTTGGTACGACGCTGAATTTGAGTACCGCATTCCACCCGCAAACCGACGGGCAGACTGAAAGAACGATTCGTACTATTGAAGACATGCTCCGTGCGTGTGTTATCGATTTTGGTGGTAGTTGGAGCAAACACCTACCGTTGGTCGAATTTTCATACAATAATAGCTATCACTCCAGCATCGAAATGGCACCTTTCGAAGCCTTGTATGGTAGGAGATGTCGCTCGCCTATTGTATGGCACGAGGTCGGTCATTCACAATTGACTGGGCCCGAGATTCTGCAAGAAACGACTGACAAGATCCACCAGATAAGGGAAAACTTGGTAAAGGCCCGGGACAGACAAAAGATGTACGCCGATAAACGACGCAAGCCCCGCGAATTTGCAGTTGGCGACTACGTACTCCTAAAGGTATCACCTTGGAAGGGAGTAGTCCGATTCGGCAAAAGAGGGAAACTTGCGCCTCGATTTGTTGGACCTTTTAAGATTCTGGAAAGGATCGGTAAAGTTGCCTACAAACTCGAATTACCGGAGGAACTCAGCAATGTCCACCCGACTTTCCATATTTCAAACCTTCGAAAATGCGTAGCCGACCACGACGCAATAATACCACTCGACGATCTTCAGGTCAATGAGACGCTACACTTCGTGGAAAAGCCTGTCGAAATCATGGACCGACAGACCAAGCAACTCAGACGCTCTCGCATTCCTATTGTAAAAGTACGATGGGAAGGCAAACGAGGCGCGGAGTTCACTTGGGAACTCGAAAGTGACATGAAGGCCAAGTACCCGCAGTTGTTCAGATAGATCTGAAGCATCAAATTGGTAAATGCACACGGCGATGTACGGTTCTCGGCCTAATTTCGGGACGAAATTCCCTAAAGGAGGGGAGACTGTAACACCCCGTGTTTTCCCAAAGTCAAAGTCAAAGTCAAAGTCAAGAGTTGACTGTTATTGGAATTAAAGATCAATAAAGATTAATTTCATTTTAGTCTCATTTTGATTTTCATATTATTTGGAGTAAGTGTTGTATAATCAAACTAATCGGCCGATAATCGAACTGTGAATCAACGACCGACTGTGAATGATAGGAAGTAACAATGCAATAAAGCTAGTCAATCAATAATCAAGCTAATCAAATCAATCATCGAACTCAAGTGTGGATAATTTTAATGCTTTTATACGTGTGTGTGTGCCTTACGTGTTACTTGTGCATGCTTACTTTATGTTAAAGTGTGTGGTGAATCAATCAAAATCAATCAAGAATCGAAGGATAATCAAACTCAATCGAAACCGACTTTGAAAATAGGTTGTAAGGATGCTTGTATGTTAGATATAGTAGTTGGGACTGAAAGTAATTTGAATAGAAACTCTATCCTACTCTACTCCTCAACTATCGAACTCGAAATATCAAAAATCGTCGCGAAACACTCAAAACCAGGCAAGCCGATCGAACAGGGCAACCTGATCGAACATGCTAGCCGATCGAACAGGCTGTTCGATCGGGCAGCCGCTCGATCAGGGATGCTGTTCGATCAGCCAACCCTTTCCACTTTTGGAAGCCTATAAATAGGGCTGTCCTTGTCAAGCTTTCCACTTTTGGAAAAGCTCTGACCGACCAGCCTCTCCTTCTCGCCATTTCTCAGATTTCTCTCAAACCGGTAAGTATTTCGCTCTAATCCTTGTACGTTTTTGTTCATTAATCGATTCTCCATCTTTCTAACTTTCAAAACTTGGATTTCAACCGCGAAATCACCAAGATCTAGGTGTTCTTGGATGATGTCATCATGGTGTTCTTCAAGAACACTAAGTTTTGACATCATTCCACCATGAATAGCTTAGATCTAACCGATTTCCACATAAATAACCTAAAATCTACCAAAGATCTTAACATTTCACGGTGGAAAAGGATTGGAAGATGGGTTTTCATCTATCTTTCAACTCTTTTACACTCAAAAAGGGTGAAAACGAGACTTGAACCGATTTACAAATCAATCTAAACAAACACATGGTTCAAGACTCGGGTTCTACCGAGAGATATACCGATTTCGGGTTAAACGTTAAACTTAGGTTCCAAACCGTCTCTGACCGAGCTTGGGTGATTCCTGCTCGAGTCAGTAGACTAAGTAGGGACTTCAGCTTTGTGGTTCAACTCGTAGTCAAAATATCTCTAAAACATCAACAATTAACGGGAATAACCAAGTGTTAAGTGATAGGTTAACCGAATCGAGAAGCTGGCCGAACGGCTAGGCTGTTCGATTGAACAGCCCAACCGAACGACTACGCCAGCCGATCGGCTAGGCTAACCGATCGACTAGCACCTGGACCCACCAACTCACAAAAGTGTAGTATTGACGAGGTACTGTTCGATCGACTACGCCACTCGATTGAACATTACTGCTCGAATCATGAGATACTATACTCCAACACTTAACCTTTTCGAAACATTAGAATGTCACCCGATCGAGCATGCCACCCGATCGAGTGACACTTTGCCAAACCTCAGCTGCTAACCGATCGGTTGGACCAACCGATCGAACAGACCGTTCGATCGGCCAACTTGAAAGGTAATGCTGCAAAAACTTCAAAAATACCAACCATCATACACAAACACATCCTTCACATCCAAGGAAGAAACAATCCACTTGAAGGAACCAGCCGATCGAGCCAGCCGGCCGATCGAATGGATGTTCGAACGGACTTTCAAACCAATCGAACAGCCCACTCGATCGAACTGCCGTCCGATCGAATGGCCTACTCGATCCAAGTACATTGTTTACTTTTTCCGCGTTACTCATCGTTGTGTTATCGAACTATTCAGGCTAACCTATTCTCAGCGCTCCTCTCAATCCACAACCAACCACTGTGAGTATACTCGATCCCTTTTTGCTTTCAGCACTTTTGGGTGTTACATACGTAATCTATCAAATTCACAAACAACACAAACTATTTGAACGCTAACCTACTTGCATGTATTACTTGTCTAAATGATTGCTGTTTATTATGTTTACACGTGGAGTGCTATCTGCCTGCTTTAGCAACGTAGTACTATAGTTTGGACTCAGCACCCGTTCACACGGGGGTTGCTAAGGACAATTACTTGCATGGATTACAGTGGTAATCATGTATTGCGAACTGTCTCGGACAGTCAACTCGAAGTCGTTGGTATCGATGGTCCCATGTTGATAATTTACATGCATCGTTTGCCCTTGTGTACGTGCTTGGTTATGCGTAAACTTTCGAACTTTATATGCTATATCAAACTTGTGTACTCACCTTTACATTATATGTATTGACTTTTATTTTAACGTATGTGACAGGTATTTAAGCTACTAGCGTGCTAGGGAAGCGAGGCAATAATAAGCTTCTAGGAGCCTGTGACCTTAGGACAGTGTCCACATACCTGCTCCAGGGCCATAATTATCTGTAGATCTTGTACTGGCACCTGTAGTCAGTAAGATCTACCGTCAGCCGTCTAGAAGTCTTAAAACAATATTTAATTCGGTCTGTAATAATTAAGAATCTGAGTTGTCGGAACAGTTCCCATATTGTTTAGTTGATTTCTATGATAACTTGTTATTATTTGGAACACGGTATG
The DNA here is from genome assembly GCF_002127325.2 of Helianthus annuus. Lineage (NCBI taxonomy): Eukaryota > Viridiplantae > Streptophyta > Magnoliopsida > Asterales > Asteraceae > Helianthus > Helianthus annuus. Next base: position 17,716,929 of record NC_035446.2, read on the forward strand.
GGACGTGTTATATAACTAAATTGTATGATAGTTGTTGTGGAAACTTCTGAACAATCTGTTTCGCTCAGTGCCGCGCCCCGATGATTCCGCCATCGGTTGGGGTGTGACATAAACACACAATCGGCAAGTGAACCGATCGAATGTAGTAAAGCTAAAGTAAGTCCGAGTATCGAACCCACGAGACTCTACTGACTACGCTACGACTCTATCTAGACTCGGACTGACACGACATACTAATTTGTTTATTAATTTGGGGGGGGGGTTCTAAAAATCCTAGATAAAATAATAAAATAATACTAGCAAGCAAAACACGAACACAAGCAAAAGGTCTGATCAGTGAGAATGAAGACTACCTAGGCTAGACGCAGGCTAAACTCGGACTGGATTCCTAAATGATAATGATGTGGTGTGAAACCGGGATCGTGAAATTCTCACCTCTAGGGAGATCTAAGGACCCCTAATCCCTCTCAAGAGCACACTAAGATTCCCTAGAGGTTGTTAAACTACCGGTTTTCTAGATTTCTTGTCCGTCCTCTAGTTTCTTGAAAGTGCTTATGTAAGACGCTCTACTTTGCCGCGCGAACGTCTAAAGCAACTATGGGTTTAATCTTGGCTTAATAGACAATGGGTGGTTAATTCCTTATAACTACTCCGAGACCTATTAATATCCTCGAGCCTTTCCGTGATGAATCTAGCAGCACACTTGATTTTAATTAATTATCGAATATTATTCCTAAGGTTACTAGTGCACTTTTCACCCTAAAGAATTAATGACCTATTATGTGATATAGACACTCACCTAAGCCAAAAACCCTAATTCAACTCTATTCCGTGATAAAGACCGTCACCAAGAATTGAATGGAACAAATAAACGATTAACTAAGAAATCACAAGCATACAAACGCACCAAGACAAACTAACATAGTGTTTACAATGCAAGAAAAATCACAACCACATCAATAATCATATAAAAATCCAATCTTCGTTATGCCATAGTCATCGCCTAGGTAGTTTATGAGTTTTAGCCGGAAAACATAATCAAAAACAAAGTCAAAACCAAAGTATCAACTGAATTCATCGTTAACAAAGTCTAAACAAACAAAGAATGCAAGAAATAGGTGTATAAAACCCGAATCTTCACTCCCGAATGCTCAAGAATGCTTTCCCGATGATTCCCAGCTTCCGGTATGCCTCCGACACGATCAAGACCTTCAATCAGCAGCCAAAACAGCCCCAAGAATGCCCTAGTTCGTCAATAATTCGCTGTGTACGCGTATATCTTCATATATAACCACAAACCCTAACTTGTCATGCAATCCTCGTAAATCTGCCGACATAACGTCCTTAGGCGGCCCGCGTGAAATGCTGGCCTGATCTTATGCGGGTCGCCTAAGCTATAAACTTCTGATTCTTTTTACAAACCTCTCGCGGCCCGCCTAGAGTTCCTGTCCAAGTTGACGCGGGGCGCGAGAGGGTATTATTCCTCTGATCCTTCTTTAAGTCAAAGCGGCCCGCCTGGGTATGCCTCTTTAGTCAACGCGGCCCGCCTGGGAGCTCCAGAACTGCAAATTTTCTTCGTTTCAGCTCCCGACTTCCTCGGTTTCCGTGCCAGCCTTCCGCCATTCCAGATTTCTGCTCGTTTTCGCTCCTTTTGGCTGAAAAGACCTGGAAACAAAAATAAATCAATAGTATGTACATTCTAAACTAAACCGACACTAAAACGAACTATCTAACGACCAAAACTGACGCGAATACCAATGTATTTTGCAATACATCAAGGTCCCTGTACATTTTTTCTGCACCGGGATGAATGGAATATCAGGATTTGTGGGCTTCAGTTAGCAAAATCTCTCGGAGATTATTGCGACTAGGAATCCAAATGCGGTCGACATAGTGAAAGATACCATTCGGTTTATTCACCAGTCGGTTTTCGGTTCCAAGTATTCTTTCTTCCTTTAGGGTGTTCTCGAGAAAACAGGCGTGTTGAGCATCGTGAATGGGAGCTTCGAGGTCGTGTTGGGATTGAACATTACAAACACTATGTAAATAGCTTCGTCGGCTAAGAGCGTCGGCAACGACATTTGCTTTGCCTAGGTGGTAGCGTATCTCATAGTCGTAGTCGTTGAGAAGTTCAACCCATCTGTGTTGGCGCATATTCAGCTCTTTCTGGTTCAAGATGTGTTGTAGGCTCTTATGGTCGGTGAAGACCGTACACTTGGTACCATATAGGTAGTGTCGCCAAAGCTTTAACGCAAAAACAACTGCACCTAGTTCGAGATCGTGGGTTGTGTAGTTCTTCTCGTGGACTTTGAGCTGACAAGACGCGTACGCGATAACCTTGTCCCTTTGCATAAGAACACAACCAAGACCTAGGTTAGGGTATCGCAATAGACTACAAAGTCGTCGTTTCCATCGGGTAGCGCGAGTACGGGAGCGTCGCAAAGCATACGCTTGAGAGTTTGAAAGGCATCCTCTTTTTCGGTTCCCCAAACAAAAGTCTTGTCCTTATGCGTAAGAGAGGTAAGAGGAACGACGATTTTAGAGAAACCAGTGATAAATTGACGGTAGTAACCCGCTAATCCGAGAAAAGAACGAACTTCGGACGGGGTTTTCGGTGTAATCCAACTCTTGACTGCTTCAATCTTCGTGGGATCAACGTGAATACCTTGACTATTGACGATGTGATCAAGGAATTGAACTTCCTCAAACCAAAATTCACACTTGGAGAACTTGGCGTAGAGGCGATTCCCTTGGAGAAGCTCGAGAACTAAACGAAGATGTTGCGCGTGTTCATCTTTCGGCATCGAATAGATAAGGATATCATCGATAAACACGATGACAAAGTGGTCGAGAAAGGGTTTACACACGCGATTCATCAAATCCATAAAAACCGCGGGTGCGTTGGTAAGACTAAAGGGCATAACGACGAATTCATAATAGTCGTAGCAAGTTCGAAAAGCGGTTTTAGGGATATCTTCCTCCTAAATTCGTAGTTGATGATAACCAGAGCGTAAATCGATTTTAGAAAAGCACGTAGCGCCTTGCAATTGATCAAATAAATCGTCAATTCTGGGTAAGGGATAGCGATTCTGGATAGTAAGCTTATTAAATTCCCGATAATCGATGCACTTTCGGAACGATCCATCCTTCTTTTTCACGAAAAGGACATGTGCGCCCCATGGAGATGTGCTAGTGCGTATGAAGCCTTTATCAAGCAATTCCTGGAGTTGCTAGAAAGTTCATGCATTTCAGACGGTGCGAGGTGATAAGGGGCTTTAGCGACAGGGTTAGCTCCAGGAATGAGGTCGATACGAAAATCAATATCGCGAGACGGAAGTAGACCAGGTAAATCGTCGGGAAAGACATTAGGAAAATCATGAACCACAAGTACCTTTTCCATTGGCTTCTTTTCCTTCTCTGCTACTACGATGTGTGCCAAGAAAGCCATGTATTCCTTGCGGAGATACTTGCTTGCTTGAATGCACGACATAAGTTTAAGTTCCTTCGAAGATACTTCTCCATATACACAGAGTTGGTCGCCATTAGCAAGAGAGAAACGAATCATCTTTTCGAAACAAACAACTTCAACACGATTTTCACGAAGGAAATCTATGCCTACTATGATATCGAAACTACCAAGTTGCATCGGAATAAGATCGATCGGAAAGATGTGATTGTTGAGTTCGAGAGTACAATCACAGAGAACAGAATCTACGGTGACGGTTCTTCCGGTGGCAATTTCTACGTCAAACGTCATTGGGAGGTTAGCGCGTTTACGGTTTAGGAGCTTCCCGAATTCAAATGACACAAAACAGTTATCGGTTCCAGTATCAAATAAACATGAAGCACAAATACCGTTAACGAGAAACGTACCATTGACAACATTGTTGTCAGTCTGAGCCTGGCGTACATTGATGTTGAAAGTTCTTCCGCGGGCTACTTGTTGCGGTGGCTGCTGTTGCTGCTGCTGTTGTTGTTGCTGCGGTGGTTGATGCGGTTCTTGTTTCACCACATGGTTCGGGCATACGTTAGCAAAGGGATTCGGGTCACCACAAGAGTAGCAAGTTCACGCATGGGTAGCAGGCGCTGGAGCTGCTTGGTTGACCTGAGGAGCGGGGAGTGGAGCTGGTAGTGCTGGAGGAGCTTGAGCTTGAGCTTGCTGACGTGGGCCAGTGCGACAGTTCGCTGTGAAGTGTCCATAGAGGTTGTAGTGGACACGAAAACGGCAAGCTATCCTAGCTGGGTGATGATAGGTGCAAGTAGGGCACAGAGGATGAGGACCAGTATACGCACGCTTAGCAGGCGGTGCATTGGTCCCAGGTGCTGCGACTTGACAGTTCTGATTGGTGTTGGGTTGGACGGGTACAGCGTTGAGAGGAGCGGCGGTAGTGTAACACCCCGTGTTACCGAATGTCAAAGTCAAAGTTAAAGTCAAGATTGACTCCTTTGACCGTAGTTAGTCTATTTGTGTTTTTACGTTAGTTGTATTATGTGGAGTATATGCTAAAATCGAACTAATCGAAGTTTATTCGTCAATGCGAACCGATTTACGGCATTGAATAGCAGGAAGTAACAATGCGATAAAGTCAATTAATCGGCAATCAAACTAATCTAATCATCATCGAACTCGAGACTCGAATTACGCGAATTTTGGTATTAATATGTGCGTGTGTGCCTTGTGTGTTACCTGTGCATGTTTACTTTATGTTATGTGTGATAATCAATCGAAACTCGAATCGAAACTCGAAACTCAATTGAAAACGAATTATGATAATTGGTGGCGAAAAGACAGCGCGAGATAGGAATGCTTGTATGTAGATATAGTGGTTGGGCTTAAAAGTAATTTGAATAGGTAACTCCATCGTATCCTCGTCTAACGAAACTGGAATCGAAATATCAAAAATCGTCGCACCGAACGCTCGAATCAGGCAGCTGAACGATCAGGCTCCCAGCCGATATAACGGCCCAGCCGATCGGACTGCTGTCCGATCGGACAGGCTGTCCGATCGGACAGGCTGTCCGATCGGGATGCCTGGCCGATCGGCCAGCCCTTTCCACTTTTGGCATCCTATAAATACCCCTGTCATTGTCATCTTTACCACTTTTGGAAAGCTCTGACCGACCAGCTTGTACTCCCCCTTCTTTTCTCAGATTCCTTCCGATCCCGGTAAGATTTCATCCTAAATCTTGTACTTTCTTGATCTACACGCACTCCCACACCTTTCTATCTTTTGAATCTTGATTTCTAACCGTGAAATCATCAAGATTCAAGTATTCTAGGATGATGTCATCATGGTGTTCCTGAAGAACTTCTTGTTTTGGCTTGAATCCACTAAGAATGACTTGGATCTAACCGATTTCCACATAAACAAACACAGATCTTTCCTAGATCTAAACATTTACACGGTGAAAAGGATTGAAAGATGGTTTTCCGACTTCCTTTCAACTCTTTTACACTTAATGCCTTCAAACCGGTAGAAACGGAGCTTGTGTCGAATTACTAATCATTCCGGTGGTTGCATGACTCAAGATCCGGATTCTATCCACGAGGTTCACCGATTTCGGGTTAAACGTTAAACTCCGTTCCGAACAGTTCACCGGACGGATTTGGGTGATTCCTGTCCGATCAGGAGGAATAAGTAAGAACGAGGTTCTATTGTTCAACTTGTTATCAAAACACCTCGATATAACGACAAACAATCAAAACAGCCAAGTGTTAGACGAACAGGCTGATCAGGTCAGAATGCTGACCGATCGGACTGCTGTCCGAACGGACAGTCAGCCGATCGGATGAGTCAGCCGATCGACCAGGCCAGCCGATCGGCTAGCGCATGGTCCCACACTTGAACAGTTCCTTGAAGTCTAGTATTGAATGAACTGTCGTTCGATCGGACTGCCGTCCGATCGGATTACTCTTCGGATTATGAGATACTATGCTTCAACACTTAATCGATTTACAAAACGTTCGATGCACTAGGAGTGCCACCCTATCGAACAGTCGTTCGATCGGATGACACCCTGCTGAAAACTTGTTTGCTGAAGTACCTAATCGATCGGATAGCCGACCGATCAAACGACCGTTCGATCGATCGACCTGAAAGGTAAAGATACTTCAATGTTTTCAAATGCTGCAACAAAAACTTCAAAAGTCAAACCATCATACACAAACACATCCTCCTCAAAGGAAGAAACAATCCACTCGAACAGCCATCCGATCAGCCTACCGACCGACCGGACAGCTGTCCGAATGGATGGTCAAACCGAACGGTCAGCCGTCCGATCGGACTACCGTCCGATCGATCAGCTGTCCAACCCTCCAACACTTGTTTTCCATTTACGCGTTGCTTATTGTTATGCTATCGAACTATTCAGGCTAACCCTACTCTCAAGTGCTCCATTCAATCCATCAATCACTGTGAGTATACTCGAACCCTTTTTGCTTTAGCACGTTTGGGTGTTACATACGTTACTTATTCGAAATCACAATCGAACATACTACTCAATTATTTGAACGCTAACCGTTACCGCATGTATTACATGACTAAATGAATGGTTGTTGTTATGTTTACACGTGGAATGTTGTCTACCTGCCTTAACGACGATAGTACTATAGTTTGGACTCAGCACCCGTTCACACGGGGGTTGTTAAGGACAATTACTTGCATGGATTACGATGGTAATCATGTATTGCGAACTGCCTCGGGCAGTCAACCCGCAGTCATTGGTATCGATAGATCCATGTCAATAATTAACATGCTTCGTTTTCCCTTGTGTACGTGCTGGTTATGCGTAAACTATTTCGAACTCTATTATGCTATTATCAAACTTGTATGCTCACCTTTACATTTTATGTATTGACTTTATTTTAACGTATGTGACAGGAAATTAGGATGCTTATCTGCTAGGAAGGCGAGCTTAGAATAAGCGTCTAGAGCATAGTTGTCTGTAGATCTTGCAGATCGAGTCTCTAGAAGCATTTGAACAATATTTATATTTGAAATCTGAGTTGTCGGAACAGAATATTTGACTTGATGTTATCTGTAATAATTTGTTTGCTATTTAAGGTACGGTATGGAACGTATTATATAAATTGAATAGTAATGATAGTTGTTATGGAAACTTCTGGACAATCTGTTTCGCTCAGTGCCATGCCCCGATGATTCCGCCATCGGTTGGGGTGTGACAGATTGGTATCAGAGCCATAACTATAGGGAATTAGGCTAGACACGACCTAGTCCGGGTCGATGTCTTAGAGACCTAGACTATAGTTAGGAACCAACAGACCAAGCGAGAAATAGCAGAACACGCCTACACTACACTATCACCGCACTCGAATGTTCAATAATGAGAAGGCGATTTGGTCAAGATTAGGTGTGAAAACCACAAACTCTCGACTAAATTGCTGGATCAATGTTGTTTTATCCACCTATCAATGTTTTTCTTCATTCTTTTCAATAACGAACACTTGTTCAATGGTATATTATACCAAATCAGGAGTGAAATCCATATTTTGATGAATAATCTCCTCAATTTTACTTAGAACAAGGAAGAAGTTGCTAAGCTAGGGGTGAAACCCTACCCTTGACAACTTGTTCCGACTTTTATTTATCTCACCAAAGCCTCGACGGACTCCAACGACCTGAACTCACAAGTATGACCTAGGAAGTGTGCCAAATGCCCAAGAATCGAGGCAGAGGCCGATCCGAAGGTCAAAATGTGACGACAAGTCTATTTAGAATAGTCGGATCGCTTTGGGTAGTCAATGTCTAGTAGCCGCAGACAATCTATCTCTCGATTTTATGTGTTTCTGAGTGGCAACTGCCCAAGATCAGGTGACTGATCGTCACTCTGGTAATTCGTCGATTTTATGTGTGTTATGTGTATTTATCTGTTTACATGATTAAGTTTTGAAGATTTTTTTTTCGATTTTGCTATCACTTCGATTGACACACACAACTCGCACTACTCCTCTATCTCGATACGCTATCAAATCGCTGAAAATCTAGACGAAATTATGCTACGATGTACGCTTATACTATACTCGACATGCTATACAACTATACTATACTACTCAATATACTATACGCGACCAATATATATACGAACGACACGCGAGCTCTGAATGGTAGGTTTCTGTATTCTGACTGCCTCTGTGATTAAATGTGTATGTGCTTCTGTGTTTATGTGTCTCTGTGCCTACGTACCTACGTGCTTATGTGTTTCTGTGATTTTGTGAATCCGTGATTATGTGCCTATGTGTTTGTGTGATACGTGTTTCAACGTGTTCCTAAGATTTAATAAGTAGTAGACGTGTGAGGTGAGATTCGATTTTGATGTGTCTGAGACCTACGACGATGTCTGTTGCAGACCATGTCGTCATCTGGACAACGAACCCCACTTACTCGCCAAGAGAAGAGAGACATACGTCTTGCTGCTATCATCGCCAAGCAGGTAGCAAAGGCTGTAAGCGATGTCTATGAGAATGTCAGCAAATCTTCTGAGGAATCGAGAACCGAAGCTCCCAAAGATGCTGCCAAGACTGTCTTTAGCTTCAAACAGTTCAAGGCATGCGGACCCAAGGAATTCACCAGAGAAGATGGTCCAACAGTTATGTTTCAATGGTTTGATTCCATCGAAGTCACTCTGCGCCAAAGCGGCTGTCCAGCAAATTTCCGTACCCTAAACGCAACCGGCGTCTTCCAGTCCCGAGCTCTAGACTGGTGGACGGCCGAACGAAACAAACGCGGGAATGATGCAGCTTATGAGCTGACATGGGAAGAGCTGAAGGCCATCATGATGGACGAACTCTGCCCTTCCCATGAACGCCAAAAGCTGGAGGACGAGTTTTGGAACATTAAGCAGAAGGATGGAGATAACGCAGCCCTAACTTCTCGCTTTAAACAGCTCAGCATCATCTGTCCCGATCAAGTCAAGACGTTAGACATGGCCATCAAGAAGTACATTCGAGCTCTACCCGATTGTGTTGCCGATTTTGTTCACGCCGCAAAAACCTCGTCAATTGAAGAGACTTACTTGCTTGCCGCCGAGATCAACGACAAGCGAGTAAAAGCTGGTTTTTGGGATATGCCCTCCAAGTCTCTACATCAAGCTACCACTGCATCGACCGCCGAAACCGCCACTGCTCAACCATCCAAGTCATCACGCCGCAAGAAGAAGAAGCACAACAACAGCTCCAGCAACAAGAACTGTGCTGTCACTACCACTGCTGCTCCTCTACAAGCCGTACCGGCTCAGCAGCAGTCTCATCATCGACCAGCACCAGTCACCCAAGCACTGCCAACAAAGCGTGCTTACACAGGTCCCCACCCGCTCTGCCCGACATGCTCATATCATCATCCGGTGAGTCTTCCCTGTCGTTTCTGCGCTCACTGCAATCTGTACGGTCATTTCACCACCAACTGTCGCTATGGTCCCCGTAACACCGCAGCTCCTGCCACTGCTCATCAGGCCCTACTCCCAGCCCTGCAAGGCCAACAAGCGGCTCAGGCACCCGCGATCAATGTTCGAGTTTGCTTTACATGTGGTGACCCTAACCACTTTGCAAACATGTGCCCGAACAGGGTTGTGAAGCAAGAGCCCCAGCAACAGCAGCAGCAGCCTCAGCAACAGCAACAAGCAGCACGCGCCAGAACCTTCAACATCAATGCTCGTCAAGCCCAGGCTGACAACAACGTGGTTAATGGTATGTTCCTTGTGAATGGTATTTATGCATCGTGTTTGTTTGATACTGGAGCCGATAACTGCTTTGTGTCATTTGAATTCGAGAAGCTCCTTAGTCGTAAATGCTCTTATCTTCCCTCGTCGTTCGAAGTTGAAGTCGCTACTGGAAGAACTGTCTCCATTAATTCTGTTCTTCGTGATTGTACTCTCGAGCTCAACAATCACATCTTCCCAATCGATCTCATTCCAATGCAACTTGGAAGTTTTGGCATCATAGTAGGCATGGACTTTCTTCGTGAAAACCATGCTGAAGTTGTGTGCATTGACAAGATGATTCGATTCTCGCTCACGAATGGTGATTTACTGTGTGTCTATGGCGAAACTACTTCAAAAGGTCTCAAGCTCATGTCGTGTGTCCAAGCTAGCAAGTATCTCCGCAAGGAATACAAAGCTTTCTTGGCCAACATCGTAGTAGCGGAGAAGGAAAAGAAAAGGAAGGCAGAAATCAAAGACGTTCCCGTAGTCCGTGAATTTCCTCAGGTGTTCCCTGATGATCTTCCCGGATTATCGCCAAGTCGTGATATCGACTTCCGCATCGACCTCATTCCTGGAGCCAACCCTGTTGCCAAAGCTCCTTACCGATTAGCGCCGTCAGAAATGCGTGAACTCTCGAACCAACTCCAGGAATTACTTGAAAAAGGCTTTATTCGCCCGAGCACCTCTCCTTGGGGCGCACCAGTCCTCTTCATTAAAAAGAAGGATGGGTCGTTCAGGATGTGTATCGACTACCGGGAATTGAATAAGTTAATCATCAAGAACCGTTATCCCCTACCTCGCATCGACGATTTGTTTGATCAGCTACAAGGTGCTACGTGTTTCTCGAAGATCGATCTACGCTCAGGCTATCATCAGTTACGCATTCAGGAAGAAGATATACCTAAAACCGCTTTTCGCACTTGTTACGACCACTATAAGTTCGTTGTTATGCCTTTTGGTTTAACCAACGCACCCGCGGTCTTCATGGATTTGACGAATCGCGTGTGTAAGCCGTATCTTGACCGTTTCGTCATCGTGTTCATCGACGACGTCTTGATCTATTCCAAATCGAAAGCCGAACACGCGCAACATCTACGTTTGGTTCTCGAGCTACTCCAGGGGAACCAACTCTATGCCAAGTTCTCTAAGTGCAAATGCTGGCTAGAAGAGGTTCAGTCATTATAAGATTCACCACTACACATGTCACACCCCAACCGATGGCGGAATCATCGGGGCGCGGCATTGAGCAAAACAGATTATCCAGAAGTTTCCATAACAACTATATTTACCAAATATTTAAAGCAACACGTCCCATACCATGTCATAGATGATAATACAATTATTACAGAAAGGATCTAGTCAAATTGTTCTGTTCCGACAACTCAAATTTTTATTACAGACAATTGTTTATCGTTGACCTAGGTCTTTCCTAGCCTCGATTTCACCGCAAAGTAAGCAAATAAGCATCCTAAGCACCTGTCACATACGTTAAAGTAAAAGTCAATACACATAGTGTAAAGGTGAGCATACAAGTTTAATAGATATAGTAGACTTCGAAATCGATTACGCATAACCAACACGTTCACAATGTGAAATGAGGCATGTTAGTTATCGACATGAACCTATCGATACCAATGACTGCGGGTTGACTGCCCAATGCAGTTCGCGATACACGCTCACCACTATGAGCCATGTAACTAATTGTCCTTAACAACCCCTGAGTGAACAGGTGTTGAGTCCAAACTATAGTACTATCGTTGCTAAGGCAGGTAGACAGCATTCCATATGTAAACATAACAAACAAGCATTCATTAAGTCACGTATAACATGCGGTAACGGTTAGCGTTAAAAGTATTGTGTAGTGTGTTCGATGAATAAGTAACGTATGTAACACCCAAAAGTGCGTAAAGCAAAAAGGGATCGAGTATACTCACAACGATTGGTGGATTGAAGGGAGCGCTAGAGAGTAAGGTTAGCCTGATCAGAACAATAGCATAAACAAGAAGCGACGCGTTAGACGGTGCAAAGTGTCAGTGGGTCGAACAACAGTTCGATCGGATGGTATTCTGATCGGATAGCCGGTCATACGGGTGACGGTTCGCTCGAATGGTCATCCGATCGGGTGACCTTTCGAGTGGATTGTTTCTTCCTTTGGAAAGGATGTGTTTGTGTATGATGGCTTGACTTTTAAAGTTTTCGTTGTATCATTTTGAAACATAGTAGTATCACTACCTTTCAGGTCGGTCGATCGGACGAACGTTCGATCGGACGATAGCCCGATTGGTTGGACACCTTAGTGAGAACAAGTTCACAGTAGTTTGTCACTCAATTGGATAGTAGTCCGATCGGGTGGCAATCCGTTGATATTGAACAAGTTGAAAATTGTTTAAGTGTTGAAGTCTGATCATTACATGGTTGAGTGGTGGTCCGACCGGGTGGTAATCCGATCAGTCAGCCCTTCGTTCAATGTTCATCCTTCAAGGTTTTGAAAACGAAAGTTGAGTGTGGGGCCAAGGTGTAAGTCGGTCGGGTGACAACCCGTCGGATGTCAGTCCGATCGGATGGTAGTCCGACCGGACGGCATTCCGTCCTGGTCGTTCCGAACGTCTTACACTTGGTTATTTTGATAGTTTGTCGTTTTATCGAGATGGTGTGACAACGTGTTAATCAACAGAACCCCATCTTGACTCTAGTGACCCGATTGAACAGGAATCACCCAAGTTCAACCAGTTAACCGGTCCAAGACGGTTGTTCTTGGTTAACCCGAAATCGGTGGTCTCGCGGATAGAATCCAGATCTTGAACCAACACAACCATAAGAATGAGTAGAAAGTCGATACAATCTCCGATTCTATCGGTTTTTAAGTGCATTGAGTGTAAAAGAGTTGAAAGAAAGTTGGAAAACCATCTTTCAATCCCTTTCACCGTGAATATGTTTAGATCTATGAAAGATCTTTGCTTATTTGTGTGGAAATCGTTTAGATCTAAGTTGTTCTCGGTGGATTGATGCCCAAACATGAAGTTCTCAAGAACACCATGATGACATCATCCTAGAACACCTCAAATCTAGTGATTTCATGGTTAAAAGTTAAGATTCAAAAGATAGAAAGGTGTAGAATCATGTGTAGATCAAAGATGTACAAGATTTAGGTTGAGATCTTACCGGAATTGAGAGAAATCGGAGAAAAAGTAAGGTTGGAGTGCTGGTCGGACGTCAGAGAGCAAAAGTGGTAAGCTGTGAGGTTGACAGGGGGTATTTATAGGGTTTCCCAAAGTGGAAAGAGTGGGTCGATCGAGCGACAGCCTGATCGACTGGCTGATCAATCGAGCAGTAGCTCGATCGAACTGCTGGTCAATCGGCTGGTCACTTGGTCGATTGGCCAGTTAGTTCGGGTGTTCGGTGCGATGAGTTTTGCGGTTTCGATTGCGATTGCGAGCGTTGCGATGCGATAGCGTTTCTCATACAAATTACTTTTAATCCCAACTACTATATCTAACATATAATCATCTTATTTCACTTGCGTTTAGTGTTTGTGATTCGATTGCGATTGAGTTTCGATTGCGTTTCGATTGATCACCACAACATAACATAAATAAACATGCACAAGTAACACATAAAAGGTACATACACGTATAACAATAACCAAAATGCGTAGTTCGAGTTGCGGGTGCGGTTGCGATAAGCGATTAAGTACGCGACAAATATCGAATAATCCTCGATTAGTAATAAGTACTCCACATAATACAACTAACGTTAAGCATAAATTAGACTATATACGAGTCAAAGAAGTCAAAATGGGAATTGAGCAAGGAGTGACAGATCGTAATTAGCAGTCTTGTCTCCCTTTGACTTCAATCTTGACTTTGACTTTGACTTCCGAAACACGGGGTGTTACAACACACACCATCTTGAAGATGGTGTGAGGGTCATGAATAACAATAAAGTAAATCTAATCTAATCAAGTCATAAAGTGTTCAAATGAAGGAGTGGAACTTAATTTAGAGGACCAAAGCCTCCATTTGTTCACACTTCACAAGTTCATCATATAGAAGATGATGACTTGTGCTTGTTTTCATCATTTGTTTATCAAGTTTAAACAGAAAATAAGTAAGTGTTTGAACTCATAACTTTGATTGTAATCACCCTAATACAAACCCACAATCATAGACTTGATTGGGAGCTTGATGGGAACAAGATTCCATCAAGTTATCAACATGAAAATGAACATACAAAGACATAAAAATGAGCAGAAAGTTTATTACACTTTGAGCCTCAAAAATGGTGAGGTTTCACCTTAGATTACCCATGTAATCGTGTGAAAACCTTCCTAGAGGTAATCCAAGTGTCAGGAAGAAAGAAATGAGTAGAAAAAAGCAAAGGAAGTGAGTTAGAACCCACTTAGAAAGTCTTAAACTTTCTGATTTTGTTGCTAGAACTCAGTTGTGTTTAAGTGTGTTTTTGAGAGGGTTTAAGGGTTGTAAAAGTGGTAAAGTGGCTGGAAATAAGTGGGTATTTATAGGGAAAGGATTAGGGTTTAAGTGGGTTGGGCTTTGAATGTGATTAGTGGGTTGTAAACTAACAAACAAAGGACTTAATGCAGCCCACATGTCATCGCAAATTCTGGCAGCCTTTATTCTTTTTTTTTGACATTTAATTGTTGTATATTAGCTGAATATGTTATGTATTAATTATGTGACAAGGTTTATTTAACATATACAATGCCTAAAATGCAAAGGAACATGTTTTAATTAAACCAAAAGTGTGAGGAAATAGGTGTGTCACAAATCAATGTAATAAGTATGTATGATTTGTATTTTGGTATTAATCAAGTGAAAATCATATAACTATCGAATAACCAAGTGTTTGAAGGTATGGAAGGTTTAAGAATTATGAATACACGATCATTGTCTACGAGTTAAACTTACGTTTATGCGAATTACAAATCATGTATCAATCGAATGCACGTATCGATGTATAAACATGTATAAATAATGAGTATTTAACACAAAGGATCAATTTCATTACGATCGAAGTCTCGGATTTACAATGGTTTGGAACGAAATACGATTACAAAGGAAACAAGTTTCCGAAAATAGAAGTACGATACAATCTTTCTAAAAACGGAAAGCTACAAAAAGTTAGGCATTACAATAAATGATGTCATAGGTTTTGATAAGAACGCAATGGACATAACCCAAATTAACATTGTGTTATAAGTTTTGATAATAACACAATGTATAGAAACCTTAGTAAAAACGTAAAGACTAAAACCCAGTTGAAAGACACAATGACCAGAACCTTTAACACAATACAAAGAAAAGCAGTAAAAATGAAAATTTTTATTTTATTTTTATATAACAATATCATACTCATATTAAAGATAAAAAACGTTTGTTATTATGGTGAATTTTTTTTTTAAAAACAAATGTCGTATGAAAAAGTTATGGACATTTTAAATTGATGGAGGGGGAATTGACATATGCCTTGCATATATATATATGGAGAGAGAAAGTCAATAAATATTTGATTTCTTTTATGCCCTTCCATTATTTTCTTTTCCCTTAAATTATTCTTAACCCTTTAAATCTAATATTAATGGATAGAATCTTTCTTATCCTTCTTATTTATGTTGTCCTTTGTATTTGATCCTAACACTAGTTTGTTCTTATTAAAAAACGCTATTAGAGTTGTGTTGGTTTGATAATAAGATATAAACCTTGGGTTTGTTTTTGAACAAATAGTAAAATATAGGGTGGGTTTAGGAAAAAAGTGTCATTGACAAGTGTACACTGAATATAAAATTTGTTTGTATTTATAAAGTTTATATTTTTATATTTTGTTTATGCTTTGGTTGTTTGCATATAATTATTGACATAACAAGTTGTAATTATGTTTACTTTAAAAAAGACAAATCATATCTCACTCAAAAGCACTAATTTTATTAGCATATTAAATTCTTTCCCCGGCAATAAAGTAAATACATACAAATAATCAAAAGTTCTTCATGGGCAGTTGAAAAGGACTAAACTAGTAAAAATAAACAAATTGGTTGATGTTTTTCAGTTTATAATTTATATAAGAGGAAAGTATAATTTGCGTCTTTTTTTTTTGAACGGCAAAAACACTTTATATCTATATATAAAGAGCCAGCAAGCCGCTGGAGAGCATACAAACGGAACAAGAAAAGAAATTACACAAGACTCGAAACATCAAAATCGACCCATTTCTCCCACGTCGTAACTGGAAGATTGGAGCGATGTTTTAACCACAAAAAGGAGTCTTCCTTTATCTGCTCGACAATCTCTTGGACCCGAAGCGATTTTCCTTCAAAAACCTTTTGATTTCTAGCATTCCAAATCCTCCAGAAGGTCGCCTTCATAATAGTATAATTTGCGTCTATATGGTTAAATGACGAGATCACTATTTGTCCCTCCAATTTATTCTCGCATTCTTAGTCAATGTGACTTATCTATTTTTTTCTTTGTGTCCATCCCGTCATCTCCCAGTTAAGTTAAATGAACGTTAAACATGAAGGTATTTTTATAACCTCACCACCACAATGACTTATTTGGCAAGCCCAACCATCATCATCATCATCCACCATTAAACACAACCATCTGCTCTCTCTCAATCTCGTCCATGAATACCCCTAAATTCAAACTATTGCCCTCAACAACCACTGGGAAGCATCACCTTTCACCGACAAAAAGGTTAGTTTTTGAATCTTTGAGTTTGATTATATGGGTATTTGTTGAAGATCTGATACCGACTTGAATATTGAGACCGCTTCATGAATTTGGGATTACATATATGTGTAGAAAGAATTTGGTTGGATGAATTTGAAGAAGAAAAGTAAAGTGCATGTTTTGGGGATATAAAAAATGAAAAACCAATTAAACGATGTGTTAGAAAAATGTATGTGAGATTTAGGATTTGTAGGTTTTGTGAATAGATTTGGGGATTATGTCATGTCCGAAATTGTTGGTTGTTCATACAATTGCTCTTTTGCCGGGTTTAGGAGATGCATAAATTGTATTTGGTGTAAATTGCAATTTGCGCCCTTGAGTTAAAGATGTAATTTCATTGTTTTTTGACGTTCATTTAACAAGGAAATAACGGGAGAGGCACACACAGGATAAAGTAGGTAAAACACAGAGACTCAAAATGCGAGAATTAAAAGGGAGTGAAAATGATTACGCCTCTAAACCATATGGATTTTATATAATTTGGTTCACAATTTAAAAACAATGCAAACGTAATTGACTATTTACCATTATTATTATTATTATTATTATTATTATTATTATTATTTTAATTTATAGAATATGCATCCATGCATATCTGTAATACACAACCGACCACTTATGTTATACTTGTTTTTAAAACCGTAGTCAGTAGTTTCATCCGTAATTTTTGAAACCATAGTGAGAAGGCCTATAATCATGTCATGTGTCTCCTATGATTTTTATTTATTAGTCCTCACATATTGACTTTGCGTACACATTATCAATCCAATGCTATGTGATTTATTAGCACCTCAATATTCAAAACCACTTTTAAAAAGATGATTATCGGATAGATAATTTGGTAAATAATAATATTTCATATTTTCAGGTCGGTGGGAAAGGGCAATCCAAGAGACTCAATAAATTTGACACGTGTATTTTATTATATTTATACTAGGTTAAAACCTCGTGTATTACACGAGTTGAATAAATATAAATTTATATACTAAGTAACAAAAAAGTTACATCTTAAAAAACTCGTGCATTGCACGGATTAAAAAAACACATGTATTAGACGACTTGAATACATATAATGTAATCGGTTAACACACAGTCATTAATATATGTTTTTGAAAAGGGTAACTTTGTAAAATAGTAACCAAGTTTTAAAAGTGTTCTAATTAAGTCACTCAAGTTTCAAAAGAGTTCCAATCAGGTCACTCAACATTCATTTTTCATTAAAATTAAGGGGTTTTTCATCCATTTCATAGGTAACCGTGGTTATGTGGATTTTTGTTTATATTTTCCCTTTTATTTGATGCTAACGCCGAGTGATGACGTGGATTCTAACTTGTTTTTTTAATTTTTAATGTAATTAAAGTGTTTTTTATTTTTTATAAGTATAATTTCATATATTAAAATAATCCGACCCCAACATCTTATGCTCCATTTTTTTCTTGACACGTGGAAAAAAGGACATGGCTGGATTTGAATTTTAAGTTATTTAATTGGGACAAAAACGATACGAGTGACCTAATTAGAACACTTTTAAAACTTGGTTACTATTCTGTGACATTTTCTCTTTTGAAAAAAATAAACTTTGATGCACTATATACTTTTTAGAGTTAACTGTCATTTTCGTCCATGTGGTTTGGTGGAAAATACCACTTCAGCCAAAAAAAAAAAATATTGTGCCAGTTCCATGCTCAACATTTTTGAAACGTGCCACTCAAGTCCAAAAAGATAACGACTTGCGCCAGTTCCGTCCTCAACGTTTTTAACGGTGCGTTATCTTTTTGGACTGAAGTGGTACATTTCAAAAATGTTGAGGACATAACTGACACAATTTTTTTTTACCGAAGTGTCATTTTCCAGCAAAACACAGGGACGAAAATGACATTTAACTCTACTTTTTATAACATTTTACTTTATTTTTTTATTAGGTTAGAAACTTGTGTATCACATAAGTTATAACATTTAACTTTTGTATTACATAAGCTATAATATTACATAAGCTATAACATTTAACTTTTTTTATTTAGTTATTAATATGTTACAAACTTGTATGCTACAAGTGATTTAAATGTCATAAGATGAGATGAATTAAAAAAAAGTCGGTGAAGAATAATGAAAAATCGAATATATTAATATTTCTCTACTTAATTATAAATATCTATCTTTAATTATATGACAAATATAACCTTTAGTCTTTATATTAGGATCTATATATATATATATATATATATATATATATATAACTAGATTATTCACCCCGTGTGTTACACGGGTTGAGTAAAAAAGAAAATATCAATAAAAGTCGTATTAATAATATATTAATGTCGCCTGCCATTCTCTCCATTATGAATATCATTGTTAATATTATTGACCATCATCATCATCATCATAATAATAATAATAATAATAATAATAATAATAATAATAATAATAATAATAATAATAATATAGTTTAATAGCATATGAATGCTTACAACCGTATGCATGATAATAAAACAATTTGGTAATTAAATTTGAGGTATCATATAGAACATTCGTTTTTTTTTTCTTTTTTAGAAAACTAATTACATTTTATTTATCAGATGATATATTTTTTAAATAACTAATTTTAGTTTCTTTTTCAGATGATATATTTTTTTTAAATAACTAATTCTATTTTCTTTATCAAATGATATGTTTAATATTTCATATTCTAGATAACCACATTTATCCATTGGGAATAGTCCAATGGTGTTTTAGATAAGTTGTATGATAGACAGAGGTCATGGGTTCAATCTCCATGGTATGCAAGTTTAACCATTAAAAAAATATAATCACATTTAATATTAATGACATTATATCATTTTAAATATTATTCAAGTATAATATTATGTATTTTTTTTTCTCGGTGTTACAACTATACCATCCTAAAAGAAAATTTCATTCTCGAAACTACTAAATAAAAAATAACGTACGTGGCATGTGAATAACGAAGACACAAAACCTAAGTTAATAGAGACCGATACATAGTTCAAAATACCATACGGCTACAATAGATAAATATGAATAGGGCTGTAAACGAACCGAACGTTCAGCGAACATGTCACACCCCAACCAATGGCGGAAACATCGGGATGAGACGAAGTGTGAAGATTGCTAGAGACATCATAACGCTATTTGTGACAATATTTAGAAAATCCCAATTTCATTTCATAACTTCAAATAGTCAACAATACAAGAAATTTAAATACAACAAGTTTAACAAAAATAACATGATAACATAACAAAATTGATACAACATATTAAACCCTAACGTCTATATGTGTATCTAGGCATCAACGCTACTTCTTTTCTTAGCATCTTCCTCATCAACCTGTAACATGTTTAAAATAATTCAATGCAAATGCAAAGGCGAGTATACAAGTTTGATACGTACATAGCAAAAGATAAGTCTTGAACAATTCCTCATAGCAAGCATGTGATTCAAGATAAACATTTAAACATGGCATGTGTCTAACATATCAAACCAAGGAAACGCAATATGCTCATGACATTACCGATGATAAAGGGCGGGTCGTTAATCCTATAGCGCTACATATGTCACGGTTTGGCTCGTACGAAGTTAATGATAAATTCAACACATAAGTTTCACCCAAGTTTAAAGTATCAAGCCATCACGTATACAAGCATGTTATAGGAATGTTCATGTGTTTAAGCAAAATGTTCATGTGTAAGTTTTTGATAAGTAAACATGTTACACCCCAAAAGTGGTAAAAGTAAAAAGGGGGAAATACGAGTATACTCACGGTTTACAAGTTGTGACTTGAGAATCCGAGAGCAAGTTGGTGGTTGAATTAGCTAGTTGGAGCACCTTGTTTCTCTACACAAGGAAACAAAGCGTATGAGTTTGGGGAATTCGGAAGATTCGGAATTTAAGTGACATGAAAATGTTATAAAATACTATATCAAAATACTCATCTTCCCATAATACACTTGCATGACACTTGGTAACCACGAGGGTTATAATGATTTCATGAGTTGAACACTCATAAGAATCATTGCAAGGTTTAGGTCCTTAGATGATTATCCTACTACTTTGACAAATGAATATGATTTCAACATCAAAGGTTCGAGTGTACATAGATAGTATTTAGGTTGTATAATATACACATATTATTAAGTCCAAATGTTCAAGTATTCAAGTAAGAGGTAGAAGATTACATCTTCATTTAGGTACCTCAAGTTGAGTCGTATGTGTCATGGATGGGGTAGGAAGACAAGACTTCCATTTAGGTACCCCTTTGATGTTCACCACTACACTTGATGTAAAAACAACCAAGGAGGGTCATGAACTAAGGTCATTACAAGTATGTAAAGTAAACTAACTAGTAGAAATCATCAAATCACGTGAGGATTGTAGGTTTGGGACAACCCAAGTTGTTCCATAATCACTCATGTATCAAAGGCTATGTTTGACATGATTTGTGGGTTGAAACCCTAAACAAAACACCAAGTTTATGAGGTTTAATCCTCTGATTTTAAATGTCTTAACCTTGTTTTTAAGCTTAACCAACCATGGGGTAAGTTGTAAGCATTAGGACATAGGTATGAGATGTGTTGAACACAAGTTACATAGGTTTAAACAAGTTTTTGATGAACATAAAAACAAACAGAAGTTTATGGGCGATTTCGGGGCATTTCCAGGTCTGATTTCTCCAAGGAGAAGTCTAGGAATCGAACCCCATGATTATCCAAGTAAGTAGGAAAAAGAATCAAGTGATTTCGTTAAGAAATGAGTGAGTTATGCTCATTTTCGTGAAGGGGTGTCAATCTGCTCGAACCTTTGCTTTCAGCTACGGTTTGGAGGATGTTTTGAGAGTTTTTAGTGTTGCAAAAGTGGTAGAGAGGCTGGTTATAAGTGGTATTTATAGGGGGAAGGATTAGGGTTTCAATGGGTTGGGCTTTGGAAGTGTTTAGAAGGGGTTACACCTTGAAACTAGCCCACAAAACCCAACTATATGGGGCTGAATTTTGCTGAATTGGGGCTGCCATATTTCTTTATTTTTTTATTTTTTTAAAACATTATAATGAGTAATTTTGTTAGTTAAGTTGTGTAATAATATGCAACAACGTTTCCCCTAACTTGTAACAAGGTGAAATATGAAATAAAACATGATTTAACTAGGTAAAAAGTGTAATGTACTAGTATGTAACATGTTTGTAAGTGACAAGTATATGTCACATATTTACAAGTTCAACATATGTTTGTAAGTATCACAAAGAAGTATCAAATGATCTCATGATTAATCGTATTATGGTGTATGTATAGTATGTAACAAGGAAATGCAAGTTTTCATTCATGATCAAAATCTCGAGTTTACAACGAGTACTAGAAGGAACGAGTACAATGATACAAAGCTTCCAAAATTAGAAACACGAGTAAGACAAGCTATAAATAGAAAGTACAAAAACACAGGGCGTTACAGTCTCCCCTCCTTTAGGAAATTTCGTCCCGAAATTTAGGAAGACTCAGGGAAAAGATGAGGATATTTCGATTTCATTTCGCTTTCGAGCTCCCAAGTAAATTCAGTGCCACGTTTTCCTTCCCATCGAACTTTGACAATAGGAATTCGACTGCGCCTCAATTGCTTGGTTCCTTGGTCCATGATTTCGACCGGTTTTTCTACAAAGTGAAGCGTTTCGTTGACTTGCAAGTCTTCGAGAGGAACGTGGAGTCCTTCGTCAGCTAAACATTTCTTTAAGTTGGACACATGGAAGACAGGGTGTACATTGCTGAGTTCTTCAGGCAGGTTCAGTCTATACGCAACCTTGCCAATCCTCTCGAGAATTTTGAAAGGACCAACGTAGCGAGGTGCGAGTTTCCCTTTCTTGCCAAATCGAACCACGCCTTTCCAAGGGGATACCTTGAGAAGCACGAAGTCACCTGTCTCGAATTCCATAGGTTTGCGTCCTTTGTCAGCGTAACTCTTTTGTCGGTTCCTGGCTTTCAATAAGTTGTCTCGAACCTGTAAAATCTTGTCCGTCGTCTCTTGTATAAGCTCGGGACCGGTGATTTGGGCTTGACCAATCTCGTGCCAACAAATAGGCGAACGACACTTGCGACCATACAATGCTTCGAAAGGTGCCATTTGAATACTCGCGTGATAACTGTTATTGTACGAGAATTCGACCAAAGGCAAGTGTGAATCCCAGTTGCCACCAAAATCTATTACGCATGAACGAAGCATATCCTCTAAGGTTTGGATAGTACGCTCGGTTTGACCGTCAGTCTGAGGATGGAAGGCAGTGCTAAGGTTGAGTTTAGTACCCATAGCAGATTGAAAAGTTTGCCAGAGACGAGACGTAAAACGAGCATCACGATCAGAAATGATGTCAATGGGAATACCATGACGACAAATTATCTCCTTCATGTAGACCTTAGCCAATTTCTCGACTTTGAAATCTTCACGAATAGGGAGGAAGTGAGCTGACTTGGTCAATCGATCAACGACTACCCAAATGTTGTCATGACCAGCAGTAGTGCGAGGAAGCTTAGTGATAAAATCCATGGCAATGCTCTCCCACTTCCAAACAGGAACTTTTGGTTGTTCGAGTAAGCCAGAGGGACGTTGATGTTCAGCTTTCACTTTGGAACATGTGAGACATTTTGAGACGAAAGTGGCTATATCCTTCTTCATTCCAGGCCACCAATAGGATGTACGCATATCATGGTACATCTTGTCGGCACCAGGGTGAATAGAATACTTCGTGTTATGGGCCTCCTTCATCAGGAATTTGCGAAGATCATCACGGTTAGGAATCCAGATACGATCGAGATAGTATAAAATACCATCAGATTTAGACACGAGACTATTTTCAGCACCACATTGCATCTCGTTGTAGAGGTTACCCTCATTAACGGATGTATACTGAGCGTTGCGTATACGATTTTGAAGATCGTGGACGAGTTGGAAACAACGAATACCTTTGACATGAGTTTTACGACTAAGAGCGTCGGCTACTACATTCGCTTTACCTGGATGGTATTTGATTTCGCAGTCGTAGTCGTTTAACAATTCCACCCAACGGCGTTGACGCATGTTCAGTTCCTTTTGGTTGAAGATGTGTTGGAGGCTCTTATGGTCGGTGAAGACCACACATTTAGTACCATAAAGGTAGTGTCGCCAAATCTTCAATGCAAAAACGACTACACCAAGTTCAAGGTCGTGGGTAGTATAGTTTTTCTCATGAATTTTGAGTTGTCTCGATGCGTAAGCGATAACCTTGTCACGTTGCATAAGGACACAACCAAGGCCAAGGTTTGAAGCATCGCAATACACGACGAAATCATCGTTACCATCGGGAAGCGTTAGGATAGGAGCATTGCAAAGCATATCCTTGAGCGTTTGAAATGATTCCTCTTGTTCGGGACCCCAAACAAAAGGTCTCTCTTTTTGAGTCAAGGAGGTCAAAGGAATAGCGATGTTTGAAAAGTTGGAGATGAAACGACGATAGTAACCAGCGAGACCAAGAAACGAGCGAACTTCAGACGGAGATTTAGGTGCGATCCAATTTTTCACAGCTTCGATTTTAGCGGGATCAACGTGAATTCCAAGTTTGTTGACGGTATGACCAAGGAATTGAACCTCTTTTAGCCAAAATTCACACTTGGAGAATTTGGCGTATAGACGTTCAGTACGAAGGAGTTCAAGGATAAGGTGCAAGTGTCGCTTATGCTCTTCTTGCGTCTTGGAATAGATGAGAATATCGTCGATGAAGACGATCACAAAACGGTCCAAGTATGCTTTGCACACGCGGTTCATTAAATCCATGAAAACAGCGGGTGCGTGGGTCAAACCAAAGGGCATGACCACGAACTCGTAATGACCATAACGTGTACGGAAGGCGGTTTTAGGTACATCTTCTTCGAGTACTCGAAGTTGATGATACCCAGAATGAAGATCGATCTTTGAAAAGCAGGTTGCGCCTTGCAATTGATCGAAGAGATCATCAATGCGAGGAAGAGGGTATCGGTTTTTGATGGTGAGCTTGTTGAGCTAACGATAATCAATACACATACGAAATGATCCATCTTTCTTTTTGACAAACAAAACGGGAGCGCCCCAAGGAGAAGTACTAGGGCGTATAAAGCCTTTGTCAAGAAGCTCTTGGAGTTGACTCGAGAGCTCTTGCATCTCAGAGGGTGCTAAACGATAGGGGGACTTAGCGACAGGCGTAGCACCAGGCACTAAGTCGATGCGAAAATCGACAGAACGAGCAGGAGGCGGACCAGGGAGATCGTCGGGAAATACATCCGAAAAGTCACGTACGACGGGAACGTCACTTATGCTTGGGCCTTTGTCCTTCTTTTCCACGATGTGGGCGAGAAAGGCGAAAGTACCCTTGCGTAAGCATTTGTTCGCTTGGATACACGACATAAGCTTGAGACCTTGAGAAGGTTTCTCGCCATACACATGTAGAGAATCACCATTTGGAAGAGGTAAGCGAATAAATTTCTCAGAACAGACAACTTCAGCACGAACTCGCCTAAGCCAGTCCATACCTACTATGACGTCGAAACTACCCATTTGCATGGGTATGAGATTGATTGAGAACGTATGATCGTTTAGAATCAACGAGCAATTGGAGAGAACAGAATTGACAACGACGGTTTTACCATTAGCGACTTCGACAGCGAAAGATTTTGGTAACTTAGAGCGTTTACACTTGAGCAAAGACTCGAATTCTAACGACACAAAACTTTTACCGGCACCAGTATCAAATAAGCATGAAGAATAGACATGGTTAACGAGAAACGTACCAGTAATGACGTCGTTCGCGTTTTGAGCCTGAGCAGTGGTGAGGAGGAAAGCTCGACCTCTAGCGGGTTCTTGAACCTGTTGCTGTTGTTGTTGAAGCTGCGGTTGCTGCTGTCGAGGTTGTTGTGGCTGGTAACGTTGAGGGCACACGTTGGCCATATGGTTAGTATCACCACACGTGTAGCATGCTCGCACAGGGGCGACTTGATTGGGAGCTAGAAGGGCTTGGTTTTGGTAAGCCTGTGGTGGGACGCGGCAATATGGAGAAGTATGCCCACTTCGGCCACACTTGTCGCACTTTCGGCAATGAGCGTTTAGAGGGTGATGATACTGGCATTTGCCACACTTCGGATGCGTTCCAGTGTAAACCTTGCGTGGAGTTTCATTGTTGGTAAAAGCAGGCACGGTTTGTAGGGGTTGTGGGTTTGGCGGAGTGACGACCGCACAATTTTGGCTCGAAGCCTTCCGCTTCTTGCCTTGGTTTTTCTTAGACGGCTAGGAGGGTTTGGGCTCATCAGATGTGTCAATTGTAGCTTGGCGTGCACTCTTTGTTGAAACCTTGTCAAAGGTTCCATGAAGAACGCAGTTGTTGTTAAGTTCGGTGGCTATATGAAAAGCATCTTCAATGGTTTGGGGATTGGCAGAGGCAAGGTGGTTTGTCAGGGAAGGTGCAACACAACGGACGAATTTGGCTACGGTTTTGGGTACGGTTTCAACTTGTCCAGGACAGAGAACACTGAGTTGTTTAAAGCGCGTAATCAGGCCATCCATGTCGCTCCCCTTCTGAGTAAGGTTCCAAAATTCGTTTTCCAATTTTTGGAGTTCATGAGGAGGACAAAAGTGGTCTTTCATAAGCTGTTTGAGATCGTCCCAAGGCATAGCATGTGCAACCTCGTTTCCCTTTTTGTTGCGTTCAGTCGTCCACCACTCGAGTGCCTTTTCACGAAACACCCCAGTTGCATTCAAGGTTCTTTGTTCGTCAGGGCAACCACTTTGCAAGAAGGTAAGCTCGATGGCATCAAACCAGTTCATCATGGCGGTAGCGCCATTCTTGCCAGTAAATTCTAAGGGTTTACAAGCCATGAAGTGCTTAAATTGGAAGGTCGATTTGGGTTTGTCTGCCTTTGAGTCAACAGAGCCATGCGGTGAATCGGTTTGAATCTTGCTAACGATGTCGGGTAGGACTTTAGCAAATTGTTTAGCCATAAATTTCATGCAATCTTTTTGAGACATGGCGGAGGAAGTCGAACCCTTCTTAGACTTGAGTCTCTTGGAGGAGCTAGACGACATCTAAAAGATTGAAAGAGAAGGAAAGGATGAGACTTTGATCATTAATCGAAAACAAGGTTTGTGTATGTAAAAGCAAGTAAATGTTCATGTACCAAGTAAAGTTCACATAGAGCATAAGTTTCCAACATACATTCGACAAGTATAACACATAAGTTGCGTAAAGGGGTATAAATTTAGTTTGTTCACGAGGATTATTATTGTTTGTGATTGCGGTAACGTGCGAAATGATTAAAACGACATTTCGAAACGAATGAACGTTCAAGTATAAAATCACATATAAATTGAGATACATAAAAGAGAGGCTCAATAAAACATAGGAATGTTTCGGGTAGAGAAACGTCGACAATTCCAAAGCGGGTCGAAAGTCCTTTCGATTTAGAGATATTGTGCTTTGGCCTATAAGTAAGATACTCTCGTCGAGAAGCGATTAACGGTATCTTACCCTTCCGGTTACTACACATCCCTAAATGATTGGAACATTCGGGACTTTGGCGAGAATAAAAATCAAGGAATGGGACTTAATCGACAAGATGCGGGATTCACCCCTAGCTTGACGATTTCGTACCCTAAATGTGGTTGGTACTTGTCGGCCAAAATAAAATTTTGACACTTTGACAAGGGTCCACTAGAGTTGAAATGGAAATTACCATTAAGTTGTGGATCTCACTCCTAGCTTAATGGTGAAATTTCGTGCAAAATAGATAAAAGGTGGAATGAGAGTCGTTTACCAAATTGTGGGTTTCACGCCTATTTTGGTAAATTCATCTCGTTGATGTAACAAGATTATAAAATCGCATAAGTGCATTCATGTTAGCCTTAGGAAAGGCATATAATTTTAATAACAAGAAGTGTAGCTAGGAAGCACGTAAGGTAGAGTACAAATGTTTTAAACAACAAATAAGAGACAAAGTTCCTAAAACTATAGACTAGGGCAAAAGCATGGCAATTTTCCTAATTCCCTATAGTTATGGCTCTGATACCAATCTGTCACACCCCAACCAATGGCGGAAACATCGGGATGAGACGAAGTGTGAAGATTGCTAGAGACATCATAACGCTATTTGTGACAATATTTAGAAAATCTCAATTTCATTTCATAACTTCAAATAGTCAACAATACAAGAAATTCAAATACAACAAGTTTAACAAAAATAACATGATAACATAACAAAATTGATACAACATATTAAACCCTAACGTCTATATGTGTATCTAGGCATCAACGCTACTTCTTTTCTTAGCATCTTCCTCATCAACCTGTAACATGTTTAAAATAATTCAATGCAAATGCAAAGGTGAGTATACTCGTATTTCCCCCTTTTTACTTTTACCACTTTTGGGGTGTAACATGTTTATTTATCAACTTACACGTGAACATTTTGCTTAAACACATGAACATTCCTATAACATGCTTGTATACGTGATGGCTTGATGCTTTAAACTTGGATTTATCTTATGTGTTGAATTTATCATTAACTTCGTACGAGCCAAACCGTGACATATGTAGCGCTATAGGATTAACGACCCGCCCTTTATCATCGGTAATGTCATGAGCATATTGCATTTCCTTGGTTTGATATGTTAGACACATGCCATGTTTAAATGTTTATCTTGAATCACATGCTTGCTATGAGGAATTGTTCAAGACTTATCTTTTGCTATGTACGTATCAAACTTGTATACTCGCCTTTGCATTTGCATTGAATTATTTAAACATGTTACAGGTTGATGAGGAAGATGCTAAGAAAAGAAGTAGCGTTGATGCCTAGATACACATATAGACGTTAGGGTTTAATATGTTGTATCAATTTTGTTATGTTATCATGTTATTTTTGTTAAACTTGTTGTATTTGAATTTCTTGTATTGTTGACTATTTGAAGTTATGAAATGAAATTGGGATTTACTAAATATTGTCACAAATAGCGTTATGATGTCTCTAGCAATCTTCACACTTCGTCTCATCCCGATGTTTCCGCCATTGGTTGGGGTGTGGCAGAATAGTTCGTGAACCGTTCGGCGGGAAGTTCGTTTATGTTCGTTCGTTTAATAAACGAACGAACATGAACAAAAAATTCTGTTCGATTAGTTAAATGAACGAACATGAACAGAGGTCACATTCGTTCGATTGTGTTCGTAAACGTTCGGTAAGGTGTTCATGCACGTGTTTATGAACATTCGTTGATTTGCTGTCTTTTATGTTCGTACTTTAATCGAAGATCTTCGTACTTACATATATCTTATGTGTGCTTTTTATATTATTAAACTTTTATTTATTTTATTACCCTAACAATTAAACTAGGAAACCCTCTTTCACCTTGTTTACGCAGTATTTCCCTTTCATTTCTCATTATTTACATCGGTGAATACGATCGACCCCTGTTCCACAATAAGGGATTCAAGTTCGAGTGCTACTCTCCGGGCCATCTATCTTTATCCTTCGTCGTGTTCGCCAAATTTATTTGTGTTCGTGAACCGTTCGCGAACACGCTCATTTCCTTAATGAACGAACACGAACACAAAATCTCGTTCGGTAAGTGTTCATGAACCGTTCGTGAACACATTTATTTCCTTAACGGACGAACACGAACGAGGCCTTGTTCGTGTTCGTTCGGTTCGTTTACGGCCCTAAATATGAACAATATTCATAGCAATAACCTAACCACGCATCTACCCATTATCTTCATATTTTGTTTTATAAATAATTTCACATCATCATAACAAATTATCAAATTATCAAATATTGTTAATAATAATGAGAAGAAATAACTTTATGACCGTAATGTAATTCTTTTAACATACGATACTAAAAGAAAAGTTTTTATGGTATTTTTAAAACATTTATTATAACAGGAATTAAGATAATGCTAAGTGATATTCATATAATAAATTAAAAAGGTATATACACCCGCGTATTACACGGGTTGAATTAAGGAAATATCTCAGATAAGTGAAAAATGATAAATACGACATAAAAATTGCTTAAAACCATCTATAATCAGGAAAATATCAATTTCTTTCTTTAAAATTTAAAGGAAAACATAATAATATTGAAATAAATTAAAACCTATATAACTTTGCAACTTTTTTGTGCATAATCAGTTGTACATTACGCTTTGCGTGTTTTAAAAAAAAAAATTGGGCTTTTATATCACTAAAAACAAAATCAGATCTTTCATCTCCCCAAACCCTAGATGAATGACCTTCAAATGTCTCACCGACTTGTAGACTGTAGCCACCAATCATCGACGAAATTGCAGGTTTCAGTAGGCATGATATCAGATCTCCAAAGCAATCGTTTCTCTTCACTGCGTCGTCTACGAAACCGGAAGACGATGATGGTGATGAAGATGTTACAGTAGATTGATGAACGCCACTTCGCAAATGGCGAGTTCGAAAGACGATTCAGCCTCTGATACCGCCAATTTTGCCACCAATCACCGCCGCACTAACTCCAACACCAAGTTCTTCTCCAACGGCGAGAGAGTTCTCGCTTATCATGGTCCCGTATCTACGAAGCAAAGGCATGTGCATTATTTTTATCTCTTTTAAGTCGATCTATCACTTTTGTTTGTTACCTATCGTTTAATTTTACTTTTATGCGGTTGAGATTTAGCTATGGAGAGTTGAATCGAATCGAGATAATGAGGACTGTGTTAGAATACATTCAGCAGAACTATATGTTATTGTTTGAAGTATTCTTATGAGATTGGTTTCGATTACTTTATTCAGTTTATCTGGCTTTATGTCGGCTAGGTTGAACCTATTGTGATGCCCAAAGATTACAGGCCAAAAAGGTAACGATTCTATGCAGTGACTATTGTTTATGTAATAGTAGTGTTAAATCATGTATCTATTGTTTATATAATCTAATGTTTTTTTTTTTTTTTTTTTTTTTGCAAAAAAAAAAGTTTACAGATTTGATTGAGTTGCCTAAGTAATTTTGTGAAAGAAGTTACGGATGATGATAAGTTGAGAGGGATTGTGAGGTGTCGATTTAGGAATGGGTGCAGCAAACAGAGATGGCTTTGTGGAATCAAGTCGGGTCACCAGAAAGGGTGTGTTTGGAAGTGTTCGCAGGAGAATTGGCGGAGAAGATGACTTGGTTGTTAAGGTCACAACATCATTGGCTTGAAGGTACTTGCTTTTCCTTTGTTTTTTGATAATCATGATTGATAATTTGTCTGATTTTAGGTGGTTTCTCGGCGGTATTTTCAGTTACAATTTATGTTTGGTGACTGGTTAGGTTATTTAGTAAGAAAGGAGGAAGGGAAAGGATATATATATTATATGCAAGGATGACACCCGATAGTTCTAGACGTCCGGGTGAGTTCATATGACTCCAAAAGTCCAACTTATATGACATTAATCATATAGGTAATCATATGGTGCAACTTATTTGAACTTATAGTTTATTGTAGAAGTATATTAATATGTCTGGGATTGAATTAACGATATGTTCCATTGTATTAAGACATGAAAAAGAGATAAAACGGAATGTACGGATTCCATAGTGAGGTTACAATGGGTTCTATAATGAGATTCTTGAATCTCATAGAATGTTCACTGTAGTATATAAACATTAATTTTGGATGTTTGAGTAGAACTGAAATGTGTCTTTTGACCCGTTTGTCGTTATAATTGCATAAATGTAATTTAATTTATGTGGATGATATTAGGGTCAATGTAACAATTTATATATGTCTTAGTTCATAAATAATAACGTGTATGTAATGTTGAAGACTGAAGTGGACTGTATGTTTAAAAAGTTGAACAGGGCTGCTGTTTATGGGCTGGCACATGCCTATGTACATGTACAACAAGTAGGTACATAGCCATAATACGCAGTTGTAATATATATATTTGTGATTTTGATACTCTTTCCTGATTGCATTTTGCCTATGTTGGGTGATTAAAAGCGTTCGATAGAAAGAATATTTGAACCTACATGCCTTTGGTGCAACTATAATGAGGCGGTGTCACAATTTGAGATTAGGTGAGATATCTGTGTTTGGAAAAGATGCTTAAAAAGAATAAATCCATGGTAGTTTGCAATGTTTTACTATGTAATTCTTTATTTTTTTTATATCATGTAATAGTTAGATCATAAAATATAGTTTTCTTAAGTTATACATTGTGTTTAAATCTATAAGGGTATACGGTGTGGATGCGGCAAACCCACCTTTTGCCGTTCGGTGACCACCGCCAACTATTTGCCGATTTCATTTTACCGATTTTTGGTTGCAATTTCGGTGAACCTTCACCGAATCGGTGAAGGTGAAGGAAAGGGGGAGAGAGGGTGTGTGGTGGGGTCCAATTCTTCTCAACCAATCACACATTTTTTTTAAATAGTTTACCTAAACCCCATTAGGTAAACCACCGTCAACGTTTTTGAGCATTAAGTAAACAATTGACATGTCGCTATGTGATTGGGTGATTTGGGAGTTTACCTATTCAAAGTGTCTAACCACTCCCTACACCCTAAATAGGGTTTTAGTATTGTACTTTTATTTATGCTAAAAAATTTTATTTGGCTTAGATATCAGTTGGGATGTACTTTTATTTATGCTAGATATTAGTTGGGAGAGTGAATTACCTCTTGAAAGCGAGTCCTTTGATTCATTTTCTTTATTCGTATCTTTTGTTTTATGTTCGGGTTGTCTGCATTTTACTATCAAGCAGTGTCTTAGCATACTTTTTTTATGCAGGTCCACATGGAAAAACTTCTGAAGTCTTAGTTGCAGATGCTACAAAATGTTGTACTTATTAGAAACTTGAACTCTGGGTGTTTTTTTAGCCATAGCTTAATTTACATTTGCTTTTGGCTTTGACTTTATGAGCAAGTTAACTTGGTTTGGGTCTAAGTTTGCAAATTATGGCATGGTTTGCCCGCCGCATTGCGGCGGGTACTAATCCTAGTTTTAGATAAATACGACATAAAAATTGCTTAAAACCATCTATAATCAGGAAAATATCAATTTCTTTCTTTAAAATTTAAAGAAAAACATAATAATATTGAAATAAATTTTAAATTTACACAACTTAAAAAGTTGAAACTAAATTCCTGTTGTATCGTGTAGGAGATTTTAGTAGCTATTACTTTACATACATGGAAATTTATAAAAGCCGGCCATAAAAATATATTGCGTTACTTTATCGAATAGACAAATAATTAAAAAGAAAAACTTGATACAAATTTATTTATCAAAATAATGTTTAATATGTTAACATTTTAATACATTTTAAAGTTTTATTAATATACGTTTTCAGTTTAATTATATATTTTGTTACAATATCTCTAATTTCTAAATTTTTTGGTTAATTATGAAAATATATTATTTAAATTACGTACTTATCTTATCTGTTATGTATTAGAAAATTGAATGTTAATTAATTAATTAAATAATAATAATAATAATAATAATAATAAAATTAAAGGAAACACTGTCATATGGCATTATTTGGAGTCTTTTATTAGTATTAGATGAACATATTTAATTATAAGAAAAATTTAAATTTTTGTTGTATTCTTATCATTTATTAATATATCTATAATTAAAGAATATCTTTAACTGTAAAAGATAGATATTTAGGTATGAGGTAATTAAGTAGGGAAGATAGAAAAAAATAAATAACTCTATCCATGTTCCATACATGTTTATGTTGTTGTAAAATTATTAGAAATAGATTGAAATTATTAAAATTTGATTTATGATATAAGTGTTAATATAACTAATTTTTTTTGAACGACCATATAACTCAATTAATTAAATAAATGTTACGTAGTTATAAATTATAATTTGAAATGAAATTTTAAAGTACACATGTTTGTCTACTAAGCCCAACAATACAAAAGCCCAAAACTGAATCCACATAAATACAGAAGCAAGTGCAGCTGTAACCTAATTCATCCGCCGTAACACTCCATTCTTTAACATCTATCATATCGAAACCCTAAATCGAAATCGAAGACAAAGATGGGAAATCCGATCGGTGATTAATTGAAGGTAATTCGTTTCTATTTAAAATCTTCATGCTAATATACAGTTCGAAGTGTTCGAATCAGCCTGGTAAGCAGATACATGCTATGAAAAGGAGGATTTTGCTTCAGTTTTTGTGGATCTTGTTCGAATCTGATAAACATGATAGGTTCGTAGAACAGTTATTTATCAATATTGTTGGAATGGGTGGTCTCGGAAGTATTATTATGGTTTGGTTTATTGATATGTTTGTCAACATATCTAATCTTTTTGTCCTAGATGATGTCTGGAATTAGAGTTGATAAATAAACATATAAGACGTTATTTGTTCCTGATTAATGATCTCATTACCTACTTATGAGATACATGTCAGTTTTGGGTATACATGTAAGTTTTGGGTTCGGAGTTATCCTAGTTCATTGGAAACATCCATGCTCTGTACTTGTATTATTGGATAGAATATCGGGTTCACTGAACAATTTTGTCAGACATAAACTAGCTCGGCCAGCTCCTGTTAACATTATGTCTGGATGTTTCAATGAACTAGGTCACACAAGTAGGTAATGAGATCATTAATCCGGAACAAGATAACATCTCCTTATATATGTTTATTTATAAACTCTAATTCCAGACGTCATCTAGGACAAAAAGATTAGATATGTTCACAAACATATCAATAAAGCAAACCATAATAATACTTCTGAGACCATCAATTCCGACAGTATTTGTCAGACATAATGTTAACAGGAGCTGAAGCTTCGTTGGTACTAGCTTGGTCATACCCGACATTGTCAACCAAATCTAAGCCACCGCTATAGCCCAAATGCTTGACTCCAGGTGGCGCTAATATATGTATAAACATTACTATTAAAAAAGAGTTGCTATTTATGTTAATGCAGTCATATTGTATTCAAGATTGATTGTAACTTTGTTTAGCAAATAAATAAATATGTAATCTATTTATTTTCGTAATTTATTTCATTATATATTACAACTAAGATAATTATCCCTGTGATACACGGGCTGCTTATATAAATAATATGTTATGCTAATAATTGTTTTGAATAAAACTACACTGGACTTTGATTAAAAATAACAAATATTTATACTTACAGAAGTAAAATTGTAATGGTAATATAAAGATAGATATTCTCTTTCTTCGTCATTAAACATTGAAAGCAAACCATCCTACAACTTCATTTTAGATTGAGTACACTGAGGACAATTTTGGTTGGCAATACATACAAAAACAAAACCCAAAATTTCGTCGATGGATAACCTCAGCCCTCACTCCTTCGCCATCATTAGTCAAAACACTTAGATAGCTTTTATGATTCTGCTCATCTTCAAATTGTATTATTTCTTATTTAACACCCTCTTCTGTTGCCTACAATGTAAAAGATTATTTCAATCCTCAAGTGGCTCAAAACATAGAAAGGCAACAATGCTTCTGGTTGTCATTAGGTTACATACTTTTCAACATTCACAATTGATAATTGTTAAAAAGAAGTAACCGAATATGAAAATATATCATGTTAGTTTTGATTAACTTTTATTTGTTGTAATCCGTCTAGATCCACAATGGGAGGAAACGGTAGGAAGAGGCTTTTAAGTAAAACTAACTTTACTCAAATTGAAAAAAACACTATTGAGCGACTTCTTTTACTCTATTTGACACGTTTGAAAAGATGACCATTACCCATATAATTGATTCATTTACAAGGGAACGAAACATTACCCCAATCAACTCAGTGAATATTACCCAAATCGACTTATTTGTAAGTAAACATAACATTACCCTACCATGCATTACAACCAAGGAGTCGTAGGCGTGGTAAGGTGATAATGTTCTTTCGATTAGTCAAGTATTTACCCATTTATAAGTAAACGAAACATCACCCACATCGACCCAAACCCAATTTTGATACAAATGCTACGAGGCATGTACCAATCATGAAAAGAAAGAAATACATATATAGTCGTTAATTCGCAAACAAACTAATGCTAAAAGTACCCGCAAATGACTATTTTGTTGATACAAAGTCTGCCCATGAATGCTTATGGCTCTCATCAAAGACTTTGATGTTGCCTCTGTTCATACCATAGTGTAAAATTCACTCTAAAAAAGAATGTAAGCTTTTTAATACCCAAAAAAAAAAGGATTCAATTAAAAGAAACACTTACATATATTCAGCGTAGGCTCAGATTGGGTTAATTTGCTGGGTTAATTTGTTCTGATTACTACTTATAATCTATGCTACAGCAATTAGTTGCATAAGAATATGTAATTCTTCAACTCAGAGTACGTTACACACTTATACTAACACCATTACCCTAATTAAAACTACTTAAATTCTTTTAATTTCAAAATTATGAAGACGAGACACGATGTTTACATAAATGCAATTAAAGATTCAGAGAGATGAAACGAGACCGATTATTTCAACAATTGGTATACTTGTGTAAATGAGAATGATGGGGGATACCATGTTCACCTTGACTGAAAGGAAACCGAGATTAGACGCGTTGGCCCAAAATGGAGCAACAAACAATATACCCACCTGGTTAATTTAGAAACGGCTTTATAAATCACTGTAAATCAGAAACAAAAATTCCTAAATTCGTCATAAATCACTGTAAATCAGAAACAAAAATTCGATAGATCACATTGAATTCGGCTTGTCACACTCGCACTTTCTTAGCAATGGTAAACGGAACAAAACTAAGTGGTGGCGACTCGCTGGTTATCAGGAGGTGGAGTGTTGTCGGTGACGTGCAACCCACTGGACCAAACGGAGTACTCCGAGAGAAACCCGAGTCCACCACCAATTCCGGGAAAAACGCGGAAACCCACCCGTCCGTAGGCACGACGGTGAAATTACCGGTAAAACCGGTTTGGCTCAAGGATCGAACCCAGATTTCCCTGGGTCTCCTATTATTGCTCACCAATGCCTCTCTCTGCACCAATTGAGAGTTGAACTTGCATCTCTCAAGAGAAATACAAGCATTCCACCACTTGATCTAGAGATCATTGGCGCCTATTCCATATATTATAGAGTGAAATAAAACATAAAAATATTCCACTTGAGCTTATCGCTGAAATAGTAAGTATTGTTTATGAGACGAAAATTATCCTTCCATTATTCTCCTACTAGTGGGGTGCCCGCGCGTTGCAGCGGGAACCGCAATATTTTGGTCGGTGATTTAAAGGTGTGTACAAAATGTTCGGTTTAGTTTGGTTTCGAGTCATAACCTTAACCAAAACTTTCGATAAAAGTATTTCAGACCGGTGGATTTCAACTATTTTTGTTTGGTTAAGAGGTTATAAGCATTGGGTCCAATCAGTTTTTGATTAGTATATTTATTTATTTATTTTTTTGTTATTGTCGACTCCTTTTATGAGCAAGGCTATGAGCAAAGTTATCTCTACCTTTCCATGTATTATTCAAATGAAACATGCCTACTATTTATACAAGAGTTGAGGGAAAGTTAATATTCTTAGTTAATTAGAGACTTAACAACCTAATAAAAAATAATCAAATGCCATAAAAAACTCTATTTAAGAGTTTTACTATATGAAAAGTTTAATAATAATTTCAATAAATTAATTTCCATTCACAACATTCTATTTTTCCAATATGATTTAATAAAAAGATTGAATTACAATTTATAATCCATAAAAATATCATGACCTCTTCATTAGAAAGTTGACAGTCAGTCTCTGAGGAAGCATGATGCAATCCCTTGCCTTTAAGCATCAATACTTACAAAGTTTAACATGCATAAACATAAGCACACCATATCAACCTAAACCTTTATTATTGTCCCATCGCTTCACAGAAAACGTTGGTAGTGAAAAAGTTACACAACACGTAAAATAAGACAAAAGGTTTAAAACCTCAAGAAGCAGTTGGTTTACCTATTCTGCCACTAAGAAAATAAAACCCAAATCAGAGAGATATTTGTGTGAATTGAATCAATAATACCGTTAGTTTTTGCCTTCATGATACTTAATACCGTCAACTTTGATGCTGAGAAACCATAAGAAAAATATAGGTACAAATAAAACACCAAATCAAAGGAGAAACATTGGTTTTACAATTAGAGAACTCAAGTGCAGTCGACTTGTAGCATGCTAACAACATATAAATTTTTATACAACACTAATTACATTTCAAGACGATAAGTAACGGCGGTGGGGTAGCGATTGTTGCGGTGACAACTACTTGCGAGCAGAATGAACGATTCTAGCTTTCAAAACGTTTCAAACGAACATAGGAGAAGGCATCGACTGTGACCGTGGATTCTATGGTAGTTGTTGTCGACCGTACGTTTTTCGATGCGGTTTGTGAAGAGGTGGCCAAATCGGAACACGTTATGTTAAGACAAGGAGATCTCATTTGAGTGCTAAAACTAAGACCAGGGCCACCTATTATATGCCGCAGAAGATGTCAGGAATTATCATCATTAGTGGTCGGTTATGGAATGGTAACAGTCTAATTTACGAGGACTTGAATTGCATGTAATGAAGAAAATGGATCGGCCAGAAGTTGGCAACCCTTCAAATGATTTGTAATTTCATTTCATTCAATTCAAACCATTTATATGTCTATTCAATTCAAATTGTTCATATTTTTTTTTGAACGGCAATCAAATTGTTCATATACATATCATAATGATTAGTTTACTGAATTACTAATTTTATTTTATAATTGACTACAATAGTGTATTATATACGTTCATGCATATCATCACTAACAATACATTATTTTTCAACTAAATCAACTATTGTTTTTTTTTTTATTATATAATTGGCTTAAGTGGGTTGATGATTTTAAGGGTTGTTCGATTCAGTTTAGTTTTGAACCATGACCATAACTAAAATGTATCATTTAGTTTATTCTCATTTACACTTGTATCATTTAGTTTATAATATTGTATATATATATATATATATATATATATATATATATATATATATAAATATAGTATAGATTGTTATTTTTTTTCATTATAAATGTTTAAAAGTATAGATTGTTAAAATACTTATTCTCACATATTAACTGTTCAAGTTGGTACTACTTTTTATGCCCATTGTACTACCATTGAGTGCATAAATCCACATTCATTTGACAAATAACACTCCCCATCCAACTCTTTCCATTATAACCTCTAATAACAATACAAATTTATATTTATCAATATCAACCACTCAATCAAGAAAAACTTGTTATTATAGTTACAAAAATATTTCGTGTTAAATTTTTTTAATAGTATTACCTACATCTATAAATTAATTTTTTAATAGTTTATTTATGTCTACAAATTCAATGACCAGGAATAGTTCCCTCTGACTATTGGTGGACGTGGGCGGCCATAGCCCATGGCATCCACTTAGATTAATTTTTTTAGGTTTCGATTTAGCTGTTTAGAATATATATAACTAGGTTATAATCACGTGTATTACACGAGTTTAATAAATATAATTTTATATACTAAATAATAAAATATTATATCTTTAACCCATCGTTTATTACACGGGTTGGATAAAAAAAAATTATATATTAAATAATAAAAATGTTATATCTTTAAGAAACTCATGTATTGTACGAGTTGAATAAATTAATTTAATATACCAAATAATAAAAAGTTATATCTTTAAAAACCACGTGTATTACACAGGTTGAGTAAATGTAATTTTGTATACTAAATAATAAAAAAAAGTTATATCTTTGAAAAAACCACGTGTATGTACATGTTGAAACATTCTTATTTATATACCAAATAATAAAAAAAAAATTAAAAACCTCATGTATTACACGGGTTGAACAAATGTAATTTATTATAGTAAATAATAAAAAACGTTATATCTTTAAGAAACTCGTGTATTGTACGAGTTGAATAAATGTAATTTAATATACCAAATAATAAAAAGTTTTATCTTTAAAAAATCACGTGTATTACACAGGTTGAGTAAATGTAACTTTGTATACTAAATAATAAAAAAAGTTATATCTTTGAAAAACCACGTGTATGTACATGTTGAAACATTCTTATTTTATATTCCAAATAATAAAAAAATTAAAATCCCCATGTATTACATAGGTTGAACAAATGTAATTTTGTATAGTAAATAATAAAAATGTTATATCTTTAAGAACCCCGTGTATTGTACGAGTTGAATAAATGTAATTTTAATCACCAAATAATAAAAAAAGTTGTATTTTTAAAAACTCTGTGTATTACACGAGTTGAATAAATGTACTTTTGTTTACTAAATAATAAAAATTTATATGTTTAATAAACCCTATATATTATAGGGGTTGAATAAATCTAATTTTATATACTAAATAATTAAAAAGTTATCTATTTAAAACCCCGTGTATTACACGGCTTGAATAAACGTAATTTTGTATAATTAATAATACATATATTTAAAAAAACAATCCTTGTCAATATGCTATAAAATCAGATCTTTGTCAATAATATATATTTTTAGATTACGATTTTAAATTGAAGATATTCAATAGCTTTATTTTTATTTCCTCAAAAATTCAATAAGTCGTAAAGTACGTTGATGTATGTTGTTTGTATTGAGATATTATTGGTTGTTTTGCCTCACCTATTTTTATGAAACAAAAAAAGGATTATTGTTAATATTTTTGTGAGAAACAAAACATCAATAATAAAAATATAAGATAAACAAAAAAGATTTATTGTTAATATTTTTGTGAGAAACAAAACAACAATAATAAAAATATAAAATCCTTATCTTCTATCAAGAGGCGGGAAAATTTAAATAGGTGTCTCCGATGAATGACACATGTCACATATCAATTTACTTTATTATATAGTACTAGTAGTAAACCCCGTATACAAACACGAGTAGTTTTTAGAAATTTTGCATACCCCATTTTATTGAACGACGAATGACTATATAGCACTTACATAAGCCATTTTGTATCAAAATATGAAAAGATTTCTAAACAATAAAAGGATTAGATTTTCTCAACAATACAACGTTGACAATAATCACATGATAAAATACAATTATTACAATGCAACTCGTGGTTGGACCTAGCCAAGAATAAAGACTGTACAATTAGTTGATACGCTCATTTTTATACCCAGATAGATAGATGTGTGGATTCGAATTCTGGATCGATTCCTTAACCGTTGAATGCGTACGAACACGTGAGTTGTGCGGAATCCAATCACGTGTGTGGATTAGATACTCAGATTTAATTATAACTTGTTTTCTATTGATACTTTGACAGTACAAAACCGTGAAAACAAACGGGCAGAGCTTCGCCTCAAGTTCTGCTCCAAAGTTACAAATGACCAAGACTCAACTACTATATATAGAGGTGGTGGCTTCGTACGAAGCCATGAAAGACTCCCTTCGTACGAAGCGTCCCTTCGTACGAAGCTACCAGAACACTAAAACATACACATTTTATGCTTTCTTCTATTCAACACCAGTCTTGTATCATCTGATTAAGCTACGATACGTGATTGACGGAAGTGATAGACATTATGCACTCACAGACTCCCCTTAGATATTACTATAGTCAATCTCGTAGCTTTCTGTCTCTCTCTGAGTCTTCTAGAAATGTTGACATTTTTAGCAACACAGACTCTCCTTTTACGCTAACAGAATCCCCGTGGACTTGCTTACAGCTTCAGCTGCTCCCCCTTTCAGTTAGCTCTTTCCTCAGGCTCCCCCTTTCGTTAAGCTTCCGTGCTTATTAGGATCGACACCTGGTATCTCCACAATCTCCTCCAGAATCGTTATCTGGCTCTTTGAATGCAAGCTCCCCCTTGCTTTGAACTCGTCTTCAGACTCCCCCTTAGCCTCAGCTATCAGGATCATAGTCTGGCTCTTTCATCTGAAAAATCTCAACCCATTTGTAAGATATTTGACAATTAAAGTTTATGATCAAAAACCTAGCTCTAAACTTTTATCATGAATAAGCTGGAGCATTTCAAATATGTGAATACATAGGACATCGTTTGTTCACAGAAATCTGTGACCTAGTTCAAATTTAACAATTCTTAAAACTTTTCGGATTTCCCAAGAACAATTGCCTGGCCCCTAAACACACATATTCAGAATCACTAACATGGCTTTAAATGTAACAGTATGTTTTTACCCAAGATTAACTCAGCTCTCTCCCCTATCAAATAACTACATTGTTTGATAGTTTAAGAATCCAAAACCTCACGATTATCATCCAAGTCCAACTTAATGACCTTGGAGATTTCACAAACTGTTTTTGATTTTTCAATTAAAAAACTCATGTTTCAAAGTAATGAATTGTTTATTTTTCAGAAACATATTCAGCATACTCAGATTTTGAAACTCAGCTTTCGAACACCGGTTGTCGAAAATAAAGCAGAAACAAAATCTTTTTGAATTTTTCAAAGTTTATGCTAAAACACACCGAAAATCTTTTTGTAATTAATTTTTTTAATAAAGAAATATTTACAAACAATATTTTTATTTGAGTTCGTTCAGAAGATCATATCAGTTTATGACAAATCACTAGCACCGTTGAGCTATAAACACTTTAAGTTCTAAACGATTCACTTAGATTGTCAGTATACTGATCCACTTAAATTTTCACACAAAGTTCAACTGATTCGAGATACGAGATTTAGTGTTTTAAGAACTCAACTTATTCGCGTGTCCCACCTCAGAATTTACTCGCATATCAAGATTCCCTAGATTCAGTTTTACATGTGAATATACTATATTGATATCTGTACTCTGGGTTAATGCGAGACCTTGAGAGCTCAGGTATGAACTACCGTTCAATCAAAGAGATGAAGGCTCGACATGAGGTGTGTCCTACTTAGGGATCTTCTTTACAACTGCACTTGATATATATCTTTCGATATTTTCTCAATTTTTATGTAGAGGGAAAGCTTTTTAAAGCGCATAAAGTATTATACGAGATCTAGGCCATTGCTGACGCAAAATCAGAAGACCAAGTATAATACCCCAGATATCAAACAGTATAAAGACCTAGTATCTCAGAATCAGGCAACCTCTCAAACCAGATTTCGGGGGTTACCCATATATCCGAGAGATGTTCCCCACAAGATAAGAAAGTAATAGATTTTAAGTTTATATCTCGAAATCAATCTACTAAATGTGTAAAACCTACTGACATATCATCAGTGAGACCGCTTATCACATTTGACTTCCCATTTCTTTAGCGTACTGTGATTGTCTACTGATTTACTATCATTTCCTCTTTTTACACAAAACTCTTTATCATTTTCTAATGTTTTTGACTTTTTTCAAATTTTCTAATGTTTTTGTATTTTCTGAAATTTTTACTCCCCCTAAAATCCAAAACATTTAAGAACATTTGACAACCCGATGCAAATAGCTTCATCGGGCCATCTATTTTCCGCTTCACATGCTCTGTTTTGCAGAAAGTACCCCCCATGATTTACAACACACTGATTTTTAACAATGTTAAAACCATTTTTAATTGTGAAACAATCATGTTTGTTCAGCCGTGAGGGTTTCGGCATATTCAATCAACATGTTTTTGAAAATTTTTTATTTTTGACAAAATATAAAACACAAACATATTTTTTTCATTCTTTAATTTTTGACAAAATAAAAACATATTTTTGTTTTTTTTAAAAATTTTTCTATTTTTAAGATTTTTAATATGGTTTATTTATGTACAGAAACGAACAAACTCCCTGTTTTTTTAGTTGCAGGGTTCAGCTTCCTCTCGTGCCAGGCTGCTCCCTCCTTCATCTTGACAATCAACCATCATCTGGAGCACCTGCACATACAACTAACTCAATTACTTGAACAAAGTAACCCAATCCTGCTTTGACTCAGATAGTTGAACATAAATTTTTCCAGACAAAACTGAATAATTTTTGTCATTCTTTTCAAAAACATTTTCTCTATTATTCTCACTGACAGTAGTCTTTTGTTGCTTAACCACCTAGATTTGCCATTTTGAAACACTCCTTTGATAAAATGTTGGATCAATTTTTGGGTTCCAGATTTGTTTTGGTTCAAACCTAGATGTTTTTGGTTTCCAAGTTTGTTTTGGCTTTTGAAAATCAATCTTTTGTTTCCAAATCTGTTTAGGCTCAACTGTGGGTGTTTTTTATTTCGGTTTCCAAGTTTGTTGTGATTCAAACTTGGTTGACTTCTGTTTCACATCCTTAGTTTG
This sequence comes from Helianthus annuus, assembly GCF_002127325.2. NCBI lineage: Eukaryota > Viridiplantae > Streptophyta > Magnoliopsida > Asterales > Asteraceae > Helianthus > Helianthus annuus. Next base: position 17,760,663 of record NC_035446.2, read on the forward strand.
CTGTGTCTTTTGTTTAACATCAACAGGTTTCAGATTTGGACATTTGCGCCCAACATGTCCAATTTGATCACATTTAAAACATGTTCTTTTTGAAATATCTTTGGCCTGTTGTTGTTTTCTCTTTTGAGCATAGAACTCTTCATTAGACTGTCGCCTTAATTGGAGTTCTTTCTCTTCCTTAAAACTTGTTCCATGAACAAACTTCGTTTTTTTCTAATAATTTGTCTTTTTAAACCGTTTCTTTTTGTTTTGTTGCTTATTATAACCCAACTCAGGCTTCATGTTCTTCTTTTTTGTAACCAGGTTTATTATAAAAAGGTTTCTTGCTCTTTCCAGCAAATTATGAAATTTCAGATTTTTCAATTTCTACCAATTTAAACACTTTATCAATCTTATCTGAAATCACATTCTGAATTGGGACCTCAACATCTGAGAATAACTTGTCCGATCCAATCATGGTATAAGCCAATCCTATTGGATCATCATTCGCAGCTTTCTCAGATTTTGAATTTTTAGTATAACTTTCATGAAAACTTCCCTCATTTTCATCCTGTGACTCAGACTTATCTGTTTTGGTAGACTCCTCTGTTAGAATGCTTTCAACAACCTTACCTACCACATCTGAATCACCAAGATCATCAGATTTGGTGTAAGTCACATCGATGTTGTCAGGTAATTGGTTAACCATATTAATTGCTTTATCCACCTTTTCGCCATCATAGAATGTATAATTATCCTCCAACGGTGGTGGAACCTGATGGTATTCTGACCCAATTTACTTTTTGTTCTTTTCAGACTCTTTACCATCCGGTGTGATGTTGAAAATACGTTCCAGAATATATGAAGAAGCATGATAACTTTGAAGTTTATTAACCAATTTTTCTTTTTCAGCTAGTTCTTGTTTAAGTTTAGAAACTTCATCAATATAGTTATTTAAAACCATTTGTTTTCCTTCATATCTGGCTTCAAGAAATTTGGTTGTGACCTGACATGCTGACAATCTATCATCCAGACTTTTGACTTTACTCTTCAAAATTTCATAAGCTTCTTTTACCGTGTAACATGACACTTTCACCATCATACTCTTTTTGCAACTCTTGAATAGTTTTATATTTTGGAATACATTCGTTGCAATCAGCTAAACACTTTTGTTTTAAAACTTTGTTTTCTTTTTCAAGATTTTCACATTTCTGTGTTAGCTCTTTTTCTTTTTCTTTCAAAAATCTTTCATTTTCTAACATTTCATTACATTTTTCTTTGAAATTCTTTTTCTATTTTAGTAAAATCAATATCTCTGGATCTTAGATTTTTATCCTTTTCAGCACAAGCCTTGCATGTTTCCATGCATTTCTTGCACTGTTGTTCAGCTCTATGATCAATTTCAATCGATGAATTAGAAGAATCAGTTTGTTTTATTACCTCGGCATTAGGCACCGTGTCCTCTTCTGCCTTTTGATTCTGATTCTCTTCCTTCACCTGCTGTTCTTTAGCAACAACTTCATCAACCGGCTTCTCCAGCTTTTCATCAGCTAATTTTTCTCTCTTCACCTCCTTCATCATTTTCTTGCTTTCATCGACAATTTCCTCCACTGTCTTCTTCTTCCTCTTCTTCTTCTTCTTCTCTAAGCTCGCATAAATCACCTTGTTTATTCCTTCATCCACCTTTTCTCTGTAGTGTGGAATCTATTTGAGTCCTCTACACCAAACTCCCACAATTGGAATTGCAACAACTAATGCTTCAAAATCTACCTCGTCAGGATCAACTATAGGGTTTCCTTCAGGATCAACATAGCACTCTTTTTCTTGACTCCATCTATTTGCCCGCCTTGCTTCTTTGAAAGAATCGTATACATTACTCAAATAAGCTCGTGCATGTTCTTCCTCTCGGCTCTGTTTGAACTCAGCAACCAACGCCCATTTTTTTGTTCTCTCAACTTTAATATATTTGTTCCAATTGAAACCTTCATCATCTTGAATTTTCCATCTGTTATCATCTTGAATCATACTGGGTCCACTACTACCATCATGAATCGTTAACATAGCTTGTTTCTTCTCTTTAGATGACCATTCCTCAGTCTGCTTTCTTGATGGTTGCTCGTTGTTGCGATGATATATAGCTTTCTTGTAGTAGTCTTCATGAAAAGGATTAACACTATCATCTGTTTTGTTGTTTGTGCATTCTCTTTTGAAGTGCCCATTCTGTTTACATTTAAAACATGTAACTTTAGCTTTATCAAACCTATCTTCATATCAGGGCCTTCCAAACACTTTCTCCTAGTGATCTCCATAAACCGTTGAGCCCTCCTAATGATGCTTGCCATGCACCAGCGAATATCCATGAGCTCCATCTCTTCCGGGTCTACTTGATCGTAATCTTCCTTTGTCATGTTTGGATTGCCTATCTTCCCTACGATCAGACCTTCATATGGCTCCATAACAGAAGCCAAGAAACTCATGTGTTGTCTTTCGAAATCAGTGTTTAAATTTGGAGAATCTTTCCAGTTTTGATTCGGACTGGATTTTGATGATGCAGAAGATGAATGATATCCTGAATCATAGCTTGGAGACTTGCTTTTCGATGAATCACCAAAATTATCTTCACTAAATGTTGTACTGATCTTTGGTGACTAGTTGTTCTGCAGCATACTTCTTCGGTAATATAGATCAACATTCTACTGATAACTAGAACTGGACATTTTGTTTTGTTTCTGTAACATCAGATCATGTCCCTCTAGTTTTTCAATTAAACTATCTAACGTGATTTCATCAAACTTGGCATCATTTTTCAAAATTATCAAATATGTCTGCCAGTCATCGACGTGTGGTAAGGCCTCAATCAGTTTATCAACAATCTCTTCTCTGTCTTTTTTAATTCCAAACCTCTCTAGCTCGATTTTCAAATGACAAAACCTTTCAGTCATTTGTAACAGTTTCACCCTTCATGTATCCAAACAGATCAAATTCCTTTTTCAGCAGAGAGATTTTGTTCTTTTTGATAATTGACTTAGATGTTTCACCATGTTGAAGTAAAAACAAGATATCCTCTCTAATCGATTGTTGCAATAATGTTACCATTTTTAGCTCATTAGAATGTTTTTGTTTCTCAATTTTTGAAAATTCTGGAATTGAAAGTAATTCATTTTGTTCGTTTACAGTTTTTTTATACTCGTAGGTCATCATAATCCAACTCTCATAGGCATACGCCTTCACCTAGTTCTCAAATCTCGTGCTCCACGAATGATAGTCTTAGATATTCATTAGTTTAGGTGGCTTTTGGTGATTTCCGTAAACATTATCATGGTTCAAACTCTCAGAAATAAGATTCGTAACAGTCTTTGTTGTAACTGGGATTTCTTCAAATGTGAACGCGTTATAAAACGTGTTATAGAATTCTTTAGCCATGATTCTTGCAAAACAATCCTACACTTAGACAATTTAGAAATGAAAATAACCAAGATAATCCGTTCGTACGAAGCTAGAATAATGCCTTCGTACAAAGCTGCAAATAAAACAAGTTTACTCTTAACACCTCAATTTGTACGAAGCTACGACAGTGGGTTCGTACGAAGCTATTTGTAACAAAATGTAACACCTCGCAAAAATCATACCCAATAGTGAGAAGACACGTGTCATACACCCTTGACGGGTAATAAGTTGACTTTGAAGGGTTAAAGATGTCAAACAAAGAAAAGATGTATGCTGAAGGACTAAAAGTGTCAACATGCTAATTTATGCCTCTAAGTCACCTTTTGGGAAAACAAATTTTTTTGGGGGGTTTCTAATGTTGTGACAATCCACATGACGTTGAATTGGGAAAACAAATTTTTTTTGAACAACAAAAAATACTTCATTAATTATCACCAAAAATTGTTACTGGCTGAAAGATACGAGTGAGACATTAGCATACATGCAGTCATCACCACTATTCCTCACCCATATATTTCTTTCAAAACAGAAGAAAAAGATTACCGAGCCTAAAACCACACACCCACAAATTTTTTGTATATCCTATATATTGAAATTCACCCACTTCTCTTAATCGACTTGCATTCCATTCGATCTATGTTTATGAACGCCAAAGATTGTATTTCCCCGAATATTCCATCAACCGAAAATCTTTTGCCATAGAAAATCACATCGTTCCAAGCTTTCCATACAACCCAACATGTCGTCCAACCGTTTGTACCAGTCTCTTTTTTTGTTCCGGCCCATTGACATTTTTATACATCTGAATGAGATCTCGAAAATTGAACGCATAAATCGGTGGGATTTTCATCCATATACTGATCCTTTGCCATGTTAAAGCCGCCACGACGCACTCCGTAAGTATATGATTTGCATCTTCCTCTATGTCGCCGCACAAACGACACATACTTGACCCATGTAGCAAGTTCCTCTTTTGTAAGTTCTTCAGTGTAGCAAGACGATCCTGTTCAGCCCTCCGCGCAAAGATATTAATCTTCTTCGGTACCCATTTAACCCGTTCATATGGAAAAAAACAGGGTTGCCTGTTTGCTGAAAGCCTCCCGGCATGATGCAACTGAGAAGTCTCCACCCGAGTCAAGAGACCACACCCACTTATCTTGTCCATTCAGCCTTGACAAACCATATTGTTGCAATTTCATCCATTCCTCTTGTTCTCTAGAGCCACTTGTCTTGTCCATCCAGCCTTGATAAACCATTTGTTGCAGCTGAACTAATTTAATATTTGTTTAAGGCCCACCACAATAGAGGTAAGTCATTGTTTTCCCAATTCAAATATGAATCATAATATAATGGATGTATAACCCTATAGCTATGGGCCGGACGGTGGGCCTGTGCCCACCCTCCAGTGGACAAGTAAACTAAATTATAGATGTATGCATTTTTTATGAAAGTTGTGAACTAGTACATAATTTAGAGTTAGAGTTTTAAAGTCATAGTAATTCTTTGATTGATTTATTAAATTATACTAGCGGTAAGACCCGTGTGCAAACACGGGTCGCTTCTTAGAAAATCATGCATAACACATATTGATAGAACATATAGATATGTGTATAGATATTGTACCAAAACGTGTTATCTATTATAGCTAAAAGGCAACTATAAGTAAATATAAAAGATATTTAACAAACTTAATAAAAGATGTCTAACAAACTTAATAAAATTCATCAGTTATATATGATTATTTCCATTCTCTTATTCAAAAAAGAGAGTATCCACCCATAAGTACATAAGTACATAAGTAAATTGTTATAAACATAAGTACATATGAAAGACGTCTAACAAACTCAATAAAGTTCGAATACAACTTAACTTTAACAAAGATTAACTAAGAACAAACGATCACCTGCCTAAACAACACACATCAAACCTCACTCAAGAATTTGTTACGCAGCTACATGTCCTTCGCTACATGTTGTGATCTGGTTAAATATGCTACTCCAAACATTGTAACAGCTGCTGATCCAACAATCTCCCTATACAACAGATCATACGAAAACCCTTCCTTATTACTGAATTTTATTTCTCATCAACATCTCCCTGATTTGTCCTTTGAATTGTAGTTCAAAGTCTAGGGAGAACATGTCTTCTTCATCATCCCTCTCAAGTTGAAGGTCCAACAAATCTTGGAGATCGTATGCATTCAGATTATATGCACTATCCATTTTAATCTCTTCAACACTACCATCTGATCTGATCAAAAGTCAATACTTGGGTTTTTGAGCATGACTTCCACTTTACTATTTTTGGATCAGTTGGTTTTCTTGGGCAAAGAATTATTGAAGATGAGTTTGGTGATTGTGGTCTGCTAACTAAATTTACAATTGATTCAGACAAATCAGATGATGAGAGAAGGTTTTTCGGAGTACTGATTTTTGGAGACAGACCAGCAGTTGTAGGATAGACTGAGTTTTGAAGAACATTTGAATGTTCAGCTCTAACTTCTTCCAGCTTTTTGTAGTTCTCAACTATCTTCAGTTTAGACCATCTGGCAATGGATCTAACTGGACCATAATCAGCAGCCACAAGCTCTGCTCTCATTCTTTTAAACTTCAATACCTCATCTGAATCCACTGTTTTGACTTTCTTCCTATTAGGTTGAGTTGGCTTTACCAGAGGATCATTGTTCATTTTTGTCATTCTATCGATATAAGTTTTTCTCTTACGTGTGGAGATGATTTCTGGTGAAGGAGAATGTTTTGGTAGTGAAGATGAATCTATGGGAAATCTTTGCGACGTTGGAGATGGTTGGATTGTGGTTGGTGTACTGAAAATGATCATGGCAGATGTTTGAGAAACTTCTGCTGAAACAACTGGTGTCTCAGTAGCTGTTTGGTAAACATCTGCTGATACTTTTGTGTTCCCAACATCTATTGACAAAATGGATGATGATGGTGTGGAAGGTATTTTCTCCTTCTTTTGTGGTGGTTTTTTTGGGGAAGGTTGGGATTTAGGTTGAGCAGGAGATACAATTTCTGTAGGATTAGCTTTTGAATCTGGTGGTAACTTTCTCAATGAATCTCTCTCCCCCTTTTTGGCATCATTATCATCATCATCTTTCTCAAAGATTGATGTAGAGGTGGAGCCAGTAAGTTCCAACAGATGTTCCTTAATGTTCATAATGTCTGCTTGTGTGTCTTTATACCTGGCATCAACCAAATTTCTGATAAATTCTAAACTGAAATTGCGGTTACTTTCAGCCAAATTCCTCTGAGCTTGAAGGTTGGGTTGCATAAAGTTCCAAAGCTCATTGGCAATTTCCTGTCTGGTAGGTTGACTTTTAAAAAGCTCTATCATCTGCTTAATCAATTCTTTCATTTCAGCAACATCTATTTCAATGGTAGACACTCTAACCGTCAAATCCTTATAAGTTAATTCATCACCTACTTTAATAGGATCATCTGAATTCCCACCTGTAGTGGTTGTATTTGTTTTGATAATAGGAGAAGTCTCCATATCATCAGAAACAGATGCCCCTTTTTCCTCGTGCTGGGGACTTTCCACTGAAGCAGAGATTACAGCTGTAACCTCATCAGTAGTTGCCTTCAAGGGAGTCTTAATGATGTAACCACTGTCCAACTGATCACCAATGGGTTCAACAGTTGTAGTGGCTGCTCCACTTGAACTACCACCAAGAGTTTCGTAATACTTAACGGGGATAACCTCCTCAACTGTTTGTAGGATAGGAGATTGAATTAGTTCAGAAACAGTCCTTTGTTGCGATCTACTCTCAGTAATGTGTGCATTAGAGGAACTATTTTCTTTCTGAAATTCAATAGCTTGAAACAGAGGTAATATTGTTGATGGAACTTGAGCCGAGGGTTGTGGTGTAGAAAGAGTGATTGCCCTGGGAGAGGGACTTTTAAACATACTTTCATATGAAAGGTCTACTTCTTGTTGTGGTGTCCCTGTACTTACAACATGATCCTTTTGTGACGATACATGAGGAGTTTGGATGGGTTGAGATCTTTCCAACAACTTTGAAGAAGTAGCAGCAGTGGTTTCAAGTGACATTTATGTTGTCACTGCATTAACCTCTGGGATCTCATCTTCCAGAGGAACCTTTTTATTTTGTTTGATTTTGATGGGCTTTTTGGATGTGACAGCTTTCTTTTTGCGTTTTCCCGGTGTGTATTTCACAACAACAGGTTGTGGTGTCACGATCACCAGGAGCAGTTCGCTCAACAACAGAAGTTTGAGCAACGGATGCGGACGCATCTAAAAGAGGCTCATCCCCCTTTGTTTCAATTTTTGAAACTTTTGACTCTTTATCCATAAGTTTAGTAAAAGTTTTACTTGAAAGACTATTTATTTGAAAAGCTACACCCTGTTCAAAATCTGTTTGAGACACTTGTTTTCGTAGGTAGTAGCTTAGAAGTCTTAGATACAACAGAAAAGCATTACTACGAACACCTTTTTTCAATTTTTTCACATTTTTCACATTATTCAACAAATCAGAAAACAGTGCTTGTGATAAATTGTAATCAGATTTTGTTAAAATAGCATAACCCAAATACTGAATGTTCAAAGGTATCTCATTAAATGCGGTGGTCTTGGCTGAGAGACAAGTTAAAAGAGTATGAAACAAAAATTTCATTGGCGGAGGGAAGTTTGGTTTGTAGATAGTAACTTCCTTTAATTGTGCATCATACCCTCTTTCAATGAACTCTGTATGAAGTTCAAGTTTTTCAAAGTTGTTCTTACCTCCCAAGTCGTCTAATGCAAATGTAGTGGAAATTGTAAAGGGAGAAATTCTTCCACACTTTCCCCGACCTTAGATGTGATGGAAACTGGATTATTATCTTCAGCCTTTATTTCAGCATTAAACCAAAATTGTCGGAGTGTTTCTGTATGAACCGGAGCATCAGCAGTAAGAATCGATTTATATTTCGATGACGTTAAAAGGTCAATTATTGAGTGATAGCTGGTATTTTTGCTGGTTTTCTCGAAGATGGGGAGGTAATTGTGAGGGTTTTTGATGTTCAGAGACATGATCAGAAGAGAAGGTGATTTGGGGATGAAACAAGGTTTAAGTTGGAGAGTTTTTAATATGTTGGAAACTGTTTTTGGAAATTTTGAATTCAAGACTGCAGTGGTAGAACCTCGATTTAGGGATGAAACAGCTTTTATATAGAGAGAAGAAGTGAATGATGACGTGGCAGTAGTTACAAATATTTGATGGCTAAGATCTGTCCACGTCAGAACCTCTCTTGCGACAACCGATTACAGTTGTTTGGAAACCTGTCACACCCCCAAAATCCACCTGCGGAGTATCACCGCTTGGAAGCGTGACTGACCAGGATCAAGCCACCAATCATATTGAACATGTAATTAATATCAAGTAAAATAAATGTAAACCAAACATCCAATACGATAGGTGTTCAAAATATAATCATAGTTTCAAAGTATAGCGGAAGCATAAGTATGAAAACCCAAATGTGTAACATAAGTTCAATAAGTTTCAAAACATAATCCAGGCTCCACAACGACCTGCTCCTCCCTGTGCAAGCTCCATAAGTATCTAACGACCTGCAAGGCATGTAACAGAGGATCAACAACTAGTTGAGCGAGTTCACAATTAACAGTTCAGTAATAGTATAGTGTGAGTAGTAGTATTTCGTATAAGCTTCAATTTCTGACCTCGTCATTCTCAAATGGTAAAGCTCCACTTCCAACTTGTGGATGTCATCACGCGTGCAGTATTCCCTTTTAATGCGTTCTTTGAATTCGTTCCAGGGGTGGCGTTAGCAGCTGCCAGCCCTAATATCTGAACTTGCGCGTTCCACCAGGTTAGCGCGATTCCTTCCAACGTAATAGTGGCGTACTTGACCCTGCGAGCCTCAGGGCATTCACACAACTCGAATACCGACTCGAGCTTCCCAAACCAATGGAGTAGTCCCACTGCTCCTTCTGTGCCACTGAATGCGCTTGGACGACAGTCCATGAAGTTCTTGAATGTGCAGACAGGTTGCTGTGCGTTCCGACCCGTTGCGCGAGAAAGATAGGTCAAGGTCAAGCGCGAGAGTTGGGTCACGAGAGTAGGATCTAACATCCTAGGATAGGTCTAGAATAGCAGGTTATACCTCCTGCTTGTGCGGCTGCAAGTGCCGCAGCAACTTGTTCGTTAATTAGAGCCGTCAACTAGGCTTGAGTCATGTTAACTCGTCCAGACATGATCGAACAGTAAAGGTAGCGTAAGTATGAATGGTTCGCGAGTAGTGCGATGACAGAAGAGTGTAAGCACGTAAGTGTTCTCAAGCAATAACAAGTAGTGAGCAGAGTAGTGTAAGCATACTACGAGCAAAGTTCTATGCAACTCTAGCATGTAGGCAATAAACATAAACCTTATTACCTAGTATGTCGAGTCTTGCACGTGGAGCGAAGCGTCGTTGTGGATCGTTGAGAGCACTGTTCTGGTTATAGTCTCGTTTTAATAAAAACGTTTTCCCATATTAAAACCAAGTTCTCTATAACCAATGGCTCTGATACCAATCTGTCACACCCCCAAAATCCACCTGCGGAGTATCACCGCTTGGAAGCGTGACTGACCAGGATCAAGCCACCAATCATATTGAACATGTAATTAATATCAAGTAAAATAAATGTAAACCAAACATCCAATACGATAGGTGTTCAAAATATAATCATAGTTTCAAAGTATAGCGGAAGCATAAGTATGAAAACCCAAATGTGTAACATAAGTTCAATAAGTTTCAAAACATAATCCAGGCTCCACAACGACCTGCTCCTCCCTGTGCAAGCTCCATAAGTATCTAACGACCTGCAAGGCATGTAACAGAGGATCAACAACTAGTTGAGCGAGTTCACAATTAACAGTTCAGTAATAGTATAGTGTGAGTAGTAGTATGTTCGTTCGTTATGTCATGTATCGTATTAGTTTCCATCGCGGCCTCCCAGGCAGGTATGCGAAGATATAAGGGGATGTTCATCCCGAGTATTCTAGACTAGGTTTATCTGTATCGCGGCCTCCCAGGCAGGTGTGCGAAGATTAGTAAATTTCAGTTCGCGGCCTTTCAAAGGCAGGTGTGCGAAGTCAGTCATAATATCGCGGCCAACCCTTGGCAGGTGTGCGAAGATCAGTTCAATAAGTGTTACTAGTCTAGTCGTAGTTCAATCAGCGGAGTATGTACAATAGTTCATCAAGTCACATCACTACGTTCCAGTATAGATAAGTACCAGTAAATAATCAAATCCCATTCCCACCCTGGGAACCCCATGCCTTGGCTGTGTGAACTCACCTTGGTTTGCTCGGTATGTTATTGCTTCTAGGGTTTATTAAATCTCTAAGTCCGTTACACACGACCTAGGATATATTGCACATGATTCATTCAATTAGGGTTTACAATCCTCGACATTCAAGCAACGGTGCTTTGTGTGTTTATTGTGTACACGATGATATCACATAAAGTGTTCACACATGCAGGATCATACCGTTTCATTCAATATCATGCAATCATTCACATAGAATCATTCATCATGTAAGCAGTCAATCCTATTCACGTAATTCATGCGTAGCGTCCCTGATTTCACGGTTTAATCTTACGTGTATATTAATCTAGTGGCCACCGTTAACACGCTTTATACATTTAACAGTGTAAAATAACTTCACATGTTTAACGAAGTCTGGGAATCAAAGTGTCATACACAGCTTAACAGAATTAACATAATATATCATGCAGCTCGTTGTTTCAAACTGATCATTACACAACATCAGACAATTACACATCATCAGACAATTACACAACATCAGACAAGTGTGTGTGGGGGGGGGGGGGGTTCCCCTGTTGGAAAGTCGGACCACTTATGAATTTATAAACCTCTGATTAAAAGCAATATGAAACTCGGACCTAAGGGAGTCCCCTTCTAAACTCGGACATGGTAATCTTATGTATTAAATTCGGACTAAGGGGGGTTGGGGCCTTAAAGTTCAGACCAACATAATAGACAAGAAAACTCGGACCACCAAGAGTGTTAGAACTCGGACCTATCTACAAGACAAAAGGTCGGACCAAGTGCATCCCTCGGACCCCTTTGTTTGTTTTGAAATCGGGCAACTTAATCAACACATTAAACTCGGACCACAATCTCATGAAACTCGGACCACAATCTCATGAAACTCGGACAAGGTATTAAACTCGGACCCCCTTGTTTTGTTTTTAAAAGTCGGACTTGTGCATGGGTAAAGAACTCGGACATGATAAGTTATTCAGAAACTCGGATTATATGATTTGCATAAAGCTCGGACTAGAAACATGTATATACTCGGACCATGACAAGTTACAAAGATCGGACCATGTTTGATAAAGAACTCGGACAACCACAATGTGCTATGAAACTCAGACAATTATATCGATCTAAAACTCTGACTAACATATTTTATCAAAACTCAGACAATCAAAATTGCGATTGAAGCAGTTACACACGTACATTCAACAGTTTCGTTCTCTTACAATCAAAACCCTAATTCATACTAATGTAAAATGAAATCAATCATCAGCAATTTCTACAAATCACTCATTTAGATCATCAAGCAATGGTTATACAACAATCAACATCAGTACACAATAATCAGAATTCAATAACACCAAATCATTACATGTGGAACTAGGGTTTACATGAATCACAAGAATCAAGGATTAATAACAATCAAACAATCACAAACAATGATTAAACAATTACCTTGATTCGATTCTAGATGGATTGGCAATCAAACTTGATGCAAAAGAACTTGTGAATCCAAGAATGATGAGAAGGTGTTGTAGAGAGGATTAGAGGAGGTGAAAGTACGTGTTTTTGATTCTTTGTGAATGATTAGAGAATGATTAGGGTAGGAGAAGATTAGGGTTAAGAATCTCTAGAATTTCATTAATTACCCTCTACCTCCCTAAGTATCATATATTACACATGTACACCATCTCATAACAATTTCATAATTTCACCACCAAGTTCATATATTTACCAATTTCGCAATTAACAAACAACCATGCACAATCAAACAATCAAAACATATATAATTCCATGACAATCAATTGTGCAAATAAACGACTAGTCAATACATGAACGTGCAATAAATGCGAAATAGAATCTTGGAAATTCGAGTTGTCACATTATCCCCAACTTAAAAGAAATTTCGTCCCGAAATTTGGTACGCACTCACTGAGGAAGCTAGGTAAGTTGTATCGTTCACTGGTTTTCCTGGGGTGTCACATCATCCCCCGTTGATTTGGAATTTCGTCCCGAAATTCAGTAGTAGTAGCTTCAGCCTCAGTAGTGGTTGCATTGGTTCCGAATAACTGGGGGTACTTTTCTTTCATTTGGTCTTCGCGTTCCCAGGTGTACTCTGGGCCACGTCGGGAGTTCCAACGAACTCGAACAAGAGGGATTCTCTTGTGTTTGAGGACCTTAACATCCCGGTCCGTGATTTCAACTGGCTCCTCGACGAACTGCAACCGCTCGTCGATAGTGAGTTCCTTGAAAGGAACTATGAGGGTCTCATCTGACAGGCACTTCTTCAGATTCGACACGTGAAATACATTGTGAACTGCACCGAGTTCAGCTGGTAGGTTCAGTCTGTAGGCTACTGGGCCTATTCTTTCAGTGATTTCGAACGGTCCAACATACCGTGGATTGAGTTTGCCTCGTTTACCAAATCGAACCACACCCTTCCAGGGTGAGACTTTAAGTAAAACCCGGTCCCCGACCTGAAATTCCAACGGTTTCTTATGCTTATCTGCGTATGCTTACTGACGGTCGCGTGCTGCCGCCATGCGTTGTCGTATTTGCGCAATCTTTTCTGTGGCGTCCACTACAATCTCTGGACCCGTGATCTGACTATCCCCCACCTCTGCCCAACAGAGAGATGACCGGCATTTACGTCCGTACAATGCCTCGAATGGAGTGGCTTGTATGCTGGTGTGATAACTGTTATTATATGAAAACTCCACCAAAGGGAGGTGCTTTTCCCAGCCGTTGCCGAAATCAATAACACATGCCCGAAGCATGTCTTCAAGAGTTTGGATCGTTCGCTCAGACTGCCCATCCGTCTGAGGATGATACGCTGTGCTCATGTCTAATCGTGAGCCGAAAGATTTGTGCATCGCTTGCCATAACTCTGACGTGAATCGTGCATCCCGATCCGAAATGATGGAGGTGGGCACCCCGTGCCTCGAAACAACTTCTTTAAGATAGATGTCTGCGAGAGTGGAGAACTTATCCGTTTCCTTTATAGCTAGGAAGTGTGCAGACTTGGTGAGTCGATCCACGATTACCCATATTGTATCGTTCCCACGCTGAGATCTAGGTAGGCCTGTAACGAAATCCATGGAAATTTCTTCCCATTTCCATTGAGGTATCTTAGGCTGCTGAAGTAGGCCTGAGGGTTTCTGGTACTCTGTCTTGACTCTCGCACAAGTCAAACATTTGCAATGTGGGCCTTCATGCTAGGCCACCAATATGTAGTTCTAATGTCATGGTACATTTTATCCGACCCTGGATGTACCGAGTAGCGAGACTTGTGTGCTTCATCCATCACAAGTTTGCGTAGATCGCCATAGGGTGGGACCCAAATACGTCCTGTTACATAGTAGGCGCCGTCTTCCTTTTGTTCTAACCGTTGCCTTGAGCCGCGTAAGGCTTCAGCCTTGACATTTTCTGGTTTCAATGCTTCTACCTGAGCATTCCGTATCTGTGCAGGAAGATCAGACTGAATAGTGAGCTGCAAAGCTCGTGCACGCCTGTGTAAAGTATCCTTTCGACTGAGAGCGTCTGCCGCAACACTGGCTTTGCCTGGATGGTACTTGATAGCGCATTCATAATCATTAAGTAGCTCGACCCATCGTCGCTGACGCATGTTCAATTCCTTCTGCTTGAAGATATGCTCGAGACTCCTGTGATCGGTGTAAATTGTGCACTTGGTACCGTACAGGTAGTGTCGCCATATCTTGAGCGCATAAACAACAGCTCCCAGCTCTAAATCGTGCGTCGTGTAATTCCGTTCATGAACTTTAAGTTGACGTGAAGCGTAGGCAATAACTTCATCCCGTTGCATCAATACACAACCAAGCCCCTGTATCGATGCGTCACAAAATAGGTGCAAAATCGTCCGTGCCTTCTGGCAATGAGAGAATAGGTGCGCTGCAAAGCCTATCCTTTAAGTACTGAAAAGCGTTTTCCTGGGAATCTCCCCAACGGTAGGTGACACCTTTCTGTGTCAGTAGCGTAAGCGGCTGTGTGATCTTCGAAAAGTCTTTAATAAATCGTCTATAGTACCCTGCCAAACCCAAGAATTGGCGTATTTCTGTTGGTGTACGCGGTGCAGGCCAGTTTCTGATCGAATCTACCTTGGATGGATCGACATGGATCCCATCCCTGTTCACCACATGGCCTAAGAAGTGGACTTCACGAAGCCAGAAGTTGCATTTTGAAAACTTTGCGTACAGTTGCTCCTTTCGAAGAAGTTCCAAGATGAGACGTAAGTGCTGCTCGTGTTCCTCCTGACTCTTGGAGTAGATCAGAATGTCGTCGATGAAGACAATGACTAACTTGTCCAGATAGGGTTTGCACACCCTGTTCATAAGATCCATGAAGACTGCAGGTGCGTTCGTAAGCCCGAATGATATGACAAGAAACTCGTAATGGCCGCAACGAGTTCTGAATGCTGTCTTGGAGACGTCCTCATCCTGGACTCTCAGTTGATGATAACCAGATCTTAGATCAACCTTGGAGTAGTAACTCGACCTTTGCAACTGGTCGAATAAGTCGTCAATGCGTGGAAGAGGATAATGGTTCTTCACTTTGACCTTGTTCAGTTCACGGTAATCAATTTCACATCCTGAAGGTGCCATCGTTCTTTTTCACCGATAATTGGTATCCAATAGTTCTTGTAGCTCGGATATATCCCTTATCTAAGATTTCTTGTAGCTGCGTCGATAGTTCTTCCGATTCTGGTGGAGCTAAGTGATATGGTGCTCAAGCTATGGGTGCTGCTCCTGGAGCGAGCTCGATTTGAAATTCGTCCTGACGATGAGGCGGTAGACCAGGTAAATCTTTAGGAAACACCTGAGGAAAGTCACGTACAACTGGATGGTCTTCCAACTTCTTTTCTTTCGCTGATGCGTCAGTAACGGGAGCCAAAATTGCGGTGTGGCCCTTCCGCAAACATTTCCGAGCCTTCAAGAAAGAGGTGATGCCAACCACAGCACCACTCTTGTCGCCTTGAACTTCGAGAGGTTCTTGACCAGAACGAGGAATGCGAACAATCTTTTCTTTGCATAGGATTTCTGCTTGCTGTTGCTGCTGGCGATTCCGATTTGCAGGCCGTGGACTCCTGAATCCTAAGCTTCATGGCCCATCTTGAGACACCTCTGGCAACGTCCCTCGTTGCACTAACCACCGTGGTGTCTGTTGCATTAGTTACACGTTGGGTGAATTCCCCGATATCCACCCTACCCCTGACCACCAGAAGTTGGCTGACTCGGCTCTGGTGATCACTATTCTTGCGCTGTTGCTGTGCTTGAGACTGAACGGTAGCTGAACCCTTGCTGGAATACCCATCCCATTTCCGCTCGTTGTCACTAGGAGTAGCGGGAGTAGCAGAAGTGATAGCGGTAGTAATAGTGCTGATACAACTAGGCAGCCTGTTCTGTTCCACTGCCTGGTCCGTGAGGCGATGAGCAAGACACTAAATGTCTTGGATATTGTGGAGGTTAGCCAATGTAGCATGGCTCTGAATCTCTGAGGCTAGACCCTTGAGGTACAATTCAATACGCTTGCTTGAGGGTCCACCATGGTTGGACACAAGATGGCCAGTTCGTTCGACCATTTCGTATAAGCTTCAATTTCTGACCTCGTTATTCTCAAATGGTAAAGCTCCACTTCCAACTTGTGGATGTCATCACGCGTGCAGTATTCCCTTTTAATGCGTTCTTTGAATTCGTTCCAGGGGTGGCGTTAGCAGCTGCCAGCCCTAATATCTGAACTTGCGCGTTCCACCAGGTTAGCGCGATTCCTTCCAACGTAATAGTGGCGTACTTGACCCTGCGAGCCTCAGGGCATTCACACAACTCGAATACCGACTCGAGCTTCCCAAACCAATGGAGTAGTCCCACTGCTCCTTCTGTGCCACTGAATGCGCTTGGACGACAGTCCATGAAGTTCTTGAATGTGCAGACAGGTTGCTGTGCGTTCCGACCCGTTGCGCGAGAAAGATAGGTCAAGGTCAAGCGCGAGAGTTGGGTCACGAAAGTAGGATCTAACATCCTAGGATAGGTCTAGAATAGCAGGTTATACCTCCTGCTTGTGCGGCTGCAAGTGCCGCAGCAACTTGTTCGTTAATTAGAGCCGTCAACTAGGCTTGAGTCATGTTAACTCGTCCAGACATGATCGAACAGTAAAGGTAGCGTAAGTATGAATGGTTCGCGAGTAGTGCGATGACAGAAGAGTGTAAGCACGTAAGTGTTCTCAAGCAATAACAAGTAGTGAGCAGAGTAGTGTAAGCATACTACGAGCAAAGTTCTATGCAACTCTAGCATGTAGGCAATAAACATAAACCTTATTACCTAGTATGTCGAGTCTTGCACGTGGAGCGAAGCGTCGTTGTGGATCGTTGAGAGCACTGTTCTGGTTATAGTCTCGTTTTAATAAAAACGTTTTCCCATATTAAAACCAAGTTCTCTATAACCAATGGCTCTGATACCAATCTGTCACACCCCCAAAATCCACCTGCGGAGTATCACCGCTTGGAAGCGTGACTGACCAGGATCAAGCCACCAATCATATTGAACATGTAATTAATATCAAGTAAAATAAATGTAAACCAAACATCCAATACGATAGGTGTTCAAAATATAATCATAGTTTCAAAGTATAGCGGAAGCATAAGTATGAAAACCCAAATGTGTAACATAAGTTCAATAAGTTTCAAAACATAATCCAGGCTCCACAACGACCTGCTCCTCCCTGTGCAAGCTCCATAAGTATCTAACGACCTGCAAGGCATGTAACAGAGGATCAACAACTAGTTGAGCGAGTTCACAATTAACAGTTCAGTAATAGTATAGTGTGAGTAGTAGTATGTTCGTTCGTTATGTCATGTATCGTCTTAGTTTCCATCGCGGCCTCCCAGGCAGGTATGCGAAGATATAAGGGGATGTTCATCCCGAGTATTCTAGACTAGGTTTATCTGTATCGCGGCCTCCCAGGCAGGTGTGCGAAGATTAGTAAATTTCAGTTCGCGGCCTTTCAAAGGCAGGTGTGCGAAGTCAGTCATAATATCGCGGCCAACCCTTGGCAGGTGTGCGAAGATCAGTTCAATAAGTGTTACTAGTCTAGTCGTAGTTCAATCAGCGGAGTATGTACAATAGTTCATCAAGTCACATCACTACGTTCCAGTATAGATAAGTACCAGTAAATAATCAAATCCCATTCCCACCCTGGGAACCCCATGCCTTGGCTGTGTGAACTCACCTTGGTTTGCTCGGTATGTTATTGCTTCTAGGGTTTATTAAATCTCTAAGTCCGTTACACACGACCTAGGATATATTGCACATGATTCATTCAATTAGGGTTTACAATCCTCGACATTCAAGCAACGGTGCTTTGTGTGTTTATTGTGTACACGATGATATCACATAAAGTGTTCACACATGCAGGATCATACCGTTTCATTCAATATCATGCAATCATTCACATAGAATCATTCATCATGTAAGCAGTCAATCCTATTCACGTAATTCATGCGTAGCGTCCCTGATTTCACGGTTTAATCTTACGTGTATATTAATCTAGTGGCCACCGTTAACACGCTTTATACATTTAACAGTGTAAAATAACTTCACATGTTTAACGAAGTCAGGGAATCAAAGTGTCATACACAGCTTAACAGAATTAACATAATATATCATGCAGCTCGTTGTTTCAAACTGATCATTACACAACATCAGACAATTACACATCATCAGACAATTACACAACATCAGACAAGTGTGGGGGGGGGGGGTTCCCCTGTTGGAAAGTCGGACCACTTATGAATTTATAAACCTCTGATTAAAAGCAATATGAAACTCGGACCTAAGGGAGTCCCCTTCTAAACTCGGACATGGTAATCTTATGTATTAAATTCGGACTAAGGGGGGTTGGGGCCTTAAAGTTCGGACCAACATAATAGACAAGAAAACTCGGACCACCAAGAGTGTTAGAACTCGGACCTATCTACAAGACAAAAGGTCGGACCAAGTGCATCCCTCGGACCCCTTTGTTTGTTTTGAAATCGGGCAACTTAATCAACACATTAAACTCGGACCACAATCTCATGAAACTCGGACCACAATCTCATGAAACTCGGACAAGGTATTAAACTCGGACCCCCCTTGTTTTGTTTTTAAAAGTCGGACTTGTTCATGGGTAAAGAACTCGGACATGATAAGTTATTCAGAAACTCGGATTATATGATTTGCATAAAGCTCGGACTAGAAACATGTATATACTCGGACCATGACAAGTTACAAAGATCGGACCATGTTTGATAAAGAACTCGGACAACCACAATGTGCTATGAAACTCAGACAATTATATCGATCTAAAACTCTGACTAACATATTTTATCAAAACTCAGACAATCAAAATTGCGATTGAAGCAGTTACACACGTACATTCAACAGTTTTGTTCTCTTACAATCAAAACCCTAATTCATACTAATGTAAAATGAAATCAATCATCAGCAATTTCTACAAATCACTCATTTAGATCATCAAGCAATGGTTATACAACAATCAACATCAGTACACAATAATCAGAATTCAATAACACCAAATCATTACATGTGGAACTAGGGTTTACATGAATCACAAGAATCAAGGATTAATAACAATCAAACAATCACAAACAATGATTAAACAATTACCTTGATTCGATTCTAGATGGATTGGCAATCAAACTTGATGCAAAAGAACTTGTGAATCCAAGAATGATGAGAAGGTGTTGTAGAGAGGATTAGAGGAGGTGAAAGTACGTGTTTTTGATTCTTTGTGAATGATTAGAGAATGATTAGGGTAGGAGAAGATTAGGGTTAAGAATCTCTAGAATTTCATTAATTACCCTCTACCTCCCTAAGTATCATATATTACACATGTACACCATCTCATAACAATTTCATAATTTCACCACCAAGTTCATATATTTACCAATTTCGCAATTAACAAACAACCATGCACAATCAAACAATCAAAACATATATAATTCCATGACAATCAATTGTGCAAATAAACGACTAGTCAATACATGAACGTGCAATAAATGCGAAATAGAATCTTGGAAATTCGAGTTGTCACATTATCCCCAACTTAAAAGAAATTTCGTCCCGAAATTTGGTACGCACTCACTGAGGAAGCTAGGTAAGTTGTATCGTTCACTGGTTTTCCTGGGGTGTCACAAAACCTCTGTTGGTCGTTGGGAACAGTGTGAGTCAAACAGTCGTTAGATAAACACAAGTTATGAGAACAGATGATAACTTTCAGCAGTTGTTTTATTTTTAGCTAACATCTGTCCACGTCAGAACCTTTGTTGTCATAATGGATGACAGTCAGCAGTACAGTAAATCAACAGTCATTAGGATAAATAGAAATTATGACAATAGACGGTAGCCTTTAACAATTGATGTATTTTTAGGCAAGCAGAAGTTTCAAAAATAGTTTTTTTTCAATCGGTGTAACTCAACAGTCGTAAGTCTAACATCTGTTATTAGCCCAAGTATCAAATCCTCTGTTAAGCATTTTAAGATTGAATATCATCTGTTGTTCGTTAACATCTGTTGACCCATAGCAGACCATTGCATCTTCAGACATTTATTCATTAGCAGATGCTCTCTTTTGTCAGACTTTAGCTACAACACACCTTTTATAACACAAAAATATACCGTAAATTCTTCCAAAAATCTGTTGTTGATAAACAAAATTATATAATAATACTTATAGCAAACGTTATATAATAATACTTATAGCCAACCACTGTTAGTATCAAATCCTCTGTTAAGCATTTTAAGATTGAATATCATCTGTTGTTCGTTAACTTCTGTTAACCCATAGCAGACCATTGCATCTTCAGACATTTATTCATCAGCAGATGCTCTCTTTTGTCAGACTTTAGCTACAACACACCTTTTATAACACAAAAATATACCGTAAATTCTTCCAAAAAACTGTTGTTGATAAACAAAATTATATAATAATACTCATAGCAGAAGTTATATAATAATACTTATAGCCCAACCACTGTTAGTATCAAATCCTCTGTTAAGCATTTTAAGATTGAATATCATCTGTTGTTCGTTAACATCTGTTGACCCATAGCAGACCTTTGCATCTTCAGACATTTATTCATTAGCAGATGCTCTCTTTTGTCAGACTTTAGCTACAACACACCTTTTATAACACAAAAATATACCGTAAATTCTTCCAAAAATCTGTTGTTGATAAACAAAATTATATAATAATACTTATAGCAGACGTTATATAATAATACTTATTCATCATTAGCCCAACCACTGTTAGTATCAAATCCTCTGTTAAGCATATTAAGATTGAATATCATCTGTTGTTCGTTAACATCTGTTGACCCATAGCAGAACTTTGCATCTTCAGACATTTATTCATCAGCAGATGCTCTCTTTTGTCAGACTTTAGTCAACAGTGGTAAATCAACAGTCGTTAGAATACACAGATTCTTCAAAAAACTGCTATCAATGATCAAATTCTAAACATTTGTTTTATCTTTGCACTCATCTGTTCACCATCAAACCAATACTTGATACTATTAAACTTCTGTTAACTTACCAAATAGATGTTAAAACACAACTCAACATCAACATATTCTGTTCACCATTAAACCTACCCTTGACACTATTAAACCTCTGTTGACTTACCAAACAGATGTTCAGACACAATTCAACATCAACATAATCTAAATCTTATTCAAACACTAAATAAGTAAAACCAAAACACAACATAGATTCATAAAATTAAAATTTATTCATTTATTCATGACATTAAAACTACAACTCCAATCATTACATCACATACTGAACAACATTAAAGTTCAAATCTAACAATAACAACAAGAATTAAGAAACTTTAGCTTCAACTCCATCGATTGCTGAAGCTCTCGATGTATGTCCTTCAACATCGCCATGAACTCCACGTCTCTATCACCATACTCTATATTACTAAAAACACAAAGCTCACGAACGGAGGTTGAAGGCATCCGCATAAGATCTCTGGAAACCTGCTCTCTAGTGAACATGCTAACTTGCAATCCATCAAAACATCTCTTCTACTCTTGAAGAGTAGCCCTATCTTCATACACCTATTCCTCGATTTGCCTGATAAAATGCTGCTTTAAATCATCTGATTTTGCATTTGTGAATGACGCCATTTGAATAAACTATATTACTCGACTTTCCTGAAAGTATGATATCTTCGTAGGAAGATTTTCTGAAAAATAGGTGAAGTGACTATAAGTTTATATACTGAAATTTGTAATTGTGAAAACGTGTAGATTTAATATAAACAAATTTTAATGTATATTTCAAAACAGCAGTCTTTTAATGCAAAAACCTCTTCAAACCGCAACTTTTATGGGAAAACTGTAAAATTAAATACCAAGAAACCCAAGGGACAAAATTTCGAAGTTCAAAGAACAAAAGCAGATTATCACAATTACAATTAACCTTTTCATTTACCATGTAGACGCATTTTTATACTCTATAAAAGACCGATGATTACTTTTGATTCAAAATATCAACAAATTGTCCTACAAATCACTTTCTGCCAAAAATTGTTCCAAATCAGGAAAACCAACAAAAATCTACACGGCAAACTTCAGCTTCTACCACTGGTCAGACACCAGCGATGTTAAAACACAGTTCTCGATGTGGTCACTCAAAGAACAAAGAACAGACCAAGAACTAAACAGGAAAGTCGACATAATCAACGACACTAATTACAACAAAACCTGGAAAAGCATAGCATTGCTCGATGAAGTCCTCCACTCTCCTCCATCAGAGTTCCAGAAGAATGCAGAAGAGTTTCTGACACAACTTCTAGAACATGATCAGAAAATCTGCAACATGTTAACTGACCTGAAATTAAAAAGAGAGCATGAAATCACATGGAGAAAGGCCAGAGTCTACGAAATCTTAGCAAGTGTTAACTCTAACGTGTAATACTTTATAAATATTTCATTAAATTCCTATTTTTCTATGTAGCAGTTCATTTTAATAATATAAACATGCATGTTAACATATTCTAAAATGTCAGTGTAAATAAAAACTCTCAACATCATCAACAGTTAATCAAAATAAGAAACAAACCTAAAATGCAAAGGTCTCTTCTCAACTGTTGTAGCACATCTGACTTTTCACGATATTGCACGAATCTATACTTTCTATAAGAGGAGAAAATATTCCTGACGCAAGAAAACCTGACTTTCGATTTAACGAAAATCGAACAATGCAACTCTCCCATCAAAGAAGGTAGCACATGCAACTTTTCATGATGTTGCAACAATGATACTGCAACATCGGTATTGAAAGGTTGACGTGTGATGGGAAGCTTCATTGAAACGACGATGTTGGAACAATGATACTGGAACGATAACATGTAAACATAATCAACAAACATTCGAACAAAGAAGTGTAATCGGAGATTAGCGGCTGAATCACGAGAAAGATGCATTTGAGAGAGAGAGAGAGAGAGAGATACGCTCACAGATGTGAGGGGGAGAGATTTGATGTGGAGCCAGATTATTAACCCTTATTTATAGGATTAGAATATATGGTTTGAATTTTGAATGTGGAGCCAGAATTTTGAATCTCAACAGATGTTTATTGGGAACTAATGTTTGATTATAAAATTAAAAAATGTTGAGGGCAGATGTTTAAACAAAAGTTTAGATATTATTTTATATTAGGCTTTATATGGGCAGACCTTTCCTCAGCAGAGGTTTGGAATATGAATGTGGGCCAACTTTGAATTTTAAGGCTTTTAATATTAGGCTTTATGATGAAATAATGACATAAGAAAAGCCTTGTTGGACATGCTCTCGTGCTGTCACATCAGCTTTTCTTATGTCACTTGGATTTCTCCTTTTATAGAAAGTATAGATGTTTCTTAGAGGATTTTTAATATATTTGCTATTTTTACATGTTATGAGAAAAAAAATCCTGTTAAAAGACATGCTATGAATATATACTGATATAACAAATCTAACACTTAACAGTAAGAAAATGCTTTATTTTCTTCAAAATTAACATAAATAATAAAGAATGTGGTGTTTAGCTGTTTATGGTCTAGCTAATTTAGCTCTAGCATGGCCTTGTGATACTTGGAACTGCTCAGTGATGCCCAAATGCGCCATCAGAAGCTAAACATGAGCCAGAAACTCGCCCCCTTTCCGAAGTTGTTGTTCATGTTGAAACCCTCTGCAGTGAGTAATTACAATTTGGTGGGTAATTTTAAGGGTTGGTAACGATACGGATAGGGGGGGCACCGGCTTCTGTTTTCTTTAGGAGCGAATTTAAAAGAGTAGAAGATGAATTATTAACTTGGTACATATGATAAGATTTTTTATTTGACCTTTTACAATAAGGTCACCAACATTTTAGTTTTATAAAATTTTGAGGTTTAAGTAGATTTTATTTTTATAAAACTGATCTATATAAAAATAGAAATTAATTTCTGTCTTAGTTTATAAACATCCTTCGCCTTAATAGAAAAATTAACTTAGTTAGTGGTTGGATGAAAATTTATAAAAATTATGTGACAAAGCTATTATTTTTTTCATATAAAAATTACATGTATATTCTTTTTTATTATATATGTAACAAAATTAATTAAATAAAGAGTAAACTACCATTTTGGTCCCTGTGGTTTGTGCACTTTTGACATTTTAGTCCAAATCTCAAACTTTTTAAATCTGGGTCCCTGTGGTTTCACTTTTATATCCATTTTAGTCCAAAATCCAGAAACCCCCTATTTTGACTGTTGAAAGCTGGTTGTTTTGTGTTTTTGTGCAGGGGCATTTTTGTCCATCTCAGATTTTATTATAACATATCAATAATACATATATATATATATATAGGGTAATGCTCCATAGAAAACCTTAGATTTTTAGAAAATCTTGGAAACCCATCACAAGGCCTACAATTGGCCACATCATTGATTGGAGATGACAAAACGAAGGGTATTTTGGTCTTTTTACATTGCTCTTTCTCTCTCTTTCTGACATGTTATACCAGCTTCTCTTTCTTCTTTATACCAATACCCAATGTCAATACACATTTCTCTCTCACACATATCTCTCACACACACTTATACACATTCATATCCAGATCTGTACACATCTCTCTCTTCCTTAATCTGATTAGTTTCTCTCTCTCTCTTCATCAAATCTCTCTCACATCGTTATCTTTTTTTCCCACCACACCACCATCACCACCGCACCACCACCATCATCACCACCGCACCACCATCAATATTGTACCTCCGGCACCACCGTAAACACCTCCAACCCTGTTGCTCAACCCCCACCACCGTTGCACCTTTACCACCGTCGGCCGACCCCCGCTGCACAACCCCCACCACTGCCACCACTGCTGTAACACCCCGTGTTTTCGAATGTCAAAGTCAAGTCAAAGTCCAAGTCAACTTTGACTTTCTTTGACTATAAATAGTCTATTTTATGTTTTATTTGTATTATGTGGAGTAAGTGTTGTACTCAAGAAGGAGCCAAAGTAATCGAATGTTTGACCGACGCGAACCCACTTACGACTGTGATAGTAGGAAGTAACAATGCGATAAAGTTAACTAATCAGTAATCAAACCGATCTAACTATCATCGAACTCGAATCTCGAATTACGCGAAACTTGGTTGTTGTTATACGTGTGTGTACCCTATGTGTTACCTGTGCGTGCTTACTTTTTGTTTTGTGTGGTATTCAATCGAAACTCGAATTGAAGCTCGAAGCTTAAATCGAATGCAATCGAAATCGAATTATGACGAATGGTAACGTAAGGATAGGGTGAAGTATAGATGACTGTATGTTAGATATAGTGGTTGGGATTAAAAGTAATTTGAATAGGGAACTCTATCGTACTCGTATCGTCTTTAATCGAAACCGAAATATCAAAAATCGTCACACCAAACCCTCGAACCAGGCTGTTGATCGATCAGGCTGTCAGCCGATCGGACAGACTGTCTGATCAAGCAGGCTGTCCGATCGGGATGCCAGCCGATCGGCCAGCCCTTTCCTCTTTTGGAGCCTATAAATAGGGCTGTCATTGTCACTCTTTACCACTTTTGGAAAGCTCTGACCGACCAGCTCGTGCTCCCTTCCTTTTCTCAGATTTCTTCCGATTCCGGTAAGTTTTCATCCTAAATCTTGTACTTTCTTGATCAAAACAGGCTCCTACACCCTTCTATCTTTCAATTCTTGATTTCTAACCGTTAAATCACCAAGATCTAAGCATTCTTGGATGATGTCATCATGGTATTCTTCAAGAACATCATGTTTTGGCTTCAATCCACCATGAATAGCTCGGATCTAACCGATTTCCACATAAACAAGCTAAGATCTATCAAAGATCTAAACATTTACATGATGTGAAGGATTGAAAGAAGGAATTCCAACTTTCTTTCAACTCTTTTACACTCAATGCCTTCAAACCGGTAGAAACGGAGCTTGAACTAACTCACTAATCATTCCAATGATTGTGTGATTCAAGATTCGGGTTCTATCTACGAGGTTCACCGACTTCGGGTTAAACGTTAAGCCGCAGTTCCGAACCATTCACCGGCCGGACTTGGGTGATTCCTGTCCGAGCAGGAGGAACAAGTAAGAACGAAGGTTCCCTGGTTAAGCTCGTTGTCAAACTACCTCAATATAACGTCAAATAATCAGAACAGCCAAGTGTTAGACGAACAGGCCGACCAGGTCAGGGTGCTGGCCGAACGGTTAGGCTGTTCGAACGAACAACCCAACCGATCGGACATGCCAGCCGATCGACCAGGCCAGCCGATCGGCTAGCATATGGCCCCACACTTTGACAATTTCATGAAGTATAGTATTGAATGAGATGATGTTCGATCGAACAGCTATTCATCAACATTACTCCTCGGATCATGAGATACTATGCTTCAACACTTAGTCGATTTTCAATTCGTTTGTCGTATAGGAATGCCACCCGATCGAGCATGCTATTCGATCGAGTAGACTGTTCGATTGAGTGACATCCTGCTGAGGACTACTACTGAAGTTCCCAACCGATCGGTGGAGCCGGCCGATCGAACAGACCGTTCGATCGATCGACCTGAAAGGTAAGAACACTTAGTGTTCTCAAATACTACAACGAAAACTTCAAAAGTTCAAATCCTCACACACAAACACATCTTACTCAAAGGAAGAAACAATCCACTCGAACAGTCCAGCCGATCGAGCCTGCCGGCCGATCGAACGCACTGTCCAAATGGATTGTCTAGCCGAACGAACAACCCACTCGATCGAACCAACTGTTTGATCGACCAGGTTGTTCGACCCACTTACACTTGTTTCCATTCTACGTGTTCTTCATCGTTGTGCTATCGGACTGTTCAGGCTAACCCCACTCTCAAGCGCTCCCTTCAATCCATCAAATCAATCGCTGTGAGTATACTCGATCCCTTTTTGCTTTTAGCACCTTTGGGTGTTACATACGTTACTTAAATCAAAACACAATCGATCACACTACTCAAACTAATGGAACGCTAACCAATATGCATGTATTACGTGACTAAATGAATGCTTGTTGATTGTGTTTACACGTGGAATGCTGTCTACCTGCCTTAACGACGTAAACTACAGTTTGGACTCAGCACCCGTTCACACGGGGGTTGTTAAGGACAATTACTTGCATGGATTACGGTGGTAATCATGTATTGCGAACCGTCTCGGACGGTCAACCCGCAGTCATTGGTATCGATAGGTCCATGTCGATAATTAACATGCTTCATTTTCCTCTGTGTACGTGCTGGTTATGCGTAAACTATTCAAACTTTATATGCTATTATCAAACTTGTATGCTCACCTTTGCATTATATGTATTGACTTTATTTTAACGTATGTGACATGTGTTTAAGATGTTTGCTTGCTAGGAAAGCGAGGCTAGAATAAAGCTCTAGAGGCCCCCAAAAAATAGTTGCCTGTCAGGAAAAAGCAACTAGAGCATAGTTGTCTGTAGATCTTGTCAGGCTGGGTCTTTAGGAGCATTTGAACAATATTTATTTGTCTTATTTAAATCTGAGTTGTCGGAACAGAATATTTGACTAGTTGTTATCTGTAATAATTTGTTTGTTATTTGGGACACGGTATGGGACGTGTTATTTAAACTGAATAGTAATGATAATTGTTATGGAAACTTCTGGACAATCTGTTTCACTCAGTGCCATGTCCCGATGATTCCGCCATTCGTTGGGGTGTGACAGATTGGTATCAGAGCCATAACTATAGGGAATTAGGCAGGGCACGACCTAGTCCGGGTCGCTGTCTTAGAGACCTAGACTATAGTTAGGAACCAACAGACCAAGTTTAGGTGCTATATCCTGCTATCCTACGCTATCACTGCACTCAAATTCTCAAATAAAGTCAAGCGATTTAGCCGAGATTAGGTGTGAAAGCCGCAAACTCTCGACTAAATTGTTCGATCAATGCTGATTTTATCAATTTATCAATGATTTCCTTATTATTTTTGATAACGAACGAGGAGAGTTATACCAAAACAGGAGTGAAATCCATATTTTGATGAATAACTTCCTCAAATTTTACTAAAACAAGGAAGAAATTGCTAAGCCAGGGGTGAAACCCGAACCTTGGCAACTTGTTCCAACTTTTACTCATCCCACCAAAGCCTCGACGGACTCCAACGACCTGAACTCACGAGTATGACCTAGGGAATACACGTTGAATGCCCAAGAATCGAGGCAGAAACGCGATCCCGAAGGTCGAAAAGTGACGACAAGTCTATTGTGAATAGTCGAATCGCTTTGGGTAGTCAATGTCTAGTAGCCGCAGACAATCCATCTCCTCGATTTTATGTGTTTCGATTCTGAGCCCGCAACTGCCAACTCTGATGATTCGTTGATTTTACGTGTTTTATGTGTATTTACCTGTTTATATGTTTAATTTTGATGTTCGCTCGATTTTTGCTGTCACTTCGATCGACACACACGACTCGTATTGCTATTCTACCTCAAAACGCTAACAAGTCGTTGCAATTCTAGACGATACTATGATGCGATATACACTATACTATACTCGACATGCTATACGATTATGCGATACTACTCGTTATGCTATACGAACGACACGCGAACTTGGAATGATAGGTTTCTGTATTCTGACTGCTTCTGTGTTTAAATGTGTATGTGCTTCTGTGCTTACGTGTCTCTGTGCTTTACGTGCTTATGTGCTTCTGTGATTACGTGAATCTGTGGTTATGTGCCTACATGTTTATGTGATGCATGTTTCGACGTGTTTCTAAGCTTTAGTAAGTAGTAGACGTGTGAGGTGAGATTCGATTTGTTGTGTCTGAGACATACGACGATGTCTGTTGCAGACCATGTCGTCATCTGGACACCGAACCCCGCTTACTCGCCAAGAGAAGAGAGACAGGCGTCTCGCTACAATCATTGCTAAGAGCGTGGCAAAGGCGGTGAGCGATGTCTTTGAAAACGCCAGCAAATCGTCTGAGGAGTCGCGAATCGATGCTCCTAAGGATGCCAACAAGACTGGTTTCAGCTTCAAACAGTTTAAAGCATGCGGACCCAAAGAATTCACCAGAGAAGATGGCCCTACCGCCATGTTTCAATGGTTCGATTCAGTTGAAGTCACTCTGCGCCAAAGCGGCTGTCCTGAGAATCTCCGCACCCTTAATGCTACAGGCGTCTTCCAGTCCCGAGCTCTAGACTAGTGGACGGCCGAACGAAACAAGCGCGGAAATGATGCAGCTTATGAGCTGACTTGGGAGGAGTTAAAGGCAATCATGATGGACGAATTTTGCCTTCCCCATGAACGCCAAAAGCTGGAGGACGTGTTTTGGAACATCAAGCAGAAGGATGGAGACAACGCTGCTTTAACTGCACGCTTTAAACAGCTCAGCATCATTTGTCCCGATCAAGTCAAGACGTCATACATGGCCATCAAGAAGTACATTCGAGCTCTACCCGATTGTGTTGCCGATTTCGTTCATGCTGCTAAGCCATCATCGATCGAAGAAACCTACCTACTTGCCGCCGAGATCAATGACAAGCGGGTAAAGTCTGGTTTTTGGGATAAGCATACCAAGTCTCTGCACCAAGCCACCGCCACATTGACCGTCGACGCCACCACTGCTCAACCCTCCAAGTCATTAAGAAGAAAGAAGAAGCACAACAACAACAGCTCCAGCAACAAGAACTGTGCTGTGACAACGACTGCTGCTCCTTTGCAAGTAGTACCGGCCCAACAGCAGTCTCACCATCGGCAAGCTCCAGTGATCAATGCGCCGCCAGCTAAGCACGCTTACACAGGTCCCCACCCGCTCTGCCCGACATGCTCATATCATCATCCGGTGGGAATCGCCTGTCGTTTCTGCGCCCACTGCAACCTTTACGGACATTTCACTGCGAATTGTCGCTATGGTCCTCGTCAAGCCCCAGTTCAAGCCGCTGCTCATCAAGCTCTACTTCCAGCCCCTCAAGGCCAACCAGCAGCTCAAGCACCTGCGGCCAATGCTCGAGTCTGCTTTGCATGTGGTGACCCTAACCACTTTGCAAACATGTGCCCGAACAGGGTTGTGAAACAAGGACCCCAGCAGCAGCAACAGCAGCAGCCTCAGCAGTAACAGCAAGCAGCCCGTGCCGGAACCTTTAACATCAATGCCCGTCAAGCCCAGGCTGACAACAACGTGGTTAATGGTACGTTCCTTGTGAATGGTATTTATGCATCATGTTTGTTTGATACTGGAGCCGATAACTGCTTTGTGTTGTTTGAATTCGAGAAGCTCCTTAGTCGTAAGCGCTCTTATCTCCCCTCGTCATTCGAAGTCGAAGTTGCTACTGGAAGAACCGTCGCCGTTAACTCTGTTCTTCGTGATTGTACCCTCGATCTCAACAATCACATCTTCCCAATCGACCTTATTCCGATGCAACTCGGAAGTTTTGACGTCATAGTAGGCATGGACTTTCTTCGCGAAAACCATGCTGAAGTTTTGTGCTTCGAAAAGATGATTCGATTCTCACTCGCGAATGATGATCTATTATGTGTGTATGGTGAAACAGCTTCGAAAGGTCTCAAACTTATGTCATGCGTCCAAGCTAGCAAGTATCTCCGCAAGGAATACAACGCTTTCTTGGCCAACATTGTAGTGGCGGAGAAGGAAAAGAAAAAGAAGTTGGAAGTCAAAGACGTCCCAGTGGTTCGCGAATTTCCTCAGGTGTTCCCTGATGATCTTCCCGGACTACCGCCAAGTCGTGATATCGACTTTCGTATCGACCTTATTCCTGGAGCTAACCCTGTTGCCAAAGCCCCTTATCGACTCGCACCATCCGAAATGAGGGAACTCTCAAACCAACTCCAGGAGTTACTTGAAAAAGGCTTTATTCACCCGAGCACCTCTCCATGGGGCGCGCCAGTCCTTTTCGTTAAAAAGAAGGATGGGTCGTTCAGGATGTGCATCGACTATCGGGAGTTGAATAAGCTAACCATCAAGAACCGTTACCCTTTACCCCGAATCGATGACTTATTTGATCAGCTGCAAGGTGCCAAGTGTTTCTCGAAGATCGATCTACGTTCAGGTTATCATCAGTTGCGCATTCAAGAGGAAGATATACCTAAAACAGCCTTCCGCACGCGTTACGGCCACTATGAGTTCGTTGTTATGCCTTTTGGTCTAACCAACGCACCCGCGGTATTTATGGATTTGTTCATCGATGATGTCTTGATTTATTCCAAATCGAAAGCCGAACACGCGTAACATCTACGTTTGGTTCTCGAGTTACTCCAGGGGAACCAACTCTACGCCAAGTTCTCCAAGTGCGAATTCTGGTTGGAGGAGGATCAGTTTCTGGGTCACATCGTGAACAGTCAGGGTATTCATGTCGATCCCGCGAAGATTGAAGCAGTCAAAAGCTGGATTACGCCAAAGAACCCGTCTGAAGTCAGATCATTTCTTGGATTAGCGGGCTATTATCAACGATTTATCGAAGGATTCTCTAAGATCGCTGTGCCGCTTACCGCTCTTACTCATAAAGACAGGTCTTTTGTTTGGGGAACTGAACAAGAGTCTGCTTTTCAAACCCTTAAGCGCAAGCTCTGCAATGCTCCCGTTCTCACGTTGCCGGACGGAAATGACGATTTCATTGTCTACTGTGATGCTTCCAACCTTGGTCTTGGCTGTGTTCTCATGCAACGAGACAAGGTTATAGCTTACGCATCTCGTCAGCTCAAAATCCATGAGAAGAACTATACAACCCACGATCTCAAGCTAGGCGCAGTTGTTTTTGCATTGAAGATTTGACGACACTACCTGTATGGTACCAAGTGTACGATCTTCACCGATCACAGGAGTTTACAACACATCTTTAATCAGAAAGAACTTAACATGCATCAACGCCGATGGGTAGAGCTTCTTAACGATTACGACTGTGAGATTCGTTATCACCCGGGCAAGGCAAATGTTGTAGCCGACGCACTCAGCAGACAGAGTTATTTGCTCAGTATTCGCAATACCCAAGCCCGGCACAATCTCGAAGCTCTCATCCGTGAAGCCCAGCATGCTTGTTTTAATGAACGCGCCTTGAAGAAGGAGAGAATTTACCACGATGGAGCTCAGCTTGTAAGCAAAGCAGATGGAATTTTATATTATCTGGACCGAATTTGGATCCCTAAGCAGACCGATCTGCGAAAGATTATAATGAACGAAGCCCACAAGTCCCGATACTCTATTCATCCCGGTGCCGATAAAATGTACCAGGATCTTCGTTACAAGTACTGGTGGCCGGGTATGAAACGAGATATCGCCCTCTATGTTGGAAGTTGCCTGTCTTATGCGAGAGTTAAGGCTGAACATCAGCGACCTTCCGGCTTACTCGAACAACCTCCAATTCCCATATGGAAGTGGGAGAGTATAGCTATGGATTTCATAACCAAACGTCCGCCCACGCCATCAGGTCACGACATCATTTGGGTTATAGTGGATCGTCTGACCAAATTAGCCCACTTTTTGCCAATACGGGAAGACTACAAGGTAGAACGACTAGCCCGAATCTACACTGACGAGATCATTTGTAATCATGGTACGCCTCGTGACATCATTTCAGACCGTGACGCTCGGTTTACTTCACGATTGTGGGAAACGTTTCAAGCGGCCCTTGGTACGTCGCTTAACCTGAGTACTGCATTCCATCCTCAAACTGACGGACAGACTGAAAGAACGATCCGTACTCTTGAAGACATGCTCCGTGCGTGTGTTATAGACTTCGGTGGTAGTTGGAACAAATACCTACCGTTAGTCGAATTCTCGTACAACAACAGCTATCATGCCAGCATACAAATGGCACCATTCGAGGCTTTATATGGAGGAAGATGTCGATCGCCTATTGTGTGGAACGAGATCGGTCATTCGTAATTAACCGGTCCCGAGTTACTACAAGAAACGACTGACAAAATCCTCCAGATTCGGGACAATTTGGCAAAGGCTAGGGAAAGACAGAAAAGTTACGCCGATAGAAGACGCAAGCCCCTTGAATTTGACGTTGGCGACTACGTACTCCTAAAGGTATCACCTTGGAAGGGTGTAGTATCACGTCCCCCGACCCACCCTGGACGGAATCGGGAGCCGCGAAAAGCCAAGTGGTACCGGTGATTATTTTGAAAAATATTGCAGCGGAAATTTCATCAGGACCGTGAGTTAGGAAAAATATCAGAGTTTAGAAACACCGGATTTTATTTAAATAGATGGAATAAATTTCATGTTTTACAAGGGTAGCTTTTAATATAAACTTGATTCCATAAAACAACTTTTCTTAATTTTTATTTAATTGATAAATCAAGCCACTTCTGTAAACCTTTTTGGTGTCGTATCCAACTCTTATTCCAATCTACTGTAATCACCTGAAACGCGTTTTAAAAAGGTTTTGTCAGCGGGAAATACTGAGTGAGTTCATTCAGGTTTTATACAAAAACAGATTTGTTATAATTTACAGTATTAAGAGCGATTACAATGTTTCCTGATATCAACCAACTACCCACAGTATTTGTCACTCGACCCATTGGCCCTCCCGTTGTCCAATGGTGTCTGTGACTATGGTCATATCACCCCTTGGCTGCCCCAATGGTGAAGATTATCAAGTAATGTATACAAAACCCCACATACCGGCTGTAATTTGGTGATTACATAGACTTAATCCCTGTAATTATAACTTTGAAAATAATTTGGAGTTTTGTAAAACAATTGATAAA
The DNA here is from genome assembly GCF_002127325.2 of Helianthus annuus. Classification (NCBI taxonomy): domain Eukaryota; kingdom Viridiplantae; phylum Streptophyta; class Magnoliopsida; order Asterales; family Asteraceae; genus Helianthus; species Helianthus annuus. The sequence goes on from NC_035446.2 coordinate 17,794,688, forward strand.
AAGAGTCTGACTCACATTATAAGCATGCAGTATTGAATTAACAAGCTTCATGATTCAGATTCTTCTGAGAATTAGTATCTACTTTGATTGTAAGTGTATGGGGTAGAGTTTAACCTATGGACAAGCCTAATAACCTAATTTAAGCGATAATGCACACGAAACTAGGTAAATAACTAATACATCATTTACGATAACTCACGAGATTAAACCGTCACAACGAATGACAAAGTGCGATACTTAAACATCCAGCGGATTCACAACGAATGACAGAGCATAGCCCGAATTCGGGTGACACTCAAACATCCTGTCGGAATCACAATGAATGACAAAGTATAAACCCAATTTGAGCAGCACTTAAACATTCATCGGATAGTTTCAATCGATCGGATATTGAATCATAACAGCGATCTAGTTATTACCCGGTATCGTAGCAGAATTCGAGCTAGTGTGTTTGGTAGTAATCAGACTATAACTCAGTGTACGAATTGTGTTTTATCGTCGTTCCAATGCCAAACTGCAAGTCCCACACCCCTCTATTTATACTTAAAATTTGTCCCTCTCGCGGGTGACGAGGGGTCACCTGGGCGGCGTCGCGTGGCGCGACAGGTCATATTTCTTTGTAGAGTTTCCACGTGTGTTTGTAGGTTAGCTGAGTCGACGGATCGAAGAATCTCGTATTTTACAACGAGTTATAAGGATAATCGTCAAGTAGGGAATACCCCCCCTGAGTTTTAGGAGCCCTGATCCTGATTCTGAGGGTTCTGAAAATTTTAGGAGTGGTGCAGGATTACTTGGGTGTCTCAACTAGGGTTTCCTATTGGGTAAATAAAATAATAGGTATGACTTTTGATGAGAGTTGTTTATAAAATAGAATAATAAATAATAGTTTTGGGTAAATCACAAAAAGGAAATAAAATGGTGAGAAAAGAGAATGGACCCACTATGTCACTTTAGGGTTCAACTAGAAAATCTCCTGGTATAAATTTTGGGTATAACTTCTAAGCTATAAAAATATATATAATGCACTCGTGGTAAGTATAGTACCCCTCATTCAACCTTATCCCTATGTCACGAGATAGAACCCAAACGAACTTAGTCAGGCAGTGCCTTGACATGCGTTATGGGGCTCAGATCAATCGGAAAGGGTAGCGGTGATCGGGAGTTACAATACTTAAAACGAGACATGGCTTTATTATTATTATATAATATAAAAAGAAATTTTGAATCAAAAGAGAGAGAGGCGATATCTTATTGAGAGTGTAGAAAGAAAGGAAATTTGAACAATTGAGGAGGTCGACACTGCCTTTTATTTATAGATAGTTTTTACTTGGAAAATAAGTTGTCGAGTACACCTATTGCATGCATACTTTGAGTTTTTGAATTCTTATGAGGACACGTCCAATTTCAACAAAATAAAATGTGAATATTAGAATGACACGTATAGGCTAAAAATCAAATGTAAGTTTTAATTAATATTATTTTATTATATATATTATAATTAATTTAACTGCTTTACTTATTTGGCGCTTATAACTTATAAAATATAACGTTTTACAAAATAATGAATATGTCTTTAGACCGAGTATATTTTTGTCTACATTTGGGTCTAAGTTTCATTAAAAACAGAGTAGGTTTAAATATAATGTTATTTTTATAATATAGTTATTAGACGGTTCTTAGGCTCGTCTAGGTACTTTATATTTCTAACAGTCGATTTACCCGTAATATACCTGTTTAATAATATAAGTTTTTATATACTTTTATTTTGTTAGAAAGGTCACTCATATACAGGCCAATTTAGTTAATATAATATTTCAACCAACTATATAAAATAGTGTTTAAAATTATTTGGGTTGAATATTTATATTAAAAATAAACTAGTTACTAGTTACTAGTGGTTAAACCTATAATTCTTATATAATAAAAATAGGAATGTTACATCCTCCCCACCTTGTTTTAAATCTCGTCCTCGAGATTTGGGTTACGATATTTCTTTTAGACTTATGTCATATTTTAGTCAATAAAAATTAATATTAAGGTAGATGATCCAGAATTAAAATATCAAATTTTGTGAATACGAGCTGTATAATAAGTAGGATTCAATGGTTCAACTGAATTATTTTAAGAAATTGATGACAAACGAATGAGATGAAATGATATAATTTCTAAAGTGACTAGATTGAAGCCAAAAGATATATGGTCAATGAATGTGAAGGACTTTTAGAATCACTAAAATTCTTTGTCAAAAGAAAGCTTACTTTGATTGGCAACTGAGGAAGACTTAGAAATGGACAGGTTCAAAATGAAATAAAAGCATGAAAATGATTTGTCAACTATTGAATTTTGATATGAGAAAATCGATGTGCTGAGATGAGTAAATTACAAGGATACACGAAAAGACAATAGAGTTAGTATATTATTGTTTTAATACATAATTGCAATTTTTTTTTATTTTCCTTGAATAATATTTTTTTTTTATATACACCTATGCTCAGTGCTTAGTTGAAATTATATAATATTTATTATTATATTAGAGGTATTGTAAAAAGGAAATACTTATATTTGGAGCCCAGTTTATATCATTCAATTCAATTATAGTAATCTATGTAAAAGGAAACTTAGGTCCAAATGTGTACTCGTATATAATATATAGTATTTATATAATGTGAAATTATTACTGTGTTTGAATACAATATATAACAACTGTTTTGTATAGATTACTATAGTAGATTACTTTTACTATTAATAAAATAATGTTTATTTAATAAATATATATTATAATAAAAGTAATATATTCTATTTTTTAATATACTAAGATTATATTTTAAATCTTAGTCACGTCAATATATTAAATATTTTAATCAAAAAGGTTCGATCAAAGATAGGTGATATTTTAATTTATTAAATACTTTTTCCTTTTATGTTATCATAAAGTAAAATAATAAATTAATATAGATAGTTTTAAAATATCAAAACCCGTGGTAATTTTGACAAAATAATGATATATAAATATGTTTATTCAAATATCCTAAAACTCACAAAAATCATTTTTTTTATTTTTTTATTTTTTTTAAATCAAGCATGTTTAACTATAAGATTCTATAACAAGATATTTTAAATCATAAAAGTAAAATAATAAGTGTTTATTTTAATATCAAACATACTTAAATATTGGCTTGAGTAAATAACATTTGATATTTTAATATATTAAAATACATATATTATAAAATAATATTTCTATAAGTATTTAATAGTTGTGGAATATTAATCAAGATGAACAATTACTTATAAGTATAAAATGTTTTGTTCATGAATACTTAGACAGTTATTTAGATAATTTTATTCGTCCTCTAATTCTTGTATTGTTTTATGAAAATATGTCTTCTCCTTACAGTACAAAATATATATATATTTTTATAGATAATTAAAATTTACTAAGTAAGTATGATGACTTAATTTATATATATTAATTAGTCATTATCATGGTTGGATATTGGTTAGTGCTGCCTTGTTTAAGCATGGGTGATCAGTCCATGCCTAACTAAGGCTAGGCTATCCAATACCTGTCTCTGACAATAACCCTAATATCTAAAAATAATACTAACACTACTACTATTAATAATAAAACTAATATTAACTACCAAAAATAAATAATAAGCAACTAAACATAAATTTAAACGAGAGTATACCTCAAACATAATTTTATAAAAATATAAATTCTTTACCTAAATGGCTTAACAAGAATTTTAAATATAGGAATACTATATTTTAAATAAGGTAATTACTTATGTAAGTTTTCATATATAATCAATAAAATTTATATTTTAAATTTTATATAATGTTTGTCGATCAATGATGATAAAGCAATAAATATAAAGAAAGGCTCGATTGATGTTGTAAGAACTATTAAGGGATACACTGAAATATGAAATAAATTTGTGTATCATTATCTTATCACATGATTGTGTTAAGATTGCTTGTATAGAATAATTCAAAGCGGATTCAATATAAATAAATAAATAATTAAATCCGAGATTAGCGTATGCTTCAGATTTTGTGAAAACGTCACCACAAGGTGATCGTAATCAAAGAAGTAATTTAGTGAAGTCGAAGGCCAAGCAAAATAATTGAATTGCTTGTTGGGACTATTTTGAATAGGGTAGCTTCAATCCTTCCTATGGGATTTTGAAATGAATATGTAATGCGAGCAAGTTCAAACAATTGAACTGGGTTTATACAAAATGATTTTTAGATAAGAAAGTTTGGACATGGTCACAACAAAAACCATGTATGCCAAAGAAAATTGAGTTTCTCAAGAAATTTATTGTCTCAATATCAAAGAGTCATCGTTTTGCAATAATGCGGTTTACAGAGATCAAGTTTAGTGAAACAATATTTGAGTTTGGATAAAATAACAAATTGGAATGATGTCCTCCAGTGGTCTTCATAATTTAAATGAATCACATGCACAACAAACAGTGCATGTGTAATGTGTGAATTTACCAAGAAATGAAATGGATCAATATTTGTTAGTGCATTATCTGTCTATCGCCTCCGTCAATCTAGTCCGTAGCAGAAACCGAAGAAAACGAGATTTATATTGTTATATTAGTGATAACTAGACAAAAAGGCAAGGTGGCATAATTGTAATTAATGAGAAATCTCATTAAAAGCCAAGGCCTATAAATAGGAGCTTTTTGCTTAGTTTAGAGACTTTTGCTACATTTGTCATTTGGAGCTTTCTAGAGCTAGAGAGAGAAACTAGAGAGAGAAAGTGACATCGTGATTCAGGTTCTTGTACGTTTTCATATTTGATCAATAGAATCACAGATTATTTACGTCTCGTGTGTTCAGTCGCGTTCGTGTACGGATTCCGCACGTCACACGTTCGGTTACGCAATCGTTTCAGAGTCAAAACTGGTCCTACAAGTGGTATCAGAGCAGGAGCTCGATTGCACTGATCTATCACACGATTTCGCACAGGATTACATCGATTTCAGATCTGAATTTCATCTACTTCTTCATCTTTTTCATATTTTTCACGTTTTTTACTGAAAATCGTCAAATTGAACGGGTTTTTACGGTCCAAATCGTCTGATTTGTTGATATGTTGTGCGAAAACACCTGATCTACAACCTACCAAATTTCAGATTCAAACTCCTAGCCAATTAGGAGAAATTCGAGTTTTTAGGTCCGATTTCGTTTGAAGCAGCAACTGTCCGTTTGAAATTGACATATCTCGTTTGAAATTGGCCATCCCGTTTGAACTTATCGTTTGAAGTGGTCCTATCGTTTGAACTTATCGTTTGAAGTGGTCCTATCGTTTGAAATGTTGTTTCCGTTTGAAAGTATCTTTGAAAGCAGCCATCTCGTTTGAAAATACATGACCTTCCCGTTTGAAACATGACTACCGTTTGAAAATTGCATGACCATTTGAAGGTGTGATTGTTTGAAAGTGGTTCAGTAATTGTCAGTACATGTGATTAGCATTAATTGATGTCAACCCACTTTAATGTTGGTCCTATGAGATTAAAGATAACTTGTAAAATTGTAGGCTGCATGTGATACATAAATGGCCCAAATTATCGAATGAAATGAACATTATGTCAAAAAGTGATAAAGTAGCGGTCCAATAAAAATGTACATGTGAGTGTTGTTGACAGTCAACTACTTGGTCCACGTGATATTTCATTGAAAGTTTGTATTGAAAGGATAAAAAAATGTGCTGAGTATTGATCCGAACGGCCCAATCAACTGTTATCCTTTAGAGTTGTCGGCTACTTTAAGTAACTGCCCATGTGCACAAGTGCCGCCCATTTAATAAAAGGTCCAATGAACTTGTATTGATATTAAAAGATGTCGGCCACTTTTGTTGCTTAATCGAATTAAGATCAAGAATAGGAAACGGCACAATCACATTATAAGAACAACAGGTTTTTCGGCATTTGAATTGTTTTGATAATCTTTCATGCATTATTGTGATTGGTTTATATAAAGGTCAAATGAGATTTTAAATGAATTAAAGATTGTCGGCTCATTAAATCAAAAGTCACAAATATCTTGATCAGCCCATGTTATTTCATCTTGTTTGAGGCTCAAATTGTTGACGGGATATAGAAGTTTGAGGCCCATTTGATCTAGTTCATTAGTTTCAGATTGCGAAGTCATTTGAAAGGGTCAAGCTAGTTTGAAAGTGAATTCTGTGTCACACGGTTTGAATTTGATCCCAGTTCACAAGAGGTGGTTCAGTCTCAGGTCGTGTGGTTTTGTCAGGTTGTTTGAATATTGATCCGGGTCGTAGCACTTCGTACGGTTTGACAACTTAAATCTCAGTTCGCATCAAGTTCAGTCCGTACAGTGTGTCAACCTTCAGTCTGCACAGTCTGTCAACTTTCAGTCCGCACAAGAATATTCACCAGTTCGAGTATTATTTTGATTCAGTTGTTTGATAGTGTTTAAACTGGTAAGTGTTTGTTTGCTTGTTGATTAAGGTAATTCGAGATATTCAAGGTAATTCAAGAAGTTCACATCATGGGTGAAGAATTCTACAACACGGTTTTCAACGCGTTCACATCCGAATCATCTGAGGTTGCAAATGTTACACCAAAAACCATCACGAAGGCAATCAACGAGAACATCAAGCATGATAACTTTTTATGGAACGCAATCAAAACCACCAACTCTTGAAAGCATTGAGGATTATACCTGGTGGAAAGAACGGTTCATCAACTGGGCGAAAGCGTATGCCCATGAAAGCTGGTTTTGTCTGGAGTTTGGATATGAAAGGCCAAAAGATGACAAAAACGAAGATCTACCATTCAAGAAACTTTCCAGAGAAGAAAGATCTGAGTTTGCAGCAGAACAAAGAATGGTTGCTTTGATCCAGATAGCAATCAGAAATGATATATTTTCTTTGCTTACTCATGATGGATCCTCAAAATCAGTCTGGGAAGCTTTAAGAGTTAAAGCAAAGGGGGGAAAACAGATTAGAAAAAATAAAATTGCTTTACTCAAAAAAAGAATTTGATCTGTTTGATAATATAAAAGGAGAAACAGTGAGACAAATGATTGAGAGATTCTGTCATCTTAAGATAGAACTTGAACGTTTTAAAATTGGTAAAACGAGAGAGGAACTTATTGATAAAGTCATTGAAGTGTTACCACGAGCTGATCAGTGGCAAACATTCGTTTTTATCTTAAAAAATGATGCTTCTTATGACAAAATTTCTCTTGATTCTTTGTTTGAAAAGATTGAAAGTCATGATCTAGAGTTACAAAAGCAAAGCAAGATGACTGGTTCTTCACATCAACAAAATGTGGGCTTGTATTACAAAGGCAGTGTACCTTCTGATAAAGGCGTTGATTCACCAAAAACAGCATTTAGTGGTGAAAAGATGAAAGAGCCACAAACAACATCAACAAGTCATCATTCTGGATATCATTCATCTTCAAAGTCAAATTCTGATGAATCTGAAGAGATTCTTTGCAACATTGCTCTTAAACTGAAGAATTCTCCTACGATGAGCATCAATGCAGCAAAGCAGCAAATGAGTTTCCTTGCATCGGTTCTGGAGTCATATGAAGGTCTTGTAGCTGGCAAAATTGGAAATTCCGAATTGACCAAAGAAGACTACGACCAGATTGATCCGGAAGAGATGGAACTCATTGACATCCGTTGGTGTTTAGCTAGTTGCATTCGCAGAGCTCAGAGGTATATGGAGATTACCGAAAAACAATCGCTTAGAGGTGCGTCAACAAAGCTTGGATTCGACAAATCCAAAGTGACCTGCTTCAGATGCAAGCAAAAAGGTCATTTCAAAAGAGAATGCAGAAACTCTGAAGTTGCTGAAGGAAATGAACGTCCTTTCAACGATGATTACTACCGAAAGGCGATATACCATCGAAGCAGAGAAGATCCGAAACTGATTGAAGATAAACCCAAGTCAAGGGCTTGTGCAGTCTTCCATGAGGATGAAGGATTTGATTGGAGCCAGATTTGTCCAGAAGAAGATCGGATTGATTATCGATGGAAGATTAGAACAAAGGATGATGCAGAAACTATTTCAAAGAAACACGATTATTATGCCTTTGTTTCTGAGATTCAAGATGAAAACAAAGACAAAGACACTGCTGAAATTCGTGAAGAAAAAGTTAAGATCAAAGAAAGAACTCGAGAAGAGATTTTGAGTGAGAAGACTTACAAAGAATGGAACGTGGTCCACAACAGAATGGATGACATGCAGGAAGAATATGAGAGTGCTGTCAGCAACAGAAGATGGGATAAGAAGAGAGAATGCTACTACAACAGAGAAGGTGAACCAGTTGTTCCAAAGAAAGACATAATCTTTGATGATGTTCTTCTCGTTGTTCCGTTGAGAGCAGAATATTATCGAAATGTGATGAAAGATGATACATATGCTAAAAGGCTTAAAAAGGAGATCAGATATGCCATGCTATCATGTCTGAGAAAAAGGGATGAAGAGAGAATGAAGAAGAGTGTTGAAGAGATGGTGAACAATCTGAAGAAGGTTGCTGAAGAGGTTGAAGTTGTGAAAGAAGCTGTTACTGAAGAACAGCAGATTGAAAAAGAGGTGAAGAAAGAAGAAAAAGAAAAGAAGAATGAGAATTTGGATATTGGTGATGCTGGTGATGAAGTCAGGGTTGAACAAAAGCTGAATGATGCTGATCAAAAGCAAACTGAGACAACTGCAACAAACACCGAAGGCCAATCACTGAGGTACATTCTGATTCTAAAAACTTAAAACTGATTGAACAGTGCAAGAAATGCATGGAACCGTGCAAAGCTTGTACTGAAAAAGATGAGCAATTCAGAACAAGAGAACTTGAATTCATAAAAATCGAAAACATTTTCAAAGAAAAATGCAAAGAAATGTTAGAAAAAGAAAAGGTTTTTAACGAAAATGATGAAAAACTTTCAGGAAAATGTACAAAGTTAGAAAAAGAAAATGAAGTTTTGAAAGTAGATGTTTTGAAAATGAAAAATGAATGCAAACAAAAAGAAATCGATTGTCAAGAAATGAAAAAGGAATATGACTCAATGAAATTATCATATCATGTTATGAAAGAGTCATATGATAAAGTAAAAGACGAAATGAAATATGCTCAATCTAGAATGAATTATTGTTCTGAAACAACCAAAGAGCTTAAACGAACGTATGCTATAAAACAAGATGTTGTTAATTCCTATATTGAAGATGTTGCTAAGCTAAAGCGACAGATTGCTGATTTAGAACAGGATAACAACAAGTTAAAAAGTTACCACGTGTCGTCATATGTGCTTGAACGAATTTTCAATATAAAACCGGGAGATGGTGAGTCTGAGCAAAACAAGAAAGGCATTGGATCAGAGTTTCATCAAGTTCCACCACCGGAAAAGTTTGCATTTTATGATGAGGAAAAGGTCGAAAAAGCTTTCAACATGGTAGACCAATTGCCAGACAACATTGACATAACCTATTTCAAACCTGATGATTCTCATGATTCAGAGGTGGTAGGTAAAGTCGTTGAAAGTGTGTTGAAAGAAGAGTCGATTGTTACAGGTAAATCTGAATCACAGGATGAAGATGAAGGAAATCTTCATGATGCATATCTGAAAAACATAAAATCCGAGAAAAATTTGAATGATGATTCAAAGGGATTGGTTTATACCATGATTGGATCAGATAAATTATTCTTAGATGTTGTATTCCCGATTCAGAATGTGATTTCAGAAAAGGTTGACAAAGTTTTCAAAATGGTTGAGATTGAGAAGTCTGAGATTTCAAAGTTTGTCGGTAAGAGTCATAAAGGTTCGTATAACAAACCTGGTTTCAAAAAGAAAAACATGAAGGCTGGGTTGGGTTATAAGAAGAAACAAAATGGAAAGAAAAATGAGACGCCAAATTATCAGGAAAAAATGAGTTTTGTTCAAGGAAACAGTTTAGCTGAAGAGAAAGAACTCAAAATGAGACAGTCTAATGCTGAGTTTGAGGCACAAAAGAGAAAGGAACAACCATAGGTCAAAGATGTGTCCATGAGAACATGTTTCAAATGTGATCAAAAAGGACATATTGCACGCAAATGTCCGAATCTAAAACCTGTGGATGTTGACAACAAGAAGATTGATTCTGAGAAACAAAAATCTGAGAATGTGAGACAAAAGTCAACCAGATTTGATTCAAAACAAACTTGGAGATACAACACAAACAAGTTTGCTTCGAATCAAAATTGGAAATTAAACCAGAACAGGTTCGATTCAAGACAGACCTAGAATTCTCACACACCCAGATTCAGAACAACACAAAGTTGGAAAACATCAGTTGATATGACAAAACCCCAAGAGTTTTGGAAACCAAAAAATGTTGTTCAAAACCAAAGTGTTCAAAAAGATTCACATTTTTACAAACGTGGTACACCGAAAGGTCAAACATGGGATGTTAAGAAATATGTTGATTCAGTAAAAGATGAGAAAGCTGAAGTTAAAATTGAGAAAGTTTTTGTGAAAAATGACAAAGAATTTCCAGCATTGAATGAAAATTATTGTGTTAAAATGCCTAAGGTCCAACAGACCTGGGCTAAATTGTTCAAGTAATTCAATTAGTTGAATGTGCAGGTGCTCAACAATTCTGAAGATTGTAAAAGTGAAAGTTGGAGCAGCCTGGCACATGAAGAGGAAGCAGAGGCTGCTGGACCCTGTGTTGGTTGAAACAGGGAGTTTGTTTGTTTTTCTGCACATAAATAAACAATATTTTCAAAACCCTAAAAATTTGAAAAATTAAAAACCAAAAATATGTTTGTTTTTAGTTTTTGTCAAAAATAGACAATTTCAAAAATATGTGTTGATTGAATACGCCGAAACCCTCACGGTTGAACAAACATGATTACATTCATCAGATTGAAAAACGGTTTTCAAATTGTAAAAATCAATGTGTTGTAAATCATGGGGGTAATTACTGATTTTTCTGTAATTCGGTACACGAGAAGCAGAACATGGATGGCGAGACAAAACTATCAGCATCGTGTTGTCAAATTTCTTTTAATGGTTTTGCATTTTAAGGGGAGAAAAATTGTCAGAAAATACAAAAATATTAGAAAATTTGAAAAAGCCAAAAACATGATAAAATTCAAAAATTGAGTTTTTGTGTAAAAAGAGGAAATGATAGTACATCAGTAGACAGTTACAATATGCTAAAGAAATGTAATGATTAAATAGTGTTAAACAGTCTCACTGATGATATGTCGATAGGTTTTTATACACTTAGTAAACTTTTTCGGGATATAAACCTAAATTCAAACACTTGCTTATTTCGTGGGGAACACTACTTGGATATATAGGTAACCCCTGAAATTTCGTTTGAAAGGTCCCTTATTCTGAGATACTAGGTCTTTATACTCAGTGATATCTGGGGTATTATTCCGGGACTTCTGCTGTCACACCCCAACCGATGGCGGAAACATCGGGATGAGACGAACAAATTGCTCAAAACATCATAACACTACATGTGACAATATAATTAAATTTCATTTATTAAAATTGCAAAGTTTCATACATTGTCATAAAAGGAAATAACAAACATGAAACATAGTTTATTTCAAAAGTGGGTTTCTAGGCCATCCTATTCATTTCTTCAAATCTTGACTTCCTCATCCTGCAGTATGCATTTAAAATAAAGTCAACAAAACATGTTGGCGAGTATACAAGTTTGAATATAGTATAATATGTTTGAAATAGATTAACATGCTCAAATCCACGTGCCTATATGATTTCATATTAACAGTTATACTCGTAACGATGATATCTATGTGTTCAAACCAAAGTTTAACGCAATTAACATAGCCTAACCCTAGAAGGGTGGTAAATGAGTAACATAGAATAAACCTAACAATACCCATAATATTATGGGAGGGGCGTTTCTCAACCTACAGCGCTGCCATTGTTAGGGGAGGCTTGCAAAGTTAATGAACACGCAGTCATAAATGTTTAACAGTAGCATAATGTGATTAACATGAGTCAAATAGATTCACATGAAATGTGGATTGAGGGTGCAAAAATGTTTAACATAGTGTGTTTGATATAGAAATGCATACAACACCCAAAATGTGATAAAATAGAAAATGGGTCATGTATACTCACCTTAGATTGCGTTGCGTTTTTCTTGGAAAAGATTAAGAATCAAGGAATTTCCCAAGAGGATGTGCACAAGAGATTCACCCTATTAATTTTGAGGATTATTAAATATTGGGAATTTAGAGATTATTTAAATAACAAGGCATTTATAAAAATAATATTAACATTTCTAAAATAACAATCATATGTCTCATTTTTATATTTTGTATTTAATGAAATACATGTCAATTTATTTATAAATAAGTGAGTAAAAATAAATACTGATTTTTATATACTATTAAAATAATATTTCTGATTTTACCAAAGTATTATAAATATTATTACTAAAATTCTGGATTATATAAATAATAATTCCTGATTATTATGTACTTAAAATAATAATTCTGATATATAGTAAGTAATAATTCTGATTATTATTAATAATAATAATATAGATTAATAATTCTGATTTAAAATAATAAATCTGATTATTATATATAAAATAATAATTCTAATCTAAATAAAATAGTAAATCTGTTTATTATATAATAATTCTGATTTAGATAAAATAATAAATCTGATTATATAAAATAATAAGTCTGAATAAATAAAGAATAATAATTCGGATTTAAATAATAATTCTGTTAATTAATTATGATTTTATATGCAAATTCTGAAAATCTAAAAATAATCTGATTATTAAAAAGAAATAGGAAATAAATTTCTGTTATAAAAATTCTGAGTCAAAAATATTTATAAATCTGATTATTATATAACATAATAATTCTGATTAAATAAAATAGTAAATAATTCTGAATTAAGTAAAATAATAAATCTGATTAATTATAAGATCAAAATTCTGATATTTATATAAACAATTCTGATAATAATTCTGATTATTTATAATATTGATATATCTGATTAATAATAATATTTCTGATTAATTAAAGTAAAAATTCTGGTTTTTATATAAATAAATCTGATTAATATAATTAATACTTATTCGGAATTATTTTATATATTTGATTAATATTATTAAATAATTTGATTATCAATAATTCTGATTAATAATTAAATCTGATAAAATAATATAGTATTAATAATAATAAACATGATAATAATAATAATAATAATAATAATAATAATAATAATAATAATAATAATAATAATAATAAACATAATAATAATAATAATAATAATAATAATAATAATAATAATCATAATAATAATATTAATATTACAGAAACTGGAAATATATAACAGAAAGAGGAAATCGGAAACGAATTCGGTACCGGACAGGGTCACCGGGCCGGTTGCAGACGGCGGCAGACGGCGATGGTCGGTGGTTCCTGGCGGCGAGGTGGTGGTCGAACTCCGGCGATGTTCCAAAGTCCCGGCGGTTACGTTTCTTCGGTGATCGAGAGTGAAGGGAACGAATGAATTGAGGTTTGGTCGCGATTTTAAAGGGGATGAAGGTTTCGGTTACGAATCATGAAAGGTCACACGATTTCCGGCTATTAATTCCAATCGGAGAAGATGATCGGTTTGGGCGGTTTATATTTAAATCAGCGCAGTTAATTAGCGGTTAAATATCATTTAATTCGGATATATAACGGATGTGGCATGCCCGGCCGAGTGGTTAGTCGTTTGTTTGTTAAACGCATGGTCCCGAGTTCGATCCTTGTTCCGCGCGGTTCAACCCCCCTTTTTTACTAACAGTTAGTCTGACTAACTGGGTTAGTCACTAACTGAGTTTTCTAACTCAGTTAGTGCTGTCCTTTGATAAAATTAACCCAGTTAGCTGATTTAACTGGGTTTTCACTAACTGAGTTAGTTTAACTAACCAAAACTAACAAAATCCTTAAAAATTCAGTTTAAAACATTTATTTATTTAATTTTAACTATTAGTTTACTTATTTAAAATATTAATAAAATAATATAAAAATTATTTTAACCCAATTATGATATTTTTTACCGAATTAACGTATAAATTCCCGATTTTTGTACGGTTTAGGGTAATCTCTTGGCAGTGATGAATTTGAGAGCTGAGATTAAGATGTATTTTCACTGTTTTTACGTGTTTAACATAGTTTCAACATATTTTTAATTGTTTTGACGATACATAGTATCCAAACACAAATATGAATAAAGTAATGCACTTTCATTATGATTTCAAGTCTCGAGTACAATTTGGGAATAAAACCAAATACAACAAAGGTACAACTTACAAAAATAGAAAGTACAAGTAGACTTGCCAAAAATGGAAAGATCGAAAATACGAGGTGTCACAGTCTCCCCTACTTTAGGAGATTTCGTCCTCGAAATCTTAAGAAGAAGACTGATCGAAGAGATGTGGATACTTTGCCATCATGTCACTTTTGAGTTCCCAAGTAAACTCAGCACCACGCTTGCCTTCCCATCGTACTTTTACAATGCGAATTTTGCTGCGTCTGAGCTGCTTGGTACCTTGATCCACAATTTCAACTGGTCTTTCCACGAAATGAAGCATATCGTTGATTTGCAAGTCGTCGACTGGGACATGAAGTCCTTCATCAGCTAGACATTTCTTGAGATTTGAAACGTGAAATGTCGGATGAACATTACTCAGTTCCTGTGGTAGATCCAGCAAATACGCTACCTTGCCAACTCGTTCGAGGATTTTGAAAGGTCCAACGTAACGAGGGGCAAGTTTACCCTTTTTACCGAATCGAACAACCCCTTTCCATGGAGATACTTTAAGTAATACTTGATCTCCAACATTGAATTCCATGGGTTTGCGCCCTTTATCGGCGTAACTCTTTTGTCGATTCCTGGCCTTGAGTAAATTGTCACGGATTTGAAGAATCTTGTCCGTGGTCTCTTGAATAAGCTCAGGACCAGTAAATTGCTTATCACCAATTTCGTGCCAACTGATTGGTGATCGACATTTTCGCCCATATAACGCTTCGAATGGGGCCATTTGAATGCTGGAGTGATAGCTGTTATTGTACGAGAATTCGACCAGAGGCAAATGCACATCCCAACTACCACCAAAGTCAATGACACAGGATCGAAGCATATCTTCGAGAGTTTGAATGGTACGCTCAGTCTGTCCATCTGTTTGAGGATGGAAGGCTGTACTAAGATTTAAATGAGTACCCATGGCTGATTGAAAAGTTTGCCATAGGCGAGACGTGAAACGACCATCACGGTCTGAAATGATGTCACGAGGTATGCCATGATGACAGATGATTTCATCGGTATAGACTCGAGCAAGTTTTTCAACTTTGAAGTCTTCCCGAATAGGTAAGAAATGGGCTGACTGGGTCAAACGATCAACGATGACCCAAATACTATCATTACCAGATGAGGTTCGAGGAAGTTTAGTTATAAAATCCATTGCAATACTATCCCACTTCCAAACAGGAATTTCTGGTTGTTCAAGCAAACCAGAGGGACGCTGATGCTCTGCTTTAACCTTCGAGCAGGTAAGACATTTTGAGACATACAAGGCTATATCATTCTTCATACCAGGCCACCAATAAGATGTTCGAAGATCATGATACATCTTATCAGCACCAGGATGTATTGAGTATTTAGACTTATGAGCCTCGTTCATGATAAATTCACGAAGATTGTCGCGATTTGGTACCCAAATGCGATTAAGATAATATTGAAGTCCGTCTGGCTTCGTCACAAGTTGATCCATAGAGGCACCACGGATTTCGACGAGCAGACGCAAACTGTGCCTCACGAATACAATTGTGAAGGTCACTTGACACTTGAAAACAACGCATACGATAGAAATGAGCCTTACGACTCAGGGCATCCGCTACGACATTCGCCTTTCCAGGATGGTAGCGAATCTCGCAGTCATAGTCGTTAAGTAATTCCACCCAACGACGTTGATGCATATTTAGTTCTTTTTGATTGAATATATGTTGTAGACTTTTGTGATCAGTGTATACAACACATTTCGTACCATAGAGGTAGTGACGCCATATTTTTAATGCGAAAACGACTGCACCAAGTTCAAGATCGTGAGTAGTGTAATTTTTCTCATGAATCTTTAATTGGCGAGAAGCGTATGCAATGACCTTGCCTCGTTGCATAAGTACGCAACCAAGACCACGATTTGATGCATCGCAATATACTACGAAGTCATCATTTCCGTCAGGTAGGGTTAAGATAGGAGCATTGCAAAGCATGTCCTTGAGGGTTTGAAAAGCTTCTTCCTGCTCGTGACTCCAAACGAAAGGTTTTTTCCTTTTGGGTCAACATAGTGAGAGGAACAGCTATCTTAGAAAAATTCGAGATGAATCGACGGTAGTAACCCGCCAATCCTAGGAATGAACGAATTTCTGATGGGTTTTTAGGTGCGATCCAACTTTTGACTGCTTCAATTTTAGCAGGGTCAGCATGAATACCTTTTTCGCTAACGACATGTCCAAGGAATTGGACTTCCTTGATCCAGAATTCACACTTTGAGAACTTTGAGTATAGACGTTCACTTCGCAAAAGTTCGAGTATGAGATGTAAATGACGCTCATGATCGACTCGAGATTTAGAATAAATTAGAATGTCATCAATGAAGACAATTATGAATCGATCTAGATAAGGTTTGCAAACACGATTCATCAAATCCATGAACACGGCGGGCGCGTTGGTCAGACCAAAAGGCATGACCACGAACTCGTAGTGTCCATAGCGCGTTCGAAAAGCGGTTTTTGGGATATCCTCTTCGAGGACACGAAGTTGATGATAGCCAGATCGAAGATCGATTTTGGAGAAATAACTTGCACCTTGGAGTTGATCAAAGAGGTCGTCGATGCGAGGTAGTGTATATCGATTTTTGATAGTAAGCTTGTTGAGCTCTCGATAATCGATGCACATTCGAAATGAACCATCTTTCTTTTTAACGAATAGAACAGGAGCACCCCAAGGAGAGGTACTGGGTCGAATGAAACCCTTGTCAAGAAGCTCCTGGAGTTGGCTGGAAAGCTCTTGCATCTCAGATGGTGCAAGGCGATAGGGAGCTCGTGCAACAGGAGTTGCACCAGGCACAAGGTCGATACGAAAGTCAACTGACCGAGGAGGAGGAGGACCAGGTAAATCCTCAGGGAAAACTTCTGGGAAATCACACACCACTGGAACATCGCTAACGCATTTTCCCTTGCCCTTTTCTTCCACTACGTGGGCTAAAAAGGCAAAGTACTTTTTACGTAAGTATCTGTTCACTTCGGTGCATGACATTAGCTTTAGACCATTGGAAGGTCGATCCCCATAAACATGTAGGGTATCGCCTGATGGAAGAGGCAAATGAACGTATTTTTCGAAACAGGCAATTTCAGCATGGTTCTTTCGAAGCCAATCCATGCCTACTATGATATCAAAACTACCTAACTCCATGGGTATGAGGTCAATTGAAAAGGCATGATCATTCAAAGTGAGAGTACAATTACGAAGAACAGAATCGACACGAATAGACTTGCCATTGGCAATTTCGACTGGGAATGACTTAGGTAGTTTTGAGCGTGTGCATTTTAACAATGGTTCAAATTCTACAGATACAAAACATTTATCTGCACCAGTATCAAATAAAATAGAAGCATACAAATTATTAACGAGGAACGTACCGTTCACGACCTCATTGTCGTTGCGCGCTTGCTGAGCATTGATAACAAATGCACGGCCTTGTGGTGCCTTCTGCTGTAAGTCTTGCCTCAATTGAGGACACCGAGGTCGTAGGTGAGTTGGATCCCCACATTTGAAACATGCCCTGACCACATTTGCTGGTTTTGGATTTTGGGCTGTCGTAGGATTGTTGCGACAGTATGCTGCCAGATGCCCACAACGATTGCAGGAGGTACAGTGTCTACAGGGGCTCGTAGTTGGGTGATGAAAGTGGCAAGTGGTGCACTTAGGGTTTGTTCCTGTGTATTGCTTCTTTTCTGGGTTTGCTGGGTTAGGTTTTGGATTTTCAACTGGTGTAACAGCGTTGCAAACTGAGGATTGGTGAGCACGCTTCTTTCCCCTATTGTTGTGGGTGATTTGATGAGCGGGTTTTGAGGAGGATGTAGGTTTAGATGCTGCTGCGACTTGTTTATCACGAACTCGATTATTATTCAAACTTGCCACGAGGCGGTACACATCCTCAATATTATCCAACCTAGCCGCCTCGATGGTATCACGCATCGTAGGAGGCAACCCATTAATATATTTCCGAATGGTGCGTTCTGTGGTCAACACCAAATGAGGCACGATAAAACACAACTGCTTGAACCGGGTAGTGTATGCAAGGTTTTCATCCCCAACTTGTTTGAGGGTCCAGAACTCTTCTTCTAACTTCTGCTGCTCATGAGGAGGGCAGAATTCCTCCATCATAAGCTGTCTGAGTTCTTCCCAAGACAACGCGTAAGCTAGCTCATTGGATCGAATATTTCTCTCGTTAGTCCACCAGTCTAGTGCCCTGGCTTGGAAAACACCAGTGGCACTTCGAACCTTGAGCTCCTCTGGGCATTCACTATTTATGAATGTGACTTCCATGCTGTCAAACCATTCCAACATGGCAGTCACACCATCCTTCCCAGTGAAAGTTTTGGGGTTACAGGCAGTGAAGTGTTTGTAGTTGAACGAGACTGGTTTAGGCTGTACTACGTGAGAATCGCCAGAATGATTTGGAGTGCTGGAGGCTTGAATCTCAGACACTATCTTTGGCACGATTCTGGCAATCTGATTTGCCATGAATGTCAACATTTTCTTTTTGGAGTTAGCCTTGGATTTTCTGGGAGAGTGAGAGAACTGACGAGATGACGACATCTAGAAATTCAAAACAAGAAATGGATGAGACTTTAATCATAATGTTTTTGTTTAGGAAAATTGATTTCATGTATGCACCACATAGCACATTGTTTTTTCACATGAATTGTCAAATAGTTTCACATAGAATAACATAGCATTGCACATATAATAACATGATGTTACACATAGAATATCATGTATAATGAAAGCAAGATAAATTTAGTTTGTTCACGAAGGAGTAATTATTAATTGTTTTAGGTTGCGATAATAACGTGATTCGTGTTCCCAAACTTGAAATGAAGATAACGCTCAAATGTAAATCACATGATAATTGAGATAACATAAAAAGAGATTTATCATAAAAACATGGATTGTCACGGTACGTAACATAAGACTATTCCAAAGTGAATCGAAATCCTTTTCGAATTAAGGAGACGTGCTTTGGCCTAATAGACAAATACTCTCATCGAGGAACGACTAACGATATTTGTCCTTCCAGTTACTACAGGTCCTTAATCGATTGAGAAAATCAAAACTTTGGCGAGATTGAAAATCAAGGAATGGGACTAGTTAACAAGATGCGAGTTTCACCTCTAACTTGATAACATCGTACCCTGATGTGGTTGGTACTCATCCAAAGATGAGGGTCCACTAGAATATGAAATGGAAATTCCCATCAAGGTATGGATGTCACTCCTAACTTGAGGGTAGATTTCGTGCAAAAATCAAATTTAAGCTGAATGAAAATCGTCACCAAATATGGGAATCACCCCTGTTTTGATGAATCATTTCGATTGTGTTACATGAGTGTCTTCACAGCTTGCATGTGTGTATTGTGTTAGCCTTAGGAAAAGCTTGTATATTAGAAGTCCAAAAGAATAGAGGGAAGCAAGGAAGAGAGAAGGGAATATTGTCTTAAACATCAAATAAATGAGAAAGCTCCTAAACTATAGTCTAGGTAAAAGCATTCCTACTTTTCCTAATTCCCTATAGTTATGGCTCTGATACCAATCTGTCACACCCCAACCGATGGCGGAAACATCGGGATGAGACGAACAAATTGCTCAAAACATCATAACACTACATGTGACAATATAATTAAATTTCATTTATTAAAATTGCAAAGTTTCATACATTGTCATAAAAGGAAATAACAAACATGAAACATAGTTTATTTCAAAAGTGGGTTTCTAGGCCATCCTATTCATTTCTTCAAATCTTGACTTCCTCATCCTGCAGTATGCATTTAAAATATAGTCAACAAAACATGTTGGCGAGTATACAAGTTTGAATATAGTATAATATGTTTGAAATAGATTAACATGCTCAAATCCACGTGCCTATATGATTTCATATTAACAGTTATACTCGTAACGATGATATCTATGTGTTCAAACCAAAGTTTAACGCAATTAACATAGCCTAACCCTAGAAGGGTGGTAAATGAGTAACAAAGAATAAACCTAACAATACCCATAATATTATGGGAGGGGCGTTTCTCAACCTACAGCGCTGCCATTGTTAGGGGAGGTTTGCAAAGTTAATGAACACACAGTCATAAATGTTTAACAGTAGCATAACGTGATTAACATGAGTCAAATAGATTCACATGAAATGTGGATTGAGGGTGCAAAAATGTTTAACATAGTGTGTTTTATATAGAAATGCATACAGCACCCAAAATGTGATAAAATAGAAAATGGGTCATGTATACTCACCTTAGATTGCGTTGCGTTTTTCTTGGAAAAGATTAAGAATCAAGGAATTTCCCAAGAGGATGTGCACAAGAGATTCACCCTATTAATTTTGAGGATTGTTAAATATTGGGAATTTAGAGATTATTTAAATAACAAGGCATTTATAAAAATAATATTAACATTTCTAAAATAACAATCATATGTCTCATTTTTATATTTTGTATTTAATGAAATACATGTCAATTTATTTATAAATAAGTGAGTAAAAATAAATACTGATTTTTATATACTATTAAAATAATATTTCTGATTTTACCAAAGTATTATAAATATTATTACTAAAATTCTGGATTATATAAATAATAATTCCTGATTATTATGTACTTAAAATAATAATTCTGATATATAGTAAGTAATAATTCTGATTATTATTAATATTAATAATATAGATTAATAATTCTGATTTAAAATAATAAATCTGATTATTATATATAAAATAATAATTCTAATCTAAATAAAATAGTAAATCTGTTTATTATATAATAATTCTGATTTAGATAAAATAATAAATCTGATTATATAAAATAATAAGTCTGAATAAATAAAGAATAATAATTCGGATTTAAATAATAATTTAAATAATAATTCTGTTAATTAATTCTGATTTTATATTAAAATTCTGAAAATCTAAAAATAATCTGATTATTAAAAAGAAATAGGAAATAAATTTCTGTTATAAAAATTCTGATTCAAAAATATTTATAAATCTGATTATTATATAACATAATAATTCTGATTAAATAAAATAGTAAATAATTCTGAATTAAGTAAAATAATAAATCTGATTAATTATAAGATCAAAATTCTGATAATAATTCTGATTATTTATAATATTGATATATCTGATTAATAATAATATTTCTGATTAATTAAAGTAAAAATTCTGGTTTTTATATAAATAAATCTGATTAATATAATTAATACTTATTCGGAATTATTTTATATATTTGATTAATATTATTAAATAATTTGATTATCAATAATTCCGATTAATAATTAAATCTGATAAAATAATATAGTATTAATAACAATAAACATGATATTAATAATAATAATAATAAACATAATAATAATAATCATAATAATAATATTAATATTACAGAAACCGCAAATATATAACAGAAAGAGGAAATCGGAAACGAATTCGGTACCGGACAGGGTCACCGGGCCGGTTGCAGACGGCGGTGGTCGGTGGTTCCCGGCGGCGAGGTGGTGGTCGAACTCCGGCGATGTTCCAAAGTCCCGGCGGTTACGTTTCTTCGGTGATCGAGAGTGAAGGGAACGAATGAATTGAGGTTTGGTCGCGATTTTATAGGGGATGAAGTTTTCGGTTACGAATCATGAAAGGTCACACGATTTCCGGCTATTAATTCCAATCGGAGAAGATGATCGGTTTGGGCGGTTTATATTTAAATCAGCGCAGTTAATTAGCGGTTAAATATCACTTAATTCGGATATATAACGGATGTGGCATGCCCGGCCGAGTGGTTAGTCGTTTGTTTGTTAAGCGCATGGTCCCGAGTTCGATCCTTGTTCTGCGCGGTTCAACCCCCCTTTTTTACTAACAGTTAGTCTGACTAACTGGGTTAGTCACTAACTGAGTTTTCTAACTCAGTTAGTGCTGTCCTTTGATAAAATTAACCCAGTTAGCTGATTTAACTGGGTTTTCACTAACTGAGTTAGTTTAACTAACCAAAACTAACAAAATCCTTAAAAATTCAGTTTAAAACATTTATTTATTTAATTTTAATTATTAGTTTACCTATTTAAAATATTAATAAAATAATATAAAAATTATTTTAACCCAATTTTGATATTTTTTACCGAATTAACGTATAAATTCCCGATTTTTGTACGGTTTAGGGTAATCTCTTGGCAGTGATGAATTTGAGAGCTGAGATTAAGATGTATTTTCACTGTTTTTACGTGTTTAACATAGTTTCAACATATTTTTAATTGTTTTGACGATACATTGTATCCAAACACAAATATGAATAAAGTAATGCACTTTCATTATGATTTCAAGTCTCGAGTACAATTTGGGAATAAAACCAAATACCACAAAGGTACAACTTACAAAAATAGAAAGTACAAGTAGACTTGCCAAAAATGGAAAGATCGAAAATACGAGGTGTCACATCTGCTGTATGGAAGTACTGACCTAGTCCCCGAATAATACTTTCCGCAAATGCTTGAAATATAGCATCGCCCTCAGCAAGCTGATGAAACAATAAAATTGATAGTCGCTGCTGTTGTAATCAAAAGATCCTCTAAAGGGGACACACCGAAAAGTCGAAGCCGTCATCTCTCTGCGTATACGGAAGTATCGACCTGAGCTCTCACGGCCCTCGCATCTAACCCCTTACAGATATCATCTGTGGTATACTCACTTGTAAGACTGAATATTGGGATCTGGATACGAGAGTATATTCAAGAGGTGGGACACATGAATGAGTTTAAGTTCTTAAAAAAATCTAATTCGTATCCTGAATCAGTTGAAATTTGTATGAAAATTTAAGTGGATCAGTATATCGACAATCTAAGTGAATTGTTTAATTCTTAATGTGTAACTAAGCTTAACGGTACTTGTGACTTGTCAAAAACTGATATGATCCTCTGACGCACACTCAAACAAAAATATTGTCTGTAAATATGTTTGTATATATTTCTTTACTGCTTTATATTTTCAGAAAATACAAAAAAGATTTTGATTTCTGCTTTATTTTCGATAATCCGATGTCTGAGTTGCTGAGTTTCAAAATCTAAGTAAGCTGATTGTGTTTCTGGAAATAAAACAAGTTCATTAATTTGATACTTGAATTAAAATCACAAATTTCAAAAACAGTTTGTGATATCTCCAAGGTCATTAGTTTGGACTTGGACGATTAACTGTGAGGGAGTTGGATTCTTTAACACTGCCAAATCTGTAATGATTGTTGATAGGGGGAGTGATTTAGAGAGTTGAATAGTGCCAGATTACGATTTCTGGAAAATTGAATGTTCAAAACGTTGTTACTTATAAATGTTTGAGAATTGCAGATGTTATACCAGACTACGATCCCGAAAGCCGAGTCTAAGGGGGAGTCTGAAGACGAGCTCAACGCAAACAGAAGCGTGCAAAGAGCCAGGTATCATTCCTGGAAGAGCTTGTAACCGGAAAGCCAGGTGTCGATCCCAAAAGCACGGAAGCTTGACGAAAGGGGGAGCCTGAAGAGTTTACCGAAAGGGGGAGCTGAAGCTGAATACAGATCCATGGGGATACTGTTCAAACAAAAGAGAGTCTACGTTGATGAAGACGTGTTAAAACTTCAAGAAGATTCAAAGAGAAAGACAAGACGCTACGAGGTTGACTACGGATTGACTGCGGCAATATCCAAGGGGGAGTCTGTTAGTGCATTATCTGTCTATCGCCTCCGTCAATCTAGTCCGTAGCAGAAACCGAAGAAAACGAGATTTATATTGTTATATTAGTGATAACTAGACAAAAAAGAAAGGTGGCATAATTGTAATTAATGAGAAATCTCATTAAAAGCCAAGGCCTATAAATAGGAGCTTTATGTTTAGTTTAGAGACTTTTGCTACATTTGTCATTTGGAGCTTTCTAGAGCTAGAGAGAGAAAGTGACATCGTGATTCAGGTTCTTGTACGTTTTCAGATGTGACAACTCGAATTCCAAGATTTCTATTTCACATTTATTGCACGTTCATTGTTCGTGTAGTTAATTATTTGCACAATTGATTGCTATGGAATGGTATACGTTTTGATGCAATAAATCGTATTGTGTGATTGTGCATGGTTGTTTGATTAATTGTGATAGACTTGTCAATTATGTGAACTTGGTGGTGAAACTGTGAAATGCTTGTAAGATGGTATGCTTGTGTAAAATTTTATGATTCAGGGTGTATTGAGTAATTAGTGAAAACTTAATTATACTTAACCCCAATCCTTCACTAAACCACACACACAAAAATCCAAGCACGTAGTTCACATTCTATTCTCTGGCAATCATCACCAAATCATTGGCACAAGATAATCATCACTCTTGATTCCTCTTTCTCTAGAATCATTCAAGGTAATTGTGTAATCATTGTTAACTGTATCAATTCTTGATTATGTGTTTCATAAAAACCCTAATTCTTTATGTGATAGTTCTGAGCTTTGATTGATTCCTGTTCATTCTGATTTATTATGAAATGATTATGGTTGTATGTTTAATCGACTGCTTAATGCCAATCCGCTTGATATGATGAGCATGTAAATCGTTGAATTGATTCTGCTATGAATGTATGAAGTAGGGTTTGATCGTATGAACATCAGAACGTAACTGTTCTGATCTTATTGATTATGTGAAATGTTTGGAATGCACGCATGATGATTGTCTGAGTTTTATCATTTCATTTAGTCTGACTTCTTAACATGTAATTGTGTCTGAGTTTCTATATGGGTGATGAGTCCGAGTTTCATAAACACACACAAGGTCCGAGTTTCATAAACACATGGTCCGAGTTCTTTATCACAATGCTTGTCCGACTTTTCTTGCTTAAAGATAAGTCCGATTTTTATAAAGAAAAATGGGAGGTCCGAGTTTACTTGGTTGTCCGAGTTTGAGCTTTAAAACCTTGTATGGTCCGAGTTTGTTTATGGAATTAAGTCAGACCTTTGTGATTAATAAGAAGTCCGAGGTTTGACATGATATTATGAGATCCGAGTTTTAGCTTCCCCCCAAACACCCTGTCCGAGTTTTAATGGGGCTTTGCCCATGTCCGACTTGGGGAGTCCGAGTTTTATGAAGGGAACCCCCCCACATGGTCCGAGTTTGGGGAGGCTTCCCCATGGTCCGACCTTTCCATTTGTTGTTTATGTCCGACTTTGTAAATAGAGGATCCCTTAGGCCCGAGTTTATTAATGTGTTACATATCCGAGTTTATTAATGTGTTACATGTCCAAGCTTTATTAATGTGATAACATGACCGAGTTTTGATATCATAACTGTTATCCGAGTTTTGTGAAGGAGATATATTGTCCGACTTGTAAACAGGGGAAAGCCCCCCACACCTGTCTGTGTTTTAAGAAGGGCAAGGCCCTGTCCATTTTATGTATGATTAATATGAGGCCCTGAATTGTATGATAATTGATGACTGTATCTGTTAAGATGTGTATGTCCTTTGTTAAGCCACCAACCCCGTTAAACTTGTGAAATTATTAACGCTGCTAAATGTACTAAGGATGTAACAGTGACAATTAGGTTAACATCCACGTTAGACTAAACGGTGTAAACAAAGACATGACGCATGAATTACGTGAATACGATTAACTGTTTACGTGGTGAATGATTCTTGATATATATAATCGTATGATACTGAATGCAACTGTATGATCTCGCATGTATGAAGTAGTCTATGTGATATCATTCTATACACGATAAGCACACAACACACCGTTGCTTGAATATCGAGGATTGTAAACCCTAACTGAATGAATCATGTGCAATATATCCTAGGTCGTGTGTAACGGACTTAGAGATTAATAAACCCTAGAAGCAATAACATACCGAGCAAACCAAGGTGAGTTCACACAGCCAAGGCATGGGGTTCCCAGGGTGGGAATGGGTTTTGGATTATTTATTCGTACTTACTCAGATGATAGAATTTAATGATATGGTCCTCAGGGTGAGGATGGTAAATGATAAGATATGGCTAGACTAGTATACCTTCTTGAACTGATCTTCGCACACACGCCAAGGGTTGGCTGCGATATTATGACTGATCTTCGCACACATGCCTTAGGGAGGCTGCGAACTATACATACTAAACTTCGCACACATGCCAGGGTGGCCAGCGATACAAATATACATAGTCTAGAATACTTGAGAACTTTCCCTAATCTTCGCATACATGCCTAGAGGGCTGCGATACGAACTAATACGATACATGTTTAGATGAACGAACGCAATGCTTACTATACCATTACTATTTACTGAACTTACTTTCTGTGAACTCGCTCAACTAGTTGTTGACTCTCTGCTGCATGCCTTGCAGGACCTTAGGTACTTTATGGAGCTTGCACAGGGAGGAGCAGGTCGTTGTGGGCAAAGGATCGTGAATGCTATTTGAACACTTAAGATATTTCACACATCAATACTTATGTTTGGGTTTACTTAAATGCTTCCGCTATACTTAACTATGTTGGTTTGATAATCACCTTTCGTATTGATGGATAACTATCACTATTTATTTACATGTTCAATATGATTGGTGGCTTGATCCTGGTCAGTCACGCTCCCAAGCGGTGGTACTCCGCGTGTGGGATTTTGGGGGTGTGACAGATTGGTATCAGAGCCATTGGTTATAGAGAACTTGGTTTTAATATGGGGAAAACGTTTTTATTAAAACCAGACTATAACCAGTACAGTGCTCTCAACGACCCACAACGACGCTTCGCTCCACGTGCAAGACTCGACATCCTAGGTAATAAGGTTTATGTTTATTACCTGCTTGCTAGAACAGCATAGAACTTTACTCGAAGTATGCTTACATCATTTTTGCTCACTACTTGTTATTGCTTAAGAACATCTATGTGCTTACACTCTTCTGTCATCGCACTATTCGCGAACCTTTTCTCACTTATGTTGCCTTTGATGTGAAGATCAATGGCCGGACGAATTAACATGACTCAAGCCCAGCTAGAGGCTCTCGTTCAAGCTCAAGTTGCTGCGGCACTTGCAGCTGCTCAAGCAGGTAGTATACCCTGCAGTATAGACACACACTAGGATCTTTAGATCCTACATTAACTCTTGTGATTAACCTTGTCCTATTCGTACATAATAGGTCAACACGCTCAGCAGCCCGTCTGCACATTCAAGAACTTCATGGACTGTCGTCCAAGTACTTTCAGCGGCACAGAGGGGGCAGTGGGACTCCTCCACTGGTTCGAGAAGCTAGAGTCAGTTTTCGAAATGTGTGAATGCCCTGAGGCTCGCAGGGTGAAATACGCCACTGGCACGCTAGAAGGAATAGCACTAACTTGGTGGAACGCCCAAGTTCAGATCTTAGGGTTGGCAGCTGCTAACGCCACACCCTGGAACGACTTCAAGGAACTCATTAAGAGGGAATACTGCATGCGTGATGACATACACAAGTTGGAGAACGAGCTTTATCACTTGAAAATGACGGGGTCAGAGATTGAAGCCTATACGAAACGGTCAAACGAATTGGCCATTCTGTGTCCAACTATGGTGGACCCTCCAGTGAAGCGCATTGAGTTGTATCTCAAGGGACTTGCGCCAGAGATCCAGAGCCATGTTACATCGGCAAACCTCGACAACATCCAAGACATCCAGCGTCTTGCTCATCGACTCACAGATCAGGCAGTTGAACAGAACAAGCTGCCCAAACGCGTCAGTGCAACTACTACTCCAGCTGCTACTTCTGCTACACCCAACGACAACAAACGGAAATGGGATGGGGATTTCAGCAGGGGATCAGTTTCCATTCAGTCTCAAGCACAGCAACACAGAACTAATGACTACCAGAATTCGAGCCAACAATCATCTGGCAGTCAGGGACAGGGTGGATACCGGGGAGTACACCCACTATGTAACAAGTGTAACAGGCACCACAGTGGAAGGTGTCGCAAGGAACGTTGTCAAAGATGTCTCAAGCTAGGGCACGAAGCCAAAGATTGCAGGAGCTCACGACCTGCAAACCAGAATCAGCAACTTCCACCACCAGTTCCCCAAGACCCACAGCAGCAGCAGCCACAGCGTGGAAATCGGGGATGTTTCCAGTGTGGGGCAGAAGGTCATTACAAATGGGATTGCCCTCGGTTGAACCAGAATCAGAACCACAACAATAACCAGGGCAACGGGAACAACAACCACAACGGGGGAAACAACAACAACAATGGCAACGAGGCAAGAGGTCGAGCTTTCGTGTTAGGACGAGGAGACGCAATGAACGATATTTGAACTTATAACTTATTTTGGGTTTTCTTTATTATGTTTCCGCTACTCAAACAAAGTTTGGCTTGAACATCAATCGTATTGGGTTTTATGAATTATATTAACTACTATATTTTATGTTTGATATGATGGATGGTTTGATATTATTGAACGCACCTGTCGTATTTCTGGACCTTATGAACAGGGTGTGCAAACCCTATCTTGACAAGTTCGTCATTGTATTCATCGACGACATTCTAATCTACTCCAAGAGTCAGGAGGAGCACGAGCAGCACCTACGCCTTATTTTGGAACTCCTACGGAAGGAACAGCTATACGCTAAGTTTTCGAAATGCGACTTCTGGCTTCGTGAAGTCCACTTTCCAGGCCACGTAGTGAACAAGGATGGGATCCATGTCGATCCATCCAAGGTAGACTCAATCAGAAACTGGCCTGCACCACGTACGCCAACGGAAATACGCCAATTCTTGGGTTTGGCGGGTTACTACAGACGGTTTATTAAAGACTTTTCAAAGATTGCTCAGCCGCTTACGCTACTGACACAGAAGGGTGTCACCTATCGCTGGGGAGAACCCCAGGAGACTGCTTTTCAGCACCTAAAGGATAGGCTTTGCAGCGCACCTATTCTCTCATTGCCAGAGGGCACGGACGATTTCGTAGTATATTGTGACGCATCCATCCAGGGTCTTGGATGTGTGTTAATGCAGCTCGACAAGGTTATTGCTTACGCTTCACGCCAACTTAAGATCCATGAACGGAATTACACGACGCACGATTTAGAGCTGGGAGCTGTTGTTTTCGCACTTAAGATATGGCGACACTACCTGTACGGTACCAGGTGCACGATTTACACCGATCACAGGAGTCTCGAGCATATTCTTAAGCAAAAGGATTTGAACATGCGTCAACGGAGATGGGTTGAACTACTGAACGACTACGAATGCACCATCAAGTATCATCCAGGCAAGGCCAATGTTGTGGCCGACGCCCTCAGTCGAAAAGACACCCTACCTAAGCGCGTGCGAGCGCTACAGCTTACTATTCAGTCCAGTCTTCCAGCACAGATACGAAATGCTCAGGCAGAAGCGTTGAAACCAGAAAACGTCAGGGCTGAAGCCCTACGCGGCACAAGGCAACGATTAGAACAGAAGGCAGACGGCGCCTACTATGTAACGAGGCGTATTTGGGTCCCACTTTATGGCGGTCTACGCGAGCTTGTGATGGACGAAGCTCACGAGTCTCGTTACTCGGTACATCCAGGATCGGACAACATGTACCACGACATCAGAACTACTTATTGGTGGCCTAGCAGGAAGGCCCACATCGCTACGTACGTTGGAAAATGCTTGACCTGTGCGAGAGTCAAGGTTGAATATCAGAAACCAGCTGGTCTACTTCAACAACCCAAGATACCGCAATGGAAATGGGAAGAAATTTCCATGAATTTCATTACAGGCCTACCTAGATCCCAGCGTGGGAATGATACCATATGGGTGATCGTGGATCGACTCACCAAGTCTGCACACTTCCTAGCTATAAAGGAAACGGATAAGTTCTCCACTCTCGCATATATCTACCTTAAAGAAGTTGTTTCGAGGCACGGGGTGCCCACCTCCATCATTTCGGATCGGGATGCACGATTCACGTCAGAGCTATGGCAAGCGATGCATAAATCTTTTGGCTCACGGTTAGACATGAGCACAGCATATCATCCTCAGACGGATGGGCAGTCTGAGCGAACGATCCAAACTCTTGAAGACATACTTCGAGCGTGTGTTATCGATTTCGGCGACGGCTGGGAAAAGCATCTTCCGTTAGTGGAGTTTTCGTATAATAACAGTTATCACACCAGCATACAAGCCGCTCCATTCGAGGCATTGTACGGACGTAAATGCCGGTCACCTCTCTGTTGGGCAGAGGTGGGGGATAGTCAGATTACGGGTCCAGAGATTGTAGTGGACGCCACAGAAAAGATTGCACAGATACGACAACGCATGGCGGCAGCACGCGACTGTCAGAAAGCATACGCGGATAAGCGTAAGAAACCGTTGGAATTTCAGGTCGGGGACCGGGTTTTATTAAAAGTCTCACCCTGGAAGGGTGTGGTTGATTTGGTAAGCGAGGCAAACTCAATCCACGGTATGTTGGACCGTTCGAAATCACTGCAAGAATAGGCCCAGTAGCCTACAGATTGAACCTACCAGCTGAACTCGATGCAGTTCACAATGTCTTTCACGTGTCGAATCTGAAGAAGTGCCTGTCAGATGAGACCCTCATAATTCCTTTTAAGGAACTCACTATCGACAAGCGGTTGCAGTTCGTCGAGGAACCAGTTGAAATCAAGGACCGGGATGTTAAGGTCCTCAAACATAAGAGAATCCCTCTTGTACGAGTTTGTTGGAACTCCCGACGTGGCCCAGAGTACACCTGGGAACGCGAAGACCAAATGAAAGAAAAGTACCCCCAGTTATTCAGAACCAATGCATCCACTACTGAGGCTGAAGCTACTACTACTGAATTTCAGGACGAAATTCCAAATCAACGGGGGGATGATGTGACACCCCAGGAAAACCAGTGAACAATACAGCTTACCTAGCTTCCTCAGTGAGTGCGTACCAAATTTCGGGACGAAATTTCTTTTAAGTTGGGGATAATGTGACAACTCGAATTTCCAAGATTTCTATTTCGCATTTATTGCACGTTCATTGTTCGTGTAGTTAATTATTTGCACAATTGATTGCTATGGAATGGTATACGTTTTGATGCAATAAATCGTATTGTGTGATTGTGCATGGTTGTTTGATTAATTGTGATAGACTTATCAATTATGTGAACTTGGTGGTGAAACTGTGAAATGCTTGTAAGATGGTATGCTTGTGTAAAATTTTATGATTCAGGGTGTATTGAGTAATTAGTGAAAACTTAATTATACTTAACCCTAATCCTTCACTAAACCACACACACAAAAATCCAAGCACGTAGTTCACATTCTATTCTCTGGCAATCATCACCAAATCATTGGCACAAGATAATCATCACTCTTGATTCCTCTTTCTCTAGAATCATTCAAGGTAATTGTGTAATCATTGTTAATTGTATCAATTCTTGATTATGTGTTTCATAAAAACCCTAATTCTTTATGTGATAGTTCTGAGCTTTGATTGATTCCTGTTCATTCTGATTTATTATGAAATGATTATGGTTGTATGTTTAATCGACTGCTTAATGCCAATCCGCTTGATATGATGAGCATGTAAATCGTTGAATTGATTCTGCTATGAATGTATGAAGTAGGGTTTGATCGTATGAACATCAGAACGTAACTGTTCTGATCTTATTGATTATGTGAAATGTTTGGAATGCACGCATGATGATTGTCTGAGTTTTATCATTTCATTTAGTCCGACTTCTTAACATGTAATTGTGTCTGAGTTTCTATATGGGTGATGAGTCCGAGTTTCATAAACACACACAAGGTCCGAGTTTCATAAACACATGGTCCGAGTTCTTTATCACAATGCTTGTCCGACTTTTCTTGCTTAAAGATAAGTCCGATTTTTATAAAGAAAAATGGGAGGTCCGAGTTTACTTGGTTGTCCGAGTTTGAGCTTTAAAACCTTGTATGGTCCGAGTTTGTTTATGGAATTAAGTCAGACCTTTGTGATTGATAAGAAGTCTGAGGTTTGACATGATATTATGAGATCCGAGTTTTAGCTTCTCCCCAAACACCCTGTCCGAGTTTTAATGGGGCTTTGCCCATGTCCGACTTTAATAGGACTTGGGGAGTCCGAGTTTTATGAAGGGAAACCCCCCCCACATGGTCCGAGTTTGGGGAGGCTTCCCCATGGTCCGACCTTTCCATTTGTTGTTTATGTCCGACTTTGTGAATAGAGGATCCCTTAGGCCCGAGTTTATTAATGTGTTACATATCCGAGTTTATTAATGTGTTACATGTCCAAGCTTTATTAATGTGATAACATGACCGAGTTTTGATATCATAACTGTTATCCGAGTTTTGTGAAGGAGATATATTGTCCGACTTGTAAACAGGGGAAAGCCCCCCACACCTGTCTGAGTTTTAAGAAGGGCAAGGCCCTGTCCATTTTATGTATGATTAATATGAGGCCCTGAATTGTATGATAATTGATGACTGTATCTGTTAAGATGTGTATGTCCTTTGTTAAGCCACCAACCCCGTTAAACTTGTGAAGTTATTAACGCTGCTAAATGTACTAAGGATGTAACAGTGACAATTAGGTTAACATCCACGTTAGACTAAACGGTGTAAACAAAGACATGACGCATGAATTACGTGAATACGATTAACTGTTTACGTGGTGAATGATTCTTGATATATATAATCGTATGATACTGAATGCAACTGTATGATCTCGCATGTATGAAGTAGTCTATGTGATATCATTCTATACACGATAAGCACACAACACACCGTTGCTTGAATATCGAGGATTGTAAACCCTAACTGAATGAATCATGTGCAATATATCCTAGGTCGTGTGTAACGGACTTAGAGATTAATAAACCCTAGAAGCAATAACATACCGAGCAAACCAAGGTGAGTTCACACAGCCAAGGCATGGGGTTCCCAGGGTGGGAATGGGTTTTGGATTATTTATTCGTACTTACTCAGATGATAGAATTTAATGATATGGTCCTCAGGGTGAGGATGGTAAATGATAAGATACGGCTAGACTAGTATACCTTCTTGAACTGATCTTCGCACACACGCCAAGGGTTGGCTGCGATATTATGACTGATCTTCGCACACATGCCTTAGGGAGGCTGCGAACTATACATACTAAAATTCGCACACATGCCAGGGTGGCCAGCGATACAAATATACATAGTCTAGAATACTTGAGAACTTTC
Source organism: Helianthus annuus (assembly GCF_002127325.2). Classification (NCBI taxonomy): domain Eukaryota; kingdom Viridiplantae; phylum Streptophyta; class Magnoliopsida; order Asterales; family Asteraceae; genus Helianthus; species Helianthus annuus. The sequence continues at coordinate 17,828,181 of NC_035446.2, forward strand.
CCTAATCTTCGCATACATGCCTAGAGGGCTGCGATACGAACTAATACGATACATGTTTAGATGAACGAATGCAATGCTTACTATACCATTACTATTTACTGAACTTACTTTCTGTGAACTCGCTCAACTAGTTGTTGACTCTCTGCTGCATGCCTTGCAGGACCTTAGGTACTTTATGGAGCTTGCACATGGAGGAGCAGGTCGTTGTGGGCAAAGGATCGTGAATGCTATTTGAACACTTAAGATATTTCACACATCAATACTTATGTTTGGGTTTACTTAAATGCTTCCGCTATACTTAACTATGTTGGTTTGATAATCACCTTTCGTATTGATGGATAACTATCACTATTTATTTACATGTTCAATATGATTGGTGGCTTGATCCTGGTCAGTCACGCTCCCAAGCGGTGGTACTCCGCGTGAGGGATTTTGGGGGTGTGACATCAGATTTGATCAATAGAATCACAGATTATATTACGTCTCGTGTGTTCGGTCGCGTTCGTGTACGGATTCCGCACGTCACACGTTCGGTTACACAATCGTTTCGGAGTCAAAACCGGTCCTACAATATTTGCTACTATGAAAGAAATCCTCATGGTATGATGATCATTAGGGGAAGTAGCAAGGCCAAAATCTATTCACAGAGGTCAGAATTTTAACGAAAGAAATATAAGAACTTTATCTGGAATTTTGTGTGATAACCGTTGTTAAGTGACATTAATAGGGAATGTCGAATAGAATAAAATAGGAAATTTGCAAAAGTATGTGACTCTTTTTCAGTGTCAATAATTATGATTCTGATTAAACTATGTACCGATGGTGGTGAAATCTTGTTCTGACGTACCTCAGCAAGATTCATGACGTCTATAGGATCACATGACAAAGCGCTGCTTTTTGATTAGTAGTTCTTCTACTGACGGAATTAGCATTGGTGTCATCGTGCCCAATTTATCTTTTCCAAAGGTCTAGCCTTGGAAGTTGTGTGTGATATACTTTGATATCTGTGGACGTATAATTTAAGTTTTATGTGTTTTCTTGTGCATTAGCACAACTTTACATGCTTCTTACTTACGTTAATAATTTATGGTAACGCATTGGTAATTCTTATATTTTTGGATGGTGTTACAACTTATAGAGTTTCCACTATTTATATTGTTGCTCGGGTTACGAGGTAGATGATCAAACGAAATAATGTTTGATATCGGAAAAGAGATTCCTGATAAAGAAATCTAGACACATATGCTTGTGCTTTATTCTTATTTGGCTTTTGGAATTCCTTATAGATATACATATCTATATAATCATATATACATACCCTCTATAAGATCAATGTATTTAACAGATTCATATTTCCAAAAACAAATCAGATATCACGTCATGATATTATTTAGGGAAATCTTGTCACTGGTTTGATATATTATTTACCCCGCCTTATCCGGTTCGCGCCGGAGAGGTAACCTCAGTATATCCGGACAAGCTGGAGAGTCTGCCATACCATACCCAGTCTTGCCGGAGAAAATTTTAGATTTTCCGATAAATAGTATCTTTTCAAGATTTTAAAAGTGCCTCTTTTATTAGAGCTTTTATCCAGAATCAAGGAAATTTGTATTTCCATAACATATCTTTATTCTATACCAAGTAATATAAATAAGCAAGAATTAATAGTAATTAAGTGTTATTGCTTATTTATTGTATCTTACAATATTCTAATTACCATTCTTATGGTGTACCAATATCCATCACATTATACTTACATAAGTAATTTATATTAAGACAAAATTCTTAAGTTCAAGTCTAAATATCATCCTGAATGCTATCAGATAATATTAAGTTCCTAACTCTCCGTTTAAACTTAGGTATTATTACAATACTTAATTGCTTAAATAAGTGGCTTAGCTTATACTAAGGCATCTTTTCTTAGGTTTAAGTCTAAATGTTATTATCTGTGCTACCAGTAAATAGCAATTTCCTAACTCTTTTATTTAAGCTTAGGTATTATTATCACAACACCTATAGGCTTAAAGCAGTGGCTCTGATACCACCTTCTGTCACGTCCCCCGACCCACCCTGGACGGAATCGGGAGCCGCGAACAGCCAAGTGGTACCAGTGATTATTTTGAAAAATATTGCAGCGGAAATTTCATCAGGACCGTGAGTTAGGAAAAATATCAGAGTTTAGAAACATCGGATTTTATTTAAATAGATGGAATAAATTCCATGTTTTACAAGGGTAGCTTTTAATATAAACTTGATTACATAAAACAAATTTTCTTAATTTTTATTTGATTGATAAATCAAGCCACTTCTGTAAACCTTTTTGGTGCCGTATCCAACTCTTATTCCAATCTACTGTAATCACCTGAAACGCGTTTTAAAAAGGTTTTGTCAGCGGGAAATACTGAGTGAGTTCATTCAGGTTTTATACAAAAACAGATTTGTTATAATTTACAGTATTAAGAGCGATTACAATGTTTCCTGATATCAACCAACTACCCACAGTATTTGTCACTCGACCCATTGGCCCTCCCGTTGTCCAATGGTGTCTGTGACTATGGTCATATCACCCCTTGGCTGCCCCAATGGTGAAGATTATCAAGTAATGTATACAAAACCCCACATACCGGCTGTAATTTGGTGATTACATAGACTTAATCCCTGTAATTATAACTTTGAAAATAATTTGGAGTTTTGTAAAACAATTGATAAAAAGAGAATGACTCACATTATAAGCATGCAGTATTGAATTAACAAGCTTCATGATTCAGATTCTTCTGAGAATTAGTATCTACTTTGATTGTAAGTGTATAGGGTAGAGTTTAACCTATGGACAAGCCTGATAACCTAATTTAAGCGATAATGCACACGAAACTAGGTAAATAACTAATACAGCATTTACGATAACTCACGAGATTAAACCCTCACAACGAATGACAAAGTGCGATACTTAAACATCCAGCGGATTCACAACGAATGACAGAGTATAGCCCGAATTCGGGTGACACTCAAACATCCTGTCAGAATCACGACGAATGCCAAAGTATAAACCCAATTTGAGCAGCACTTAAACATTCATCGGATAGTTTCAATCGATCGGATATTGAATCATAGCAGCGATCTAGTTATTACCCGGTATCGTAGCAGAATTCGAGCTAGTGTGTTTGGTAGTAATCAGACTATAACTCAGTGTACGAATTGTGTTTTATCGTCGTTCCAACGCCAAACTGCAAGTCCCACAACCCTCTATTTATACTTAAAATTTGTCCCTCTCGCGTGTCGCGAGGGGTCACCTGGGCGGCGGCGCGTGGCGCGACGGGTCATATTTCTTTGTAGAGTTGCCACGTGTGTTTGTAGGTTAGCTGAGTCGACGGATCGAAGAATCTCGTATTTTACAATGAGTTATAAGGATAATCGTCAAGTAGGGAATACCCCCCCTGAGTTTTAGGGGCCCTGATCCTGATTCTAAGGGTTCTGAAAATTTTAGGAGTGGTGAAGGATTACTTGGGTGTCTCAACTAGGGTTTCCTATTGGGTAAATAAAATAATAGGTATGACTTTTGATGAGAGTTGTTTACAAAATAGAATAATAAATAATAGTTTTGGGTAAATCACAAAAAGGAAATAAAATGGTGAGAAAAGAGAATGGACCCACTATGTCACTTTAGGATTCAACTAGAAAATCTCCTGGTATAAATTTTGGGTATAACTTCCAAGCTATAAAAATATATATAATGCACTCGTGGTAAGTATAGTACTCCTCATTCAACCTTATCCCTATGTCACGAGATAGAACCCAAACGAACTTAGTCAGGCAGTGCCTTGACATGCGTTATGGGGCTCAGATCAATCGGAAAGGGTAGCGGTGATCGGGAGTTACAATACTTAAAACGAGACAGGGCTTTATTATTATTATATAATATAAAAAGAAATTTTGAATCAAAAGAGAGAGAGGCGATATCTTATTGAGAGTGTAGAAAGAAAGGAAATTTGAACAATTGAGGAGGTCGACACTACCTTTTATTTATAGATAGTTTTTACTTGGAAAATAAGTTGTCGAGTACACCTATTGCATGCATACTTTGAGTTTTTGAATTCTTATGAGGACACGTCCAATTTCAACAAAATCAAATGTGAATATTAGAATGACACGTATAGGCTAAAAATCAAATGTAAGTTTTAATTAATATTATTTTATTATATATACTATAATTAATTTTAACTGCTTTACTTATTTGGCGCTTATAACTTATAAAATATAACGTTTTACAAAATAATGAATATGTCTTTAGACGGAGTATATTTTTGTCTATATTTGGGTCTAAGATCATTAAAAACAGAGTAGGTTTAAATATAATGTTATTTTTATAATTTAGTTATTAGACGGTTCTTAGGCTCATCTAGGTAATTTATATTTCTAACAGTCGATTTACCCGTAATGTACCTGTTTAATAATATAAGTTTTTATATACTTTTATTTTATTAGAAAGGTCACTCATATACAGGCCAATTTAGTTAATATAATATTTCAACCAACTATATAAAATAGTGTTTAAAACTATTTGGGTTGAATATTTATATTAAAAATAAACTAGTTACTAGTTACTAGTGGTTAAACCTATAATTCTTATATGATAAAAATAGGAATGTTACATCCTCCCCACCTTGTTTTAAATCTCGTCCTCGAGATTTGGGTTACGATATTTCTTTTAGACTTATGTCATATTTTAGTCAATAAAATTAATATTAAGGTAGATGACCCTGAATTAAAATATCAAATTTTGTGAATACGAGCTGTATAATAAGTAGGATTCAATGGTTCAACTGAATTAGTTTAAGAAATTGATGACAAACGAATGAGATGAAATGATATAATTTCTAAAGTGACTAGGTTCAAGCCAAAAGATATATGGTCAATGAATGTGAAGGGCTTTTAGAATCACTAAAATTCTTTGTCAAAAGAAAGCTTACTTTGATTGGCAACTGAGGAAGACTTAGAAATGGACAGGTTCAAAATGAAATAAAAGCATGAAAATGATTTGTCAACTGTTGAATTTTGATATGAGAAAATCGATGTGCTGAGATGAGTAAATTACAAGGATACACGAAAAGACAATAGAGTTAGTATATTATTGTTTTAATACATAATTGCAACTTTTTTTTATTTTCCTTGAATAATATATATTTATATACACCTATGCTCAGTGCTTAGTTGAAATTATATAATATTTATTATTATATTAGAGGTATTGTAAAAAGGAAATACTTATATTTGGAGCCCAGTTTATATCATTCAATTCAATTATAGTAATCTATGTAAAAGGAAACTTAGATCCAAATGTGTACTCGTATATAATATATAGTATTTATATAATGTGAAATTATTACTGTGTTTGAATACAATATATAACAACTGTTTTGTATAGATTACTATAGTAGATTACTTTTACTATTAATAAAATAATGTTTATTTAATAAATATATATTATAATAAAAGTAATATATTCTATTTTTTAATATACTAAGATTATATTTTAAATCTTAGTCACGTCAATATATTAAATATTTTAATCAAAAAGGTTCGATCAAAGATAGGTGATATTTTAATTTATTAAATACCTTTTCCTTTTATGTTATCATAAAGTAAAATAATAAATTAATATAGATAGTTTTAAAATATCAAAACCCGTGGTAATTTTGACAAAATAATGATATATAAATATGTTTATTCAAATATCCTAAAACTCACGATTATCATTTTTTTTATTTTTTTATTTTTTTTAAAATCAAGCATGTTTAACTATAAGATTCTATAACAAGATATTTTAAATCATAAAAGTAAAATAATAAATGTTTATTTTAATATCAAACATACTTAAATATTGGCTTGAGTAAATAACATCTGATATTTTAATATATTAAAATACATATATTATAAAATAATATTTCTATAAGTATTTAATAGTTATGGAATATTAATCAAGATGAACAATTACTTATAAGTATAAAATGTTTTGTTCATGAATACTTAGACAGTTATTTAGATAATTTTATTCGTCCCTCTAATTCTTGTATTGTTTTATGATAATATGTCTTCTCCTTACAGTACAAAATATATATATTTTTATAGATAATTAAAATTTACTAAGTAAGCATGATGACTTAATTTATATATATATTAATTAGTCATTATCATGGTTGGATATTGGTTAGTGCTGCCTTGTTTAAGCATGGGTGATCAGTCCATGCCTAACTAAGGCTAGGCTATCCAATACCTGTCTCTGACAATAACCCTAATATCTAAAAATAATAATAACACTACTACTATTAATAATAAAACTAATATTAACTACCAAAAATAAATAATAAGCAACTAAACATAAATTTAAACGAGAGTATACCTCAAACATAATTTTATAAAAATATAAATTCTTTACCTAAATGGCTTAACAAGAATTTTAAATATAGGAATACTATATTGTAAATAAGGTAATTACTTATGTAAGTTTCCATATATAATCAATAAAATTTATATTTTAAATTTTATATAATGTTTGTCTATCAATGATGATAAAGCAATAAATATCATGAAAGGCTCGATTGATGTTGTAAGAACTATTAAGGGATACACTGAAATATGAAATAAATTTGTGTATCATTATCTTATCACATGATTGTGTTAAGATTGCTTGTATAGAATAATTCAAAGTGGATTCAATATAAATAAATAAATAATTAAACCCGAGATTAGCGTATGCTTCAGATTTTGTGAAAACGTCACCACAAGGTGATCGTAATCAAAGAAGTAATTTAGTGAAGTCGAAGGCCAAGCAAAATAATTGAATTGCTTGTTGGGACTATTTTGAATAGGGTAGCTTCAATCCTTCCTATGGGATTTTGAAATGAATATGTAATGCGAGCAAGTTCAAACAATTGAACTGGGTTTATACAAAACGATTTTTAGATAAGAAAGTTCGGACATGGTCACAACAAAAACCATGTATGCCAAAGAAAATTGAGTTTCTCAAGAAATTTATTATCTCAATATCAAAGAGTCATCGTTTTGCAATAATGCGGTTTACAGAGATCAAGTTTAGTGAAACAATATTTGAGTTTGGATAAAATAACAAATTGGAATGATGTCCTCCAGTGGTCTTCATAATTTAAATGAATCACATGCACAACAAACAGTGCATGTGTAATGTGTGAATTTACCAAGAAATGAAATGGATCAATATTTGTTAGTGCATTATCTGTCTATCGCCTCCGTCAATCTAGTCCGTAGCAGAAACCGAAGAAAACAAGATTTATATTGTTATATTAGTGATAACAAGACAAAAAGGCAAGGTGGCATAATTGTAATTAATGAGAAATCTCATTAAAAGCCAAGGCCTATAAATAGTAGCTTTATGTTTAGTTTAGAGACTTTTGCTACATTTGTCATTTGGAGCTTTCTAGAGCTAGAGAGAGAAACTAGAGAGAGAAAGTGACATCGTGATTCAGGTTCTTGTACGTTTTCAGATTTGATCAATAGAATCACAGATTATATTACGTCTCGTGTGTTCGGTCGCGTTCGTGTACGGATTCCGCACGTCACACGTTCGGTTACGCAATCGTTTCGGAGTCAAAACCGGTCCTACAAGTGGTATCAGAGCAGGAGCTCGATTGCACTGATCTATCACACGATTTCGCACAGGATTACATCGATTTCAGATCTGAATTTCATCTACTTCTTCATCTTTTTCATATTTTTCACGTTTTTTACTGAAAATCGTCAAATTGAACGGGTTTTTACGGTCCAAATCGTCTGATTTGTTGATATGTTGTGCGAAAACACCTGATCTACAACCCTACCAATTTTTAGATTCAAACTCCTAGCCAATTAGGAGAAATTCGAGTTTTTAGGTCCGATTTCGTTTGAAGCAGCAACTGTCAGTTTGAAATTGACATATCTCGTTTGAAATTGGCCATCCCGTTTGAACTTATCGTTTGAAGTGGTCCTATCGTTTGAACTTATCGTTTGAAGTGGTCCTATCGTTTGAAATGTTGTTTCCGTTTGAAAGTATCGTTTGAAAGCAGCCATCTCGTTTGAAAATACATGACCTTCCCGTTTGAAACATGACTACCGTTTGAAAATTGCATGACCGTTTGAAGGTGTGATTGTTTGAAAGTGGTTCAGTAATTGTCAGTACATGTGATTAGCATTAATTGATGTCAACCCACTTTAATGTTGGTCCTATGAGATTAAAGATAACTTGTAAAATTGTAGGCTGCATGTGATACATAAATGGCCCAAATTATCGAATGAAATGAACATTATGTCAAAAAGTGATAAAGTAGCGGTCCAATAAAAATGTACATGTGAGTGTTGTTGACAGTCAACTACTTGGTCCACGTGATATTTCATTGAAAGTTTGTATTGAAAGGATAAAAAAATGTGCTGAGTATTGATCCGAACGGCCCAATCAACTGTTATCCTTTAGAGTTGTCGGCTACTTTAAGTAACTGCCCATGTGCACAAGTGCCGCCCATTTAATAAAAGGTCCAATGAACTTGTATTGATATTAAAAGATGTCGGCCACTTTTGTTGCTTAATCGAATTAAGATCAAGAATAGGAAACGACACAATCACATTATAAGAACAACAGGTTTGTCGGCATTTGAATTGTTTTGATAATCTTTCATGCATTATTGTGACTGGTTTATATAAAGGTCAAATGAGATTTTAAATGAATTAAAGATTATCGGCTCATTAAATCAAAAGTCACAAATATCTTGATCAGCCCATGTTATTTCATCTTGTTTGAGGCTCAAATTGTTGACGGGATATTGAAGTTTGAGGCCCATTTGATCTAGTTCATTAGTTTCAGATTGCGAAGTCATTTGAAAGGGTCAAGCTAGTTTGAAAGTGAATTCTGTGTCACACGGTTTGAATTTGATCCCAGTTCACAAGAGGTGGTTCAGTCTCAGGTCGTGTGGTTTTGTCAGGTTGTTTGAATATTGATCCGGGTCGTAGCACTTCGTACGGTTTGACAACTTAAATCTCAGTTCGCGTCAAGTTCAGTCCGTACAGTGTGTCAACCTTCAGTCTGCACAGTCTGTCAACTTTCAGTCCGCACAAGAATATTCACCAGTTCGAGTATTATTTTGATTCAGTTGTTTGATAGTGTTTAAACTGATAAGTGTTTGTTTGCTTGTTGATTCAGGTAATTCGAGATATTCAAGGTAATTCAAGAAGTTCACATCATGGGTGAAGAATTCTACAACACGTTTTTCAACGCGTTCACATCCGAATCATCTGAGGTTGCAAATGTTACACCAAAAACCATCACGAAGGCAATCAACGAGAACATCAAGCATGATAACTTTTATGGAACGCAATCAAAACCACCAACTCTTGAAAGCATTGAGGATTATACCTGGTGGAAAGAACGGTTCATCAACTGGGCGAAAGCGTATGCCCATGAAAGCTGGTTTTGTCTAGAGTTTGGATATGAAAGGCCAAAAGATGACAAAAACGAAGATCTACCGTTCAAGAAACTTTCCAGAGAAGAAAGATCTGAGTTTGCAGCAGAACAAAGAATGGTTGCTTTGATCCAGATAGCAATCAGAAATGATATATTTTCTTTGCTTACTCATGATGGATCCTCAAAATCAGTCTAGGAAGCTTTAAGAGTTAAAGCAGAGGGGGGAAAACAGATTAGAAAAAATAAAATTGCTTTACTCAAAAAAGAATTTGATCTGTTGATAATATAAAAGGAGAAACAGTGAGACAAATGATTGAGAGATTCTGTCATCTTAAGATAGAACTTAAACGTTTTAAAATTGGTAAAACGAGAGAGGAACTTATTGATAAAGTCATTGAAGCGTTACCACGAGCTGATCAGTGGCAAACATTCGTTTTTATCTTAAAAAATGAGGCTTCTTATGACAAAATTTCTCTTGATTCTTTGTTTGAAAAGATTGAAAGTCATGATCTGGAGTTACAAAAGCAAAGCAAGATGACTGTGTGACAACTCGAATTTCTAAGATTTTATTTCGTATTTATTGCACGTTCATGTAATTGCACAATTGATTTCCATGAAGTTATATATGTTTTGATTGTTTGATTGTGTATAGTTGTTGGTTATTTGTGAAACTTGTTAAATGTGTAAACTTGGTGGTGGAACTATGAAACAGTAAACTTGTCAAATATGAGATGGTGTGCATTTGTAAAATATAATACTTAGGGATGTAAGTGGTAATTAGTGAAATCCTAGATACTTAACCCTAATCTAAACTTCACTAATCACTTTACACAAGAATTCAAGCACGTACTCTCATTTCTTTGGCTCCCTAGCAATCATCACCATCATCATTGGCACTAGATAATCACCACACTTGATTTCTCTTCCTCTAGAATCATTCAAGGTAATTGTTTAATCATTGTTCATGATTGATTGTTGATTGATTTCTTGATTTTGTGTTCATGGAAAACCCTAATTGCTCATGTGATATTCTGTGATTTAAATCCTGGATAGTTGAAATTACAATGATGATTAGATGCATGCTTGATAGATATCATTGTGATAATTGTTGTGGTTTATCAATTGATCAAATAAACTTGTCTGCCGTCAATACAATTGGAATTAGGGTTTGTTTGAATGATAAGTGTAACTGTTCTGATCATATTGATTCTGTGAGAATTGAAATTCACGCATGATTTGATAGTCTGAGTTTAATATGTTGTATAAGGTCCGAATTTAATAAGTCCCTCATGGTCCGAGTTTAAATTAATCAATTGGTCCGAACATAATGGACTTGTTTTGGTCCGAGTTTAATTGGACCATCATGGTCCGAATTTATACAATGGATGATGGTCCGAGTATAAATGGACCCCTAATGGACCGAGTTTAATTGCATGCTTGTCCGAGTTTATTTAATTGTCTATGGACCGAACTTAATTGGGCCGAGTTTAATGTAATTGAAGTGGTCCGAGTATAATTTGTATATTTGGTCCGAGTATAAATTGTGCTAATGGTCCGAGTTTAATTAAACTAACTTTGTCCGAGTTTAATCCTCAATGTTGGTCCGAGTATATTACTTCACATGTGGTCCGAGTATATTGTTTCACATGTGGTCCGAGTATGTTGTTTCACATATGGTCCGAGTTTATTGAGTTTGATTTGGTCTGAGGTTAATATGATCAACCATGCCCGAATTTATGTGCTGATTATTTGTCTGAGATTGTATGAGTGCTGAACAGGGGAGACCCCCCCATACTTGTCTGAGTTGTGAGAAATGCATGATCCTGTAAATGTTCGTATGAATTACGTGAATTGTGTGAATGGGCTAATTGTTTCGTGATACATGATTTATACATGATAGTGGCTATCAAACATTATGTGACATTAGATTACTTGCGTATCATTGCGAACATGAACTGATTTGTTATACGTGCATACAATAGGACTTGATTAATTACTTGTGAGTGCTTAACTTAGCATACCGAGCAAACCAAGGTGAGTTCACACTCTTACCAAGGCATGGGATTCCCGGGGTGTTGGGAATGGGATTGAAAGGTTGATTAGATACTCTATTGACACTATGACTAGACTACCACTTTACTATCCTCGGTTGTGAAGGATACCTATAGTACGAGTAGTCTAGTGGTTATACAACGTGGAACACCACCACCAGTAACGTGGAACACCACCACCAGTAACGTGGAACACCACCACCAGTAACGTGGAACACCACCACCAGTAACGTGGAACACCACCACCAGTAACGTGGAACACCACCACCAGTAACGTGGAACACCACCACCAGTAACGTGGAACACCACCACCAGTAACGTGGAACACCACCACCAATAGAACATACAATCGGCCCAGTAGAGCCACCTGTTACAAACGAACTTACTATTACGCATTTACTTTCTGTGAACTCGCTCAACTAGTTTGTTGATCATTCTGTTACATGCCTTGCAGATCGTTAGGTACTTGGAGCTTGCACTGGAGAAGCGGGTCGTTGTGGACAAGGATCGTGACTTTTCTGTTAAACTATTATGACACTTAAAACTGTTAACTACTACTGGTTTATTTACTATGCTTCCGCTACATTTTGGAACGATGATTTGTTTGATCACCTTTTGTATTGAATGGATGGTTTTCATTTATTTTATTTAATATTAAATGCATGTTCATTATGATTGGTGGCTTGATCCTGGTCAGTCACGCTCCCAAGCGGTGATACTCCGCAGGTGGATTTTGGGGGTGTGACAGATTGGTATCAGAGCCATTGGTTATAGAGAACTTGGTTTTAATATGGGAAAACGTTTTTATTAAAACCAGACTATAACCAGAACAGTGCTCTCAACGATCCACAACGACGCTTCGCTCCACGTGCAAGACTCGACATCCTAGGTAATAAGGTTTATGTTTATTACCTACTTGCTAGAACTGCATAGAACTTTGCTCGTAGTATGCTTACATTACTTTACTCACTACTTGTTATTGCTTGAGAACACATACGTACTTACACTCTTCTGTCATCGCACTATTCGTGAACCATTCATACTTATGCTACCTTTGCCGTTCGATCATGTCTGGACGTGTTGACATGACTCAAGCCCAGTTGGCGGCTCTCATTAACGAACAAGTTTCTGCGGCGCTTGCAGCCGCACAAGCAGGAGGTATAACCTGCTATTACAGATCTATCCTAGGATGTTAGATCCTACTCTCGTGACCCAACTCTCGCGCTTAACCTTGACCTATCTTTCTCGCGCAACGGGTCGGAACGCACAGCAACCTGCCTGCACATTCAAGAACTTCATGAACTGTCGTCCAAGCACATTCAGTGGCACAGAAGGAGCAGTGGGACTACTCCATTGGTTTGGGAAGCTCGAGTCGGTATTCGAGATGTTTGAATGCCTTGAGGCTCGCAGGGTCAAGTACGCCACCGGTACTTTGGAAGAAATCGCGCTAACCTGGTGGAACGCGCAAGTACGGATACTAGGGTTGGCAGCTGCTAACGCCACCCTTGGAACGAATTCAAAGAACGCATTAAAAGGGAATACTGCACGCGTGATGACATCCACAAGTTGGAAGTGGAGCTTTACCATTTGAAAATGACAGGGTCAGGAAATTGATGCTTATACGAAACGGTCGAACGAACTGGCCATCTTGTGTCCAACCATGGTGGACCCTCCAAGCAAGTGTATCGAATTGCACCTCAAGGGTCTAGCCTCAGAGATTCCGAGCCATGCTACATCGGTTAACCTCGACAACATCCAAGACATTCAGCGTCTTGCTCATCGCCTCACGGGTCAGGCAGTGGAACAGAACAGGCTGCCAAGTTGTATCAGCGCTATTACTACCGCTACCTCTTCTGCTACTCCCGCTACTCCTAGTGACAACAAGCGGAAATGGGATGGGTATTCCAGCAAGGGTTCGATTACCGTTCAGTCTCAAGCACAGCAGCAGCACAAGAATAGTGATCGCCAGAGCATAGCAGAAGCTAAGGATTCAGGAGCCCGCGGCTTGCAATCGGAATCGCCAGCAGCAACAGCAAGCAGAAATCCTATGCAAAGAAAAGATTGTTCGCATTCCTCGTTCAGGACAAGAACCTCTCGAAGTTCAGGACGACAAGAGTGGTGCGGTGGTTGGCATCACCTCTTTCTTGAAGGCTCAGAAATGTTTACGGAAGGGCTACACCGCAATTTTGGTTCTCGTTACTGACTCATCAGCGAAAGAAAAGAAGTTGGAAGACCATTCAGATGTACGCGACTTTCCTCAGGTGTCTCGCAAGGATTTACCTGGACGAATTTCAAATCGAGCTCGCTCCAGGAGCAGCACCCATAGCTCGAGTACCGTATCGCTTAGCTCCACCAGAATCGGAAGAACTGTCGAAGCAGCTACAAGAGCTCTTGGAAAAGGGCTTTATTCGTCCTAGCTCTTCGCCTTGGGGAGCTCCAGTGTTATTTGTAAAGAAGAAAGACGGTACGTTCAGGATGTGCATCGACTACCGCGAACTCAATAAGGTGACGGTGAAGAACCGTTATCCTCTTCCGCGCATAGATGACCTATTCGACCAGTTGCAAGGGTCGTGTTACTATTCCAAGATTGATTTAAGGTCAGGGTATCATCAGCTGAGAGTCCGGGATGAGGACGTCTCCAAAACCGCTTTCAGAACTCGCTACGGTCATTACGAGTTTCTTGTCATGCCATTCGGGCTTACGAACGCGCCTGCAGTCTTCATGGATCTTATGAACAGGGTGTGCAAACCGTATCTTGATAAGTTTGTTATCGTCTTCATCGACGACATTTTGATTTACTCCAAGAGTCAGGAGGAGCACGAGCAGCACTTACGCCTTATCTTGGAACTTCTCCGAAAGGAGCAACTGTATGCAAAGTTTTCAAAATGCGACTTCTGGCTTCGTGAAGTCCACTTCTTAGGCCATGTGGTAAACAAGGATGGGATCCATGTCGACCCATCAAAGATTGATTCGATCAGAAACTGGCCAGCACCGTGTACACCGACGGAGATACGCCAATTCTTGGGTTTGGCGGGGTATTGCAGACGATTCATTAAAGACTTATCGGAGATCGCGCAGCCGTTTACGCTACTGACACAGAAGGGTGTCACCTATCGCTGGGGAGAGTCCCAGGAAACCACTTTTCAGTACCTGAAGAATAGGCTTTGCAGCGCGCCTATTCTCTCATTGCCAGAGGGCACGGATGACTTCGTGGTTTATTGTGACGCATCGATACAGGGGCTTGGTTGTGTATTGATGCAGCGGGATAAAGTTATTGCCTACGCCTCTCGGCAACTCAAGGTTCATGAACGGAACTACACGACACACGATTTAGAGCTGGGAGCTGTTGTTTTCGCGCTTAAGATATGGCGACACTACCTGTACGGTACCAGGTGCACGATTTACACCGATCACAGGAGTCTCGAGCATATTCTTAAGCAAAAGGATTTGAATATGCGACAACGGAGATGGGTTGAACTTCTGAACGACTATGAATGCGCCATCAAGTATCATCCAGGCAAGGCCAATGTTGTGGCTGATGCCCTCAGTCGGAAAGACACTCTACCTAAGCGCGTGCGAGCGCTACAGCTTACTATTCAGTCTAGCCTCCCGGCACAGATACGAGCTGCTCAGTTAGAAGCACTGAAACCCGAAAACGTCAAAGCTGAAGCCTTACGCGGCTCAAGGCAACGCATGGAACAAAAGGAAGACGGCGCCTACTATGTAACGGGGCGTATTTGGGTCCCACTTTATGGCGGTCTACGCGAACTTGTGATGGATGAAGCTCACAAGTCTCGCTATTCGGTACATCCAGGATCGGATAAAATGTACCACGATATCAGCACTACTTATTGGTGGCCTAGTATGAAGGCCCACATTGCTACGTACGTTGGAAAATGTTTGACCTGTGCGAGAGTCAAGGTTGAATATCAGAAACCAGCTGGTCTACTCCAGCAGCCTAAGATACCTCAATGGAAATGGGAAGAAATTTCCATGGATTTTGTTACAGGCCTACCTAGATCCCAGCGTGGGAACGATACCATATGGGTCATAGTTGATCGACTCACCAAGTCTGCACACTTCCTACCTATAAAAGAAACGGATAAGTTTTCTACCTTAGCAGACATATACTTGAAAGAAGTTGTTTCGAGGCACGGAGTGCCCACTTCCATTATTTCGGATCGGGATGCACGATTCACGTCAGAGTTTTGGCAAGCGATGCACAAATCCTTCGGCTCACGATTAGACATGAGCACAGCATATCATCCTCAGACGGATGGGCAGTCTGAGCGAACTATCCAAACTCTAGAAGACATGCTTCGAGCATGTGTTATCGATTTCGGCAACGGCTGGGAAAAGCACCTCCCTTTAGTGGAGTTTTCATACAATAACAGCTATCATACCAGCATTCAAGCCGCTCCATTCGAGGCATTGTACGGACGTAAATGCCGGTCACCTCTCTGTTGGGCAGAGGTGGGGGATAGTCAAATTACGGGTCCAGAGATTGTAGTGGACGCCACAGAAAAGATTGCACAGATACGGCAACGCATGGCGGCAGCACGCGACCGTCAGAAAGCCTATGCGGATAAGCGTAAGAGACCATTGGAATTTCAGGTCGGGGACCGGGTTTTACTAAAAGTCTCACCCTGGAAGGGTGTGGTTCGTTTTGGCAAACGAGGCAAACTCAATCCGCGGTATGTTGGACCGTTCGAGATCATTGAGAAAATTGGCAAAGTAGCCTACAGATTAAACCTACCCCCTGAACTCGGTGCAGTTCACAATGTATTTCACGTGTCGAATCTGAAGAAATGCCTATCAGATGAGACCCTCATAGTTCCTTTTAAGGAACTCACTATCGATGAGCGGATTGCAGTTCGTCGAGGAACCAGTTGAAATCACGGACCGGGATGTTAAGGTCCTCAAACACAAGAGAATCCCTCTTGTTCGAGTTCGTTGGAACTCCAGACGTGGCCCAGAGTACACCTGGGAACGCGAAGACCAAATGAAAGAAAAGTACCCCCAGTTATTCGAAACCAATACATCCACTACTGAGGCTGAAGCTACTACTACTGAATTTCGGGACGAAATTCCAAATCAACGGGGGGATGATGTGACACCCCAGGAAAACCAGTAAACGATGTAACTTACCTAGCTTCCTCAGTGAGTGCGTACCAAATTTCGGGACGAAATTTCTTTTAAGTTGGGGATAATGTGACAACTCGAATTTCTAAGATTTTATTTCGTATTTATTGCACGTTCATGTAATTGCACAATTGATTTCCATGAAGTTATATATGTTTTGATTGTTTGATTGTGTATAGTTGTTGGTTATTTGTGAAACTTGTTAAATGTGTAAACTTGGTGGTGGAACTATGAAACAGTAAACTTGTCAAATATGAGATGGTGTGCATTTGTAAAATATAATACTTAGGGATGTAAGTGGTAATTAGTGAAATCCTAGATACTTAACCCTAATCTAAACTTCACTAATCACTTTACACAAGAATTCAAGCACGTACTCTCATTTCTTTGGCTCCCTAGCAATCATCACCATCATCATTGGCACTAGATAATCACCACACTTGATTTCTCTTCCTCTAGAATCATTCAAGGTAATTGTTTAATCATTGTTCATGATTGATTGTTGATTGATTTCTTGATTTTGTGTTCATGGAAAACCCTAATTGCTCATGTGATATTCTGTGATTTAAATCCTGGATAGTTGAAATTACAATGATGATTAGATGCATGCTTGATAGATATCATTGTGATAATTGTTGTGGTTTATCAATTGATCAAATAAACTTGTCTGCCGTCAATACAATTGGAATTAGGGTTTGTTTGAATGATAAGTGTAACTGTTCTGATCATATTGATTCTGTGAGAATTGAAATTCACGCATGATTTGATAGTCTGAGTTTAATATGTTGTATAAGGTCCGAATTTAATAAGTCCCTCATGGTCCGAGTTTAAATTAATCAATTGGTCCGAACATAATGGACTTGTTTTGGTCCGAGTTTAATTGGACCATCATGGTCCGAATTTATACAATGGATGATGGTCCGAGTATAAATGGACCCCTAATGGACCGAGTTTAATTGCATGCGTGTCCGAGTTTATTTAATTGTCTATGGACCGAACTTAATTGGGCCGAGTTTAATGTAATTGAAGTGGTCCGAGTATAATTTGTATATTTGGTCCGAGTATAAATTGTGCTAATGGTCCGAGTTTAATTAAACTAACTTTGTCCGAGTTTAATCCTCAATGTTGGTCCGAGTATATTACTTCACATGTGGTCCGAGTATATTGTTTCACATGTGGTCCGAGTATGTTGTTTCACATATGGTCCGAGTTTATTGAGTTTGATTTGGTCTGAGGTTAATATGATCAACCATGCCCGAATTTATGTGCTGATTATTTGTCTGAGATTGTATGAGTGCTGAACAGGGGAGACCCCCCCCATACTTGTCTGAGTTGTGAGAAATGCATGATCCTGTAAATGTTCGTATGAATTACGTGAATTGTGTGAATGGGCTAATTGTTTCGTGATACATGATTTATACATGATAGTGGCTATCAAACATTATGTGACATTAGATTACTTGCGTATCATTGCGAACATGAACTGATTTGTTATACGTGCATACAATAGGACTTGATTAATTACTTGTGAGTGCTTAACTTAGCATACCGAGCAAACCAAGGTGAGTTCACACTCTTACCAAGGCATGGGATTCCCGGGGTGTTGGGAATGGGATTGAAAGGTTGATTAGATACTCTATTGACACTATGACTAGACTACCACTTTACTATCCTCGGTTGTGAAGGATACCTATAGTACGAGTAGTCTAGTGGTTATACAACGTGGAACACCACCACCAGTAACGTGGAACACCACCACCAGTAACGTGGAACACCACCACCAGTAACGTGGAACACCACCACCAGTAACGTGGAACACCACCACCAGTAACGTGGAACACCACCACCAGTAACGTGGAACACCACCACCAGTAACGTGGAACACCACCACCAGTAACGTGGAACACCACCACCAATAGAACATACAATCGGCCCAGTAGAGCCACCTGTTACAAACGAACTTACTATTACGCATTTACTTTCTGTGAACTCGCTCAACTAGTTTGTTGATCATTCTGTTACATGCCTTGCAGATCGTTAGGTACTTGGAGCTTGCACTGGAGAAGCGGGTCGTTGTGGACAAGGATCGTGACTTTTCTGTTAAACTATTATGACACTTAAAACTGTTAACTACTACTGGTTTATTTACTATGCTTCCGCTACATTTTGGAACGATGATTTGTTTGATCACCTTTTGTATTGAATGGATGGTTTTCATTTATTTTATTTAATATTAAATGCATGTTCATTATGATTGGTGGCTTGATCCTGGTCAGTCACGCTCCCAAGCGGTGATACTCCGCAGGTGGATTTTGGGGGTGTGACAGACTGGTTCTTCACATCAACAGAATGTGGGCTTGTATTACAAAGGTAGTGTACCTTCTGATAAAGGCGTTGGTTCACCAAAAACAGCATTTAGTGGTGAAAAGATGAAAGAGCCACAAACAACGTCAACAAGTCATCATTCTGGATATCATTCATCTTCATAGTCAAATTCTGATGAATCTGAAGAGATTCTTTGCAACATTGCTGTTAAACTGAAGAATTCTCCTACGATGAGCATCAATGCAGCAAAGCAGCAAATGAGTTTCCTTGCATCGGTTCTGGAGTCATATGAAGGTCTTGTAGCTGGCAAAATTGGAAATTCCGAATTGACCAAAGAAGACTACGACCAGATTGATCCGGAAGAGATGGAACTCATTGACATCCGTTGGTGTTTAGCTAGTTGCATTCGCATAGCTCAGAGGTATATGGAGATTTCCGGAAAACAATCGCTTAGAGGTGCGTCAACAAAGCTTGGATTCGACAAATCCAAAGTGACCTGCTTCAGATGCAAGCAAAAAGGTCATTTCAAAAGAGAATGCAGAAACTCTGAAGTTGCTGAAGGAAATGAACGTCCTTTCAACGATGATTACTACCGAAAGGCGATCTACCATCGAAGCAGAGAAGATCCGAAACTGATTGAAGATAAACCCAAGTCAAGGGCTTGTGCAGTCTTCCATGAGGATGAAGGATTTGATTGGAGCCAGATTTGTCCAGAAGAAGATCGGATTGATTATCGATGGAAGATTAGAACAAAGGATGATGCAGAAACTATTTCAAAGAAACACGATTATTATGCCTTTGTTTCTGAGATTCAAGATGAAAACAAAGACAAAGACACTCCTGAAATTCGTGAAGAAAAAGTTGAGATCAAAGAAAGAACTCGAGAAGAGATTTTGAGTGAGAAGACTTACAAAGAATGGAACGTGGTCCACAACAGAATGGATGACATGTAGGAAGAATATGAGAGTGCTGTCAGCAACAGAAGATGGGATAAGAAGAGAAAATGCTACTACATTAGAGAAGGTGAACCAGTTGTTCCAAAGAAAGACATAATCTTTGATGATGTTCTTCTCGTTGTTCCGTTGAGAGCAGAATATTATCGAAATGTGATGAAAGATGATACATATGCTAAAAGGCTTGAAAAGGAGATCAGATATGCCATGCTATCATGTCTGAGAAAAAGGGATGAAGAGAGAATGAAGAAGAGTGTTGAAGAGATGGTGAACAATCTGAAGAAGGTTGCTGAAGAGGTTGAAGTTGTGAAAGAAGCTGTTACTGAAGAACAGCAGATTGAAAAAGAGGTGAAGAAAGAAGAAAAAGAAAAGAAGAATGAGAATTTGGATATTGGTGATGCTGGTGATGAAGTCAGGGTTGAAGAAAAGCTGAATGATGCTGATCAAAAGCAAACTGAGACAACTGCAACAAACACCGAAGGCCAATCACTGAGGTACATTCTGATTCTAAAAACTTAAAACTGATTGAACAGTGCAAGAAATGCATGGAACCGTGCAAAGCTTGTACTGAAACAGATGAGCAATTCAGAACAAGAGAACTTGAATTCATAAAAATCGAAAACATTTTCAAAGAAAAATGCAAAGAAATGTTAGAAAAAGAAAAGGTTTTTAACGAAAATGATGAAAAACTTTCAGGAAAATGTACAAAGTTAGAAAAAGAAAATGAAGTTTTGAAAAAAGATGTTTTGAAAATGAAAAATGAATGCAAACAAAAAGAAATCGCTTGTCAAGAAATGAAAAAGGAATATGACTCAATGAAATTATCATATCATGTTATGAAAGAGTCATATGATAAAGTAAAAGACGAAATGAAATATGCTCAATCTAGAATGAATTATCGTTCTGAAACAACCAAAGAGCTTAAACGAACGTATGCTATAAAACAAGATGTTGTTAATTCCTATATTGAAGATGTTGCTAAGCTAAAGCGACAGATTGCTGATTTAGAACAGGATAACAAGAAGTTAAAAAGTTACCACGTGTCGTCATATGTGCTTGAACGAATTTTCAATATAAAACCGGGAGATGGTGAGTCTGAGCAAAACAAGACAGGCATTGGCTCAGAGTTTCATCAAGTTCCACCACCGGAAAAGTTTGCATTTTATGATGAGGAAAAGGTCGAAAAAGCTTTCAACATGGTAGACCAATTGCCAGACAACATTGACATAACCTATTCCAAATATGATGATTCTCATGATTCAGAGGTGGTAGGTAAAGTCGTTGAAAGTGTGTTGAAAGAAGAGTCGATTGTTACAGGTAAATCTGAATCACAGGATGAAGATGAAGGAAATCTTCATGATGCATATCTGAAAAACATAAAATCCGAGAAAAATTTGAATGATGATTCAAAGGGATTGGTTTATACCATGATTGGATCAGACAAATTATTCTTAGATGTTGTATTCCCGATTCAGAATGTGATTTCAGAAAAGGTTGACAAAGTTTTCAAAATGGTTGAGATTGAGAAGTCTGAGATTTCAAAGTTTGTCGGTAAGAGTCATAAAGGTTCGTATAACAAACCTGGTTTCAAAAAGAAAAACATGAAGGCTGGGTTGGGTTATAAGAAGAAACAAAATGGAAAGAAAAATGAGACGCCAAATTATCAGGAAAAAATGAGTTTTGTTCAAAGAAACAGTTTAGCTGAAGAGAAAGAACTCAAAATGAGACAGTCTAATGCTGAGTTTGAGGCACAAAAGAGAAAGGAACAACCACAGGTCAAAGATGTGTCCATGAGAACATGTTTCAAATGTGATAAAAAAGGACATATTGCACGCAAATGTCCGAATCTAAAACCTGTGGATGTTGACAACAAGAAGATTGATTCTGAGAAACAAAAATCTGAGAATGTGAGACAAAGGTCAACCAGATTTGATTCAAAACAAACTTGGAGATACAACACAAAAAAGTTTGCTTCGAATCAAAATTGGAAATTAAACCAGAACAGGTTCGATTCAAGACAGACCTGGAATTCTCACACACCCAGATTCAGAACAACACAAAGTTGGAAAACATCAGTTGATATGGCAAAACCCCAAGAGTTTTGGAAACCAAAAAATGTTGTTCAAAACCAAAGTGTTCAAAAAGATTCACATTTTTACAAATGTGGTACACCGAAAGGTCAAACATGGGATGTTAAGAAACATGTTGATTCAGTAAAAGATGAGAAAGCTGAAGTTAAAATTGAGAAAGTTTTTGTGAAAAATGACAAAGAATTTCCAGCATTGAATGAAAATTATTGTGTTAAAATGCCTAAGGTCCAACAGACCTGGGCTAAATTGTTCAAGTAATTCAATTAGTTGAATGTGCAGGTGCTCAACAATTCTGAAGATTGTAAAAGTGAAAGTTGGAGCAGCCTGGCACATGAAGAGGAAGCAGAGGCTGCTGGACCCTGTGTTAGTTGAAACAGGGAGTTTGTTTGTTTTTCTGCACATAAATAAACAATATTTTCAAAACCCTAAAAATTTGAAAAATTAAAAACCAAAAATATGTTTGTTTTTAGTTTTTGTCAAAAATAGACAATTTCAAAAATATGTGTTGATTGAATACGCCGAAACCCTCACGGTTGAACAAACATGATTACATTCATCAGATTGAAAAACGGTTTTCAAATTGTAAAAATCAATGTGTTGTAAATCATGGGGGTAATTACTGATTTTTCTGTAATTCACGAGAAGCAGAACATGGATGGCGAGACAAAGCTATCAGCATCGTGTTGTCAAATTTCTTTTAATGGTTTTGCATTTTAGGGGGAGAAAAATTGTCAGAAAATACAAAAACATTAGAAAATTTGAAAAAGCCAAAAACATGATAAAATTCAAAAATTGAGTTTTTGTGTAAAAAGAGGAAATGATAGTACATCAGTAGACAGTTACAATATGCTAAAGAAATGTAATGATTAAATAGTGTTAAACAGTCTCACTGATGATATGTCGATAGGTTTTTATACACTTAGTAAACTTTTTCGGGATATAAACCTAAATTCAAACACTTGCTTATTTCGTGGGGAACACTACTTGGATATATAGGTAACCCCTGAAATTTCGTTTGAAAGGTCCCTTATTCTGAGATACTAGGTCTTTATACTCAGTGATATCTGGGGTATTATTCCGGGACTTCTGCTGTATGGAAGTACTGACCTAGTCCCCGAATAATACTTTTCGCAAATGCTTGAAATATAGCATCGCCCCCAGTAAGCTGATGAAACAATAAAATTGATAGTCGCTGCTGTTGTAATCAAAAGATCCTCTAAAGGGGACACACCGAAAAGTCGAAGCCGTCATCTCTCTGCGTATACGGAAGTATCGACCTGAGCTCTCACGGCCCTCGCATCTAACCCCTTACAGATATCATCTGTGGTATACTCACTTGTAAGACTGAATATTGGGATATGGATACGAGAGTATATTCAAGAGGTGGGATACATGAATGAGTTTAAGTTCTTAAAAAAATCTAATTCGTATCTTGAATCAGTTGAAATTTGTATGAAAATTTAAGTGGATCAGTATATCGACAATCTAAGTGAATTGTTTAATTCTTAATGTGTAACTAAGCTCAACGGTACTTGTGACTTGTCAAAAACTGATATGATCCTCTGACGCATACTTAAACAAAAATATTGTCTGTAAATATGTTTGTATATATTTCTTTACTGCTTTATATTTTTAGAAAATACAAAAAGATTTTGATTTCTGCTTTATTTTCGATAAACCGATGTCTGAGTTGCTGAGTTTCAAAATCTAAGTAAGCTGATTGTGTTTCTGGAAATAAAACAAGTTCATTAATTTGATACTTGAATTAAAATCAAAAATTTCAAAAACAGTTTGTGATATCTCCAAGGTCATTAGTTTGGACTTGGACGATTAACTGTGAGGGAGTTGGATTCTTTAACACTGCCAAATCTGTAATGATTGTTGATAGGGGGAGTGATTTAGAGAGTTGAATAGTGCCAGATTACGATTTCTGGAAAATTGAATATTCAAAACGTTGTTACTTATAAATGTTTGAGAATTGCAGATGTTATACCAGACTACGATCCCGAAAGCCGAGTCTAAGGGGGAGTCTGAAGACGAGCTCAACGCAAACAGAAGCGTGCAAAGAGCCAGGTATCATTCCTGGAAGAGCTTGTAACCGGAAAGCCAGGTATCGATCCCAAAAGCACGGAAGCATGACGAAAGGGGGAGCCTGAAGAGTTGACCGAAAGGGGGAGCTGAAGCTGAATACAGATCCATGGGGATACTGTTCAAACAAAAGAGAGTCTAAGTTGATGAAGACGTGTTAAAACTTCAAGAAGATTCAAAGATAAAGACAAGACGCTACGAGCTTGACTACGGATTGACTGCGGCAATATCCAAGGGGGAGTCTGTTAGTGCATTATCTGTCTATCGCCTCCGTCAATCTAGTCCGTAGCAGAAACCGAAGAAAACGAGATTTATATTGTTATATTAGTGATAACTAGACAAAAAAGAAAGGTGGCATAATTGTAATTAATGAGAAATCTCATTAAAAGCCAAGGCCTATAAATAGGAGCTTTATGTTTAGTTTAGAGACTTTTGCTACATTTGTCATTTGGAGCTTTCTAGAGCTAGAGAGAGAAACTAGAGAGAGAAAGTGACATCGTGATTCAGGTTCTTGTACGTTTTCAGATTTGATCAATAGAATCACAGATTATATTACGTCTCGTGTGTTCGGTCGCGTTCGTGTACGGATTCCGCACGTCACACATTCGGTTACGCAATCGTTTCGGAGTCAAAACCGGTCCTACAATATTTGCTACTATGAAAGAAATCCTCATGGTATGATGATCATTAGGGGAAGTAGCAAGGCCAAAATCTATTCACAGAGGTCAGAATTTTAACGAAAGAAATATAAGAACTTTATCTGGAATTTTGTGTGATAACCGTTGTTAAGTGACATTAATAGGGAATGTCGAATAGAATAAAATAGGAAATTTGCAAAAGTATGTGACTCTTTTTCAGTGTCAATAATTATGATTCTGATTAAACTATGTACCGATGGTGGTGAAATCTTGTTCTGACGTACCTCAGCAAGATTCATGACGTCTATAGGATCACATGACAAAGCGCTGCTTTTTGATTAGTAGTTCTTCTACTGACGGAATTAGCATTGGTGTCATCGTGCCCAATTTATCTTTTCCAAAGGTCTAGCCTTGGAAGTTGTGTGTGATATACTTTGATATCTGTGGACGTATAATTTAAGTTCTATGTGTTTTCTTGTGCATTAGCACAACTTTACATGCTTCTTACTTACGTTAATAATTTATGGTAACGCATTGGTAATTCTTATATTTTTGGATGGTGTTACAACTTATAGAGTTTCCACTATTTATATTGTTGCTCGGGTTACGAGGTAGATGATCAAACGAAATAATGTTTGATATCGGAAAAGAGATTCCTGATAAAGAAATCTAGAGACATATGCTTGTGCTTTATTCTTATTTGGCTTTTGGAATTCCTTATAGATATACATATCTATATAATCATATATACATACCCTCTATAAGATCAATGTACTTAACAGATTCATATCTCCAAAAACAAATCAGATATCACGTCATGATATTATTTAGGGAAATCTTGTCACTGGTTTGATATATTATTTACCCCGTCTTATCCGGTTCGCGCCGGAGAGGTAACCTCAGTATATCCGGACAAGCTGGAGAGTCTGCCATACCATACCCAGTCTTGCCGGAGAAAATTTTAGAATTTCCCATAATAGTATCTTTTCAAGATTTTAAAAGTGCCTCTTTTATTAGAGCTTTTATCCAGAATCAAGGAAATTTGTATTTCCATAACATATCTTTATTCTAGACCAAGTAATATAAATAAGCAACAATTAATAGTAATTAAGTGTTATTGCTTATTTATTGTATCTTACAATATTCTAATTACCATTCTTATGGTGTACCAATATCCATCACATTATACTTACATAAGTAATTTATATTAAGGCAAAATTCTTAAGTTCAAGTCTAAATATCATCCTGAATGCTATCAGATAATATTAAGTTCCTAACTCTCCATTTAAACTTAGGTATTATTACAATACTTAATTGCTTAAATAAGTGGCTTAGCTTATACTAAGGCATCTTTTCTTAGGTTTAAGTCTAAATGTTATTATGTGTGCTACCAGTAAATAGCAATTTCCTAACTCTTTTATTTAAGCTTAGGTATTATTATCACAACACCTATTGTGACACCTGTGTCACTTCAACCATCAAACAAATACCAAACCAATGAAATATTGTATTTCATACTTGGGATTTTGTGTAAATATGTGTATCGTTTGCACATATTAATTCTTGTTCGATTTCGGGCTCTAAATCGCTTTCTGGAGAGTTATAAGCGCACTGATGCGTAAATATAACCAGTTTAATGCAACAAACACTCCGGAATAGTGACATAGGCTTAGCATACCTAAAATAACCCTTACATAACTTAGAAATAAGTTTTGGATGGTGGTATGCCGAAATCAAGTTTATTCGCTTACAGGGACTAAATTCGACAAACTGCGAAAGTATGTCAATTTGTACTGTAACAGACCCTTCGGAACATGATCATAAGTTAAACACACCCTAAATATCCTTTACATAGCTTAGAAATAGGCTTTGAGGTGTTCGGTGTGCTAAAATAAACTTTTTGGTCATTCAGGGACTAAAAGTGTCAAAAAGTGCATAAGTTTGCATTTTCGCGCATATTTTACGTTCTGAATATTTCCGGACATCCAAAAATTTATGTAAGCATTAAAATATTATGTTTTAGTGTTTGACTTGTCAAAAATCCATTCGTCGCGCAATTTGGACCGTTTTTGCGTTCGTTACGACTTCCGTCGTAATTAACCAAACAACGCAATCATACGGCCAAACGAACCGACATCCGGCATACTTTTGAGCATGTTTCATGTTCCCTATACTTTAACTTCATTTTAGAGCCTTGAAATGAGGTTAACGGGGCTTAAACGTGTCAAAAATCAAGTTTTAAGCATGCAGGGGCCTGTTCTGCCAAAGTTTGAAACTTTCTGCCAGTACCTTAGGTCCTTACGGACCGTATGGACCTCTTACGGTCCGTAAAGGTGTCCCAGGTCAGCAGAAAATGGTTCCAGCTATTTCCAGCCTGTTCCAGCTGTTTTGGTGGGTTGCAAATGGTTTTCTAACTTACTAGGGACTGGTTTTGGGTGCCCATTGTATTGCAAATCAGTGGGTACAAGTGTAGGGATGAGATTTAAGCTTGGGAATCGAGGAACGATCCTAACGGTTCTTGTTTATCTATAAATACCCACCTTGCCTTGCCCATTTCCCTCACATTTGATCTGAGTTTTCTCTAAGTGGTTGTGTTTGTGCACTTCCTACCTGAGATTACTTGGAATCAAATCTTGCGGGGACCTTCTGTAAGTATTCTTTCGCGTTTATCGTTCGTTTTATCGTTAAAGTCAAACTGTGTTTGACTTTCTGCATTGACCAGTTTATGGTCAACGCGAAGTTCGTTTGAACTTCATAACGTGAGCGTAATCACGATGGTTATAGTCCCTAGTGACTATACCTACTGATTACCACGTTATCTAGGCTCAGTGACGAGTCGTAGTTTCGGCCAAAATGCGTTTCCTCGCGTATTTTGTAACCAAACTACTCTAGGGTATAAAACCGTTTGTCTTAATACCAAACCTGTTTTCTAACTTTACTAAACATATTCTAGCATGTTTAGCTCGTCACTTTTAGAATTGTGCTTGTTTAGGGTCGTAAAGGTAAGCGATCTAATCAATCGCTTATACTTTCGAACCCGACCCATTTGGTCGATCATTAGGATCCGACCAAACACTTTAGGCGACCATATTTATATAGGGAATAACCTTCCGAGGTTATAACTTATGGTCACATCGTTTAAGTAGTTGTATGATAAGTAGTTCTTATGCCTTAGGAAAAATTACCAAAATACCCTTTTTGCGCCAAAATTCATTTTAAGCCTATGTAACGTAATTTTTAACATCTAAACTGATTTAACAACAATATTAAACATGTTAAGGCATATCTTGCTTGTCATAGGACTAGTTAGGCGTTCCGAATGCGTTTTACGCAAACGACGCGTTAAAGTGGCATAAGCTACCTAAACGGGTCGTAATGGGTCAAAAGCACTTAGGATAGGTTTCGTTTTAGTATGTAGGCTTTGTTAAACCATATTACATAAGTTCCCATACTTATTTGGTTTACGAACCCTCGTACTACCCGATCCTCCGATAGGTCCGTTTATTAATGTAGATACCTATATAGGTGCCGTTTGATTCCGTGATCTTCTAGCTTTGCTTGGTGGTTATCCTAAGACTTCTAAGCACCCTCAAGTGAGTACATAGACCCCTCTTTTACTGTTTTTCAAACATTTTGGGGTGAAACACCTGTTCCTACTTATTACTTTCATGATTTCATGCTTTTATATCATATACTTGCTATGTTCATTAGTACACTATTAGTACATGATTTCATTGTGTTTTTACTATGTATGTTTACTTAGCATACTTAGTACATCATTTTACATGACATTTCATGCTATGTATGTTCATCATTCTTAGTACATTTTACATCACATGCTATGTATGCCCATTGTGTGCATATTTAGTACATCGTTTTACAAGACATTTTATGCTTTGTATCATGCTATGTATGACTATCCGTCGCATACTTAGTACATTGTTTGTGCATTCTTACCTGTGGTTTGGTGATTACATATTTCACTTGCAATACATGACATTTTGTTTACACATTACTTGATTAACATTTGACAACGGTTTAGACATGGGCAATTTACATTGGTGGTTTATGTGGGTAAGTGATTTGGGTAACGAGACGTGTGTAATGTGATACAAGCATGGTGGATACGCCGCTGGTACTTCCTATATATAAGTGCTTGTTTTATATTACATGGCGTAGCGTTATTTAAATCATTCATATTTGGACTTATACATTTTTACACAAATAACATATTTTTCACAAGACATTATTTTACAAAACAGTTTGTTTTATACAAACTCCTTTTTACTTGGTTATTCAGTTAACCTTACATCATTCTTTTTAACTATACCTATCTATCATCGATTTTCAAACGTCTTATAAAAGCAAACACTTAAACTGGATTCATGACAAGTTTTTGTTAAACATTTTCTCAAACCTAGGTCATGAATCCTATTTTTCATAAAACCTATGTACTCGCCGGCATTTTTATGCTGATGTATTTTCACATGTGTTTCAGGTACTATAGTTGATGACTATTGATGATGATATTGACGCATGTTCACAAAGGATTGGACGAGGCCTTAGTGACATTAAAAGATGCAAGACTAGTTAATTTTTTGTTATGTTTCTTTATTGTCAAGACATTGTAACTCATTTAATTCAATAAAACGAAATTTGTTTAATCCATGGTTGTGAAACAATAATTCTGTTACAACACTCCCCGACGTTTCCGCCACGTTTTGTTGTTTTACGTGGTCGGGGTGTGACAGAAAAGCTGGTATCAGAGCTAATGGTTATAGAGAATTAGGTTATTAGTAATGCTTTGACCTAGACTATAACCTTCCTAGGACCCTAACGCAAGTTTACTTGCGTTTAGTCATAAAACAATACCGTCGCTTATCCTTAGGTGACAACCACAACAAGAACATAAATTTGATCTGCTTTGAAAACTAATCATCTGTTCTAGGATGATTGATTACTAGGTTTTGAACCCTTTGTTATAAGGTTTCGAACCCTTTAAGTTTTCAAAATTTCGTCAAAGTTTGGGTCTAAATAATGTGAACACGTGCAAACTGGAAGAGTGGGTGCCTGTACCCTGAGTTTTCTGTCTAAGGCTAGAGTGTTCGTACAAATCCGCAGTATCGGACCAGTCACTCTTACCTGGGAACTCTTGGGGTGAGTGTCCACTTATAGGCGAGCATGTCTTCGCGATACATTATATTGACCCGCTTACTTTGATTAGTCACTATCTCATTTGTTTGCCTTTGGTAACAAACAAATGGTCACAATCTTCATGCGTTGTCATTCTCTTTTGACTATCTTTTGCTTGTTTCCTCCTATGCCTTCCATTGTCTTCAAGATGCCTCTTCATTGCAACAATACTCAAATGTCTAAACCTGGTGCTGCAATTACCCAGCGAATAGGCGTCGTACTCAAGAGGACCGTTGATTTAGCTACCACCATGACTCGCCTCAGGGATGAAGCTGTATAAGGGAACTGCTCCTTGGTGCAATTAATGCCACCGTCATCATCCGAATCAAATACCCTGTTTTAAGTGTACCCACAGTGGACGATGGGGACATTTGGTTAACATGTGCCGCTTTGCAATCCAAAGCAAAGCTGTTACAATCTTGCTGCTGCTTAACCTTCAATTTCTGCTTCATATGTCGCCTTGGCATATCTAGCGCCTCAACCTCATGAACTTTCTACCTTGTGTATCGACGTAAGCACGCCTAGTGTAGGGTGTCGGAACACCTCTCGTTACACAAACTCCAAAATCCATATAGGATCTTTCTATCCTCATAATTAGATCCTTGTGGGTGAGTAACATTCATCGGAGTCCTTAATTAAATTCTCTGTATGATTCAATACGTACATTACAATTCAATAAGGACAAAGCCGAATTCCTATTAAGATTTTTCTATCTTCATAGATAGATTCTTGAAAATGATTAAAGTGCCAAATGAAATCCACGGATTGGATTCCTGGTGTACTTTAAGTATCCGCGTCCAAAGATAACAAATTAATAACTGAGTTAAATAATTATGTGATTATATGCTTATGTTCTCCCTTTTATGTTTTTGTGATCCAATTTTTGTTATCCAAATCCTCGTAGAATCTTCCATATCTTCGTATAAGGGATTCATAGTAGGATATCCAAAGGTACTATATTTGTAACAAATCGAAATTTTGGGTCCAATAATGTGTTAACACGTGTCATAAGTTTACACGTGGCATTAAATATTAAATAAAGGACTAAAGTTGACAAACCTTGAAAGTATGTAAATTCGAGGGTTATAAATGTCAACGAAGGGTAAATATACGGTATAGTAACCCTAAACGATGCTCGTACCTTCGAACGAATAAATCATGGATCGTACGGAAGCGAAACGCGGAAGAAAGTGAGAGATTACAAGCTGCAAGGGTTAATTGTGTCAACATGTTTAATTATACCTCTGAGTGACCCTTTGACGAACCCGAGGCTTCGTAACAGTAAAATACGCTCACTAGAATATATTATATAAATTTCGCAAAGTTCCGTTTTTTTTAAACGAGAAAGTTATGATCAAATTCGTACGAGAGGGGTTAAAAGCGTCAATAATGAAAGTTAAGGCTTTCGGAATAATTAAATAAACTAACCAGGGACTTAACTAAGCGAGTAAATAACACGAGGCCCTTAGCAGTAAATAATCAAGGGCCAAATCGCAAAGTTACCCCTTCAAAACCCGAAAGGTCAAGTTAATGATTACTAAAGATTTCATTATTAATTACTAAAGATTTTGTTATTATTACCAAGATTTAGTCATGATTATAAAAGATTCAAAAATCTTGAAAAATAAACCTAACGCGGGCCGCGTAAGGGTTCGGGTTAAGTTGAGGCGGGCCGCGAGCCTATGATTGAACGCGCCTGATTTTTAAACTTCAGGCGGCCCGCGTAATATGTGTATGGTTCCTCCATGCGGGCCGCGTCAGGCGCCCAGATGCAGAAACATGCTTAAATTGGCTGTTCAGCCTTCTAAACGCCATGAGATGCATTTAAATCTTTCCAATTGACCCCTAAACAACCCCTAAGCATTAGGAACACATGTTGGAAGGTTGTGGTTAGTTGGGGGACTTGTGTGTCAAAAGTTGTGGTGAAACTTTACTATAAAAAGGCATACATAGTTCACAACTTAGAACACACCTCACAACACTACTTCTGATCATTCTTGGAGCTCTCAAGCTTCCTTCTATATTCCTAAGTCTTGCATTAAACTTCTGTAAGTTGCCTAACCTTTTGTGGTCTCGTTTTTCAATGGTTTTAGCTTATAAACCAAACCGTCGTAATGAACGGTTGTCATAGCAATAATTCACAAATGGTCCAGTGAATTGTCGGATTAAAAGTAGTTATGAGTTGGTATTTATGTGGGTAATAAACCCCTAAAGGGGTTCCCTCTGATCACCGCTCTAACTATGTCGAATGTCGAGTCAAACGTGCACTTAAAAAGTCAACAGAAAGTAATTTTGCGATTTCTTGTATAATCTGTAATGTAGCTGATATGTAACTTGTTTTGATGTTCGTAAAACATGATATTAAGTATATAAACTTGTCTAAACCCGTTTGATTCGGCCATTTGCTATATTGACCCGGTTCGGAACCGAAAGTCGCAAAAGTTTGACTTTTGCTTTGACTACGGTTCTGACCCGTTTTAGTACGATATAGATATGCCTTAGGACTCTCTTAGGACCAGGTTACATGATGGTATAAGCCTCTGTGACCGGTTCGTTAATTGTCCAAGTCTTTTACGCATTTCCGTTAATTACTTAAAAGTTGACCGTAACGCCCTTTATAAATTTAAACGAGATTTTCGGACATGTGAACGGATCATGACCTTGGTTACTGAATTCTAACTATGTCCCTAAAATTTCATGTCAATCCGAGGTCCAGAATAAGAGTTATGCCAGTTAGCGCAATTTGCGAAACTTTAGTAATTAAATAGCGCAATTAGCATAACGCCTATCTAAACTCGGATTTCGACACCCAACCTTTTACTCACTGATGTAAAATAATATTTTGGGATTTTTAAAGATTTTTAATTATTTTTACCTTGCTCATAACCTGCGGTTATGGCTACGATTCGGTAAATACCGAATATGCCCTTTTCGGCCATAAATCGAGTTCTATAAGGTCTTTTGACCCGATTCCAGTTGCTACTGATTTTAAATAATAAATAAAGTATTTTAGACTTTATAAACTGATCGGGAAACTCAGATTCCCTGTAGAACTCTAAAACCTCCTTAATAATCTTTAAAATGACCGAAAAACCCCTACGGGGCGTATCACCAACTTAAACTCGTTTCGGGCATCACGGAAGGTATCCTACTGATACCACAACCTCTTTAAGGCATATTGAATTAGGAAACAAGCGTAGGACTCTCACGGTTACCCGTTGCGCCTATTGCGCGCACGGTTCGGCTTATGTAACTAGTTTACATAATTTAGCCGAAACGGGTCAAACTATATTGTTTTAACCCCAAAATCCAGAGTATGATTGTTATACCCATATGAAACAAGTCTTCAAACTTGTTGGGTCAAAATCACACTCCATCCACGGTTTTCGCCTTTCACGCGATTAAACCGTAACAATTCTTTAAGACTAACCGGTCTAAGCTTAGGCTTAATTAAAGACCCGTTAGCATTCTAATTGGTTATTTATACCATCGTTCCAGACTAGAGCCTTCCGGTAAATTGTACCTACGCTTACTTAAGTGAATACGGCTGAGTTATTATTCTTGCTATTTTAAGACAGGAGCTAGCTCAGGTAAATACTCTTAACTTATTTCCCTATACGGGCTTGGGATACGGTACAATAATACCGCTTGGTCGGGTATTGAATATTTAATCGGATTGTGATTAAGTTATTGAGGTAACCCGGTTTGATCTATATTGTTTGAAATAAAAGCCTTTAGGGGTTAATGACCATGTCCCGGATATCCTTGACATCATTGTATTATAAAATGGTCACGTCTTATGCACGGGGTGTAGGCATACACCTGACCGCTGCATAAGGGAAACGGTATCTCACGCTCAGTGGGCCTATACTTGTGACGTGTCTGTTAATCTTGACTCGGTTTCTATATCGGGCCCTGAACGTACAACGAACATGTAAATCTATATACAGGATCATAAATATGATTGTCTCAAGTTATAAAAGATTAATTTTGCCTCTGTGCATTTTAATCAAAGTGTCAAAATAATTTGTGCCTGGTGCATCTAAATCAATTTTCCTAAACTCTTTTCAAATGAGTCAGTTGAGTGTATTTACCAGTGAAAACTGACGTATTTTCAAAAGTCTAAGTGACAGGTACAAGTACGTAATAGGCTGGGAGCTGCTCAGGACATTAATAAGGAACCTTGCAAGTTCTAGGCGTCTAAAGTCGGTTGAACAATTTCTTTGTTTTGATTCACCTGTGGATCCTTTACTTTCCGTCGTAACACTTGATATTATTTCATATCCGGAACGTAATATATTTTATCTTTTGCTTCCGCTGTGCATTCATATAATTGTGTGGTTTGACTATATTGTTGCCAACTACGTTACGGTAATCCCCCACCGGGCCCACCGGTGATATACGTGGAAATCGGGGTGTGACAGGTTGGTATCAGAGCCAACATTGAGTGAATTAAACACTATCCTTATGTGTTTAATCTCAATGACACAATTGCACATATTCGAGTCTAGACTTAACATAGGAATATTCTAAATTCTGATCTGGAAATTTTGCTTCCAAATTTTTATACGTCGCCAAGCGA
Organism: Helianthus annuus; assembly: GCF_002127325.2. NCBI lineage: Eukaryota > Viridiplantae > Streptophyta > Magnoliopsida > Asterales > Asteraceae > Helianthus > Helianthus annuus. Next base: position 17,862,706 of record NC_035446.2, read on the forward strand.
AGGAGCTGTAATAGGAAGTCTCCACATTCGGAGTCTTGAACTGCTGAGCTTCGTACCACGACCAGGATGAAACGTGCAACCAAGGAGAAAGCATTCAGGAAATGAATGAAGAAGAAACTCCTCTTGCTGAAGATTGTTTCCTTAATAAGTCTTTATAAGAACATATTTACCTTTCAGTCCCTTCGAGGACAACATTATTATTTTCAAGTCCCGCTTAGGGCAACCTTATATTTTTATTTTTATATAGTGGAATGATTAAATTTAAACTTTCATTCTAAACAAGAATATTAAATAACTGGAAAATAATATTTCCTATTGTAAGATCTACCATTATAATAAAATGGCAAAAATCTAAAAAGGGCAAGACCTAGCCACGTGTCATTGTAAAGATCGGGCCAAGATGGTAGTTCCATAATTAGATTCAGATCCATAGTTAACACCTCAATTTAAAATTGTTCTGTAATAATTATTAATTAAGAATCTTAAGTGTGAAACCTAGCCTTCGGGTCAATTATAAGACCGGGCCAAGATGGTAAGACCTGATTAAAAGATTCAGAATTCCAGTTAACCTCTGTGATCATGTTAACATCCATGGCAGATGTGATTCGTTAAAAATCGCACGCGTCATTCCTATAAGAGAATCCTTTTATGGATTCCAAAACCCAAATTAGTGATTTATAAATCATGGGTTAAATCGTAAATAAAGATGATCATTTTTAAAGACATCCATTAGTGATGTAGTGCCTACGGGCCAAACTTATTAAACATCCATTAGTGATGCAGTTCCTACGGGCCAAACTTATTAAACATCCATTAGTGATGTAGTGCCTACGGGCCAAACTTATTAGACATCCAATAGTGGTGTAGTGCCTACGGGCCATACTAATTGTCATATAAGACAAAAGGCAGTGGTAGTCTATGACTCCCTGTCAGAAAAAGGTAATGAACTAGGTTCAAACCTCAAGGCTTTGATTCTCTGAAATCCTAGCTTATAAATTATAAATGTCCTAGTGACTAGGCCTATTGTGCCAGAATACCTTCATGCTGTGATTCTCTGAAATCATAGCTTATAAATTATATATGTCCTTATGACTAAGCCTGTTGTGCTAATAGATTTAAGGGCCTTGATTCTCTGAAATCATGGCTTATGATTTAAAATTTGTCCTTGTGACTAGGCCCTCTGCGCCACCTTAATATCCTTGATGTTTTATAACTAGGATAAATTATAATGAAGATGATAATTAAATATAACTAACAAATTAACCAATATGGTTTATATTACCATGGTTAATAAATCGTTTAAGACGATAAAACTGTAAGAGCTTCCATATAAACCTTGCCCTTGTTTGATTTTATGTAGCATATAAAGCTACATGGCTAGGTCAAAGGAAGAGAACAGCCACTCTCTGGAAAACCGCGATGATGAAAGGATTAATATAACCAGAGGAGAGCTTCGTACATTGATTGATTCAGCGGTATCTAAAGCTATAGAGGAACGATTTAGGGAATATAGTGAGACTAATAGTAAAGCCTCATCTATACCTCACTCTAAATCTGTCCCTAAAACTCATTCAGAGCCTCATAACGAGCCGCCCTCTAAGAATGAAGGACCAAAGAAGGATGACGATCGTCATTCATCAAATGAACACAGCGTTCCATCCAAGAAGCAAGTGTTCGATAATGAACAACGTACCAAGTCTTGTACCTATAAATACTTTGCTTCCTTTAAACCCCGAGATTTCACGGGGGAAAAGGGAGCAGTAGATTGTATGACTTGGTTGGAAGAAATGGACACGGTGGTGGACATCAGCAGTTGTGCTGAAAGGGATGTAGTAAAGTATGTATCCCAATCGTTCAAAGGAGAGGCACTGGCATGGTGGAGGTCTCTCATTCAAGCTACTGGGAAGATCCCGCTCTATAACATGACATGGGAGCAGTTTGTTACTCTCATTAGGGAGAACTACTGCCCTCAACATGAGGTCGAAAGAATCGAATCGGATTTCTTATCGTTGGTTATGACAAACTTAGATTGTCAAGCTTACCTTACCAATTTTAATACCCTGTCCAGACTGGTTCCTTACCTAGTAACACCAGAACCCAAGAGGATTGCTCGCTTCATTGGGGGTTTAGCCCCAGAAATCAAAGCCAGTGTTAAGGCTTCGAGACCTACTACATTCAGGTCAACAGCAGATCTGTCGCTATCTCTCACACTCGATGTGGTTAGAAACAAGGCTGCCAAGGCCTCTGAAGATGGAAAGAGAAAAAGGGAGGGTGAGAATTCTCATCGCTCCGATAGGAAGAGTACCAGGTTTAAAAGAGACAGCCAGCAGTCGGTTGAGAAGACCAAGTGCGAAACCTGTAGGAAATACCACCTCGGGAAATGCAGATTTGAATCTCAGCCTCTACCGTGTGGAATTTGCAAGTCTCAGGAACATAAAACCTTGGAATGCAAGGAGTTGAAGGATGCAACCTGCTACGGTTGCAACGAAAAAGGGCATATCAAGACCAACTGCCCTAGGAATCAGAAGAAGCCCGAAGAAGCCAAAAGAACAAATGCCTGAGTCGTCAGGATGAACTCCCGGGAGATGGTGCAGTATGATAAATATATAGCAGGACTCCGATCATTTAATACGAGATGGAAATTTGTCGTTGATACTTAAGAAAACGCTCCAACAAATCCTAGATTGATGTTTGTATCTACTAGGAATCACTCTTTTCTGATATCCTTATGGCAAGCTTCCAAGCTATCCAAAAATTCATCAATATAATAAAAAAAAAATGTGACGTTTTGATCCCCTGTCAAAAAGATGATGAATTAGGCCCAAACCTTAAACGCCATTGATGGTCTTTCTTGACCTAGGCTAAACATAATGAATATATATGTTAAATAACATTCATTGAGAATGTTAATACTATATTAGCCTATATGGTCTATAAATACCATGGTTAGTATATGTTCAGACCATCGGGATAAAGAATAGCAGTTGATTGGATTGTAACTAAGAAATTATTTTATTGGCATTAGGGACCAATAACGAAAATGGCAAACTCAAATGAGACAGCCGGCGATCGTATTATGAATGATGTAACACATGCCAATGAAACTACAATTGTGAGCCTTAGAATCTCCGAAAGCGTTCTCCAAACTATGGTAGACGCAACTGTTGGAAAGGCTGTGAAGAAAGCTATGAAAAAGTTCAAGGAGCCCCAGGCTACTCGTTCCCAATTTTATATGGGACCACATTTCCTTACTCATCAGGAGGACCTTGTTCATACCTCAAATGCCAAAGATAAGCTAAAAAGAAAAAGGGAGGAAAAGAACTCCCAGAGCTCTATAAAGAAGAACAAACGAAAGTCCAACCAGAAACCGGTATGCAAGACCTGCAAGGAGTGCCACTATGGGAAGTGCAGGTTCGAACCAAAATCCCGATCACAACCAAGGGTATGTGGGATCTGCAAATCGGGGGAACATACAACGTTGGACTGCGGAGACATGGAGAATGCAGTCTGCTTTGGCTGTAATGAGAAGGGCCACATCAAGACCACGTGCCCTAAATATGTCAAAGGAAAAGCGGCTAAAGAAGGAAAGCCTAAGAATGAAAGCGCCTAAATACCTGAGCTAGTTCATAAATAATGGTCTCAGGTACTTTCCCTATCTTTTTATCAGAAATATAAATGCTAAGAGTTTTATTTTGGATTGGATACCAATAAACCCTAAGCTTAGCAAACTTTTATATTATTCGCAAAGTATAACTTACCAAGGAAACCAAATTAACCGATTCTTCTAGTATCGGTAAGAAATCCTTCTGAAAAATCTAAAAGTACTCTTTCTTCGCATAGAGTACAACAACATATGTTGTTTTAATTATTTTCTTCTTTCATTGTTTTTTTTCTATCGCCTGCGAATGCCAAACTATGTTTGGTAAAAGTGCCATATGAGGATTGGCGTATTCTAGTGTGTCCCATAGATTACTTCCATGCCTGATCAGTATGGGGGTTTAATACATGGAACACCTGAGACATCCCAATGATCATATTGTACTAAAATTGACTAGTAGTATTCAAAGAAGATATCCAGAATGGAATTGTCCAAATAAATGCTCCCGAATTTGGAATTCGTGGACTAATATGTGTCACTTGTTTGGCACAAAGAATAATGAATGAACTGGAGCCTGAGATATGGAAAATCTCTGTAGTCTCCCCGTACCTTGATTATCTTCTCATAAGTTTTCCCTGCTAACCTCCTGGGAGGCAGGTAGAATAAATATTAACATCCCGCTGTGGGCTAGAGCATTGTGAAAACTCCATATTGCCATAGAACAATCGAAACCTTGATTAAGTAAGTTTTAAAATACAGGCTCATATAGCCTGACTCAAATATTCTGAAGGTTTTATGTTATTAAATAAGAAAGACGGTTCATATTGCTTATATATTAATGACCGCAACCCCAATTAAGCAACAACTAAGAATTGCCATAAGATGCCCAGGATCTAAAGGCATATTGTTGGTGGATAGGCCTGAAAAAGTCTGTAGCCGCTTATGTAGCCAAATGCTTGACTTGTACGCAAGTCAAAGCTGAGCATCAAAAGTCGTCTGGCATGGTACAACAGCCTAAACTTCCTGAATGGAAGTGGAAATGTGTAACAATGGATTTTATTACCAAGTTACCCAAAACGAGGAAAGGAAATGACACGATATGGGTTATAGTTGACAGACTGACTAAATCAGCACATCTCTTACCCATCAAGGAGACTTATAGCTCCGACATGTTAGCCTAGTTGTACGTTGCTAAGATTGTAGCCTTGCCTAGCGTACATGTGTCCATTATCTCTGACAGAGATAACAGATACACATCGCATTTTGGAAGAATTTCCAACAAATCTTTGGGCACACGTTTGAATTTCAGTACAGCTCATCATCCTTAGACAGACGGTCAGAGAGAGCGTTCTATTCAAACGTTAGAAGACATGCTACGTACATGTGCTATCGATTTGGGTGGTAGTTGGGATAAGAACCTACCACTAATCGAATTCTCCTACGACAATAGCTACCATACCAGCATTAAGGCTGCGCCTTTCGAGGCATTATACGGTAGAAAGTGTAGAGCGCCCGTCTGTTGGGCGGAAGTCGGAGATGTCCAATTATCCGGACCAGAGATAGTGTTCGAAACAATGAACAAGATTGTTCAGATTCGTGACCATCTCAAAGTTTCCCGAAATAGGCAGAAGAATTACGTAGACCCAAAAGCGTAAAGCTTTTCACTTCGAAGTAGGTGATAAAGTGTTGCTTAAAGTATCACCCTGGAATGGGGTGATACGTTTTGGTAAGAAAGGCAAGCTAAGCCCGAGATACATAGGACCTTTCGAGGTTATCGAACGTGTCGGACCGGTTGCCTACAAGTTGAACTTACCAGAAGAGCTCAATGGAATTCACAATATGTTCCACAACTGCAATCTAAAGAAGTGCTTCACTGATGATTCATTGGTGGTCCCGCACACATATGTGCATATAGATGAGAGCTTAAAGTTTGTGGAGAAGCCTTTGTCGAGTGAAGACCGACAGGTGAAAAAGCTTCGAAGAAAGCATGTACCGAAAGTAAAAGGTTAAATGGGATGCCCGGAGAGGTCCCGAATTCACGTGGGAAGTTGAAGCCACAATAAAATAAAAAAATATATATACCCTTATTTGTTTGAGTAAATCTCGGGTCGAGATTTATTTTAAGGGGGTGAGGATGTAACACCTCGAAATTTTGGGTCCAATAATGTGTTAACACGTGTCATAAGTTTACACGTGGCATTAAATATTAAATAAAGGACTAAAGTTCACAAACCTTGAAAGTATGTAAATTCGAGGGTTATAAATGTCAACGAAGGGTAAATATACGGTATAGTAACCCTAAACGATGCTCGTACCTTCGAACGAATAAATCATGGATCGTACGGAAGCGAAACGCGGAAGAAAGTGAGAGATTACAAGCTGCAAGGGTTAATTGTGTCAACATGTTTAATTATACCTCTGAGTGACCCTTTGACGAACCCGAGGCTTCGTAACAGTAAAATACGCTCACTAGAATATATTATATAAATTTCGCAAAGTTCTGTTTTTTTTAAACGAGAAAGTTATGATCAAATTCGTACGAGAGGGGTTAAAAGCGTCAATAATGAAAGTTAAGGCTTTCAGAATAATTAAATAAACTAACCAGGGACTTAACTAAGCGAGTAAATAACACGAGGCCCTTAGCAGTAAATAATCAAGGGCCAAATCGCAAAGTTACCCCTTCAAAACCCGAAAGGTCAAGTTAATGATTACTAAAGATTTCATTATTAATTACTAAAGATTTTGTTATTATTACCAAGATTTAGTCATGATTATAAAAGATTCAAAAATCTTGAAAAATAAACCTAACGCGGGCCGCGTAAGGGTTCGGGTTAAGTTGAGGCGGGCCGCGAGCCTATGATTGAACGCGCCTGATTTTTAAACTTCAGGCGGCCCGCGTAATATGTGTATGGTTCCTCCATGCGGGCCGCGTCAGGCGCCCAGATGCAGAAACATGCTTAAATTGGCTGTTCAGCCTTCTAAACGCCATGAGATGCATTTAAATCTTTCCAATTGACCCCTAAACAACCCCTAAGCATTAGGAACACATGTTGGAAGGTTGTGGTTAGTTGGGGGACTTGTGTGTCAAAAGTTGTGGTGAAACTTTACTATAAAAAAGGCATACATAGTTCACAACTTAGAACACACCTCACAACACTACTTCTGATCATTCTTGGAGCTCTCAAGCTTCCTTCTATATTCCTAAGTCTTGCATTAAACTTCTGTAAGTTGCCTAACCTTTTGTGGTCTCGTTTTTCAATGGTTTTAGCTTATAAACCAAACCGTCGTAATGAACGGTTGTCATAGCAATAATTCACAAATGGTCCAGTGAATTGTCGGATTAAAAGTAGTTATGAGTTGGTATTTATGTGGGTAATAAACCCCTAAAGGGGTTCCCTCTGATCACCGCTCTAACTATGTCGAATGTCGAGTCAAACGTGCACTTAAAAAGTCAACAGAAAGTAATTTTGCGATTTCTTGTATAATCTGTAATGTAGCTGATATGTAACTTGTTTTGATGTTCGTAAAACATGATATTAAGTATATAAACTTGTCTAAACCCGTTTGATTCGGCCATTTGCTATATTGACCCGGTTCGGAACCGAAAGTCGCAAAAGTTTGACTTTTGCTTTGACTACGGTTCTGACCCGTTTTAGTACGATATAGATATGCCTTAGGACTCTCTTAGGACCAGGTTACATGATGGTATAAGCCTCTGTGACCGGTTCGTTAATTGTCCAAGTCTTTTACGCATTTCCGTTAATTACTTAAAAGTTGACCGTAACGCCCTTTATAAATTTAAACGAGATTTTCGGACATGTGAACGGATCATGACCTTGGTTACTGAATTCTAACTATGTCCCTAAAATTTCATGTCAATCTGAGGTCCAGAATAAGAGTTATGCCAGTTAGCGCAATTTGCGAAACTTTAGTAATTAAATAGCGCAATTAGCATAACGCCTATCTAAACTCGGATTTCGACACCCAACCTTTTACTCACTGATGTAAAATAATATTTTGGGATTTTTAAAGATTTTTAATTATTTTTACCTTGCTCATAACCTGCGGTTATGGCTACGATTCGGTAAATACCGAATATGCCCTTTTCGGCCATAAATCGAGTTCTATAAGGTCTTTTGACCCGATTCCAGTTGCTACTGATTTTAAATAATAAATAAAGTATTTTAGACTTTATAAACTGATCGGGAAACTCAGATTCCCTGTAGAACTCTAAAACCTCCTTAATAATCTTTAAAATGACCGAAAAGCCCCTACGGGGCGTATCACCAACTTAAACTCGTTTCGGGCATCACGGAAGGTATCCTACTGATACCACAACCTCTTTAAGGCATATTGAATTAGGAAACAAGCGTAGGACTCTCACGGTTACCCGTTGCGCCTATTGCGCGCACGGTTCGGCTTATGTAACTAGTTTACATAATTTAGCCGAAACGGGTCAAACTATATTGTTTTAACCCCAAAATCCAGAGTATGATTGTTATACCCATATGAAACAAGTCTTCAAACTTGTTGGGTCAAAATCACACTCCATCCACGGTTTTCGCCTTTCACGCGATTAAACCGTAACAATTCTTTAAGACTAACCGGTCTAAGCTTAGGCTTAATTAAAGACCCGTTAGCATTCTAATTGGTTATTTATACCATCGTTCCAGACTAGAGCCTTCCGGTAAATTGTACCTACGCTTACTTAAGTGAATACGGCTGAGTTATTATTCTTGCTATTTTAAGACAGGAGCTAGCTCAGGTAAATACTCTTAACTTATTTCCCTATACGGGCTTGGGATACGGTACAATAATACCGCTTGGTCGGGTATTGAATATTTAATCGGATTGTGATTAAGTTATTGAGGTAACCCGGTTTGATCTGTATTGTTTGAAATAAAAGCCTTTAGGGGTTAATGACCATGTCCCGGATATCCTTGACATCATTGTATTATAAAATGGTCACGTCTTATGCACGGGGTGTAGGCATACACCTGACCGCTGCATAAGGGAAACGGTATCTCACGCTCAGTGGGCCTATACTTGTGACGTGTCTGTTAATCTTGACTCGGTTTCTATATCGGGCCCTGAACGTACAACGAACATGTAAATCTGTATACAGGATCATAAATATGATTGTCTCAAGTTATAAAAGATTAATTTTGCCTCTGTGCATTTTAATCAAAGTGTCAAAATAATTTGTGCCTGGTGCATCTAAATCAATTTTCCTAAACTCTTTTCAAATGAGTCAGTTGAGTGTATTTACCAGTGAAAACTGACGTATTTTCAAAAGTCTAAGTGACAGGTACAAGTACGTAATAGGCTGGGAGCTGCTCAGGACATTAATAAGGAACCTTGCAAGTTCTAGGCGTCTAAAGTCGGTTGAACAATTTCTTTGTTTTGATTCACCTGTGGATCCTTTACTTTCCGTCGTAACACTTGATATTATTTCATATCTGGAACGTAATATATTTTATCTTTTGCTTCCGCTGTGCATTCATATAATTGTGTGGTTTGACTATATTGTTGCCAACTACGTCACGGTAATCCCCCACTGGGCCCACCGGTGATATACGTGGAAATCGGGGTGTGACAATATTAAATCCTCAATGGGCTTTTACGTGATAGTAAAGACCCTTGGATTATATTGTACTATTCCATAATTAGACCCCTTGAGTGGTCTTGTTAAACAGAATAATCCAAAAATCTAGTTAGGAATATCATGTGATGATATAGCTGAAAGGACTCCTTGGTGGCCTAGTTAAAAAGATCATTTGTCGATCTAATTAAAAGGACCCTATGGTAGTCTAGTCACCCTCATCACAAGTTTGATATTCTTCCCCAAAACATTACAAAACAAACTGTGCGGACTGTGCAAGGAATTACGTAATTATGGATGCATACATAATTATGGAATTTAGTGCACAGAAACCACAACAAGTTTTGTCATGAGTCTACAGTGAACCCTGTTCATTTCCAATTCTGATGAAGCACCCGTTGAAGAAAAATGAACTAGCTATTCATTTTTCACTTCTGAAAGAATATCCGTTGATGGAAATGAATATCCGTTTGTTTAATCCTTTCATTTCCATTTCTGAAGAAGCAACCGTTGGAAATGACTCCGTTTGTTCATTTTCGTTTCTAAAGATTATCCGTTGAGGAAATGAATATCCGTTTGATTATCCTTCATTTCCATTTCTGAAGAAGCAACCGTTGGAAATGACTCCGTTTGTTCATTTTCGTTTCTGAAGAATATCCGTTGAAGGAAATGAATATTCGTTTGATTATCCTTCATTTCCATTTCTGAAGAAGCAACCGTTGGAAATGACTCCGTTTGTTCATTTTCGTTTCTGAAGAATATCCGTTTGATTATCCTTCATTTCCGTTTCTGAAGAAGCAACTGTTGGAAATGACTCTGTTTGTTCATTTTCGTTTCTAAAGATTATCTGTTGAGGAAATGAATATCCGTTTGATTATCCTTTCATTCCGTTTCAGAAGAAGCAACCGTTGGAAATGACTCCGTTTGTTCATTTTCGTTTCTGAAGATTTTTCCGTTGATGGAAATGAATATCCGTTTGTTTAATCCTTTCATTTATGTTTCTGAGGAAGCATCTGTTGAAAATGACTCCGTCCATTCATTTTCGTTTCTGAAGAATGTCCGTTAAGGAAATGATAGGATTATCCCTTACATATCTCTGGTGGTTATTTGACACAAAGTCACGGATAAACTCTTACGAATAAATTTCGGGACGAAATTTCCTAAAGTAGGGGAGACTGTGACACCTGTGTCACTTCAACCATCAAACAAATACCCAACCAATGAAATATTGTATTTCATACTTGGGATTTTGTGTAAATATGTGTATCGTTTGCACATATTAATTCTTGTTCGATTTCGGGCTCTAAATCGCTTTCTGTAGAGTTATAAGCGCACTGATGCGTAAATATAACCAGTTTAATGAAACAAACACTCCGGAATAGTGACATAGGCTTAGCATACCTAAAATAACCCTTACATAACTTAGAAATAAGTTTTGGATGGTTTGGTATACCGAAATCAAGTTTATTCGCTTACAGGGACTAAATTCGACAAACTGCGAAAGTATGTCAATTTGTACTGTAACAGACCCTCCGAAACATGATCATAAGTTAAACACACCCTAAATATCCTTTACATAGCTTAGAAATAGGCTTTGAGGTGTTCGGTGTGCTAAAATAAACTTTTTGGTCATTCAGGGACTAAAAGTGTCAAAAAGTGCACAAGTTTGCATTTTCGCGCATATTTTACGTTCTGAATACTTCCGGACATCCAAAAATTTATGTAAGCATAAAAATATTATGTTTTAGTGTTTGACTTGTCAAAAATCCATTCGTCGCGCAATTTGGACCGTTTTTGCGTTCGTTACGACTTCCGTCGTAATTAACCAAACAACGCAATCATACGGCCAAACGAACCGACATCCGGCATATTTTTGAGCATGTTTCATGTTCCCTATACTTTAACTTCATTTTACAGCCTTGAAATGAGGTTAACGGGGCTTAAACGTGTCAAAAATCAAGTTTTAAGCATGCAGGGGCCTGTTCTGCCAAAGTTTGAAACTTTCTGCCAGTACCTTAGGTCCTTACGGACCGTATGGACCTCTTACGGTCCGTAAAGGTGTCCCAGGTCAGCAGAAAATGGTTCCAGCTATTTCCAGCCTGTTCCAGCTGTTTTGGTGGGTTGCAAATGGTTTTCTAACTTACTAGGGACTGGTTTTGGGTGCCCATTGTATTGCAAATCAGTGGGTACAAGTGTAGGGATGAGATTTAAGCTCGGGAATCGAGGAACGATCCTAGCGGTTCTTGTTTATCTATAAATACCCACCTTGCCTTGCCCATTTCCCTCACATTTGATCTGAGTTTTCTCTAAGTGGTTGTGTTTGTGCACTTCCTACCTGAGATTACTTGGAATCAAATCTTGCGGGGACCTTCTGTAAGTATTCTTTCACGTTTATCGTTCGTTTTATCGTTAAAGTCAAACTGTGTTTGACTTTCTGCATTGACCAGTTTATGGTCAACGCGAAGTTCGTTTGAACTTCATAACGTGAGCGTAATCACGATGGTTATAGTCCCTAGTGACTATACCTACTGATTACCACGTTATCTAGGCTCAGTGACGAGTCGTAGTTTCGGCCAAAATGCGTTTCCTCGCGTATTTTGTAACCAAACTACTCTAGGGTATTAAAACCGTTTGTTTTAATACCAAACCTGTTTTCTAATTTTACTTAACATATTCTAGCATGTTTAGCTCGTCGCTTTTAGAATTGTGCTTATTTAGGGTCGTAAAGGTAAGCGATCTAATCAATCGCTTATACTTTCGAACCCGACCCATTTGGTCGATCATTAGGATCCGACCAAACACTTTAGGCGACGATATTTATATAGGGAATAACCTTCCGAGGTTATACCTTATGGTCACATCGTTTAAGTAGTTGTATGATAAGTAGTTCTTATGCCTTAGGAAAAATTACCAAAATACCCTTTTTGCGCCAAAATTCATTTTAAGCCTATGTAACGTAATTTTTAACATCTAAACTGATTTAACAACAATATTAAACATATTAAGGCATATCTTGCTTGTCATAGGACTAGTTAGGCGTTCCGAATGCGTTTTACGCAAACGACGCGTTAAAGTGGCATAAGCTACCTAAACGGGTCGTAATGGGTCAAAAGCACTTAGGATAGGTTTCGTTTTAGTATGTAGGATTTGTTAAACCATATTACATAAGTTCCCATACTTATTTGGTTTACGAACCCTCGTACTACCCGATCCTCTGATAGGTCCGTTTATTAATGTAGATACCTATATAGGTGCCGTTTGATTCCGTGATCTTCTAGCTTTGCTTGGTAGTTATCCTAAGACTTCTAAGCACCCTCAAGTGAGTACATAGACCCCTCTTTTACTATTTTTCAAACATTTTGGGGTGAAACACATGTGCCTACTTATTACTTTCATGATTTCATGCTTTTATATCATATACTTGCTATGTTCATTAGTACACTATTAGTACATGATTTCATTGTGTTTTTACTATGTATGTTTACTTAGTATACTTAGTACATCGTTTTACATGACATTTCATGCTATGTATGTTCATCATACTTAGTACATTTTACATCACATGCTATGTATGCCCATTGTGTGCATATTTAGTACATCGTTTTACAAGACATTTTATGCTTTGTATCATGCTATGTATGACTATCCGTCGCATACTTAGTACATTGTTTGTGCATTCTTACCTATGGTTTGGTGATTACATATTTCACTTGAAATACATGACATTTTGTTTACACATTACTTGATTAACATTTGACAACGGTTTAGACATGGGCAATTTACATTGGTGGTTTATGTGGGTAAGTGATTTGAGTAACGAGACGTGTGTAATGTGATACAAGCATGGTGGATACGCCGCTGGTACTTCCTATATATAAGTGCTTGTATTATATTACATGGCGTAGCGTTATTTAAATAATTCATATTTGGACTTATACATTTTTACACAAATAACATATTTTTCACAAGACATTGTTTTACAAAACAGTTTGTTTTATACAAACTCCTTTTTACTTGGTTATTCAGTTAACCTTACATCATTCTTTTTAACTATACCTATCTATCATCGATTTTCAAACGTCTTATAAAAGCAAACACTTAAACTGGATTCATGACAAGTTTTTGTTAAACATTTTCTCAAACCTAGGTCATGAATCCTATTTTTCATAAAACCTATGTACTCACCGGCATTTTTATGCTGATGTATTTTCACATGTGTTTTAGGTACTATAGTTGATGACTATTGATGATGATATTGATGCATGCTCACATAGGATTGGACGAGGCCTTAGTGACATTAAAAGATGCAAGACTAGTTAATTTTTTGTTATGTTTCTTTATTGTCAAGACATTGTAACTCATTTAATTCAATAAAACAAAATTTGTTTAATCCATGGTTGTGAAACAATAATTCTGTTACAACACTCCCCGACGTTTCCGCCACGTTTTGTTGTTTTACGTGGTCGGGGTGTGACACCTATAGGCTTAAAGCAGTGGCTCTGATACCACCTTCTGTCACGTCCCCCGACCCACCCTGGACGGAATCGGGAGCCGCGAACAGCCAAGTGGTACCGGTGATTATTTTGAAAAATATTGCAGCGGAAATTTCATCAGGACCGTGAGTTACGAAAAATATCAGAGTTTAGAAACATCGGATTTTATTTAAATAGATGGAATAAATTCCATGTTTTACAAGGGTAGCTTTTAATATAAACTTGATTACATAAAACAACTTTTCTTAATAATTATTTAATTGATAAATCAAGCCACTTCTGTAAACCTTTTTGGTGCCGTATCCAACTCTTATTCCAATCTACTGTAATCACCTGAAACGCGTTTTAAAAAGGTTTTGTCAGCGGGAAATACTGAGTGAGTTCATTCAGGTTTTATACAAAAACAGATTTGTTATAATTTACAGTATTAAGAGCGATTACAATGTTTCCTGATATCAACCAACTACCCACAGTATTTGTCACTCGACCCATTGGCCCTCCCGTTGTCCAATGGTGTCTGTGACTATGGTCATATCACCCCTTGGCTGCCCCAATGGTGAAGATTATCAAGTAATGTATACAAAACCCCACATACCGGCTGTAATTTGGTGATTACATAGACTTAATCCCTGTAACTATAACTTTGAAAATAATTTGGAGTTTTGTAAAACAATTGATAAAAAGAGAATGACTCACATTATAAGCATGCAGTATTGAATTAACAAGCTTCATGATTCAGATTCTTCTAAGAATTAGTATCTACTTTGATTGTAAGTGTATGGGGTAGAGTTTAACCTATGGACAAGCCTGATAACCTAATTTAAGCGATAATGCACACGAAACTAGGTAAATAACTAATACAGCATTTACGATAACTCACGAGATTAAACCCTCACAACGAATGACAAAGTGCGATACTTAAACATCCAGCGGATTCACAACGAATGACAGAGTATAGCCCGAATTCGGGTGACACTCAAACATCCTGTCAGAATCACGACGAATGACAAAGTATAAACCCAATTTGAGCAGCACTTAAACATTCATTGGATAGTTTCAATCGATCGGATATTGAATCATAGCAGCGATCTAGTTATTACCCGGTATCGTAGCAGAATTCGAGCTAGTGTGTTTGGTAGTAATCAGACTATAACTCAGTGTACGAATTGTGTTTTATCGTCGTTCCAACGCCAAACTGCAAGTCCCACACCCCTCTATTTATACTTAAAATTTGTCCCTCTCGCGTGTCGCGAGGGGTCACCTGGGCGGCGGCGTGTGGCGCGACGGGTCATATTTCTTTGTAGAGTTGCCACGTGTGTTTGTAGGTTAGCTGAGTCAACGGATCGAAGAATCTCGTATTTTACAACGAGTTATAAGGATAATCATCAAGTAGGGAATACCCCCCCTGAGTTTTAGGGGCCCTGATCCTGATTCTAAGGGTTCTGAAAATTTTTGGAGTGGTGAAGGATTACTTGGGTGTCTCAATTAGGGTTTCCTATTGGGTAAATAAAATAATAGGTATGACTTTTGATGAGAGTTGTTTACAAAATAAAATAATAAATAATAGTTTTGGGTAAATCACAAAAAGGAAATAAAATGGTGAGAAAAGAGAATGGACCCACTATGTCACTTTAGGGTTCAACTAGAAAATCTCCTGGTATAAATTTTGGGTATAACTTCTAAGCTATAAAAATATATAATGCACTCGTGGTAAGTATAGTACCCCTCATTCAACCTTATCCCTATGTCACGAGATAGAACCCAAACGAACTTAGTCAGGCAGTGCCTTGACATGCGTTATGGGGCTCAGATCAATCGGAAAGGGTAGCAGTGATCGGGAGTTACAATACTTAAAACGAGACAGGGCTTTATTATTATTATTATTATTATTATTATTATTATTATTATTATTATTATTATTATTATTATATAATATAAAAAGAAATTTTGAATCAAAAGAGAGAGAGAGGCGATATCTTATTGAGAGTGTAGAAAGAAAGGAAATTTGAATAATTGAGGAGGTCGACACTGCCTTTTATTTATAGATAGTTTTTACTTGGAAAATAAGTTGTCGAGTACACCTATTGCATGCATACTTTGAGTTTTTGAATTCTTATGAGGACACGTCCAATTTCAACAAAATCAAATGTGAATATTAGAATGACACGTATAGGCTAAAAATCAAATGTAAGTTTTAATTAATATTATTTTATTATATATATTATAATTAATTTAACTGCTTTACTTATTTGGCGCTTATAACTTATAAAATATAACGTTTTACAAAATAATGAATATGTCTTTAGACCGAGTATATTTTTGTCTACATTTTGGTCTAAGTTTCATTAAAAACAGAGTAGGTTTAAATATAATGTTATTTTTATAATTTAGTTATTAGACGGTTCTTAGGCTCGTCTAGGTACTTTATATTTCTAACAGTCGATTTACCCGTAATATACCTGTTTAATAATATAAGTTTTTATATACTTTTATTTTATTAGAAAGGTCACTCATATACAGGCCAATTTAGTTAATATAATATTTCAACCAACTATATAAAATAGTGTTTAAAACTATTTGGGTTGAATATTTATATTAAAAATAAACTAGTTACTAGTTACTAGTGGTTAAACCTATAATTCTTATATGATAAAAATAGGAATGTTACATCCTCCCCACCTTGTTTTAAATCTCGTCCTCGAGATTTGGGTTACGATATTTCTTTTAGACTTATGTCATATTTTAGTCAATAAAAATTAATATTAAGGTAGATGACCCTGAATTAAAATATCAAATTTTGTGAATACGAGCTGTATAATAAGTAGGATTCAATGGTTCAACTGAATTAGTTTAAGAAATTGATGACAAACGAATGAGATGAAATGATATAGTTTCTAAAGTGACTAGGTTCAAGCCAAAAGATATATGGTCAATGAATGTGAAGGACTTTTAGAATCACTAAAATTCTTTGTCAAAAGAAAGCTTACTTTGATTGGCAACTGAGGAAGACTTAGAAATGGACAGGTTCAAAATGAAATAAAAGCATGAAAATGATCTGTCAACTATTGAATTTTGATATGAGAAAATCGATGTGCTGAGATGAGTAAATTACAAGGATACACGAAAAGACAATAGAGTTAGTATATTATTGTTTTAATACATAATTGCAATTTTTTTTTATTTTCCTCGAATAATATATATTTATATACACCTATGCTCAGTGTGTGTACCCTATGTGTTACCTGTGCGTGCTTACTTTTTGTTTTGTGTGGTATTCAATCGAAACTCGAATCGAAACTCGAAGCTTAAATCGAATGCAATCGAAATCGAATTATGACGAATGGTAACGTAAGGATAGGGTGAAGTATAGATGATTGTATGTTAGATATAATGGTTGGGATTAAAAGTAATTTGAATAAGGAACTCTATCGTACTCGTATCGTCTTCAATCGAAACCGAAATATCGAAAATCGTCGCACCAAACCCTCGAACCAGGCTGTTGATCGATCAGGCTGTCAGCCGATCGAACAACCCAGCCGATCGGACAGACTGTCCGATCGAGCAGGCTGTCCGATCGGGATGCCAGCCGATCGGCCAACCCTTTCCTCTTTTGGAGCCTATAAATTGGGCTATCATTGTCACCCTTTACCACTTTTGGAAAGCTCTGACCGACCAGCTCGTGCTCCCCTCCTTTTCTCAGATTTCTTCCGATTCCGGTAAGTTTTCATCCTAAATCTTGTACTTTCTTGATCAAAACAGGCTCCTACACCCTTCTATCTTTTAATTCTTGATTTCTAACTGTGAAATCACCAAGATCTAAGCATTCTTGGATGATGTTATCATGGTATTCTTCAAGAACATCATGTTTTGGCTTCAATCCTCCATGAATAGCTCGGATCTAACCGATTTCGACATAAACAAGCTAAGATCTATTAAAGATCTAAACATTTACATGATGTGAAGGATTGAAAGAAGGAATTCCAACTTTCTTTCAACTCTTTTACACTCAATGCCTTCAAATTGGTAGAAACGGAGCTTGAACCAACTCACTAATCATTCCAATGGTTGTGTGATTCAAGATTCGGGTTCTATCTACGAGGTTCACCGACTTCGGGTTAAACGTTAAGCCGCAGTTCCGAACCCTTCACCGGCCGGACTTGGGTGATTCCTGTCCGAGCAGGAGGAACAAGTAAGAATGAAGGTTCCCTGGTTAAGCTCGTTGTCAAACTACCTCAATATAACGTCAAATAATCAGAACAACCAAGTGTTAGATGAACAGGCCGACCAGGTCAGGGTGCTGGCCGAACGGTTAGGCTGTTCGAACGAACAGCCCAACCGATCGGACATGCCAGCTGATCGACCAGGCCAGCCGATCGGCTAGCATATGGCCCCACACTTTGACAATTTCATGAAGTATAGTATTGAAGGAGATGATGTTCGATCGAACAGCTGTTCATCAACATTACTCCTCGGATCATGAGATACTATGCTTCAACACTTAGTCGATTTTCAATTCGTTTGTCGTATAGGAATGCCACCCGATCGAGCATGCTATTCGATCGAGTAGACTGTTCGATTGAGTGACATCCTGCTGAGGACTACTACTGAAGTTCCCAACCTATCGGTGGAGCCGGCCGATCGAACAGACCGTTCGATCGATCGACCTGAAAGGTAAGAACACTTCAGTGTTCTCAAATACTACAACGAAAACTTCAAAAGTTCAAATCCTCACACACAAACACATCTTACTCAAAGGAAGAAACAATCCACTCGAATAGTCCAGCCAATCGAGCCTACCGGCCGATCGAACGCACTGTCCAAACGGATTGTCTAGCCGAACGAACAACCCACTCGATCGAACCAATTGTTCGATCGACCAGGCTGTTCGACCCACTTACACTTGTTTCCATTCTACGTGTTCTTCATCGTTGTGCTATCGAACTGTTCAGGCTAACCCCACTCTCAAGCGCTCCCTTCAATCCATCAAATCAATCGCTGTGAGTATACTCGATCCCTTTTTGCTTTTAGCACCTTTGGGTGTTACATACGTTACTTAAATCAAAACACAATCGATCACACTACTCAAAGTAATGGAACGCTAACCAATATGCATGTATTACGTGACTAAATGAATGCTTGTTGATTGTGTTTACACGTGGAATATTGTCTACCTGCCTTAACGACGTAGTACTACAGTTTGGACTCAGCACCCGTTCATACGGGGGTTGTTAAGGACAATTACTTGCATGGATTACGGCGGTAATCATGTATTGCGAACCGTCTCGGACGGTTAACCCGCAGTCATTGGTATCGATAGGTCCATGTCGATAATTAACATGCTTCGTTTTCCTCTGTGTACGTGCTGGTTATGCGTAAACTATTTCGAACTTTATATGCTATTATCAAACTTGTATGCTCACCTTTACATTATATGTATTGACTTTATTTTAACGTATGTGACAGGTGTTTAAGATGTTTGCTTGCTAGGAAAGCGAGGCTAGAATAAAGCTCTAGAGGCCCCCAACAAATAGTTGTCTGTCAGGAAAAAGCAACTAGAGCATAGTTGTCTGTAGATCTTGTCAGGCTGGGTCTTTAGGAGCATTTGAACAATATTTATTTGTCTTATTTAAATCTGAGTTATCGGAACAGAATATTTGACTAGTTGTTATCTGTAATAATTTGTTTGTTATTTGGGACACGGTATGGGACGTGTTATTTAAACTGAATAGTAATGATAATTGTTATGGAAACTTCTGGACAATCTGTTTCGCTCAGTGCCATGCCCCGATGATTCCGCCATCGGTTGGGGTGTGACAACTGCCCCTCCAAAATACCCTAGTGAGACAAGAAGATGATGAAACAGCAGAATGTGATTCTGGAAGATGATTTGAGTTCTGCATCTAATCTTCATGCAACTACTGTTAATTCTTGCTCTGAGAATATAGGTTAAGAAAATGGAAGCAGTTATAATCCAAATCATCAAAATTACTTTGCTCATCCCTTTCCAAGTCAAAGTCAACCACTAATCAAGAAAAAAAGAAGTCTTCCAGGCAACCCAGGTTTAAATATCTGAAATATTTAATCTTGTTTCTTGGCTTTTTCACAATTTTCAAAAAAAAAAAAAAGACGAAAAAATGGTGGGTTTTCAATTTTTCATTATTTCTAAATGAAAAATATGTTTTTTCAAAGAAAGTCTACCATGAATGTACTAGCAGTTGACCCCAGGATGAAAATGGTTAAATCTTTAATCTTTTTTCATGGGTTTTGCCGGTGGATATTTATACTTTGTAACTCTTAAATCAAAAACATATTTATAAAAAAAGTAATAATAAATTATGAAATTATGAAATGACAATTGTGACAGTTTCTGTCTTTAATAAACTTAAAAATAAATTGTAAAAATTGTAGATCCAGAAGCAGAAGTGATATCCTTATCACCCAAGACATTAATGGCAACAAAGAGATTTGTGTGTGAGATGTGTAACAAACGGTTTCAAAGAGATCACACGTGTTATATATCATTCGAACGGAAAGCTTAACACATGTTAGGCCTGCAAAATCTATCAGATTACATCAGAGTGTTATCCTACAGCATGAACCTCTAACATGTGTTATAAAGGAGCGCATAAATGTAACTTTTTGGAAATTTCAAGTACATAAATGGCCGGTTTCATATTATACCTTACATGCTTAAATAGTTTGAATCGTTCAATTTCATTTTACCCATTTCACCTTTTTTCTTTTCAGCCGATTATAGAATATGGGTTTTGAAACACGAACACCAAGTATAATAGTTAATAGTTATCTCTGGTTAACGACTTAACGGATGTCTTATCTTTTTGTTATTAGGATGGTGATGGATACAAGGGAAACAAGATCCAATTCTCGGGACCGTTGGTTTCGTCAAACGTGGATCAGATGCTTAAGGATCATGACCATGTTTATGTTACAGCACAACACAACTAACACGTGTTATAGTTTCAACTTTAGGACATGCATGTGTTACATGTGACATGAAACCCATGTACAACGTAACACGTGTTAGTGCTATGTATTTTTGTTTACTAGTAATATGTAATGTGAGGCTCTTCTTGTTTTCTCTAGTACACGATGTTAAAATAGTCTAGACTTAACACATTTTCTGTTGGAGGCGCCCGTATTTGTACCTCTACTGTTACAGTTACTATTGAAGTTTATGCATCTACTCTGGAAGTCTTAACACATGTTATAATATATGCTTAACACACGTTATATCAGTTTTACTCTGTTGTTATTAAGTCACTATTGGAGTTTATTCATCCATTATGGAAGTCTTTACACATGTTATAATAGATGCTTAACACACGTTATACATTTCAGTCGCTTAACACATGTTACAGTATGTATATACACATCATGGTGTTTTGGAAACCAATAGCTTATACATGACACCATGTTAGGTTAAACCAATATTATAACAGAGGCTTAACACATTTTATCCCAGGTATACGGTGTTAAGATATTAACTTGTATGTTCCATATTAACTTGTTCACGTGTTACGATCAGTATATGCACATCATAGTGTTTTGCTAACCACTTTCATATACATGAATACAAGTCGTGTTACAACAAGATTATAATGAATGCTTAACACATGTTATCATATGTATACAAGTGGGGTTACAACATTACGATATTAACTAAACTCACCATTCTAACGGGGGCTTAACACATGTTATCCCAGGTATACAGTGTTACAACATTAACTTGTATGTTCCATATTAACTTGTACACGTGTTACGATCAGTATATGCACATCATGGTGTTTTGCAAACCACTTTCATATACATGAATACAAGTCAGGTATAATGGATGCTTACATGTTATTATATGTATACAAGTGGGGGTACAACAAGATTACGATATTAACTAAGCTCACCATTAAACTCATCGCCCCCGTCGACTGTTTTCACCCTTGTCACATGTTAAGCAATTTCATGTTCCGAACAGACAAATTGTAACACATGTTAGATCAGTATATACACATCATGGTGTTTTGTAAACCACTAGCTTATACATGAATACATGTCAGGTTAGATCATGGTGTTCTGTTACAACATGAACCACTAACTCATGTTATAAATGAACGAACAGTTCTTTTCCAAAGGATGTGACTTATTCAATGTCCCCGCATTAACATCGCCTACATCCATCCAGCTTGTCAATTGAATATCTTTTATGGATCTGTTTCTGTAAATCAACACACGTTATATAACATTCTAATAGGGGGCTTAACACATGTTATGGGTCTGAGTCTGTGAATCAAGCAACCCAACAAAAAAAACACTTACTGTTCAGATCAAAAACCCAAACAAGCAACCCAAACCAACAAAAAACAGCTACTGTTAAGATACAAAGCCCCTAACAAGCAACCAAACCAACAAAAAAACCCGTTCAAAATCTCATCCTAAAGTTTTTTGATTTATTCAAGAACACTTACCGGATCTAGACCCGTCCGATGAACACGAAGAAGATCTTCAAAGATTGTTTGTTTCTCTATCTAAAACATCAACTTTCTCTCTCTAAAAACATTCATCTTGTCATCGTTCTCTCTCTAAAACAACATACTTCAAACTTCTTCTCTCTCACACACTTGTATGTGTGTTCTTGGTGTTATAGATGAACATGATAAAGATTGTTGTTTCTCTCTCTAAAACGAAAAATTCATCTCTCTAAAAACTTTTGTACTGCCATCATTCTCTCTCTAAAAGAGCTGGGATTAGTGTTTGTTGAGATCACTTTTAGATCTTGGATATTTGAATTCTGAAATGAGATTATCTTCTTCTTGTTCTTCTTCACGTGGGGTGGGGGAGGAAAGAGAAAGAGGTAAGAGAAATAGAAAGAGTTGGTGATTTGATGGTTCTGGAAAGTCACTTTCAATGTTCAACAGTACAAAAAGTACCTTTTCACTACCCAAATTGCCCTTTAGTTGTACTAGAAACTAATATAAGAATTATCTAAAAACTAATATTTACCAAAAAATAGGAGAACCATTGATCTACTTAGATGAAACATAATCAATGGTTGATATCGGGTTTTCATAGTTTTCTCAAAAAGATGGGGTTTTCCATTTAGCCCTTCCCTATATATATATATATATATATATATATATATATATATATATATATATATATATATATATATATATATATATATATATATATAGGGGGCCACTATATATATAGGGGGCCACTTAGCCCTTCCCTATATATATATATATAGGGGGCCGCTAAAATGAGAACCACCTCGAGTTGTAAGAACCGCGAGAACTACTTGATCCGGGGCGAGGTGGACCAATTTTTTTTTCAAAAACGTAGATGCATGTATTATAAACACATTCGTAAAAAAAAATTTTAAAAAATGCCGTGCGTGTAGTTTTTTACACCACAAGTTTGTGGTTTACGAGTTCCGTAAATTTACGGAACTCGTAAACCACAAACTTGTGGTGTAAAAAACTACACGCATTACATTTTTTTTAATTTTTTTTACGAATGTGTTTATAATACATGCATCTACGTTTTTGAAAAAAAAAATTTGGTCCACCTCGCCCCGTACGGTGTGGTTCTCGCGGTTCTTACAACTCGAGGTGGTTCTCATTCTAGCGGTCCCCTATATATATATATATATATAGTGGAAGGTTCAAATGAGAAATTTTTTTTGTAAGAATAAAAAATAATAAATTGGCAAAATTGTCCAAACATCTGGTTATAAAACCCAACACCCACCCTCCCCCTTCTACCCCCTCTGATATAGCTATCTAACACCATCACCTCCATCTCAACCTCCACCTCCACCTCCACCGGCCGTCGGCAGACCTCCACCACTTCCACCCCTGCCGGAACAATTCAGTAAGACAACAAATCGGAACAGATCGGAACCACCAGAACAATTTAGGAAGACAACAAGGGCGGTAGCTAGGTGTCTCTCTCTCTTCGAAACCGCCAGATCGGAACAGACCGGAAAGATAATGGTGGTGGTAAACGGTTCTCTCTCTATTTCTATTTCTCTCTTTCTTTTCTTGGTTCTCGTTTGATTAGCGAGACGGTGGTGTTGGTGTTGGTGTTGTGGTGGTTGATGACGGTGGGGCACGACGGTTGTGGTGGTGAATGGTGGTTGGTGGTTGGTGAGGGGCGGATATGGGTGGTAGTGCTGTGGTGGTTGTGTTTCAGAGAGGTGGAGATGAGTGGTTGTTATGGTGGTTGTTTTTCAGAGGGGTGGAGATGGGTGGCAATGGTGTGGTGGTGATAATGGTGAGGTGTTGGTGTTGGGTGGTAACAGATAGAAAAAAGGAAGAGGGTTAGGGTTAGGGTTTGGTGTTGTGGTGGTTGGTGACGGTGGAGCACGGAGGTTGGTGAGGGGCGGAGATATGTGGCAGTGGTGTGGTGGTTGTGTTAACTGGGTTGGAAATAGCTGAGCAATCTTTTGGAAATAGCTGAGCAATTTTTTCAGCGATTGTGGTCGTTCTTGTGAGTTCCGAGAAACGATCTAGTGGTGCCGGTGGTGACAAACTAAGAACCCTAAGACTTCGATGGTTTTTCGACGACTAAGGGCATCCAAGAGCAGCGGTGGTTTGATTTTGGGTCTGATTTTGATATTTGGTTTAAATTTAGGTCTGATTTTGATGTTGGTGAACGGTGGTGTTATGAGATGGTGGTTAACGGTGGGTGAACGGTGTTGTTATAAGATGGTGGTGAGCTGTGAGACTTGGTGAATCTCAGATGGTGGTGAAAATTGTAGATCTATGTATTTGTTATATTTAATGATAATTTGTTTGGGCAATTTTGCCAATTAATATATATATATATATATATATATATATATTAATTATTGATATGTTATAATAAAACCTGAGATGGACAAAAATGTCTCTGCACAAAAAGACAAAACAACCAGCTTTCAACAGTCAAAATAAGGGGTTTTTAGATTTTAGACTAAAATGGCAATAAAAGTGAAACCACAGGGACCCAGATTTAAAAAGTTTGAGATTTGGACTAAAATGGCAAAAGTGCCCAAACCACAGGGACCAAAATGATAGTTTACTCTTAAATAAAAGAAATTTAAAAGAGCTTGAGTAAATTGCCAAAATCGTCCCTGTAGTTTTATATTTGCCAGTTTCTTCCAAATATCCTCCACTTAATAGAAAAAATAAAATAAGTTAGTGGTTTGAATGAAAATGACAAAAAAGTTACAAACATTGAGGGCAATTTGGTACAAAAATGTCATTTTAGAAGAAAAAGACAAAACTGCCCAAACCTCAAGGGACAATTTTTGCAATTAACTCTAGGCATAATATATAAGTAGATGTGGTAAACCTAATTAGGCTCAGCCGTCACACTTCCATATCCTCACTATCACCATCAGTTTTCCATGTACATAACCCAAATCCCCGTCTACAATATCTGCTACAAATAAGGTCGTTCTCTTTCGATCTTCGTACGTTTGGATTGGATCGGCCAACAAATCTCTACCATGAAGCTTTGTTTGTGTGGAAAACTTTTGTATTATTATGTTTCTGTTTGTGTTGGAGTCGGTGTTCTCGGAATTTTAGATTTGGATTATATATCATGGTACAATCTTAATCTTCTCTTTTTAATCTTTGTATACAAATATATGGTACAAAACTCGTTTTTTATTTAGATTGAGCGAAAAAACATACATGTTTCTGCAGGTATTTGTTAACTATATGGCAT
Organism: Helianthus annuus; assembly: GCF_002127325.2. Lineage (NCBI taxonomy): Eukaryota > Viridiplantae > Streptophyta > Magnoliopsida > Asterales > Asteraceae > Helianthus > Helianthus annuus. The sequence goes on from NC_035446.2 coordinate 17,888,129, forward strand.
TTATAATATGAACACCCAATTACTCGATAAATGTCCCCTTAATAATCTATACATCCAATTAACATACTATAGGGTTGCTCATAAAGAATTAACTTTAACACTATAATGACAACAGAGTAGCACAATACATTCTCTAGGCTCAGATTTTTTTTTTCAAAATTAGGCCACCTCATTATTGGTATTTAAATCTTATTCCTTTGGTTTAGTTGTTTACATAATTTATAGAGGTATGGATTTCTGGATATGCAGAAATACCGGAGGTCTGCAGTGGGGTGAGAAAGGATACTTCCGTATCCAGAGGAATATGCCGAATTACCCCGACGCATTTGGCCTTGCAAGATGTTGCTTTTACCCTTGGAAGAGGGGCTTTAATGAACCCAAAGGTATGTAACCCATGGGAGTGTCAATGGGTCAAAACGGGTTCGGGTCAATTACTAAAAAGGGTTGTTTTGGTTGGGTTGAAACGGGTTTCGGGTTGGGTCAGGTTCGGGTTGAAACGGCCTTGCAAGACATTGCTTTTACCCTTGGAAGTGGGGCTTTAATGAACCCAAAGGTATGTAACCCATGGGAGTGTCAATGGGTCAAAACGGGTTCGGGTCAATTACAAAAAAAGGGTTGTTTTGGTTGGGTTGAAACGGGTTTCGGGTTGGGTCAGGTTCGGGTTGAAACAGGTCTGAGTCGGTTCGGGTTGAAACGGGTCTAGGTCGGCTATGTGACTCTGCCTATGGTAGGTGGTCCGGGTTTAACCTGTTTTCATCAAAGTTAGGTCTCATTATGTTTCTGTTCTTAATCTTCAAGTAGTGTTATATATAATGACCGTGTATGCATTATTAATATCTTGTTGTTAGAGTAAAGTTCGCTTTTAGTCCCTGTGCTATGGCCAAAGTAATGATTTTAGTCCAACATTTCTTATTTCACTTTTTTAATCACTGTTTCTAATTTGTATCAATCAAGTACGGTCCTTTAACCCCGTCCATTTATCTCGTTTGATAGCACTCACATGCCCCTCACATGAGGGGCATTTTAGTCATTCTTTCCCTCTAGTTTCCATATACACTAAAACCCTTTAAAATAAAAAAAAAAAGCCGTTTTTTCCCAACCCTTTATAAAATTTGTCTGGAAATGAAGATGCAAATATTATTTTTCATAACCTTAAGTTTTGTATAAACAGCTTTTTTTTTTTGTATTTCAGATGCAAATAATAATTTTCATAATCTAATGTTTGTCTAATTGGCATTTTTAAAACTAAAGGTGATGGTTAGAGGGTAAAAGGAGGACATATGATACATACCTGAGGGTGTACGGTGTGGGCGGCAAAGGTAAACGTGGTTTGCCGCTCGGGAACACCGCCGCCTACCCCCTTTGCCGTGCGGTGAACTTTGATGACCGGTGACCGTATAAAACTAGCGATTTTTAATAAAAAAATTGTAAAAAAAAATTGGTGTGTTTTTTAGTCTTTTTTAGTTAGTTTTCGCGTTAAAAGTGGTTTTCATTTCGGTTGAATTAACACATGTGTGTTTACTATATTTTATTTTATTATATTCTTATTTATTTATTTACTACTATTATTATATGTGTTATGTTGTTATAAGATTGACGTTATTAATTATATTTGTTTTTAACAGGGTCATGTCGCAAAGCTAAACACTTTGTTCGAGAATATATCACGAGACAAAAAACTGGTTTAAAAGGCTTTGTGTGAAGCGTGTTCGTCCTTCCCAGATATTCATGAAATAAAAAGTTTCATAGACAAATACAAATCTGTATACGTAGATACAGTGGATATCGAGGAACAAATTGCACAAACTGACTGGACCCAATTTGTTGAAGAAAATATCGGAGAGATTATTGCAAAGGTCGACTGCATTGGTCAGAAAAGGACAAAAAGAGACAACACAGAGCCGAGCTTCAGACTTGGCATTAGCTCACAAGAATTGGAGGACGAGCCAACTCGTATGTGTGAACCAGTTGAAGTCAACGAACCGATGACAGATGAAGAGCAGCTAGTTTGGATGTACATGTTGGAGATCGATAAAGAAAAAAATGCTGCAGATAAGAAAAAATCACCAAAGAAAGAGTTACCGAAAACAAAATCAAAGGGAGTGTACATAATAGATGACGAACAAGAACAAATGGAAGCAAAAATAGCAGAGGCCAATATGAATGCAGAAGGGTCAGAAGTACATACATCATTTTTGTAAGTATTATTACACACGTTCAATATAACAGTTTACGTATAACATGAATATGTTCACATACACATCCGTGTTGTGTATAACAACAAAGAGATTTTCGAAACGGGATATGGATTACAATCAAAGGCATACCTGATGACACACATGATACCGGGAAAACAAGTGTATGGAAACACTATAGACTGTTGGGCAGCTGTGCTAAACTATCAGGAAAGATATAAACCGGAACGCCTAGACGTCTATTTTGCTACTCATCGACAGTTGTAAGTATGGAATACGTGTATGCGTATATATATATATATATATATATATATATATATATATATATATATATATATATATACATATATATATATATATATTATAGGATTAGGTTCAAACGTGAACAAAATCCTAAGAGTGAACTGCGTGAACTGATCTGGGCCCTTGATTTTTATTATCTTGAGATTAAAGTGAGTGGCATGATGGTAATTATTTGGTTAATTTTTTCCATTTAATTAAATACAAAAATGGTATATGCGTAATTTCAATCTTAAATTGATTGCATAAATCTCTCACAAATTAAGTAATCAATTATCCTCTTAAATTGATTGCATAAATCTCTCACAAATCAAATCAAGTATTAGGAAAGATGTAACTTAATTCAATTATTAAAATAATTATTTGTTTAAATGTGATGTACACATGTGTATTCTGGTTTTGCCCTCTTTTTAATGCAATGTACACATGTGTATATCGTCTGTTTTTGTGATATCTCAATTTTTTTTTGTATTGAATGTTGATGTACACCTGTGAATTACTGTACAAATAGGTACGATGCTGAGTACACATGTGTACTGTTCTATTTATATCCAAGTACACATGTGTATACCATTGAAATATGAAGGTTACGTGGATCTTAAAAATCAAAATTTGAATTATGGTGATGAAATCTGAAATAAAAATTAAAATTGAAGTCTGGTGATTTGTTGTTTATTTTGATAATTATCTTATTAATAAAAAAACATAATGTGGATAATGAATTTAAATTAGGAAAGATGAAACTTAATTCAGTTATTAAAATAATGATTTAAATCTAATTTTTTATATAATTACAATCATACCCTTAACAACTAAAAAGGAAATCAAGGGTCTATATCTGTTCACGCAGTTCACTCTTGGGAGGTTGTTCACGCTGGAACCCTACCCTATATATATATATATATATATATAGGGGAAGGATGTATAGAAAACCCACTTTAATTTAGAAAACCCGGGAAACTCAAAGCTCCCGATGTTTTTTTTTTCTTGAAAAAATTTACACATGTTATATACATGTTTTTAAGGGTTTTGGGCAAAAAAAAATCAAAAAAGCGCCGAGTAGATATTTGTAACATGTGTTACCCCAAAACTTGTTTATTTTTTTTTAAAATATCTACTCGGCGCTTTTTTGATTTTTTTTTGTCCAAAACCCTTAAAAACATGTATATAACATGTGTAAATTTTTTCAAGAAAAAAAAACACCGGGAGCTTTGAGTTTCCCGGGTTTTCTAAATTAAAGTGGGTTTTCTATAGATACTTACATTATATATATATATATATATATATATATGTATACGACAATTACAAATTTGATATTAGTCATTGTTTCTGTGATTTTTTTTTACATTTTTATTAAAAATCGTATACATGTGTAATAATACACACGTGTAGTACACATACGCATGTGTAATATTACACATGTGAACTACAACATTTTTTATCGCGTTAATCGTTGTAATCGTGTAAACATTGTTCGAATCGAACGAGTTTCGGTGAAAACGAATCGAATTTCGGTTGATTTCGGACCGAACCGATTGATTTTCGGTGAATTTCGAATCGTTTCGGTGTGATGTTTGTGATTTCTAAACTGTTTACGTTGATTGTATCATTGTTTCAATCGTTTTCGGTTAAAATTTGGTTGATTTGAACGAGTTTGAACATGTGTCATTGTTTCAATCTGTTTCGGTTGTTTCATTTAATTTCATTAAAAAAAATACACGTGATGATTCAAATCAGATTAAAACCAAAACAGATTTAACTGTACTCAAAATTTAGATCTGTGATGAATTTAGAAAACTCCGATAAATCATAATTCAGTTGCTGATAGTAGTTAAGTGTTGCTGATTGTTAGTCGAGGTGAGTGATTCTGAATCGAACTTAAAATTGTGATTTTGGACAAAAACTGCTGACTGTTTATATCATAATTGTGCTGCATATCTGAATCTAAAAAGGATATAAATTGTTGAGATTTATCAATGATCTCGATGTAAATCTGTTGAGTTTAGATCATTTTGTTGAATCATAGACTGCTCACAATCAATTTCAGTTAGGTTTCTATGTGTCACGTTATGTTTATTTTATTACACAGATTCCGTGGATGCTAACTAGTATAAAAACGATGGAGTCAAGGTCGAGAGCTTTTAAAAACAATTTGCTTGCAGTGGTAGACGGTTAGCTAGACAAAATGGATCTCACGTCATATGACATCATCATTTTGCCTATGTTTAAACACCACCATTTTTACCTGGTGTGCTTTGACATGAATTGTCCAGCTATTGAAGTCATTGACAATATGCACAAGGAAAATTATTGGGTTTTATTGAAGGACAATCCCAAATTTCTATCAAAAGGGACGCAGTGTAAAGTTGTAAGTGTACAACAATCATGAAAATTTAATGTATAATGCATATATGTAATGCATGTTAATGTATACACATGTATCATATATGGTTTGTATTGTTTGTATATTATATTTAATATATGATTAATGATTGACTTATTGAATGCAGAGGCACATATTTTCTACTTACTTGAAAGAAGTGAAACACCCAAAGGCCCTATTTATACCACATGTAGCCCTGAGACGAAGAGTGATTGGCTGGGGAACAAGGGAAAATTTCACAGATTGTGGAATATTTGCCATTGTGGAATATTTGCCATGAGGCACATGGAGGCCTACGCTGCAAGTAACAAGCCACTTAATTGCGGGTTCAACAAGAAAGAATCGGAACAACAAGAACAAATAAAAAATTTAAGAATGAAGTATGCTGCGAAGATACTGCTTTCAGATGCGAATCTTCTCAAACGAAAGGTGATTGAAGATGCGAGGAAAGTAGCGAACAAAAAGAAAGTCGCATAATAGTTACGGTCATAAACACTTTATTTTGTTGGTTACAAACCACTAATGTTCGTGTGTAATAAGTCGTTAGACCTTACTTTTGGTGTTTAGATCACGGTAAACTGTCGAACGACTTGAGTGTTTAGCATGTGTGGCTGCACCCGTTAGAATACGTAGTGATATATATGTCTATGGTTCATACAATGCATGTGGTTTATTAGTAGTGTGTGTATACTATAAAACATATATATCACACATATGTAAATCAAACTTTGATCAAACACATATGTATGGTCAAAAAACATGCATTAAATGAAAAAAACCATCGCACAACGTGAAAACATGGCATTTTAATATATATATATATATATAAATATATATATGGTAGGGTTCATGAGTGAACAATGATTTATTTGTGAACAAAATGAACTTATCCTGACCATTGATTTTTTAGATCTAGATTTTTTCTTTAATGGCAAGATTGTAATTATCTTTTGTAACTTACATGTATTTTAATAGACACAAGAGTATAATTGTATTTTTCTATATTTATTTAATTAAATGATTTTTTTCTCTCTCCTGATTTCTCTTTCCAATTAAAAGAATATTTAATTACATTCTCTATACTTTTTTTTCTCTCACATATTACCTAATTTAATATTTGATAATTTAAAAAAAATAAAAACATTATCAAATATTGTTCCATCTAGAACACGATTAAAAATATTTAATTACATTCTCTATACATATATGTATTAGATCAATGTTTGATGAAAAGATGTATAGTGGAAATAATATGTAGTAATACACAAATGTATAAGTCAGCTATATATCGACATGTATACAATATGTACTTGAATAATACACAGGTGTATACGTCTGGTATATACCGACCTGTATACACATATGTACTTGAATAATACTTAAGTGTATAAATCTGGTTTATACCGACCCATGGAAACAAGATGTAATAATACATAAGTGTATAAGTCTTGTATATACTGACCTGTATACACATATGTTAAAAAAACATAATTTAATTAGGTTTAATATTTAATTCTAAAAGGAATATAAGAGTTTATTTAAAAAAACATTATCCCTTCAATCTCTTATAATTAAAATAATGGAGAAATAATTAAAAATGAGAGAGAGAGAGAGAGAGAGAGAGAGAGAGAGAGAGAGAGAGAGTTAAGAGAGGAGAAAATTAAGGGATTTTAATTAAAAGTATTTGGCTAATGTCAATCTTACCATTTTAATCTAAAAAATGATCAAGTGTCAAGATTAGTTCACTCTCAAAAAGTTATTCACTCATGATCCTAATCCTATATACATATATATATATATATATATATATATATAGGGAGCCGCTAAAATGAAAACCATCTCCAGTTATAAGAACCGCGAGAACCACTCTCAACCAATCAGAACATGACAACCCAAAGGGTATTTTGGTCATTCACCCCAAATGTCAAATCCCTTCTCTCTCTTCATTTAAATCACTAAATTTTTTATTACCTCTCTCCTCTCTCATCTCTCCTTTCTATTTAAATCTCATCTTCCTGTATTGTTTTTGAACAAATTTTGAAACCTCTCATCTTGTATCTCCACTAAACAAGATAAAGAGCATAATGTAAACCCTATCCCTCCAACAAAACAAAACACCGCCGCCCCCTTTCTTATCTGTCTCATTCCCCGTCCGGCGACATCATCATCGCCGCCGCCTGAACCTCTACTGCCGCCGCCACCGTCGTCATCTCCGACTGGTTACCAGTGCCTGAAAAGGTGTCACCAGAGAGGGAGCCACAGCTGGGACGTCACTGGCTCCTCCGGTACGTAAACAGGGGGGTTGTCGGCTGCACTTGGGGGTAGCGAGCTCCGATTTGATGTTTTGTGGTTGTTGGTGTCCAGATCTATGATGTTGGTGTCCTAACAGTGGGTGGTTGGTCGGCCGCCGTGGTTCTAACAGTGGGTTAGTGGCTGGTGGTGGTGGTTCGATGACTGGGTGTTGGGCCGGCGGCAGCGCCGCCGTGAGCGGCGGAGGCCCTGGCCTCCTCCCGACGAGTTGATGATTTCTCTGGTATTTTTTTGGCATGTTTGGTATTTTGATCTTGTTTTGATATGTTGCAGATTTTGATCTTGATATTTGTTATGATTTGGTATAATGGGGGTGTTTTTGTTCTTGATCTTATTTTAGTGGGTGTTGATTTCTTGTGGGTTTCTCTCTCTAGAAATGGTGGGTGTTGATTTTTTTGGTGGGTTTGTAAAAATTTGGTGGGTTTTGATTATTTTGGTGGTGTGGCAGTGGGTGCGGTGGTGTGGTAGTGGGTTTGGTGGTATGGCGGTGGTTTTGGTGGTCTGTTCATGTTCATGTTCCTTTTTGGGTTTGATTCTGTTGAATATGGTGCTTTTTGAATCTGTTGAATCTGTTTTAAATCTGTTGAATGTGTTTTGAATAATGTTCATCAGGTGCTTTTGAATGTTTGAATATGTGGGTTTTGATCCGTTTTGGATTTGGGGCGATGATGATGCAAAAAAAAAAAAAAGAAAACCGTATATTTTGATGACGAGGGCGCGGCAAGGATGGTGGAGGGTAGGTTTTTGAACCTGCAACCCTACTTTTGCAGCCACTGATTATCGGAAAATCTGAGCCAAAACATCGTTTTTTTAAGATTCCACTCGTTTTTTTATTTTTGTTTGTTGGGTTTTTATATTTTTTTGAGGCGTCGATGATGATAACAATATATCTGAGACACCTCCCGAGTTTGCGATTTCTGGGTGCGTTCGTTTTTGCGTAAAAAAAATTTTGTAAAAAAAAAAAAATTTAACCGTAAACTTTTTAACGTAAACCGTAAACTTTTTTAACCTAAAACGTAAAAACGTGAAGCGTAAAACATAAAAAGTTTTACGTAAAATGTAAAACGTAAAAAGTTTAACGTAAACTTTTAAACGTAAAATATAAACTTTTTAACGTAAAACGTAAAAACGTTAAACGTAAAATGTAAAAAGTTTTACGTAAAACGTTAAAAGGTTTACGCAGCACGTAAAAAGTTTTTTGGCGGTCGTAAAACGTAAAAAGTTTTACCTAAAACGTAGAAACACAAAAAGTTTACATAAAACGTAAAAACTGTTCCTTAAAACGTAAAAAAATCGGCGCGTTAAAAAACGTGGAAAAAACTGTGCGTTAAAAAAACGATGCTTGGAAAAACGGTGCGTAAAAAACGTGTAAAAAAACGGCGCGTTAAAAACGTCGAAAAAACGGCGCGTAAAAAACGTGTAAAAAACGGCGTTAAAAACGTAAATTACGTTAACGTAAAAATGGCGTTAAAAACGGCGCGTAAAAAACGGCGTTAAAAAATTGGCGCGTAAAAATCGGCGTTAAAAAACGGCGCGTAAAAAACGGCGTTAAAAAATTGGCGCGTAAAAAAGGCGTTAAAAATTTGGCGCGTAAAAAACGGCGTTAAAAAATTGGCGCGTAAAAACGCGACGTTGAAAAAACGGCGTTAAAAAATTGGCGCGTAAAAATTAACGACGCTTGAAAAAACCCGGCGTAAAAACGGCGCGTCAAAAAAACGTAAAACATAAAAAGTTTAACGTAAAACTTAAATTGTAAAAAGTATAAAAAAAACTTTTAAAAAAAATCTGAATTTTAAAATGTTTTTAATAAAAAAGTTATGTTTAAAAAATAAAAAGTAATATAATAATACAAAAAAAAACTAATAAAAAACAATAAAGACAAAAAGACAAAATAGAGTTATATTACCAAATTATCCTTTTGGATTATAATATTAAAGACATAATAAGACAAAAACCATTTAATATTAATTTTTGTTACTTTTAATCTCTTCCATCCATCTTGTTGATTTAAAGGCTAGAAAGTGGTTCCCATGGTTTTTACAATTAGAGGTGGTTTTCATTTTAGCGATCCCCTATATATATATAGGGAGCCGCTAGAATGAGAACCACCTCGAGTTGTAAGAACCGCGAGAACTACACCCCACGGAGCGCCGTTCACCATGATTTTTTTACAAGTAGATGTGTATATTATAAACACAGCCGTAAAAAATCATGGCGAGCGGCGCTCAGTGGGGTGTAGTTTTTTACACCACAAGTTTGGTGAAAAAAAAAAGGAAAAAAGAAAAAAAATTAAAAAACACCAAACTTGTGGTGTAAAAAACTACACCCCACGGAGCGCCGTTCGCCATGATTTTTTACGGCTGTGCTTATAATACACATATCTACTTGTAAAAAAAAATCATGGCGAACGGCGCTCCGTGGGGTGTAGTTCTCGCGGTTCTTACAACTCGGGGTGGTTCTCATTCTAGCAGCCCCCTATATATATATATATATATATATATATATATATATAGGGCAAGGATAAATCGAAAACCCACTCCAGTTGACTAAACCCTGAAAACCCATTAGTCACCATTGATCAAACTAAATGAATGGGTGAGATTAAGTTTGGGCCATGTCTTTCTTTAGTTCCACTTTTCAGTATATTGTAATACATTGATTGTACATTAAGGGTAATATGGGAAACATATTTTCATCTCTTACAAGAAAGACAAAAGCCTGCATATGCACAGAACTCTCAAATCGGCTCCATTTAGTCTTCATCATTTCAAAACATCAAAACAAGTTCTCTCTCTTCAAAAAAATCTTCATCAAACGCTCTTCATCTATACCCAAATCACTGAAGATGTTCAACTATACCCACAATCACCGGCCAAAAAAGCTTAAGATCTTCAAAATCGTCGTAGAATATCAATGATCGCCGGATATATTCAACAATCACCGGAGAATTTCAACGGTCAACACCGGAAATAATCACGCTAAAAACGAGGGGATTTCGGTTCATATTAATACATCACCGGAGAATTTTGTACGGCAAATCTGTTCCTGGTATTTGCTCTTCACCCTCATCTGAATAGTTTTATTTAGTAGCAAAAGCTGTAGATAGCATCGGTCCTATACAAAAGAAGAAAGGTGAATGGGGTTATTTAAATAGAGTGAAAACAAGGAGTATGCATAGTAATTATATGTTTCCCTAAAATGTTCAGTTTATATTAAACTGGTTATCTAAAACTAATGTTTAGCAATAATCTGATAAACAAAAAACACTAGAATAAAAACTGATGCTTTGTTTCAACGGTCACTGCCGGAAAACCCATTATCAACTTTGTTTAGGGAGTTTTAAAATAGAGATTATAAGGTTTTTTAAGACTTTTCAAAATGCTCGATTCCTTTATACCCATTTGGGTTTTCTTAAGACTTTTCAAAAACATAAACAGGTTAGATAATATACAAGCAGCTCTGTGTTTTTTTTTTTGTTTGAAAAGGTATGGTTAAGTCTTGGAGAAGATGATCTTTGAGGAAGATAAGAGGTGTATATATTAAATTTACATTTTACCCCCCTAAAAATGATTATCACGAAAGATGAAAAGAGGTAACTTTTGTCTTTATATGGTATAGATTTTTAATATATGTGTCATTTTATAAATTTTATTACATAACAATTTATATAAATTCATGATCTATTATACTAGATAGAAATTTTATTATAAATTAACTATTTTTAACAGCTATTATACATTTTTGTATTATAAATTAAGTATTTTTAAAACAACTATTATAAAACTTGTATTCACTATCGTGTAATATATCTTTTGGTCTAGAGAATATATATTTATTTTTTAACAACTATTATTAAAGTTGAATAACAGATGTTTTTAGGATTTAAAGGTGTTAACTATATTCTTATAAAAACAATACTTTTACCCCAAGAAAAACTTTCCAACTAAGAAAACTTTATATTTTAAACAAATTTAATCAGAAAGGTCGTAGATTGGTTTTGTTTTGTTTATACAAATAATTATGATGAACAAATGTCTTTTGGTTTTGTTTTTAGAGGTTTTGGTTTTTAATAATGTTACATGGTTGGTTACATTTGTGTTCTATTGGAAAAAAATGTTACTTTTTTATGTCGCATATTTCAACAAAGTGTATAATAAAGAAATTACATTTAAAGGGGAAAATGTAAAAAAAGGGTTACATGTTGGTTTTAAAACAAAACAAAAGTTACATTTTTTGTTCTTTAGTTTTGTTAGTTGAATTCATTTTTACATAAAAGAGTTGCATTCATATTTGATTCGTATAAAAAAAATGTACATGTGTGTTGCATTTTGAGATAATCCAAAAATAATGTACATTGTACATGAATACTTTACATTGTTGGATCTCTGGAAAAAAAGTGTAACTTGTAGATAGTGAAGATAAGCAACAAAACAGATAAAAATGACCACATGTGTTTATACATTCAAACATTTTTTTTGCTTGGGTGTTCCCCATCTTCAAAATCATTTCGTATTGCGAGGAATATTGATGTTGTTTTTAATTGAAATGCAGGGGGGAAAAGACATCTACCACCAAATTGGAAAAAAGTGTTAAAGGGAAACTAATAAGTATTTAATCTTAAATTATTATTATATTAATTTGTATAGTTTGTGTTTACAGATTTCTTTGTAACATTATGGAAATGTTTTGTTTTATGTATGGTGATATGGGGCTGGTGCTATGATTGAAGCCTAATTAAGTAATGTTGATATGACTCGGTTTGTGTAACATATGAAAAAAAATGATCTTTGTGGATATAAATTAAAAAAAAGTTCGATAAATGGATGTTATAATTAATATATATAGTCTTTTAAAAGGCTTTGTGTAAAAGTTTACACATTTTTACATAAAAAAGTCAACCTACAAAGAGGTAAAAAAACTAATACCTAAATCTATAAATTCTATGGTATGGAATGTGATATTTTCTTGGAGATTTATGTATTTCTACTTCTTCATTGTAAATAACTGAGATATGTAACATGGGGCCCTTGTAACATATTTGTTAATAATTTATGTTTTTTGATTTATGGTTTTGATTGTTAGTGTATAATTTAGTAAGAACTAAATTTCACTCATTAGTTTTATGTAAACAAATATTATATAAGTTGTGTGTACTTGAACAAAGGTAAAATGTACAACACTTTTTAATCTAAAAAGTCAACCTACCTATAGAGCTAAAAAGTAAAAACATGCACCTCACTTAAAAACATGTGACCTGCAAAAAATCCATCAAATCCATTCTCTTTCTTCATTTTCTCTCTCATCTTTCATCATTTGTATATTAAAAATACTTTTATTTGGTCGTGTAACATTGACTGTATGTTACATCTTTTTAGGTATTAAAAAAATGTAACAGTCTCTTTCTTGCAACTCTATAAAAAAACGTAAACATGAAAACATGTAAATGTTACATAAACATGAAAATGTAACATAGAAATGTTATACACAAAAATGTAACATGTAATACGTTACATAAATATGAAAACATACCATGTGTGACAATAACAAAAACCACTTTATGTAACACATTGTTTCTGTAAACATCTGTAACAAATAACACTTTGTTTCTATAACATGATAAATAGATGTGTAACAACAACAAAACCCACTTTTTACATGATCAAAAAATGTAACATGCACCTTCACCACCATCTCCAACAACCTACAAAAACCCTTTTCTACTTCACTATGGCGGCGACATATGTATTGGTGTAATGAAACTAGTATAACATGTGGGTTTTGTATTATGTACTCATGTTAAACGTTTTGTTTTTTGTTACCTTAATGAACATATATCATACTATAAAATTGTTATAACGTATTAAGAAGTCCTAGTAAGTAAAAAAAAGTAGCTTGTTAAAATCGTACAAAAAAAATACCTTGACATTGCATAGTTATATAATGTACCACTTCTATGTACATGGTGTGAGGCTTTTGTGTAACATGAGAAAAAGATATAATTTTGTATGATGTAACCACATAGAAAAAGTAGACAGTAACATAAACTATCTTTTCCCAAATAAAAAGTGACTACATGATTATATCCAATATTTTTTTAATTGCAAAACTATTAAGAGTAAGTCTCTTGAATAAAACAAGAAAAAAAAAACAATCTAGCCAAGAAAAAGATAAAACTACGTACAAGCATGGGGGATTGTATGCATTTAACTATAGGATGGTTTTAACTAGGGTTGATAAAGGACAAATGTTGTCAGGAAAAGAAATATTAAATAAGAAAGTGGGCATCTAAAAGTGTGTAGTAAAGATATGTGAGGTGAGAGATATGAATATTTAAATAGAAGAAGATATTAGAAAGATGTGAGAGATACACAAGTACACATGTATTTAATGCAAAAGCATGACAAGAAGAAGCAATGTTGAAAAGTTTGTCTGCGTGTGCAGACTTACACATGAAAAGGATTACAAAATCTCAAAAGGTAAAGAAAGAAAATGACAGTTATGCCCTTGCCTCCTCTCAATCTAAATTCAAACGTGGATCAATCCTAGCCACATGTGTGAGTTTTCAGGGTTTAGTCAACTGGAGTGGGTTTTCTCCTTATAATTAGCCTATATATATATATATATATATATATATATATATATATATATATATATATATATATATATATATATAGGGTCGGGATTTAGAGAAAACAGAAGAAAGTGTGAGAACGGTGAGAACGCTTATCGATCGTCCGATCAAAACAATCTATGTACTAGATTGGCGCGGTGGCGTTTTCGTAAATAACATCAATTTTATTACATGGACGCGCTTCATTAAGGGTAAAAGGGTCTTTTAACTTCTCTACACAAAACGCCATCTCGTGAAATAAAACGCCAAAACAAAAATCACAGACCATTCTAAGTAAAAACGCCATTAGATATAAAACACCAAACTTAATTATTGTAAAATCCCGTCTAAAAAAACCGCCAAAAAAATCCTATATATACAACATCTCAGACCTTCAATTAAAAACACACACAAAAACCCAAACGCCATATTTAATATATCACATTCACCTTAGAAACGCCAAAAAACCCAAACACCAAATATCTTCTAACCCAAAATGTTTTTTTGAAATTCAGTTTGGTTGTCTGTAAGATTTCGCTCAATGAAATGGACAAAATTCTTAAGTGAGGATATTGTCCATTTCATTGAGTAAAATTGTAGGATCGTGTACGGACCCGAACGAGTCGTTCAGAGGAGTTATAATATGTTTCAGAGGCAGAAACTAAAAAACAGATGTAGAAACAACTTGAATTCACTTTAAATTGCCTTACATATTGATCAGAAACAGTTTACAATCAATCGGCACTTCGGTACCGGAATGATGAACAATTACACCTTCACTACTAATTTCACTTGGAACATGTATTTATACTGTTCATGATTTCGCTTGAAACGACTTCAAGCGGAATAAGAAACCATGTGATTCCGCTTGAAAGTGACCTATGTCATTTCAAGCGGAATAGCATCATTCAAACGAAATCAAGATAATTAACACTAAACTCTGCTATTTTCTCATACAACGTGCCCTGATCTAACATATCTAGTACAAGACTCGATACAAAACGAAGTCGACGGATGTATGCACCAACAGACTCCCCCTCAGATGTTGACGAGTCTTAAGTGTCGAGTCTTCTCATCTTCAGTCTTGATCAGTCTTTGGGCTTCTTACAAATCTTCTATCCTTCTCTTGGATGTCTTCATACTCCCCCTTTCGATGTACTGGCATTCCTTAAGTTCATCATCATCATCATCAGCTTCATGATTATAATCTGGCTCACACTTTATCCACAAAGTCCTCAGGTATTGGAACCTGGCTCTCTAACACACAGCTTTGATGTTGTTCCAAGATCGTGACCTGGCTCTCATCCAGCTCAGGTTATCTGCACAATCTCTTCCTCAAAGTAAATTTCATAACAATTTAAAATAAAGATGAATGAAACAACTCAGATTTCTTCTCAAATTTAACCAGAATGATTTATCAATGATAATCCTGATAAACCACTTGTAGATTTGTTTTAAAACCATATTTGTGTGAAAATCATAGACTCCCCCTCACAAAATAGTCATCATGTTCAGCACTTGGAATTTTGAAAATCAGCTTTCCAAAATCAGTTGTCAAAAATCTTTTTGAATTTTTCAAAATGTTATGCTAAAACACACTGAAAATCTTTTTGGATTTTTATATGAAATGCAATAAAAAAATATTTACAGACAATATTTTTATGAGTTTGTGTAAGAGGATCATATCAGTTTTTGAGACAAATCACCAACACCGTTAAGCTTTATTTCATTTTAACTTCTAAACAATTCACCTAGATTGTCATTATATTGGTCCACTTAAATTTTCACACAAAGTTCAACTGTTTCGAGATACGAAATTAATGTCTTAAGCACTTAAACTTATTCGCGTGTCCCACTACTTGAATATACTCCCGTATCCAGATCCCAATATTCATTCTTTCCGGTGAGTATACCACAGATGATATCTGTAAAGGGTTAGATGCGAAACCGTGAGAGCTCAGGTCAGAACTTCCGTTCAGCAGAGAGATGACGGTTCGACTTTTGGTGTGTCCCCTTTAGAGGATCTTTTCTTCAACAGCAATGATTATCAATTTTATTGTTTCATCATTTTTACTGAGGGCTGTGCTATGTTTCAAGCATTTGCAGAAAGTATTATACGGGGACTAGGTCAGAATTTCCATTCAGCAGAAGTCCCGGGATAATACCCCAGATATCACTGAGTATAAAGACCTAGTATCTCAGAAAGAGGGACCTTTCAAACAAGATTTCGGGGGTTACCCATATAACCAAGAAACGTTACCCACGATATAAGCAAGTTTGAATTTAGGTTTATATCTCGTCACAATTTACTAAATGTGCAAAAACCTACTGACACATCCGCAGTGAGATTATTTATCACATTTTTAGCTTTCCATTTCTTTAGCATGCTGTGACAGTCCACTGATGTACTATCATTTCCTCTTCTCTCAACAAAAACTCATTTTTGATTTTATCATGCTTTTGGATTTTTCAAATTTTCTAATGTTTTTGAATTTCCTGAAATTTCTTACTCCCCCTAAAATACAAACACATTTAAAGAAAATTGAAAACAAACTGTACAAAAAAAAAATTTGACAACCGATATCGAATTACTTCAATTCGCCATCCACTAGGCATAAACAATCAGAACTCCCTCTTTCAACAAACTATTTTCTCATTAAGATTTCAAAACACTTAAGTTTGTTTTAATCAAAATGATTTTTCTGGAAAATAAGTTTGTTTTTACCACTTGTAGGTTCGGGGTTCATCATCTTGCTTTTCAACCACTTATATGAGGATTACATCAAGTTCAACTTAATGACCTTGAGTAATCACTATGTCAAAATCAATTTCTGTACCACTTGTAAGTAAACACATGAAAGAAAATTAAGTACAACTTAATGTCCCTGATTTACCATCTGTAGGAATATCATATCTACATTAAATCATTTTACAGAAGAGATGCCGATTCCTGCTTCACACTTACCAACCTGGAAGCTCCGGCAATTCACACTTAACCTGAAAAATTTAACCATTTTGAAATTCATTCACAAAAACAATTTATCAAGAAAGATGCCGATTCCTGATCCGCGATTACAAACTTGGGATCTCCGGCAATTCAGGTTTTTCAATGAAAGAAAATGTCCACCCAAGCCTGACCAGCCTTGGGTGATACCAACTCATCTGCAGTCGGGTGTAAGTTGCTTTCTTTGTGGCATAAAAATCTTATACCCCTTTTGCTTTACCTTCGACCATCTTTCCAAAAATTTTCTTCACATTTCCATTAAAAGTTTTCTCAACATCAAATTCATTTTTCTCAGAATAAAATTGATTTGAGATATCAACTTTTCCAACCTTTTGTTTAAAATTCTCATTCCTCAATGGTGGAAAGTTCTCATCATCCATTGGGGGAACTGAGTTTTCACTCTTTTTAACAACATGTGGCTCCTCTGATTTTGTGGAATCAGATTCTGTAAAATTTGTGCTTGTAATCATTGTGAACAGTTCAGTTATCAATAAAACAATGTTATTTTATCCCAATGTTTGTTTGGTTGTGTTTTATATTTTTCATGTTTTGACTTTTGTCCAATTTCAAACTCTACATCGCTTTCTGGAGAATTATACGCAAACTGGTGCGTAAACGTACTCAGTTTAATGCGAAAAATACTCCGGAACATCAACATATACTCAACATACCTTAAATAACCTTTACATAACTTAGAAATAAGTTTTGAAGGCTTCGGTATGGCAAAAACAAGTTAATTCGCTTACAGGGACTAAACTTGACAAACTGCGAAAGTATGCCAATTTGAACTGTAACAAACATTCCGGAACATGTCCATAAGTTAAACATACCATAAATATCCTTTACATAGCTTAGAAATAGGCTTTGAGGGGTTTGGTATGCTAAAACAAACTTTTGGATCATTCAGGGGCTAAAAGTGTCAAAAAGTGCACAAGTTTGCACTTTTGCGCATAACTTACGTTCTGAATACATCTGGACATCCAAAAATTTATGTAAGCATCCTTATATTATGCCTTAGTGTATGGCATGAGAAAAATCCATTCGTCGCGTCATTTGGATCATTTTTCGCGCTTATGCGCATTCCGTCGTAATTAACCGAACATCGCGACCGTACGGCCAAACGAACCGACATCCGAGATATTTAGAGCACATTTTAAGTTCCCTATACTTTTACTTCATTTTAGAGCTTTGAAATGGGGTTAACGGGGCTTAAACGTGTCAAAAATGCATCAAATACCAAGTTTTGGGGCTGCAGGGACCAAAACTGTAAATCTGCCAAACTAAGGGGTTACGGACCGTAAGCCATCACCCATACGGTCCGTAAGGCTCCCCCAGAACAACAGATTCAGCATTTAATGCTGTTGCCTCTTCATGTATTGAAAGGCCAAACTTGCACTTGTCTCTTCTGAACAGCAAAGGGCAAATTAGATGTACCACAACAATTCGACAAGTGTACGGGCGAGATCGTGGCACGATATTCAAGAAACGATCCTAACGGATCTACTTTTCCTATAAATACCCCCCCCCCATTTGGTGTAAAAACCACAAGAATCTGATCTAAAACTCTAAGTTGGAGCCATTGCTTCATACCTGAGTTCCTTGGATCGAGATTAGCTTTCGGGGACCCTTTGTAAGTGTTCTTTCGTTCTTTATTCGCTTTTCGAGTCCGAAAGTCAAAGTTTTGTTTGACTTTCTGTGTGACCAGCTTATGGTCAACACGAAGATCATGGAACTTTATAACGTGAGCGTGATCACGATGGTTATAGTCCGTAGTGACTATACCTACTGATTACCACGTTATCAAGGCTCAGTGACGAGTCGTAGTTTCGGCCAAAATGCGCATTCTTGCGTATTTTGTAACCAAACTACTCGTGAGAATCAAAGCCGTTTGTTTTGATGCCAAACCTGTTTTCTAAACTTAGTTAAGCATGTTCTAACATGCTTAGCTCGTCACTTTTAGTTTAGTGCTTATATAGGGTCGTAAGGTAAGCGATCTAAACCATCGCTTATACTTTCGAACCCGACCCATTTGGTCGATCATTAGGATCCGACCAAACACATTAGGTGACCATAGCTGTAACCTTCCGAGGTTATACCTTGTGGTCACGGTGTTAGGCGTTCCAAACGCGTTCTATGCGAACGACGCGTTAAGGTAGCATAAGCTACCTAAACGGGTCGTAATGGATCGTAAGCACTTAGGTTAGGTTTCATTTTAGTGTGTAGGCTTTGTTAAACCATATTTCACGAGTCTCCATACTCGTTTGGTTTACGAACCCGCATACTATCCGATCCTTCCGATTTTGGTCCGGTATATTAATATAGCTACCTATTAGGTGCCGTTTGATATCCCGTGATCTCTAGCATTGTGTGATTATTACACAAGGAATTCAAAGCAATCTCAGGTGAGTACATAGAACCCCATCTTTTACACGTTTTCGAGGAGTCAATGTGAGTACATTGAGCCCCTCTTTTTACTGTTTTCCAAACTGTTTTGGGGTGAAACACATGTGCCTACTTGTTACTTTCATGCTCTCCATGTTTTCACATCATAAACCTGCTATGTTCGTTAGTACATTATAGTACATGTTTTCATTACATTTCATGCTATGTATGCCCATTGTGTGCGTACTTAGTACATTGCTTTACATTACATTTCATGCTATGTATGCCCATTGTGTGCGTATCTAGTACATTGCTTTACATTACATTTCATGCTATGTATGCCCATTGTGTGCGTACTTAGTACATTTCTTTACATTACATTTCATGCTATGTATGCCCATTGTGTGCGTACCTAGTACATTGCTTTACATTACATTTCATGCTATGTATGCCCATTGTGTGCGTACTTAGTACATTGTTTACATTACATTTCATGCTATGTATGCCCATTGTGTGCGTACTTAGTACATTGGTTCACATTACATTTCATGCTATTTATGCCCATTGTGTGCATACTTAGTACAATTGCTTACATCACATGCCTTCATTTTGTTATGACATTTGGTTTGTTTAACATGGAACAATACGTTCATTAACATTAGCTACGCCGTTCGTTAGTAGGTAGTGGTACCATAGGAATTGACAACTCCCGTTCCTGAAATCCTGGGTTTGTTTGGATTGGAAGGAATGACCGAATTCGATATACATAACTTAGATAAACCTTTAATTTGTTTAAGGGTTTATCGCCACAGTCTCAAGGCTTGGATGTATGCATATTTCACAATACCGCATAAATGTTAATATCAGTAGAGCATGCATTGTTCCACAAAACATAACGTTGATTTAAACCATGTTTTACTTCAACACCTTGTTTTGTGCATTTTACATATAGTTTAGTTGATACATCTCACTTACCATACAAGATATATTTTGGGTACACATTACATGATCTACATTAAACATAAGCATTTTGACATTGATATACATACTTGGTGGTTTATATTGAACATAGACATTCGATATGGTTTACACAATAATACTTGACAATTGATTTATACATGAACAATTTACATGGTGGTTGGTTTGGGTAAATGGTTGGAGTAACGTGGCGTATGTAATATGATACAAACATGGTGGATACGCCGCTGGTACTTCTTATATATAAATGCTTGTATAATATTACATATCGTAGCGTTATCCAAGTCATTTCAGTTTAGACACATTACATTTTACACAAATAACATACTCTTCACAAGACATTATTTTTTACAAACAACTTATCTTATTCAACTCATTTTACTTGGTTACTCGTTTAACCTTACACTTACCTATACATATCATCTGATGTCATCGTTTTTCAAATGGTTTACAAAGCAAGACAAATTACAAGGTTCATGACTGACTGTTATTAAACATTTCTTTAAACTCAAGTCATGAATCCCATTTTCACAGAACCTATGTATCTCACAGGCATTTTTATGCTGACGTACCTACTTTCACATGTGTTTTCAGGAGCTATTCCATAGGATGATGATCATGACACAAGGGCGGACCTGTGCCTTAGAGACTAAAAATGAAGATAGACTAGTTTAATTATGTTATGAACTCTGTACTTCCTGTTTTGAAACGATGTAACACTTGTGTTTAATAAATAAAATGTAACTTTGTTTTCCATGGTTATGAAACAATTAATTCTGTCCACAGCACTCCCCGGCGTTTCCGCCGCGGTTGCACGTTATACGCGGCCGGGGTGTGACAGAAGAGTTGGTATCAGAGCCAATGGTTATAGGGAATTAGGTTATTAGTAATACTTTGACCTAGCCTATAACTTTCTAGGACCCTAACACAAGTTATCTTGTGTTTAGATTTTAAAACATGCACTTCACCTATCCTTAGGTGATAACCACAACGGGAACTAGGTTTTGAACCCCTTTGAATTTTCAAAAATCTCGTCAAGGTTTTCTGGTTTTAATAGTGTGAACACGTGCGAACTGGAAGAGTGAATGCCTGTACCCTGAGTTTTCTGTCTAAGGCTAGAGTGTTCGTACAAATCCACATA
Source organism: Helianthus annuus (assembly GCF_002127325.2). Taxonomy (NCBI): domain Eukaryota; kingdom Viridiplantae; phylum Streptophyta; class Magnoliopsida; order Asterales; family Asteraceae; genus Helianthus; species Helianthus annuus. The sequence goes on from NC_035446.2 coordinate 17,909,432, forward strand.
ATCAAACCAGTCACTCTTACCTGGGAACTCTTGGGGTGAGTGTTCACTTATAGGCGAACATGTCTTCGCGATACATTATTTTTGACCCACTTACTTTGACTAGACATTTCGTGTCGCTTGTTTGCTTTGCGATGCGTAACCACCATCTTTGCTTCTGTTGATTCTGTTTCATCTCATTCTCTTCATCCAATCATCTCACTCGTTTCCTTTCATGTTTTTCCTCTTTTAGAATGCCTCCTCGACGCGAACACCAGATAACAACTGCCGAGCTGGCAGAAATTATTGCGCAGCATATGGCTGCTCAATTCCCAAATCTCTTTACTCAATGGAACCAAGCCAACAACAACAACAATGGTACATGCAATTTCAAGAACTTTAACTCGGCTAAACCACTCAAGTTTAGTGGTTCTGAGGGAGCAACTGGGCTTCTTCAATGGTTCGAGAGCATCGAGAATACTTTTCGTCACGTGCAGTGTCCGGATAATCGCAAGGTCGAGTTTTCTTCGAGCGTGTTTCAGAAGAGGGCTCTTACATGGTGGAATGGGGTAATGAGAGACCGGGGTGCAGATGTTGCTCTAGCACAGACCTGGGCTGAACTGAGAGCTCTTATGATGAGGGAGTTTTGTCCTCATCATGAGCAACAAGCGTTGGAGAAAGAGTTTGATGATTTGAAGCAAGATAGTGGCGAACACAGGGCATATACTGATAGGTTTGAGGAGTTGAGTCTACTTTGCCCGACTATGGTCGCCCCACTCGACAAGGCTATCGAAAGGTACATCGACGGCCTGCCTGACTCGGTACAAGACATTATTACTGGTAGCAACCCTACCACACTCCGTCAGGCAATCGAGTTATCAGCGACACTGACTGAGTCGCAGATTCGGAAGAATAAATTACACAGGAAGGGTGACAAGGGCAAGAAACAGTCATCTGACAAAGAAGATAGCAAGAAAGGTCAAAACAAGAAGGGAAAGGATTCTGGTTCCTCAAGGGGATCAAGGAAGCGTAAGGCTTCCCAAAATTTTGCTGTCACTGCCCAGGTTAACCAGGCAGCTCCCAACCAACCCGCACAGCCTCCAGCAAAGAAGCCCTATTCAGGAAGTGCACCTTTGTGCAATCGATGCAACAGTCACCATCAACCGCAACATCAGTGCCGTTTCTGTACTAACTGTGGGAGGTCAGGTCATCTTGCCGATGTTTGTCGGTTTGCTCAAAATCGCGCAGTTCAGAACCCTGCTCAACAAGTTGCTCAGCCTCCTGCTCAGCAACAGGGTCAAGCTGCACGACCACAATACCCACCAGGTGCTTGTTATAACTGTGGGGATCTGACCCACTACAGAAACCAGTGCCCAAGACTAGCCAACCAGAACCAGAAATGCAAACCAGAATCAGGCTCAGGCTCGAGGGCGAGTCTTCAACATGAATGCACAAGAGGCACAAGCTGACAATGAAGTGGTGAACGGTACGTTCTTTATTAATAATGAGCCAGCATCTGTTCTTTTTGATTCGGGTGCCGACAAGAGTTTTGTGTCATTGTCTTTTGAGCCAATGCTTCGCGTGTCTAGAACGAAACTAGGTAAACCTTTGACAGTAGAGGTTGCTAATGGTGAACCCATTATTCTTGATTCTGTTCTCCGCAACTGCCAGTTGGACCTTAACGACCATATTTTTCTTATCGACCTCACGCCAATGCAACTTGGAAGCTTCGACGTTATTGTGGGAATGGATTGGTTATCTAAGCATCGCGCATAGATAGTTTGTTCTGAGAAGATTGTTCGTGTGCCGCTGTCGACAGGCGAGATCCTACAGGTTCGTGGTGAGAAGCCTGCCGGTGGTCTCAAACCTCATGTCTTGTTTTAAAGCATGGAAGTATCTACGGAAGAACTATGTGGCTTACTTAGCACATATTACAGCAGATAAAGGCAAGGGTAAGTCTATTTCAGATATTCCTGTCGTTCGGGATTATTCCGAAGTTTTCCCTGAAGAGTTACCTGGTCTACCTCCAGCACGCCAAGTCGAGTTCCGTATTGATCTCGTACCTGGTGCAAATCCCATTGCCAGAGCTCCATACCGTCTTGCACCGTCTGAGATGCAAGAGTTGTCTAAACAGCTTCAGGAGCTCTCTGACAAAGGTTTTATCCGTCCTAGCTTTTCACCTTGGGGTGCTCCCGTTCTTTTTGTCAAGAAGAAGGATGGATCTTTTAGGATGTGTATCGATTATCGTGAGCTTAACAAGCTCACCATCAAGAATCGATATCCCCTACCTCGCATTGATGATCTCTTTGATCAATTGCAAGGCGCTTCTTATTTTTCAAAGATTGATCTACGATCTGGATATCATCAGCTCCGTGTGCATGAAGAAGATATTCCCAAAACAGCGTTCCGCACTCGTTATGGACATTATGAGTTCACAGTCATGCCATTCGGTTTGACTAATGCTCCTGCTGTTTTCATGGACTTAATGAATAGGGTCTGCAAGCCTTATTTAGATCAGTTCATTATCGTTTTCATTGATGACATCTTAATTTATTCCAAGACGCGAGCTGATCATGAACAACATCTTCGTCTTACGTTGGAACTCCTAAAGAAAGAGCAACTTTTCGCCAAATTCTCCAAGTGTGAATTCTGGCTTAAAGAGGTTCAATTCTTGGGACATATTGTCAACGAACAAGGTATTCATGTAGATCCCTCCAAGATCAGTGCGATCAAGGATTGGGATACGCCTACTACTCCTACTGAAGTTCGTTCTTTTCTTGGTCTGGCGGGTTATTACCGCCGCTTCATAGAGAATTTCTCAAAGATTGCAGTTCCTCTAACTGCTCTAACTCAGAAGAACAAGCCATTTGATTGGGGAGTCAAACAAGAGGAAGCGTTTCTGACTTTGAAACAAAAACTTTGCGACGCGCCTGTTCTAACTTTACCCGAGGGCAATGATGATTTCGTCGTTTATTGCGACGCATCTAAATTAGGTCTTGGCTGCGTCCTGATGCAAAGAAACAAAGTCATAACATACGCATCGAGGCAGTTGAAGATACATGAGAAGAACTACACCACTCATGATCTGGAGTTGGGTGCAGTTGTCTTCGCTCTTAAAATCTGGAGACACTATTTGTACGGTACAAAATGTGTGGTTTTCACAGACCACAAAAGTCTTCAACATATCTTCAATCAGAAGGAACTCAACATGAGGCAACGACGTTGTGTTGAACTTCTAAACGACTATGACTGCGAAATTCGCTACCATCCTGGTAAGGCGAACGTCGTAGCCGATGCTTTGAGTCGCAAGGAACGTACTAAGCTTCATTGTGTTCGTGTCCAATCTGTTATTCAAGCTCAATATGATATACAAGCCCGTATTTCTCAGGCTCAACAAGCTTGTGTTTCACAAGGTTTGATGGATAAGGAATTTCCTTATCACATAACTCCTACTCTAGAATTGAAGGACAATGGATCGTATTACTTCATGGACTGTTTGTGGGTCCCAAGCCAAGATAATCTTCGTACCTTGCTTATGGATGAAGCCCATAAGTCTCGTTATTCTATTCATCCTGGCTCAGATAAGATGTATAAGGATCTTCGTATTCAGTATTGGTGGCCTGGTATGAAGAAAGACATTCCCTTATACGTATCAAGATGCCTTACTTGTCTTAAGGTTAAGGCTGAACATCAGCGTCCTTCCGGATTATTGGAGCAAACAGAGATCCCAGTTTGGAAATGGGAAAACATTACCATGGATCTCATTACTAAACTCCCGCGCACAAAGAAAGGTCACGATGCCATCTGGGTAGTCGTTGATCGTCTTACAAAGTCAGCGCATTTCTTGCCAATCCGTGAGGATTTTTCGGCTGACAAACTTGCTCAAATCTACGTTGATGAAATCGTAGCTCGACATGGTGTTCCTTTGAACATCATTTCTGACAGAGATGCTCATTTCACTTCTCATTTTTGGAGAACCATGCAATCTGCTATGGGGTCCCAACTCAATATGAGCACAGCTTATCATCCACAAACAGCTGGTCAATCTGAAAGAACAATCTAGACACTGGAGGATATGCTTAGAGCTTGTGTGATCGATTTTGGTGGTAGTTGGGATTCACATCTTCCATTGATTGAATTCTCCTACAACAATAGTTATCACTCCAGGCATCAACATGGCTCCTTTCGAGGCTCTCTATGGTCGAAAATGTCGTTCACCAGTCTGCTGGAATGAGATCGGCGAGGCTCAGCTTACTGGACCTGCCCTCATTTTAGAGACAACAGATAAGGTTAAGAAAGTTCGTGATAACCTTCAGACAGCTAGAAGCCGTCAAAAGAGTTACGCGGACCTAAAACGCAAGCCCTTGGATTTTCAAGTTGGTGATCATGTATTACTTAAGGTCTCACTTTGGAAAGGTGTGATCAGATTCGGAAAGAAAGGAAAACTTGCACCTAGATACGTTGGACCATTCAAGATCGTCGAAAGAATCGGTAAGGTAGCCTACAGACTTGAGTTACCTCCTGAACTTGGAAATGTTCATCCAACCTTTCACGTGTCCAATCTCAAAAGGTGTTTAGCTGATGAGAACCTCCACATACCGCTTGACGAAATTCGTGTTGATAAAACACTGAACTTTGTTGAGAAACCGGTGGAAATCATGGAACATGAAGTCAAGTGGCTTAAAAGCAAGCGCATTCCTTTGGTCAAGGTTCACTGGGAATCTAAACATGGACCCGAGTTTACTTGGGAACGTGAAGATCAAATGAAGGCAAAGTATCCGCATCTTTTTCCACGAGTTTCCTCTAAATAAATTTCGGGACGAAATTTCCACAAGTAGGGGAGACTGTAACATTTGTGCTTGTAATCATTGTGAACAGTTCAGTTATCAATAAAACAATGTTATTTTATCCCAATGTTTGTTTGGTTGTGTTTTACATTTTTCATGTTTTGACTTTTGTCCAATTTCAAACTCTACATCGCTTTCTGGAGAATTATACGCAAACTGGTGTGTAAACGTACTCAATTTAATGCGAAAAATACTCCGGAACATCAACATATACTCAACATACCTTAAATAACCTTTACATAACTTAGAAATAAGTTTTGAAGGCTTCGGTATGGCAAAAACAAGTTAATTCGCTTACAGGGACTAAACTTGACAAACTACGAAAGTATGCCAATTTGAACTGTAACAAACATTCTGGAATATGTCCATAAGTTAAACATACCATAAATATCCTTTACATAGCTTAGAAATAGGCTTTGAGGGGTTTGGTATGCTAAAACAAACTTTTGGATCATTCAGGGGCTAAAAGTGTCAAAAAGTGCACAAGTTTGCACTTTTGCGCATAACTTACGTTCTGAATACATCCGGAAATCCAAAAATTTATGTAAGCATCCTTATATTATGCCTTAGTGTATGGCATGAGAAAAATCCATTCGTCGCGTCATTTGGATCATTTTTTGCGCTTATGCGCATTCCGTCGTAATTAACCGAACATCGCGACCGTACGGCCAAACGAACCGACATCCGAGATATTTTGAGCACATTTTAAGTTCCCTATACTTTAACTTCATTTAGAGCTTTGAAATGGGGTTAACGGGGCTTAAACGTGTCAAAAATGCATCAAATACCAAGTTTTAGGGCTGTAGGGACCAAAACTGTAAATCTGCCAAACTAAGGGCTTACGGACCGTAAGCCATCACCTATACGGTCCGTAAGGCTCCCCCAGAACAGCAGATTCAGCATTTAATGCTGTTGCCTCTTCATGTATTGAAAGGCCAAACTTGCACTTGTCTCTTCTGAACAGCAAAGGGCAAATTAGATGTACCACAACAATTCGACAAGTGTACGGGCGAGCTCGTGGCACGATATTCAAGAAACGATCCTAACGGCTCTACTTTTCCTATAAATACCCCCCTATTTGGTGTAAAACCCACAAGAATCTGATCTAAAACTCTAAGTTGGAGCCATTGCTTCATACCTGAGTTCCTTGGATCGAGATTAGCTTTCGGGGACCCTTTGTAAGTGTTCTTTCGTTCTTTATTCGCTTTTCGAGTCCGAAAGTCAAAGTTTTGTTTGAATTTCTGTGTGACCAGCTTATGGTCAACACGAAGTTCATGGAACTTCATAATGTGAGCGTGATCACGATGGTTATAGTCCGTAGTGACTATACCTACTGATTACCACGTTATCAAGGCTCAGTGACGAGTCGTAGTTTCGGCCAAAATGCGCATTCTTGCGTATTTTGTAACCAAACTACTCGTGAGCATCAAAGCCGTTTGTTTTGATGCCAAACCTGTTTTCTAAACTTAGTTAAGCATGTTCTAACATGCTTAGCTCGTCACTTTTAGTTTAGTGCTTATATAGGGTCGTAAGGTAAGCGATATAAACCATCGCTTATACTTTTGAACCCGACCCATTTGGTCGATCATTAGGATCTGACCAAACACATTAGGTGACCATAGCTGTAACCTTCCGAGGTTATACCTTGTGGTCACGATGTTAGGCGTTCCAAACGCGTTCTACGCGAACGACGCGTTAAGGTAGCATAAGCTACCTAAACGGGTCGTAATGGATCGTAAGCACTTAGGTTAGGTTTCCTTTTAGTGTGTAGGCTTTGTTAAACCATATTTCACGAGTCTCCATACTCGTTTGGTTTACGAACCCGCATACTATCCGATCCTTCCGATTTTGGTCCGGTATATTAATATAGCTACCTATTAGGTGCCGTTTGATATCCCGTGATCTCTAGCATTGTGTGATTATTACACAACGAATTCAAAGCAATCTCAGGTGAGTACATAGAACCCCATCTTTTACATGTTTTCGAGTAGTCAATGTGAGTACATTGAACCCCTCTTTTTACTGTTTTCCAAACTGTTTTGGGGTGAAACACATGTGCCTACTTGTTACTTTCATGCTTTCCATGTTTTCACATCATAAACCTGCTATGTTCGTTAGTACATTATAGTACATGTTTTCATTACATTTCACGCTATGTATGCCCATTGTGTGCATACTTAGTACATTGCTTTACATTACATTTCATGTTATGTATGCCCATTGTGTGCGTACCTAGTACATTGCTTTACATTACATTTCATGCTATGTATGCCCATTGTGTGCGTACTTAGTACATTGCTTTACATTACATTTCATGCTATGTATGCCCATTGTGTGCGTACCTAGTACATTGCTTTACATTACATTTCATGCTATGTATGCCCATTGTGTGCGTACTTAGTACATTGTTTACATTACATTTCATGCTATGTATGCCCATTGTGTGCGTACTTAGTACATTGGTTCACATTACATTTCATGCTATTTATGCCCATTGTGTGCATACTTAGTACAATTGCTTACATCACATGCCTTCATTTTGTTATGACATTTGGTTTGTTTAACATGGAACAATACGTTCATTAACATTAGCTACGCCGTTCGTTAGTAGGTAGTGGTACCATAGGAATTGACAACTCCCGTTCCTGAAATCCTGGGTTTGTTTGGATTGGAAGGAATGACCGAAGGAATTGACAACTCACGTCATTTTACTTGGTTACTCATTTAACCTTACACTTACCTATACATATCATCTGATGTCATCGTTTTTCAAATGGTTTACAAAGCAAGACAAATTACAAGGTTCATGACTGACTGTTATTAAACATTTCTTTAAACTCAAGTCATGAATCCCATTTTCACAGAACCTATGTATCTCACAGGCATTTTTATGCTGACGTACCTACTTTCACATGTGTTTTCAGGAGCTATTCCATAGGATGATGATCATGACACTAGGGCGGACCTGTGCCTTAGAGACTAAAAATGAAGATAGACTAGTTTAATTATGTTATGAACTCTGTACTTCCTGTTTTGAAACGATGTAACACTCGTGTTTAATAAATAAAATGTAACTTTGTTTTCCATGGTTATGAAACAATTAATTCTGTCCACAGCACTCCCCGGCGTTTCCGCCGTGGTTGCACGTTATACGCGGCCGGGGTGTGACAGATTCATCACCAGATTTTGACTCAGATTTCTTAACAACCCACTTTTGGTTGTCAAGCTTCACACTTCTCTTGTAAAACCTTTTTGAACATTCACCAACTTCATATGTTGAATTTTTAAATACTTTAAATTTCTCAGTTGGTGGTTCGACTTTATCAACAACTACTTCTTTGAGTTTTTCGGAAACTCCCTGTTTTGTTTTTTGTTGCTAATGGACAGTTCCATGCAATATGACCAACTTCGTTTCATCTAAAATAGGTTCTTGTCTCTCTTTGCTGATAAACTTCATGAGCTTCACTTTTCTTCTTCTCAGCAAGAAATTCTTGATTTGATTGTCTCCAAAATGAGCTCTTCTTTTCTTCTTCAGCAACGGTCCTGAAACAAATTTTGTATTTTTAGAAATTTTCTCATTTTTATAATTTTCAGGAGGTATAAAACCAAGACCTTTCTTTTTGTAGTTACCATTATGGTTTGACTTCTTTTGAAAACCAGAACCAGAATTGTAACCCTTTTTATTGTTTAAACGTTGCTGAAACCTTGAAGTGTATTTTTTAGGTTTTTCAATAAGATTTAAATCTTTTATTTCAGAAATATTAATTTCTGTCATTTTTAAAACCTTTTTGATCATTTCAAATCTAACACTTCTTATTGGAAATTATTTATCAAAATATAATTTGTCAGAATCATTCAAAGTATATGCAACTTCAAATGTTTCATCATTCAAATTAGATTTTGACAACCAAAATTCTTTACTATAAACCCGTTTTCCCGATGATTTTGAACTCCTGACAGATGAACTCGAAATCCCGACTGACAAACACGAACTTTCGGACTCGGATTTTGACTCTGACTCCTCATCCTTATCCAACACCTGATCGACCATTCTTTTTATTAATTCGGACTCATGATCTGTGTCGGACGCTGTGAATGTGATGTCAAGGTTGTCTGGTAAAACATCAGTTAACTCGGATTCTAACTTTATATTGACTGCCTTTTTTACTTGTTCCTCATTCGGTTTTCTAGGCGAATACCCTTCCCAAATCGGAGGCGGACACTTATTATAACAGACACTCTGTTTCTTACCAGTATCCCTTTTCTTCTTTGGCTGTTCGTCTTTAAACGCTTCAAAACCTGCAACAGTTGGATAAATTCTGTCAATTAAATAATCAGAACTTGTATAACTTCTGAGTAATCGTCTAATTCTTTCATTTTCTGCTTTCTCAGTTTCCAACTCTTGCTTCCATTTAGCACATTCTCCAATATAAAAATTTATCTCTTTCTGCTTCGACATCATTGTAGCATTCATCATCTTCAAAGCAGCTTCTCTTTCTGAGTTTGTCTTTTGCAAACTATTCACTGTTTTGTTCAACACATCATATAATTCTTTTAAATTCTTAACATCAAACAATAACTTTTCTTTTAACTTTTCTGATTCACTAAACCTCTCATCTTTTTCTTCACATTGTTTGCAGGATTCCAAACACGTAAGACAAGGTTTAGTAACTTCAACAATCTTTTCAACCTCTACAATCTTCTCCACTTCCACTATCTTTTCTACTTCCACTATCTTTTCCACTTCAGTTATCTTCTCAATCACCTTGACTTCTTTCATTTCTTTTGTAGCTTTTCTCTCTTTGAGTTTCTTCGGTTTATCTGCAAAATAAAATTCAAAACTGTCAGAAGATAAATGAGTTTTTCCAACATTTATCTGTTCAATCTTGACGGGTGGTCCATTGGACAACCCTTTGCGATGCTAAAAGACAAGTTTATCCCTCATTTATGTATGTAATTATCTTGAATTAGATAAGTACTGTTGTCTATGTCTCAGGTACGGTTTAGCGGCTCAAATGGAGGAAAAGTGCAGCTTTGGAAGCTTTCGAGTCGAACGGATTGAGATGCGAAGCAAAAGATGAACAAAACATAAAACTCAGGCTGCCACCGTAAATTACGGTCCCACCGTAATTTACGGTGGACCTGAAATTCATTTGGCTTCCACCGTAAAGCAGTCTCTTGACACCGTAACAATTTGAAACTCACCGTAAATTACGGTGATACCGTAATTTACGGTGGAACTGACGGAATTTGTGTAACTGCCACATTAAGTGAGTTTTGATGGTGTCTTTTCATTATTCTCATCATTGGACGTTTTTGGGAGCTTGCTAGGGACGATTTTGGTGATCTTGCTTGGTTGTGACCATTATCTAAACATTTCGTTTGTGTTTTCGATCCGTATGAACATTAAACTTTATGCTATGATGATTCACCAAGCTATGTGTGGCTAAACTCATGGTGATCATCCTGAATTGAAGGTTTGTTTAAGACTTTTGTGTTTGGATTCGTATTTCTAGAATAATAGACTTGCAATGTTTGTTTGTTTATTATGGTGTGTGGATGTTTGATTGTAAATTGTTGATTGATGTTATACTCATATTCTAAACCGTACGTTCTTGGTGTCGTTGACAATCGAGATATCACGGGAGGGGTTAGGGTTGGATATTAGTCAATTGGTTATCGGGTAACAACCTCGCATTGTCATAATCCGAGTACTTAGTTCTCTTTTATTACAACAAACAATTACACACGAATCATGTCTATGTGATTCTTTCTAGTGAATTTAAACACAATTGTCCAAAGCAAACAGGAAATTTAGGATGGTCGCTTGTTCCTAATCTGTTTACAAACTACGGTCTTTGATTTGCAATTTAATTAGTTAATTTTAGTTATTAAAACCAAAACAATCAAATCTTGAATTTTAATTTCTGCATTTTAGGTAATTGTAGTTTAATTACAAGGCTATACAATCGACATACTTTCCACATACTCCCTGAGTTCGACACCCTCTTACCACTATCTATCGTTGTTTTTGGGATTAAATTTGCGTGTACCTACGACAGCACGTCAAATTTTGGCGCCGTTTCCGGGGAGTAGTGCGCAACGTGTGTCAGTTTATTAGTTTTGTTTTGTTATTTTCGGGTTTACACTGGTGTGTTTAGTGTGCAGGTTCTACAGGTGCATGCATACTAGAGGCTCTCACAAAGCGTCACCATTGTCATTTGATCCAGAAATCGAAAGAACGCTAAGGCAAAACAGGGTTTTATTACGAGAAAACCGAATCATTGGTTCACCCACTTCACGCATTACATCAAGAAACATCATGGCCGATTCACAAATTCCACCTACAACGGGTCAAACGACCTCATCATTTATACCTACTTCCACACAACCATCACCAAACACAACTATACCAAATTCCACTACAATTCCTACTCCACCTCATGACACTACACCAACCAACACCACACAACCTATTACTACCCAAGAAGAACCAACCATCACATTTAACCCTTCTACTACTATACCACCATTGTCCCATTTCTTTCCGGGTGCGGGTCCATCATATTCAGGTCATACCATAGGACCAAACTCAACGATTGTTCATGCTTCAACATTTAGACCATCGAACCAAGCGGGTTTTCAATATTCAAACATTCCATTTGAGCAATCGTCAGGAATTCAAGGAGATGGGTATGATGAAGGGTTTGAAGAATTTGAGGGTTATGATGAGGATAGATATTTTTACGGGGGTTATGGTGATCAAGGAGAATTTGGATATGTTCAAAGTCAATCTCAAGGGATGGCAAGTGTTGGTGGAATGCCACAACAACAACTCGTACCACAACACATTCGGCCAAGACCACAAGGGCCACCGATGCAACATCCTATCCCATTGCAACAAATTCGGCCACAAAATGTACAACCTAATGTTCAACAATTCCATAGGCCAATTCAACGCCCACCGATGCCGCAACAGCAATTTCAACAACCAAATGCACCACAAGGGCATGTACCAAGGCCAATGGGTCCTATTCGCCCAAGGGGTAGGTTTGGTGTACCAAGGAGACACCTTAGAGAAAATGTGAGGGGCATCGAAGCACATTTTCGGCCGGTAATCACTCAAAACCCTTCACCGGTAGTTATTCCTCACAATGATCAAGGGAGAACATTTGAAGTGAGGACCAACTCTTTGCAAAGTTTACCAAAGTACAAGGGGTTAGCAACGGAGGAGCCTTACTTTCACTTAGAGGCTTATGATTCGATTTGTAATACTCTTGGGAGTCAAGGGTTTTCGGCTGATGACATCAAATTGGTATTATTCCAATTTTCTTTGGAAGATAAGGCGAAGAAATGGTTCTACACATTACCTTCGGCATCCATATATACATGGGGGGAGATGCAACAAACTTTCTTGGATGAGTTTTACACCGCCCAAAAGACTAACGATGCAAGAAAGGGGTTGAGAAGCTTCCAACAACAACATGGTGAGATGTTTCATGAGGCGTTTGAACGCTTCAATATGATGATAAAGAATTGCCCTCACCATGGAATTGAATTGTGGGAGTTGATGAATGCCTTTCACGAGGGGTTGAGTGCCGAAGATGCACGTGATCTAATGTCTATTACCGGTGGGACTTTTGGAACAAATTATGAGAACGATGATTGGGAGTTCTTGGAAAGCATGGCAACTACATCAAAGAGGAAAGCTCAAGCCTCAAGAAGAGCCCGACCGGCCATTGCCCGACCTCAAGTGCACGCCATAGATGATGGTAATGTTCAAACTACTAACCAAATTTATGATGTTTGTGCTTTGTGTAATGAAATAGGTCATGCGGCTGAAAATTGCCAAGGGATGTTGGAAGGGCAATACGAAGAAGTCCATGCGGTTCAAGGTCTAGGTCAAGGTCAAGGAGGAGGTGGTAGGAATTACAACAACATGAATTCTAATACCTACCACCCCGGGTTGAGAAATCACCCGAATTTTCGGTACGGGAACCCTTCGAATCAAGCTAACCCGAACTTTCAAGGTAGCCAAGGTAACTTTGGTTCACGCCAATCTTACAATAACCAAGGAGGATACCAAGGCGGAAACAACCAAGGCTATCAAAAACAATACCAAACGGGTCAAGAACAAGGGGGGTCTTCGGGTGGAAATGAGATGATGGAGATGCTAAAGAGCATGCAAATGGAGATGCAAAAACGGAACCAACTCGATGAAGTTCGAATGCAAAAGGATGAGGTTCGTGATAAAAGCATCCAATCACTAACAACCCAAATGGGTCAATTAGCAACCGATGTGGCTGAATTGAAGAAAAGTAAGGGTCAACTTCCAAGCGACACTAAGGTAAACCCTTCACATGGTTCGTCACGAGGTAATGTTAATATTAATCATGTTAGTGTTTTAAGAAGTGGAAAAGAGTTCAAAGCCAATTTGTCACCCGAATTGGTTGAGGGGGTAGTTGAGGATGTCACGGGTAATGAAAGTGATGATGAAGTTTCACTGGTTAAACCAAAAGAAACAATTTTTAAAAAATCGGGTTTGGGTGAAAACGAAAAGAATGAAAAAGTTGAGGGTGAACCGAGTCAAGTCCCGTTTCCATCGGCCTTACTTGACCCGGGAAAGAAAAATTTTATTGTGTCGAGAGGTCCCCAAAAGGAAGAGATGTGGGACATGTTTAAACAAGTGAAAATAAATCTCCCACTCCTCGATGCAATAAAACAAGTCCCCGCTTATGCAAAATTTTTGAAAGAATTATGTACACAAAAAAGGCAAAAGAAAAAGAAAGTGCCTAAGCGGGTGGATTTAACCGGGCAAGTGAGTGCGGTTTTGAATGGGGAGCTTCCTCCTAAGCTCCAAGATCCGGGCACGCCATTGATTAATATACAAGTTGGTAATTTTCAAATGGCTAAGGCGTTGCTAGATCTTGGAGCCGGGGTTAGCATTTTACCGGGGGGCTTATATGACCAATATGACTTTGGTCCGTTGGCAAGGGTGGAGACAATGGTTGTTTTGGCCGATTTATCTCATAAGCTACCTCGGGGTATGGTTCAAAATGTAATTGTAAAAATTGATGAGTTTTACTACCCGGTTGACTTTTTAGTCTTGGATTACTCATCGGCGGACCCTAAGCAACAACAAAATATAATTTTGGGTCGGCCATTTTTGAGCACCGCACATGCTATTATCGATTGTAGATTTGGTACAGTTGATATGGCTTTTGGAAATAGAAAAATGCGTTTGAATGTTCTTACTAACAATTCTAATGCTAATGGTGTTGATGAGTGTTTCATGGCAGATATAGTTGAGGGATGCAACCCGCATGAGTATGAGGAGGATGGTTTGGATATTTGCCTGTGTGATTTTTCTGAACAGGTACATGCTTATGCACTCCGGGTTGAAGAGGAAAAGCAAGATGCGATGGCATTGAAAGAAGGTAGACCGCCATGGACTCATCAATTTGAAGGTCTACCGGCCGAGATCGATTCGGGTACGAAACCATCATTGGAGGAACCGCCAAAGTTGGAACTCAAAGACTTGCCTAGCCACTTGAAGTACGTGTTTTTAGGGGATAATGACACTTTACCGGTCATTATTGCCTCTAATTTGGAGTTGGCACAAGAGCAAGCATTGTTGGAGGTTTTAAAAGAGAACAAGGGAGCTATTGGATGGACGATTGCCGACCTCAAAGGAATTAGTCCATCCATTGTCATGCATAAGATCATTACCACTGAAGATGCAAAGCCGACACGAGAGGCTCAAAGGCGATTGAATCCGAACCTACGGGAGGTAGTTAAAAAAGCGGTAATTAAATGGTTGGATGCGGGAATTATTTATCCAATTTCTGATAGTGCTTGGGTGAGTCCCACCCAAGTTGTGCCTAAGAAGGCCGGCATTCAAGTAGTCAAAGATGAAAGTGGTGAACAAATTGCCACCCGACCGGTTACCGGGTGGCGTGTGTGTATTGACTACCGGAAATTGAATGCCGCCACTTCTAAGGATCATTTCCCGCTACCATTCATTGATCGAATTATTGAGAAACTATCGGGTCAAAAATACTATTGTTTTTTAGACGGGTATTCGGGTTACAACCAAATCGCCATACACCCGGATGACCAACACAAGACCACCTTCACATGTCCATATGGCACTTTTGCCTTTAGGCGAATGCCATTTGGCTTGTGTAATGCTCCGGCAACTTTCCAACGATGTATGATGAGTATTTTCTCGGACATGGTTGGAGAGTCGCTCGAAGTATTTATGGATGACTTTTCCATTTTCGGCACTAGTTTTGATGCTTGTCTCAACGAATTACAAAAAGTGTTAAAAAGATGTGTTGAGAAAAATTTAGTGCTAAGTTGGGAGAAAAGTCATTTCATGGTGCAAGAGGGCATTGTGTTGGGTCATGTGATTTCTGAAAGGGGGATGGAGGTGGATAAGGCAAAAATACGGGTAATATCATCTTTGCCACCTCCGAAAAATGTTAAGGGTGTAAGATCGTTCTTGGGACACGCGGGATTTTATAGACGTTTCATTAAGGGTTTTAGTGTTATCACAAAACCCTTATGCAATTTGTTATTAAAAGATGTCCCATTTGATTTTACTAACGAGTGTATGCAAGCTTTCACTGTTTTGAAGGAACACTTGGTCAAACCTCCTATTTTGCAACCACCGGATTGGTCAAAGCCGTTCGAGATAATGTGTGATGCAAGCGACACCACTATTGGTGCAGTTTTGGGTCAACGGGTTGATAGAAAGCCGGTGGCGATTTACTATGCGAGTAAGACTTTATCCAAAGCACAACTTAACTACACCACAACCGAGAAGGAATTACTAGCGGTGGTGTATGCTTTGGATAAGTTTCGCTCGTATATTTGGGGGAGCAAAGTGGTGGTTTATTCGGATCATAGCGCGGTCCGATACTTGATGGAGAAAAAGGACGCGAAGCCTCGTTTGATTCGGTGGGTCTTATTGTTACAAGAGTTCGATCTAGAAATCCGAGACAAAAAGGGAAGTGAGAATGTAGTGGCGGATCATTTGTCTCGGATTCCGGTGGAAGGAACCGATGATGTGAGCGAAATTAATGAAAGTTTTCCAGACGAGCAACTTTCAGTTGTTTCCACTTTCGTTGCACCGTGGTATGCTCATTATGTCAACTATTTAGCCACGGGTGCCATCCCAAGTCATTGGACCAAAAAGCGTCGACAACAATTTATGGTCCAAGTAAAGTAATACATTTGGGATGAACCGGATCTCTTCAAGATTGGACCGGATCAAGTTATACGAAGGTGTGTGCCCGAAACGGAAGTGTTGGAAATTTTGACCCATGCCCATTCGTCCACATGTGGGGGTCATTTTAGCGGGCACAAAACAGGCTATCGGGTTCTTTCATGTGGGTTTTATTGGCCCACCATTTTCAAGGATGCATGTGAATTCGCTAGAAATTGTATAAATTGCCAAAAAATGGGTAGTATATCGAAGAGGGATGAGATGCCATTACAACCAATCTTGGTTGTTGAGATATTTGATGTATGGGGTATAGATTTTATGGGTCCCTTCCCGAATTCGAATGGCTTCCTATACATTTTGGTAGCGATGGATTATGTCTCGAAGTGGATTGAGGCTATTGCAACACGAACAAACGACCATTCAGTTGTTTGTAAATTTGTTCAATCCAACATCTTTTCTCGCTTTGGAATCCCGCGGGTTATTATAAGTGATGGTGGTTCGCATTTCAAGAACTTCAACTTTGGGAAATTATTGAAAAGGTATAGCGTGAACCACCGAATTGCTACACCTTACCATCCGCAAACAAGTGGACAAGTCGAAGTGTCCAACCGTCAAATCAAAGAGATCCTCATGAAGACGGTAAGAACGGATAGAAAGGATTGGTCGAGCAAGTTAGACGATGCATTGTGGGCATACCGAACGGCCTACAAGACTCCTATTGGCACAACGCCTTACCGGATGGTGTATGGTAAGGGTTGTCACTTGCCAATGGAGTTGGCGCATAGAGCACATTGGGCAATTAAAACGGTTAACGCGGATTATGACGAGGCGGGGAAGTTGAGGAAGTTGCAATTAAGCGAAATAGAAGAGATTCGGGACGAGGTGTACGAATGTGCATCAGCCTATAAAGATAAACTTAAGAAGGTGCATGATGCGAAATTGAGAAAGAAAACGTTTGAAGTGGGGCAAAAAGTTTGGTTGTATAACTCAAGATTGAAGATGTTTGCGGGCAAGCTCAAAAGCAAATGGATGGGTCCATACGTCATTCGGAGAGTTGGAAGATTTGGTGATGTAGACATCCAAGACGAGGAAACATTGAAACAACAAACGGTGAACGGTCACCGCTTAAAGCCATACTTGGAGGGGAACGACATCAACAACTTGGAGCTTGACAAAGCGGGCTACATCTTGCGCCCGGTCGATGAGGAACAACCATGAGAGGCCCAGGTTTGGTAGTGTACATAGTAGTGTTTTGTTTTGTTTGTTTTGTATAGTTTGCACAATTGCCGTATTTCCTCGGAATCCGTGTTTGAAACAAGTGTGGGGACGTTCGGGTCACGAATTACTCTAACATTGTGTTGAGGACAACACGGGATTTTTGAGGGGGTAGGGTAATTTTTACAAGTTTTTGAAAAAATTAAAAAACATAAAAAAACGGAAAAAAACTAGAAAAATATAAAAAAGTCACCTTAAAAATTCAGTTTTTGTGAAATTTTAAACGCCCAGGTCGTACCGTAAATTACGGTATTACCGTAATTTACGGTGGATATTGAAAGATGGGAGGCTTTACGGTGTAAACCTACTGATTTACGGTAGAAGAATTGTTTTCCAGGTCTCACCGTAACTTACGGTCCCACCGTAAGTTACGGTGCGGAGAAAATTCTTGTCCGACGTTCGGGGTTCCGCATATAATATAAAAAAAAGAAAAAACATAATAAAACACATCAGGTCACGTGAAGTCCCCCTATCCACACAATCTATTCTTCATCTATCACTATCATCTCTCTCAAGACCCACAAGAAGCTCTTCTTCCCCAACCTTCAATCCTCCATAACTCCTTCAATTCTTGTTCAAACTAAGTGAAATCGGAGTCTATCTTGACTAATTTTTCACGTAGTTTATGATTTTGACAAGAGATTTACAAGAAAACGTTGTTTTTGGGTCCGAATCCCAAACCCTAGTTCGAAACTTTTTGGGGGTTTTTGGAGTTTTTGTGTCACAAGCACTCTAGCATCTTCAAATCAAGGTATGGAAGTTTAAATTGTGTATTTTGATGGTGCATTGTGAAGATTGAGGTTATTGTGATGTTTGTTCATACCCACTTGCTTGTTCATAGTGTTACTTGCTAATTGTTCTTGAACATGAGTATGGTTGTAGATGTAGGATGTTTAGTAAAGTAGTGAACTTTTGGGGATTTCTACATTGTAGAGACACCATGCCCAAATTTTTGAAAAACTTATACATTGTAGTTCACTAACATCTACAACCATAGTAACAAGCAAGTGTGGGGATGTTTTGGAGGAAGGGGCCTAATTTTTGTTGTTTGCTTGCGTTGTTTGTCTAATGTGTGTAGGAAAATGGTTAAGACAAAAGAAAAAGCGGGATCTAGCTCGTCATCATCAAAAGGAAAAGGCAAACAAGTGGAACAACAACCGCGAAAAAGGCAATATATTGGTCGGATAAGTGAAAGCGAGAGTGGGAGTGAAGAAGAAATGGAGTTGGATCCAAGTGATAAGCCGGTGTGGAATTCGGGTCCATTAGATGATCAAGCAGAGGAGTGGCAACCGACACTTTACCATGACAGCATGAATAAGTTGAAGAACAAGGCAGCGGCCTTCATTTGTGAACGAGAGGTTCGGGAAGTGGAGTTCCAACAGTTTGGGGTGTTTGATAAGTTTCGGGCGTTAGGATGGGAATCGGCGCTCAAATGTTTCGATAAAGACAAAAGCAACTTGTTTATGACCGAGATACAAGAATGGATGGCGACCTTGAAATGTCACAATTTTAACAAGCCATCACAGATGAAGTTAATTGGTGAGGTGCACGAGGTACCGGTGGAGATGTCATTTGACACATTGAAGAAGCTCGGGAAGTATGATAGTCTCCCGGCTCGTGATTACATGGTTCCCACTCTCGATGACCTCTTGCTTAAACCGGAGAAACATGTTCGATGGAATGATATGTTGGCAGCAATATTTTTACCCGGTACATACAGTGGTATTCTATACCGGAAGAATTTGAAGATAGAAGCTAAGTTGTTGCTAGCCATTTGTGTTCTCAATGTTATTCCGCGCAGAGGAGATAAGGAACAGGTGAGATATCCGGAGGTACCTGTCCTCTATTCGCTAATGCATGGGTCTCCACGTTTTCCGATACGCTATCTGATTATGCACCACCTATGGATATGCCGAAATAAGTATGAAGGGACATTGTCCCATATTGTAGGATCATCACGGGGTTGATGAAACAGCAGAAAGCTCTTACTTCGGAGGATCGAGGGGTAACAAAGAGGCACCAACCGTTTACGTTAGACAAAATGGGAAGTGGTTGGACATATACCCAATCGGAGCGGTATCACAAGTTAAAATCCGAGGGTTAAAGATGGAGAGCTCTTAAGGCGAATGCGAGAGATTTGTTACCGGGTGAAGAGGATGAACCCGAGAGTGAAGCAGAGATCCCAAGCGGGGATGAAGATTATGAGGAGCAACCGCAAGGCGGGGTGAACTTGAATGTGGGTCAAGGGGGTCATGGTGGAGGTTACGGTGGTATGTTTTACGATTATGCGCAACAGTCTTATGAGCCGGGTTGGGCTTATAACGGTACAATGCAAGAAGTGATTGAAAGTCAACGTCCTCCGGCATCTATTTTTGATACATGGTCGGGGTCGGAGAGGACGTTGTATGATCAAAACACGAGGAATAGTGCAAGTATAGAGCGGTCGTTAAAACACAGCTTTGATCGCCAAGAGTCATGGAACCGCACATTGGTGTATTCCCGAGAGGTGGAAACGGATAATAGGTACTTCGACGATCAAGCGAGGAGGATGCATGCAGATTAGCATGCCGGAAGGCCGGTTGTTGAGGATCCACAACATGTGGATTATGCCTCGTTACCGCCTTATGATGGTAGTGTCTCATATCCGACTCCACCACTTCACCACTCACAATGGATTGACCCGAGGCAGCAAGAGGGAACCCAACAACAAGGAGGGAGTAGCAGCGGCGCGTTTGGATTTGGAGAATGGAATGACATGATGTCATCCATTTTTGGACCTCCAGGACCGCGCTACTATTAGTCAGGTGGTGTTCTCTCTTTTGTATAATTTGTGCATATTTGTAGTTTATTTTGATTATGGTCGGGCGGTTGGGTGGTGTATGATTGTTTTGTTGAGTTTGGGATGGTGCTCGTTGGTGGTGTCATGTGTGTTTAAAAAAAATATATAAAATAAAAAATACAAAAAGAAATTTGTGGTTTGAGTGAAGAAGCTTGTTGTGATGTTGAATGAATTTAGTGATCAAGCCTCCTAAAGCCATACATTGGGGTCAATGTATCCCAAGTGTGGGGATGGGGGGAATTTTTTTGAAGATTTTTGAAAAATTGTGAGCCAAGCGAAACAATGTGAAAACTTGAACACCCTTAATTAACCCCAAATGGTGCACCGGCAACCCTTGATACCTTTTTCATTCTTGGTGAGAATTGTAGCCACACTTGTATATAAATAATGCTTATCTTTGATGAGAGTGGCTACGGGTGGGGGTGCGTTAGAACTTGTGCTTGAATGCGATTTGAGTCCTTAGTTAGACATGAATGTAGAAAGGATAAGGGCATTTAGGTAGCCTCGTCGTTGGTGTGAGCGAGTGTGGGATTTGGGGGGTTGGACCTCATAAGTTTTATATATGAGCATGGTAGTGAGAGGGGCGGGGGTTTGGACATTTAGTTGCCCAATTTTGTGCCTAAAAGCCTATCATTTGCTACCCCTAGCTACTTACCTAAAAATTTGCCCAATTTGACCCGGTCTTGTAGTATTAGTAGTAGTTGTAGTAATGTGATACTTTATTGCATGGTTATTTTCTCTAAAAAAAAAAGCAGAAAAATCGAAAAAAAAAAGAAAGAAAAAAAAATATATGAAAAATGAAAAGAAAGGATGTTAGTTGTCTTGTATTTAGTAGTTAGTTGGTAGTTGTTATTTTGTTTATTTGTGTAATAAAAAGACCGGGCCAAATTTTAGCTACTTCATATATATACCATTTCCTACCTATACACCTAGCCACGTTACAACCTTGAAGTCCCTTTGATTTGCATTCATGTTTGGCACTTATAGGAGAAGGATTGATTTATGTACAAGCCTATGATCGCGCAACCACCCGTTTGCCTATTGTGTGTCTAGCTTATCTTTGCTAGTATTCAATTGTAGCCGAGAGGAGAGATTTAGAGAGGGGTGCATTGGTTGGGTGTTAAAACGGGGTTAGTAAAAAGATTGCTTGTTTTGCTTGGTTTACATTGATCACTTGTTTAGAAACTGATTTGATGAGTTGCTTTGGGACAAGCAACGGTTAAGTGTGGGGATGTGACGGGTGGTCCATTGGACAACCCTTTGCGATGCTAAAAGACAAGTTTATCCCTCATTTATGTATGTAATTATCTTGAATTAGATAACTGCTGTTGTCTATGTCTCAGGTACGGTTTAGCGGCTCAAATGGAGGAAAAGTGCAGCTTTGGAAGCTTTCGAGTCGAACGGGTTGAGATGCGGAGCAAAAGATGAACAAAACATAAAACTCAGGCTGCCACCGTAAATTACGGTCCCACCGTAATTTACGGTGGACCTGAAATTCATTTGGCTTCCACCGTAAAGCAGTCTCTTGACACCGTAACAATTTGAAACTCACCGTAAATTACGGTATCCACCGTAATTTACGGTGGAACTGACGGAATTTGTGTAACTGCCACATTAAGTGAGTTTTGATGGTGTCTTTTCATTATTCTCATCATTGGACGTTTTTGGGAGCTTGCTAGGGGCGATTTTGGTGATCTTGCTTGGTTGTGAACATTATCTAAACATTTCGTTTGTGTTTTCGATCCGTATGAACATTAAACTTTATGCTATGATGATTCACCAAGCTATGTGTGGCTAAACTTATGGTGATCATCCTGAATTGAAGGTTTGTTTAAGACTTTTGTGTTTGGATTCGTATTTCTAGAATAATAGACTTGCAATGTTTGTTTGTTTATTATGGTGTGTGGATGTTTGATTGTAAATTGTTGATTGATGTTATACTCATATTCTAAACCATACGTTCTTGGTGTCGTTGACAATCGAGATATCACGGGAGGGGTTAGGGTTGGATATTAGTCAATTGGTTATCGGGTAACAACCTCGCATTGTCATAATCCGAGTACTTAGTTCCCTTTTATCACAACAAACAATTACACACGAATCATGTCTATGTGATTCTTTCTAGTGAATTTAAACACAATTGTCCAAAGCAAACTGGAAATTTAGGATGGTCGCTTGTTCCTAATCTGTTTACAATCTACGGTCTTTGATTTGCAATTTAATTAGTTAATTTTAGTTATTAAAACCAAAACAATCAAATCTTGAATTTTAATTTCTGCATTTTAGGTAATTGTAGTTTAATTACAAGGCTATACAATCGACATACTTTCCACATACTCCCTGAGTTCGAAACCCTCTTACCACTATCTATAGTTGTTTTTGTGATTAAATTTGCGTGTACCTACGACAGCACGTCAAATCTCTTCATCATCATCACTGCTTTCTGTTGAACTGTTTTCTGAAGAAACAGATCCTTCATTTTGACTTTTCTCTTCATCAGATAACACAGCTATCCATTCCTTCATCAACTCTGGCTTTTGAACAATCTGAGCAATGAAAGCTTTAACATTTGAATCAGCTGGAATGTACTTGTCACAGCTAAAACCTTCAGCCACTTTCTCATCATCTTGATCAATAATGCCATAATAAGCTTTCTTATTTGCATCTTCGATCATTTTTCCATGTGCAGTTTGTGAGTCCTTTTGTTGATGTGGTTGATTGGTGATTTGTTGATATATAGCCTTTCGATAGTAATCATCTTTTCCAAAAGGATTCTTTGCTCCACTAGACTCCTGGTTTTTGCACTCTCTTTTGAAGTGACCTTTCTCCCTACATTTAAAACAAGTAACTTTAGATTTATGAAAACCTAAAGATGAAAGATGAGCATCCAAAAAATCATTTTGTCCTGTAATCATTTTGAACTTTTCAGCTCTTCTCAGAACACTCGCTAAAGCCCATTTTATATCCATAAGCTCCAATTCTTCTGCATCGATCTGGTCGTAATCTTCCTTTGTTAGCATCGGATTGCCAATTTTTCCAGCAATCAATCCTTCATAAGATTCCAAAGCAGTAACCAGTAAGGCCATATGATTTTTAACGACTTCCTCAGAAAAATTTTGTCCATTTTGAAGATGCAATGCCACATTGCACTGAATCATATGTCCATTACCAACAGTAGCACTTTGAGCACTTGGAGGATTAACTTTTGAAAACCCACTAGTGTTGACTGAACTTTGACTGACTAATCCAGATGAATCTCCTGCACTAAATGCGGTTTGAATTTTTGGACTTGCTTCAACTGTTTGAACATTTCCTTTGTAGTACAGTTTGATATCCTGTTGATGACTTGAGCTGTTCATTCTGGCAATTTTCTGCTACTTAAGATCTTGTGCCTCAAGCTTTTCAATAAACTAACCAATCGACAATCTGCTAAACTCTCCAGAATTCTTTAAGATCATGAGATAAGTACCCCACTCTTTTTGCGGTAAAGCGTCAGCTAGCTTTTCTACCCATTCTGCTGGAGTTTTAGTGATTTTCAGCTGAGACATGGTACACACAAGATGACAGTATCTCTCAATGAGAGTCTTTGCAGTCTCACCAGGCATACTAGTAAACAATTCAAACTCCTTTTTCAACAATGATGCTTTACTTTTGGGCATTTCTGTACTTCCTTCAAATTTCTTCTTAAGTGCCTCCTAGATCGAAAACGCACTCCCATCATGCTGAAGCAAAATAAAGATGTCTTCTTTGACAGTTTGTTGTAGGAGACTGATCATCATTTTCTCTCCTTTATAACTGTCTCTCTCTTGGTCTGAAAATTCCGATATGATCTTGTCAGCATTCAACGCAGACTGTGGTCTAACATACTTGGTTTCAATACTTTCCCAAGCTCTTAGATGGTTTTCCTGAACCCAATTCTCAAAACGATTTTTCCAGCCATGGTACTCTTCAATTCCCATAAGTTTCGTGGGTTTTTGTAAAGTTCCGGTTTTGTTTTCTAAGTTCATATTTTGAGCAATTGCAGCTGGAGTACTCGGGGATGTGGCCAACGCGTTGTAAAACTCTTCTTCCATGATTTGGTATCACGTTTTTCAAAATCAGCACTTTTCAAGCGAAATATCTTGTTCAAGCGGAACCTGAACGAGCGAACTCAAAACTTTCAACCACGAACCCTGTTCAAGCGGAATCACCTGAAAAGACAACTTCAAGCGAGATCAGTTGTTCAAGCGGAATAAGAAGTTCAGGCGAAATAATCTGATTTCTCTTGAAATTCAAGCGGAATAAAGCTTTTCAAGCGGAATCAGATGATTCAAGCGAAATCACTGATTTCGCTTGAAACCTTTCAAGCGGAATAGGTCCTTGAAGCGAAATCAGACAGAATTTCGAGCGAAATAACAGATTTCGCTTGAAATTTTCAAGCAGAATAGTCAATCTCGAGCGAAACCACAACTGCTCGTTCAAGCGGAATCAACACTTGGGTCCATTTTTACCATTTTTAGGCTGAATTTTGACTTGAAACTTTCAAGGGTTTGTTAAATTGCAGTTTTACACATTCTGTGAAAAATTTGGCCAATTTTAACCGTGAAGTCTTGTTGTTTTTGAAAAGAAGGTGTAGAAACAGAAATTTTAAGCTGAAACGGAAAGAACTCCTCTTGAGCTCTGATACCAATTGTAGGATCGTGTACGGACCCGAATGAGTCGTTCAGAGGAGTTATAATCTGTTTCAGAGGCGGAAACTAAGAAACAGATGTAGAAACAGCTTGAATTCACTTTAAATTGCCTTATATATTGATCAGAAACAGTTTACAATCAATCGGCACTTCGGCAGCACTTCGGTACCGGAATGATGAACAATTACAACTTCACTACTGATTTCGCTTGGAACATGTATTTATACTGTTCATGATTTCGCTTGAAACGACTTCAAGCGGAATAAGAAACCATGTGATTCCGCTTGAAAGTGACCTATGTCATTTCAAGCGGAATAGCATCATTCAAGCGAAATCAAGATAATTAACACTAAACTCTGCTATTTTCTCGTACAACGTGCCCTGATCTAACATATCTAGTACAAGACTCGATACAAGACGAATTCGACAGATGTATGCACCAACAAAAATCTTATTGACTTATCCTCAACTTCTATCCAATTTATAACGCCAAAACATACAAAAATACTATTGAGGTTTGTTGTCAATAAATTTTAGCTGTATGGGGTGGACAACATTGTCAGTTATCTTTCTTAACCGAGGATTAACAATGTTGTCCATCTCATACAGCAAAACATTATTGATTTTAGCATGATCAAAATTTGAGGTTTAAGGTGCTCTTATTTCATGGCGTTTTTTTTATCTGTAAAACGCAAAAAAAGTTAAAAATCAAACATCGTTCATTGTAAAAAAAATTCAAGATTGTTGGCTGAAGGGTTTAAACTCAATAACATTTTGCTACATGAGATGGACAAATCTTCAAGCAAAAGATGTTGATGTTAGACTGTGTGCTTCCAAACAGCCACACAAAAAACTACTCGAAAAACAAAAAAACAAAATTAATCATACGAAAGTCGAACCAGCCAGTTAACATGATTCAAAAAAGAAGAAAGAGACTAGTGGCAGTGAAGATTTGGGATCAATTGTTTATGTATTCTTTTTATTTTATTTTCCTTTTCAGTTGATTGTTGTATAATAAAAACGCCATATATAATAAAAATGCCAAAACAACCAAAATGCTTGTTTAAACGATATCATCCCCTTAAATGCCCCAAAAAACTCCCAAACTATAATAAAATTACTTTGAAAAAGTATTAATAAACCCCCCCCCCCCAAAAAAAAAAAATAAATAAATAAAAAGAAAACTTGAAAATGTAACTAGAAACAGTAAATACAAATCAGTAATACTGAAGATAGGGAAAATTTATTATATTAGAATCTAAAACGACAAACTTGAAAGATGGGACGTGTTACAGACTTCAGAGATAAAGCTTATCAAAACAATAATTACAAACAGTAACTGAAAAGACGAATACTTTATTATAATAATGCACCGCCTAACTTAGGTGCCAAAAAGACATGCTATAAAATGATACGTCTCAGCAACTTCAATTTGATCAAACCAAAAAATCAAGCGCCAATACTACTAAATACCACTCACTGTAAAACGCCAAAAAATAAAAAAAAAATCAAATATGGCTAATATGCTTTCTTGGATATTCAGAATTGTTCTTCGTGAAGTTTCACTGAATGAATTGTTATCAAAGAGGAGTAACTCAGAAAGATTTTGCTGCATGAGATGGACAAAAATTCAAGAAAAAGATACTGATGCCAGTTATATGGCATTTTGTATTTTTTGTTCTTAAAGAAGGTTTGGATGAGGAGAAGAGATCAATGACACTTAAGAATGGGTTGATTATAAAGATGAAGATCAAGATAAAGAAAAAACGAAAAACCCACTCACATGTCATAGATCTATGTCACCAAACATCCACAAAAAAGCCAGTTCAATAGACGAGCAGGCAAAATAATCAAACCGGTGGGTTTGTTAAGTTTTACATAAAACACCATATATGTCACACCCCAACCAATGGCGGAAACATCGGGATGAGACGAAGTGTGAAGATTGCTAGAGACATCATAACGCTATTTGTGACAATATTTTAATAATCCGATTTCATTTCATAAAGTAAATTGTCAACATTACAAGAAATTCAAATACAACAAGTTCAAAAGAAGTACATAACAACACAAGCAAAATTGATACAACATATTAAACCTAAACGTCTAAATGTGTATCTAGGCATCAACGCTACTTCTTTTCATAGCATCATCATCATCAACCTGTAACATGTTTAAAATACAATTCAATGCAAAAGCAAAGGCGAGTATACAAGTTTAAGCATAAGTATAAGTATAAGTTTAAAAGTTTAAAACGAATCCACATGGCAACTTAGTCTATACGAGATCAACCTAGCGTGGCATGCAATATTTCTAGCCAACCTCTGTTTACGCAAGAAAGTTTAATTAATTCAACATGACCCAAGTTTAAGGGGGGCGGTGCGTTACTCCTATAGCGCTATACATGTCGAAGGGAGGCTCGTGAGAGCTAATGACTAAAACATATCACATAAGTATGGTCCACGTAAGCATCAAGTATCACAACATAGTATTCATGTATAAGGATTGTTTTGTGCATTGCATAGAGAATAAGTTTAAGTGTAGTTTAATAATAAAACATGTTACACCCCAAAAAGTGGTAAACATAAAAAGGGGGTTGCGAGTATACTCACAAAGTTTGCATATGCTTTCCGATTATCCAATGTGACAAAGTTGACGAGGTTGGAAGGTTGAATGCGTAAGGGTTTAAGTTCAAGCATGTTTAGAGTCGAGATTCGGAATGAAAGTGACATGAAAATATTATACCAAAATATTCATCTTCCTGCATAACACTTGTATGACACTTGGTAACCACAAGGGTTATAATGATTTTATGAGTTGAACACCCATAAGAATCATAACAAGGTTTAGGTCCTTAGATGATAACCTACTACTTTGACAAATGAATATGATTTCAACATCAAAGATTCGAGTGTACATAGATAGTATTTAGGTCGTATATTATACACATATTATTAAGTCCAAATGTTCAAGTATTCAAGTAAGAGGTAGAAGATTACATCTTCATTTAGGTACCTCAAGTTGGGTCATGGGTGTCATGGATGGGGTAGGAAGACAAGGCTTCCATTTAGGTACCCCTTTGATGTTCAACACTACACTTGATGTAAAAACAACCAAGAAGGGTCATGAACTAAGGTCATTACAAGTATGTAAAGTAAACTAACTAATAGAAATCATCAAATCATGTGAGGATTGTATGTTTGGACAACCCAAGTTGTTCCATAATCACTCATGTATCAAAGACTAAGTTTGACATGACTTGTGGGTTAAAAACCCTAAACAAAACACCAAGTTTATGAGGTTTAATCCTCTGATTTTTAAGTGTCTCAACCTTTTTTTTAAGCCTAACCAACCACTAAAGTGTTGTAAGCATTAAGACATAGGTTTGAGATGAGATAGACTCAAGTTTGGTAAGAAATAACAAGGATTTCATGAAAACAAAAACAATCAGTGGACTTTGGAGCCTTTTTGCTGGAGTTCCAGGGACTTATTTACTGTGAAAACCCCATGGAAACGTAGATAAAGTCAATACAAAGTAGTAGGAAAAAGAATCGAGTGAATCGGATAAGAATTGAGTGAGTTATGCTCATTTTCGTGAAGGGGTGTCAATCTGCTCGAACCTTTGCTTTCAGCTACGGTTTGGAGGATGTTTTGAGAGTTTTTAGTGTTGCAAAAGTGGTAGGGAGGCTGGTTATAAGTGGTATTTATAGGGGGAAGGATTAGGGTTTCAATGGGTTGGGCTTTGGAAGTGTTTAGAAGGGATTACACCTTGAAACTAGCCCACAAAACCCAACTATATGGGGCTGAATTTTGCTGAATTGGGGATGCCATATTTCTTTATTTTTTTATTTTTTTAAAACATTATAATGAGTAATTTTGTTAATTAAGTTGTGTAATAATATGCAACAATGTTTCCCCTAACTTGTAACAAGGTGAAATATGAAATAAAACATGATTTAACTAGGTAAAAAGTGTAATGTACAAGTATGTAACATGTTTGTAAGTGACAAGTATATGTCACATATTAAATGATTAACCGTTGTATAAATAAGCATATTATTAGGGGTTTTTAGGTATCAACAATTTGAGGACAAGCATGGACATGCATCGTGAATAAGTATCGTATAAGTATGGATTACAAATAAGGATTCGATGTACAATGAATTCCAACGTATGAACATGTATGAATATGTAGATGGTGAATTTAAAGAAATACGAATTTTATTTATGATCCAAGTCTCGGATTTTACAACGAAAAGACGACTACAATAATACGAGATTTCCAAAAATAGCATTACAAGGCGAGCTTTCTAATTATGGAAAGTATGAAAATGCAGGGCGTTACAGTCTCCCCTCCTTTAGGAAATTTCGTCACGAAATTTATTTAAGAGGTAGGTTTAAAGAGTTTTGGTAACAGTTCGAGACTTGAAATTTTGAAACGTTTTGAAAAGTACGAGATTTTGGGAAGATAAAGATAAGTTTGTAAAATGATTTGTCGAGCCGAAATGGGTTTGAGGCATAAGCAGGGGTAAACAGGTATAGGTAAAACGATTTGAAATTGCTAAAAATTAGAAAGTTCTTAGGGTAATAAGATAAGTTAGGATTTGAATGCTTAAACGAGCTTGATTGTGAACGAGGTTCGTATGAAAGGAAGGAAATAGGAGCATGGGGCGAACAATTGACACTAAATGAACGCAAGTATACGAATGATATGGGCATTAGATAGATGAAAGTAGCATGTTAAGGATGAAGTCTCGTCATGGATAATCGGACATAATGTGTTTGTGAGTTGCTTAAAGCTTGTATTAGGTCCAAGAGGTCTGTAAAACACTGAATTTCCCATGGCACGTTTTACGAAATTTTAGTAACATGGTGAAAACACTTATATATAGGAAGTACCAGCGGCGTATCCACCATGTTTTGACCACGTTACGTCCGTTTCGTCTTCGGTGTCATGTTACGTTCCGTGTATTACCATACGCAGTAGCACACTCTATGGTTCTCATACGCCTATCACTATAATCCCGTGTGCACCCGTGATTATTTTGATCGTCGCATGGTCCGCATAGCTTGTACTAGTTGTGTATGAATCGGGGTATACATAAAAAAATTTAGAATGTCTACGTACAAGAATATAGTATATAAGCAAGTCCATGTTTAAGTATGTGTGGGACCCACGCAAGCGAATCCCTCAGGTTACGCTCGCGTATAGGTACGAATGTATGAACCATGAGTAAGGATGAAACTATGAGCATAAGTTTAAGTATGAATACGCATGTATGTATGAGCATAAACATAAAACGTGTAAGTTGTATGTGTATAAGCAGAAGCGTAAAACGTATAAGTAGTATGCGTATAAGTACAAGCATAAAACGTATGAACATAGGTGTAGTTATAAAAAAATAAATATTGCGTATATAGTGTACGTTGAGGCATTGCGGATTAGAAAGGCTAAGTATGTAGACACGAACGATATAAATAGTGTTATCGTGAGATATCGACTAAAACGTGTATGACGATGTGCATGTATAGTTGTTCCAACAAAACGTTGAGTTTATCGAATCAAAATTAGATTGAGCCTGGTTTGAAAGGTAGAATATAGTTTGTGTATGTAAAGGAACATAAAGTACTCATTGGTTATGCATAACCTATTTTGTAACAAACAGAAATGCTAATTTTGTTTAAAAGGGTTTACGTAATCCGAAAAAAAATGGTCGGTCCCTATGAAGTCTTCTTGCGCACGTGTTTTGTAAATTGGTGTAGGAAAAAGGTTTTCGTTAAAAAGTAAGTTCGTTTCATCAAAGAAGAACTTATGAATTTAGGAGGTTCTTGTGAAAACTAGGATCCTTAGAAGAGAAATTTAGCAAAAGGACTTAGTGATTAAAAAAATTAACAAATGATTTGTTGATGTTGAAAAGGGTATTTGGTAAAACAATCATATAACTTCTATAAGATCTTATAAGTATTTGAGAAAGGTTGGTTGGATTTTGATTAAAAGTAGAAGGTGAGCATGTTTTAGTGATTAAGTCGAATATGAAGTTCATGGGCAAGAGTTTCATTGCCGATTAAATTGATAGGTAGCATTTCGTAAGGTTTTGAAGTTCGAGCAATAAAACGTTTTAAGACATGATTATGAATTTCGCGTATATGAGTTGAGTGAAAATAGATTGTAGAATAAGAAGTACGTTTGATAAAACAATGCATTTTGAAATCGGTATGAGTGGGTATTTTGAATAATGATAAACAATTTGGGTATAAAATATGATCGAGTTTGCATAATAAGATATTTTTGAAGAGACGTTTTGGTAACGATCACCTAGGTAAGGGAATCACCCCCTAACTTGTTGGTGAGGTCGTTTTAAGTAAAGGGGAGTGGAGTTAATCGTCAAGGTAAGGAAATCACTCCAATCTCAATGATATGTCTCCACTAGTCGTTACAAGGAATATGAATTTAAATTATATGAAAATCATGCATATATATAAATGTATGGAAAAGATTCAATATGTTGTGTGTGTGAAAAGAGAATATCGAAAGTAAACTCGAGTTTGAAGGATTGCATCATATAAAATAAATAATAGAAACACATGTTGATCAAAATTTGGATGGTTCCAAAACGGAACTTTGACTAACCAAAGTGGTCGAAAAGTCTTTTGAATTTGAGGAGCATGCTTTGGCCTAATAGGTAAAATACTCTCGCCGACAAGTCGGTTAACGGTATTTACCCTTCCGGTTACTACATGTCCCAAATCAATCGAAATTTCAAGACTTGGCGGGATTTATGAAAAAAATAATACCAAGGAGTGGAACTAGTCGACAAGGTGCGGGTTTCACCCCTAACTTGACGATTTCGTATCCTAAGTGTGGTTGGTACTCGTCGGGTCAAAATTTAATTTCGACATGTTGACGAGGGTCCACTAGAATTTGAAATTTGAGATTTACCATTAAGATGTGGATTTCACTCCTAGCTTAATGGCGATATCTCGTGTAAAAAGAATGGGTAGGTTGAGAGTCGTTCACCAAATTGTGGGTTTCACGCCTATTTTGGTGAATTTGTCTCATTTGTGTAAAACGAGTGTTTACGGATTTAGAATAGTCGAGTAAAATGCATGAGGGGAAAGAGTATGTTAAAGGAATAAACAAAAAAATATAAACGAACAATGAAGCATATTAAGAATAGCACATAATGAGTGGGACAATAAAACATATATTAGCACATAATAAAGCAAGTATAGCATGTCAAGTGTTAACACGTAAGCGACATATATGCTCAAAAGATCAAAAGAGAATAAATAAGAGTACATAAAGTAGCATGCAAGTAGCTTCAAGCAAAGCATAAGAATAAAGCTCTAAAACTATAGACTAGGCTAAAGCATTCCTACTTTTCCTAATTCCCTATAGTTATGGCTCTGATACCAATCTGTCACACCCCAACCAATGGCGGAAACATCGGGATGAGACGAAGTGTGAAGATTGCTAGAGACATCATAACGCTATTTGTGACAATATTTTAATAATCCGATTTCATTTCATAAAGTAAATTGTCAACATTACAAGAAATTCAAATACAACAAGTTCAAAAGAAGTGCATAACAACACAAGCAAAATTGATACAACATATTAAACCTAAACGTCTAAATGTGTATCTAGGCATCAACGCTACTTCTTTTCATAGCATCATCATCATCAACCTGTAACATGTTTAAAATACAATTCAATGCAAAAGCAAAGGCGAGTATACAAGTTTAAGCATAAGTATAAGTATAAGTTTAAAAGTTTAAAACGAATCCACATGGCAACTTAGTCTATACGAGATCAACCTAGCGTGGCATGCAATATTTCTAGCCAACCTCTGTTTACGCAAGAAAGTTTAATTAATTCAACATGACCCAAGTTTAAGGGGGGCGGTGCGTTACCCCTATAGCGCTATACATGTCGAAGGGAGGCTCGTGAGAGCTAATGACTAAAGCATATCACATAAGTATGGTCCACGTAAGCATCAAGTATCACAACATAGTATTCATGTATAAGGATTGTTTTGTGCATTGCATAGAGAATAAGTTTAAGTGTAGTTTAATAATAAAACATGTTACACCCCAAAAAGTGGTAAACATAAAAAGGGGGTTGCGAGTATACTCACAAAGTTTGCATATGCTTTCCGATTATCCAATGTGACAAAGTTGACGAGGTTGGAAGGTTGAATGCGTAAGGGTTTAAGTTCAAGCATGTTTAGAGTCGAGATTCGGAATGAAAGTGACATGAAAATAATATACCAAAATATTCATCTTCCTGCATAACACTTGTATGACACTTGGTAACCACAAGGGTTATAATGATTTTATGAGTTGAACACCCATAAGAATCATAACAAGGTTTAGGTCCTTAGATGATAACCTACTACTTTGACAAATGAATATGATTTCAACATCAAAGATTCGAGTGTACATAGATAGTATTTAGGTCGTATATTATACACATATTATTAAGTCCAAATGTTCAAGTATTCAAGTAAGAGGTAGAAGATTACATCTTCATTTAGGTACCTCAAGTTGGGTCATGGGTGTCATGGATGGGGTAGGAAGACAAGGCTTCCATTTAGGTACCCCTTTGATGTTCACCACTACACTTGATGTAAAAACAACCAAGGAGGGTCATGAACTAAGGTCATTACAAGTATGTAAAGTAAACTAACTAATAGAAATCATCAAATCATGTGAGGATTGTATGTTTGGACAACCCAAGTTGTTCCATAATCACTCATGTATCAAAGACTAAGTTTGACATGACTTGTGGGTTAAAAACCCTAAACAAAACACCAAGTTTATGAGGTTTAATCCTCTGATTTTTAAGTGTCTCAACCTTGTTTTTAAGCCTAACCAACCACTAAAGTGTTGTAAGCATTAGGACATAGGTTTGAGATGAGATAGACTCAAGTTTGGTAAGAAATAACAAGGATTTCATGAAAACAAAAACAATCAGTGGACTTTGGAGCCTTTTTGCTGGAGTTCCAGGGACTTATTTACTGTGAAAAACCCATGGAAACGTAGATAAAGTCAATACAAAGTAGTAGGAAAAAGAATCGAGTGAATCGGATAAGAATTGAGTGAGTTATGCTCATTTTCGTGAAGGGGTGTCAATCTGCTCGAACCTTTGCTTTCAGCTACGGTTTGGAGGATGTTTTGAGAGTTTTTAGTGTTGCAAAAGTGGTAGGGAGGCTGGTTATAAGTGGTATTTATAGGGGGAAGGATTAGGGTTTCAATGGGTTGGACTTTGGAAGTGTTTAGAAGGGATTACACCTTGAAACTAGCCCACAAAACCCAACTATATGGGGCTGAATTTTGCTGAATTGGGGCTGCCATATTTCTTTATTTTTTTATTTTTTTAAAACATTATAATGAGTAATTTTGTTAATTAAGTTGTGTAATAATATGCAACAATGTTTCCCCTAACTTGTAACAAGGTGAAATATGAAATAAAACATGATTTAACTAGGTAAAAAGTGTAATGTACAAGTATGTAACATGTTTGTAAGTGACAAGTATATGTCACATATTAGATGATTAACCGTTGTATAAATAAGCATATTATTAGGGGTTTTTAGGTATCAACAATTTGAGGACAAGCATGGACATGCATCGTGAATAAGTATCGTATAAGTATGGATTACAAATAAGGATTCGATGTACAATGAATTCCAACGTATGAACATGTATGAATATGTAGATGGTGAATTTAAAGAAATACGAATTTTATTTATGATCCAAGTCTCGGATTTTACAACGAAAAGACGACTACAATAATACGAGATTTCCAAAAATAGCATTACAAGGCGAGCTTTCTAATTATGGAAAGTATGAAAAAGCAGGGCGTTACAATATATTTGGTGACAGTTCTTGTACTATTAAAGAAGAGAGAGACTGATGACAGTGAAGATTGTGAAAAGAGATCCGATTAGGATTTTTAATTTTATTTCTTCGCTTGTATTTTTTTCCTGTAGTTGAAATATAATCTAACAATAGTAAAACGCCAAGATACCACAAACGCCAAAATGTTTATAAAAAATAATAGAACAATGGGCCATCTTGTTTAAAACGCCTTGAAAAACGCCATTCAAATAGATTTCCTGACCCCCTGTGTTCCAATGGCATACGATTTGAATAAACGCCATAAATGCCAAAATGTTAATACAATGAAACCATTAAAACGCCATTAATTATTGAATTTGGTTAACGCCAAAAATCTTAAAAACTAAAAAATAAAACAATATTGGGAAAAGCGGAACTGGAAAAGCAGAAGATGAAAGGACAAAAAAGCCCCTCCGCCCTTTTCTAAGCGGCGTGACACGTGTTGGGCCAGGAAGCGTTCACACCGTTCTCACACTTTTGAGCGTTTTCTCCTGATCCTGTTTCTATATATATATATATATATATATATATAATATGAAATGTAGTTTGCATTTTAATCCATTATGTACAATGGTAAAAAAAATTGTAATGCACATATGTATTATAAAAAAAGTATTTAAATATG
Source organism: Helianthus annuus (assembly GCF_002127325.2). Lineage (NCBI taxonomy): Eukaryota > Viridiplantae > Streptophyta > Magnoliopsida > Asterales > Asteraceae > Helianthus > Helianthus annuus. The sequence goes on from NC_035446.2 coordinate 17,944,797, forward strand.
TGCAATACACACATGGTATATAATTTAAAACGTTACATACATGAAAGATACAACCAAAAACATATAGTGTATGACAATCAATATAACAAAACTCGGTTAGGTATCATAAATATGATGTAATGTTGAATACCGAACGAAGCACTACGTATATGTAATACAAAAAACCATATTTAGTTATAAAAACATCATTTTGCACATGTGTAATAATAAACTATCGTACACATGTCTAATATAAAATGAAAGCAGGTATCGTACATATGATGTAATGTTGAATACATAACGAAGCACTACGTAAATGTAATACAAAAAAACCATATTTAGTTATAAAAAAAAACATCTTTTTGCTCATGTGTAATAATAAACTATCATACACATGTGTAATATAAAACTAAATCGAAAACAGGTATCATACATATGATGTAATGTCGAATACAGAATGAAGCACTACGTATATGTAATACAAAAAAACCATATTTAGTTATAAAAAAAACATCATTTTGCACATGTGTAATAATAAACTATCATACACATGTGTAATATAAAATGAAAACATGTATCATTGATGTAATGTTGAATACAGAACGAAGCACTACGTAATGTAATACAAAAAAAACCATATTTAGTTATAAAAAACATCTTTTTGTACATTTGTAATAATAAACTATCATACACATGTGTAATATAAAACTAAATCGAAGACATGTATCATACATATGATGTAATGTTGAATACAGAACGAAACACTACATATATGTAATACAAAAAACCATATTTAGTTATAAAAAACATCATTTTGCACATGTGTAATAATAAACTATCATACACATATGTAATATAAAACGGGGTAAATTACACTTTTCGTCCTTTATGTTTGTACCTGATTGCAACGGATAGCCTTTAACTTCAATAATTACAGTCACAATCCTTTATTTGCAAAACTCATTACATTCTACGTCCTTTGCCCCTAACTAAGTTAAAATTTTCAGTTAAGTATAATGCACATTAGGACAATTTAGTCATTTTACGCATTAAAAAAATATATTATAAAAACAATCCCTCATTTTTAACGCCCACCACCACCACACAACTGTCAAATCCATCACCCCACCATCTATCCCTCTTATCCCAACACTACTGCCATCTCAACACCTCCGTGAAAATCCACCAGTACCATCACAAACTAACCACTCTGACCACCACCCCATTGTCACCAGCCACCACCATCTATCTCCGGCGATCCATCCAACAACAACAAATGTGGACTTCCAATCGCACCGATGGAGATAATAACTTCTCCGCCGTTTCTCACCGTCGCATAGTGATAATCACGTTTTTCATCGAGTTAGCGTTTTCAGAACCGCTGAATAAGATCCGTTCAACGGTTGCATATACAGCGACTTTAATACTGCTTTCTATAGTTTCGTTTAACAGATCTGCAGCGCTGAAGCGGTGGCCGGAGCTGTTGAACGTAGATCCGTCGATTTTATTGCCGTAACTGTGTTGTAAAGTGTAACCGTTGAACGACCGTACACCGGATTGTAACAAACCATCACGAAACGCAAGTTGCCACGACTGTAACTCCGGTTGAAACACGATTAGGTTTTCGATCCATTGATACGACCGTTCGATCAGATCTAGATCCCAATATCGATGCTGGAACGACTGTAGAATTCGTCATCGGCACGGCTGTAGAATCCGGCGTTGATGGTACTGCCGCCAACGATGATGTAGTCAAATGAGAGATTTACATAAATGAAGTGAAATTAGAGAGAGAGTATGCTTACTTTGAGATAAGTTGCCTGAAATTAGAGAGAAGATGATGATTGACACCATTAATGGTGGAAATTAAAGAAATACCTCTGGATGACAAAGTTGTGTGATTCAACAGGACAAAGTTGGTCTAGGAGTTGAGGATTGAAGGGAGGTAGGAAATGGGAGAAGATGATGGGTATATGATTTTTTTTTGTTTTATTTATTACACATCTAAATAAAATTATGAATTGACCAGAATACCCTTAACAGAATAAACTTAACTGAAAATTTTAAACTGGTTAGTGCTAAAGGACGTAGAGTGTAATGGGTTTTACAAATAAAGGATTGTGACTGTAATTATTGAAGTTAAAGGCTAACAGTTGCAATCCGGAACAAACATAAAGGACGAAAAGTGTAATTTACCCTATAAAACGAAAACAGGTATCATACATATGATGTAATGTTGAATACAGAACGAAGCACTACGTATATGTGATACAAAAAACCATATTTAGTTATAAAAAATATCATTTTGAACATGTGTAATAATAAACAATCATACACATGTGTAATATAAAACTAAATCGAAAACAGGTATCATGCATATGATGTAATGTTGAATACATAACGAAGCACTACGTATATGTAATACAAAAAACTATATTTAGTTATTAAAAAAATCTTTTTGCACATGTGTAATATTAAACTATCATACACATGTATAATAAAAAACTAAATCGAAAACAGAAAGTATATTTTGCATTTATGCTATATAAAGTCATTATGCATGTAGCATCCATACATAACATAAAGCAGAATTATCAACATAGGTACGAGGTCTAAAACACAATTATTATTGTAAGTACGTACAATGACTAAAACATAGAAAACAGAAAATGTATGTAAACGTAATTCATAATGGCCAGCAGATTAACAACCAACGCTAACTTAACGACCAGAACCGGATACGGCTGCAACCTCTTTAGCAGCAGCTGCTGCCGCCTCTTTAGCAGCTTGCACTTTCGCACAGTTACGTTTATCATGATCATACACATACTTGTTACATCGATGACACAAATGCGGGTTCTTTTTGTGGTTCTCTACAGTTTTCTCTCCCGGACCAATTAGCCGCTTGTTGGTGCCACACTTTTTATTCCTGATGCCTTGTAGTGGATGAATAGTAACTTCAACGTTTTCGGGCTGCCCGATGATATCACTTATAACCGCACTCTTATTATTACAATCCGGTTCAGATGGAAACTCCTTGTATATGATATCTCTGATCTCTCTTATTTGTGTAGATAGTGCAGACAGTTTGTCAGGTTTAAGTCTCAAACGGATAGTACACTGACCAATCAAATCAAATATCTCGTTCCTTATTACAGACTCTGTGTCATTGTCAGCTGCATATCTATTTGAAATAGCATGAACCCTGTTTGGAAGCACATCCCTATCCCACCGGCTGGACTGATATTTATCAGGAATCTTATCAATCTGGTTGAACCCGAAGACACAAAAAACATGCCTACACAAGTATCCGTTACAAGTGAAACACATACACATACAAGAAACTGTGTTATCACGCACATCAAGTTCAACCTACACGTAAAAATAACGATGGTCAGATTAATTAAAAAATGTATATTTAAAATGTTAAATCAACAAACAGTTAAAAAAGTGTTTGGTTGGATTGAATACACATGTGCAACATATACTTACGGTTATTATGCACATGTGTAATGCATTATGGTAATGTTAACACATATTACACATACATTGGTAGTTAATATTATAAATTAGTCGGAATAAATCAGAATTCATCATAAAAAAACATAAAAAAAGAAAGAATGTTGGTACCTTATATTCATTGACAATCTTGAAACTCTTGTTCGTATGTGCAATAGTATAGAACTTAATACCATCAAGTTCCTCGCATCTAATTATAAAACAGTGTGTCAATCCTTTGTAAATCTCCTTCTGCACTTCTAGGAATATTGTACGAATGTATATATCAAAGGCATGCATCTCTATAGGAATCTTGTTAGGCATAAACAGCGTTGTCGTGTTACTGTCAAACTCTGCTTGGCGCTGCTTCTGATGCTGACCATCGATTGCTGTATCAAAACACATCATGAACTACACCAAAGTATTGGTTCCACCAGAATGTACTTTAAACAGCGCGTTCGAGCTCTCGCATCTAGACGTTGTTTTCATCAAACAACACATAGGTACCTCTCGAAAATAGCAAGGGGCCCATTGATCACGAATGGAAAACATTTCGTTCAACCAGTTATTATCACTCAACTCTAAGCCGTTCATAAGTATCTGCCATCTTTCTTCAAATTCTGCCGGTGTGATAAACATATTCCATACCAATTTGTGTATCGATTTACGTAGATCAGCATTTGATGATGAGTCACCCGTTATCTATAAATTATCAAAAACAGTTTAGCACAATTAGCATATATAAAATGCAAATTTATATTATAATATGAAGTATTGTGTAATGGTATATAAACAGTAACAAAAAAATAGCAGTACATATATGAATGTGATTATACCTTAGCAGGTATCTTTTTAACAATGTGCCACATGCACAACCGATGTATCGACTTGTCAAACACAGCAGCAATAGCCTATTTCATGGATGCGTCTTGATCAGTTAAGCTTAACAAAGGTTGTTTTTTATGAGCTTTGAGGAACATTTTAAGTAACCATATGTAAGACTCGATAGTTTCGTCATATAGAAGTCCTGCCCAAATGTCACACATTTTTTATGATGGTCTACACCCGTAAAAGGCAAGAAGATCATTTTATACATGTTAAAAAAACAGGAAACACGTCATAATATACATATGATAATGCAGGTTGTATTACACAGTGAAAAACATTAGATACTGTATATACATTAAATCAGTGTTACACATGTGTTATATAACATATTGAATATAATAATAAAAAAACTTACAGGTTTGTATGATATGTTGCATCAATACCTAGAACGTCACCAAACGCCTCGTAGTTACATTTCGACACATCATCAGCCCAAAACATTGACCTTAACTCGTTTCCAACTACCGTAAACTCAAAGAAGAAGTTGGGCAAATTCGATTTACGAGCATTCATTGTATCGACAATCATCTGTGCGTCTCGTTCACCAATGAAAAGCCGTTTATCCCTAGCAGCATTTTTGTAGTCTGTTTTAGTACCACGAACATTCTGGTGGCCACCTTTCAATGAACATTGTAGCCTATGTGCAACAGTTGCACCAATTTTATTTAGGCTTAGCTTGTGAATGAATTGTTGATCAAAGAAATCGAGCTTCCTTCTTTTTTTCGTGAATTTCATGTTGTCTGTATCGACAAGAGAATGGTTGTGCTCTTCGACGAATCTGTTAGGAAACTTTATTTGTAAGTATTGAAGAAAATCACAATCAACTAGATCTATGAAGAGATAACAGTCCTAAAGATCAAAGCAAGAAGAAGAAGATCAGATAGGACAACTGAAATGCACAACATCTACTTCAAAGAATCACAAGTTGATCAAGAGCTGATTTGGATTATCAGAGAAGGTCATTTCTGATGGATCCGATGATATTTCTGATGAAATATCATCAGTTTCTGACGATTCTGATCATCAGATTTTCTGATGATTTATTCACCAGAATTTCTGATGAAGTGGTTTATCAGAAATTCTGATGAATACCCCACTTGTCTAAAACTCAGCTATATCCTGCTACAATGGCCGAAGCAACTTAACATTATTGGATATCATGATTACAAAGGGAACTTGAATGTTGGATTCAATGAATATATCAAATTACTACTTTTTGCAGGACTTATTGCATGAATAAACTATTGTTTATTCATGTACCCTGCCTTCTATAGATAGAAGGCTCAACCGGCAGAAGACAATTGAGTTTTGAAGCTTAACATTCATACATACTACATAAACTCCATTGCCCTCTCACCCACAGAATTCAAGATTTATTTGTATTAGATAATAATCTTACAATCACCTTGTAAACTATTTTGTTTCAAAGTGATATAAACTTGATAATTCTGTAGGTCTTGTTTCTGAAAGTCTGATTTCCTTTTCCGCACATCTTTTTCACATCTACTGAAATCACTTGCCATATTACGTGAAAAGAAGTCGTTTAGGCCATACTGGGTCCAACAATTGGTATTAGAGCAGATTGAATAAACTATTTTCAAACGATCAATCGCTCATCTTCTTTTCTCTAAATATGGCCAGCTTTCAATCCTGGAATAATGCTTTTAATATTGGTTCTATGTCCAAACCTCCGACTCTGGTCAGAGAGGAATACCCCCAATGGAAAATCAGGATGGTCAATTTCTCAATGGTCATGACCGAGCTTTGTTTCAATCCATTGAAAGGGCTCCATATGTACCAATAACTGAAATACCAGCAATTCCAGCAACTGACCAATCACCAGGAATCTCTGCCTCCCGTGCTCCCAAAAGTGAAATAAACTGGAGCGCGAAAGACAAGGAACTGGTGGCTGGGTATGAAAGGGCAAAGTCACTCTTAATAATGGCAATCCCCAATGACATATTTTCACAAGTTGATGCATGTGCATCAGCTAAGGAAATATGGGATCAGTTGGAAAATCTTTGTGAAGGAGGAGAAAGGATGAGAAGAAATAAGAGAACAAATAATGTTTCCTCATATGAGAGGTTTAAAAGTTTACCCAATGAAAGATTAAATGATACATATCAAAGATTTACAAAACTTTTAAACGAGCTAAAGAAATTTGGTATAACAAAGTCAAATGATGAAAGAAACATAAAATTTCTTGATGCTTTACCTAGAGAATGGAGAAGTCTAACCATGACTTTGTCCTCAACCTTAGAACTAGGAAACATGAATCTTCATGACTTATACAGCATCTTGATCCCCAGAGAGGAAGAAATATTTGAAGAAACCATTCAAAGAGGGGGATCTTTAGCTCTTATCTCAAACTCACAAAGAACAACACTTACCAATGATCCACAACCATCAAACAGCCAAAGCTTTGAAATTTCTGATACTTCATCAGATTTTCAGCTTTTGCTGAAGCAATAACACTGCTCACCAAAACATTTGAGTAGAGGTTGAGGGGAGGAGGCCAGAGATACTAGAGAAGTGACAGAGGGAGGATGGATGGAAGATCTAAGGAAGAGAGTAGATCTAAGGATAAGGGGAAGGCTGAGGTTGTGTGTTACAAGTGCAAGCAAAGAGGTCATTATGCATCAGAATGCAAGACCAAAAAGCTGAAAGATGTTGCTTATTATGAGAAGAAGCTGGAAGAAGCTAAGGAGCAGCAGCAAGTCAGCTTAATTGCTAGGACAGATACATGGCTATCTGATGACTCTTCTGATGAAGAAGAAGAAGAAATGGCCAACTTCTGCCTTATGGCACTTTCTGATGACATACCAGAAATTTCAAGACAACAGGTAAATTTAGACAATCTTGATCTTGAACACAAGCTAAATGAGCTCATGTTAGATTTTCTAAATCTGCAAGTTAAACATGTGACAACCCGAACTTTCCAGATTAGTATCTTTCAGTTTCTGATCCCTCAATACTTCTTCTTTACACGTCTCTCATTTTAGAATCTGATTAACGTTGTAACACTTAAGGTGCTTTTAGTGTATTGCTTAATGTGGGATGTAAGTGGGCTTCGTAGGTGTCTAGTAGACTGGGCCGCACCTACCGCTATAACACTTGGGCTGCCATCATTCTTTTATTTACATTGGGCCACTATCTAATCCCTTTTGACTTGTGTACTCGGCCCAAATTTATGGTATACCAAAACATGAATTAAGTGGGCTCGGCCCACTCCATACTGATTGTGTATGGGATTAGTTCCATGCATATTGTATAATTTAGCACATGATAGGTCAAACCCTAATATCTTCACTCCTTTCCCCTTTGCAACGGCAGTGGACGCAAACCTCTTTCCCCTCGCAACCTACTGTGTTCGTTCACTATTCGTCTTGGGTTAGTGATTCATCTTTTGATCTAGTCCTATGAGACTGTGTTTGATGATTTGTATGATCTTATGATATGTATTGCAAACTTGGATAGAATTGTGAAAGTATGATTCGATGATGGTTTATTGGATTTATGGGCCTTAAAATATAGTAGGATAGATCACGATCTCAGTTGGGTTATCATAGGGTCATATATATAACGCTAGTTCATTAACTTGATCCCTATTCATGTACTTGTTGGTGCTGATTAGATAATGTTAATAGCAATCATAATATGTTACATAATTGTGATTTTAAGCAATCTGGTTGCTACTGTTGATGATGTTGGGCTGTGTATTTTGATTAAGGGATGGGTTAGGTTGTACTAACTATGATAAATTCTAGGTTGATGATTAGCATGTGTGCGAACCAATAAAACCCATATGATGTTCGGCCGAGATCGGAATCGTATGATGTTAGGAAGTTGCTTGATAATTGGATCATGTTATTAATGTGGCTAACAATGAATAACTGAAAGGAAACAATGGGTAAACATAGACGTGAAACAGGATCGAATGACTTATATAATGTAAATGGTAATGGGCTTAAATTGTTTGACAGTGGGGTTGATGATCACGAGATTTGGATGTTGATAATCTATGGGTTGGTTTTAATATTACTAGCAAGTGGCATATATATATGAGTAAATGGTGACCTGATTACTGATTGATGATCAAGTTACATGTTAGGTTATTTATAATTTGCATGATTTAATTGCTCTTTAGATGGCATGATTTAGTTGATATTTGATAACTGTTCTTAACATTGAAAACATGATTTAGGACCCTTGTTTGGGCCGAATACTTAAACAGGTGGTATATATATATACTAGATGGTTGATATTTGTTAAGTGGATGGATATGGGCTTGGGTTATACGTGAAATAATTAAGAAACAGGGACTGGGCCTCGCAAACGGTATTAAACAGAAGACTTGAGTTCGATGGGTAAACTGGAAAATGGGCTGATGGTTGGGGGCCATGCGGCTGGAAGAGGGGGTTCCCGGGTGGGCCTGGTGTCATCTGGGCATGTCTGACCATAGGGCCACACGCCTCAATAGGCGACACACTATGTTGGGCTGAGCCCCTTTTAATTAGTTGGGTCGCACATAATCAGACATGCCGTAATGGACTACCAAGTAGTGTTAGCTTAATACACTTGTGATACGAAATTTCTTGTGGCTCAAATTGCTTAATGTGTAATGTGTGAACTTGTATGTAAACCGAACTGCTTGATTGTGCCATTAGGAAATACAAACTTATGACGTGAGTGTGTTTATGGTTTGAACACTTGCTGTGATAGTAGTAATGATTTGTGTTGTACTTGTTTGCTACTGGTGTAGTACGTGACAACCTACGTGGTGCAATGTGAATATAAACTGATCCTTGTTGGTACACAATGGTAGGACGTGTTTGATCGACTATTTAGCAAGTAACTAACTTTACCGAGCAAATCACAGGTGAGTTCATCTCTCTTGAGCATGCGTCCCGGTGGTTGGGACAGTCAGTGGGTATCCCGCGAGGGATAAGTCTTTTGGGTAAAAACGGGAATGTTGGATAATATACTCATCCTATCACCTTTAAAGTCCCTCCGTGTTGTTTGGTTACTGGGAAGGTAACATGGTATTAGTTAGTAGCGCTACTTAGGTTTGCCAACCTCACCCGTACCTGGGAGGACGGGTGTTGAACTAATGACCTAGTCATGACCAATGCTTTGATAGGAGCATTGGAGAAAGGGCAAAATAATCAGAAGCCGTCTTGTATTCGGGGTATTATCAACATTATTTTCGGAATTCAATTCAATGGATTAACTAAACACTTGGTAATCAATGTTTTCGTAAAACTATGAACTCACCAGCGTTGTCTGATACACTTGTTGCATGCTCGCAGGTCGTTAGATATCTTGGATTTGGGAACTTGCTGTCTGGAGTAGCTGGAGTGGTCATGGGTCGACTGGAAGGATTTAAGTGATTGATTTCTTGATACTATACTTTGGTTTTGAAACAGTTTAACTTGGTTTAATATTTGCTTCCGCTGAACATATTGGTTTTCATTTAAACTTGTTAATGATTGAGAACGTTATTTAGAAACTTGTATAGGTTCAATGTGATTAGTGGCTCATTGTTGGTACGTCACACGCCTAACAGGGACACTCCCTAGGTGGTATTTTGGGGGTGTGACAGTTTGGTATCAGAGCCACTGGTTATAGTGAACTTGGTTTTAAAAATGTTTTTATAAAACCAGACTATAACCTAACAGTTCTGAAAACGGGAATACGACCATGACACTCAGCTCCAGATTGCAAGGTTCGTCTTTCTCACTTGATGCATACATTACATGACTAGTGTACACCTGTTTATGATGTAGCATACGGACACACACTCGTCACTATAGCATAATTACATGAACTGCTTGTTTACATTATGATGTGTTGTTAGGGTGTCGTAGCCCTGGGATTCTTATAACCTTGATGTTTTTACAGCCCCTGCTTGATATCTGAGTTTGAAGGACCATTCGACATGAGTTAGGAGGAGCTGAGATGAGCATGCAAATCACAATATTATTGTGGGTGCACACATAATAATAATGTGGGGTGCATGTGAGTCCCAGTGAGGCTTAACAAGTGGAAAAGGGGTTCCGTTCCGTTATTTGATCGATGTGAAATACAACAGTTTATAGGAGTCGTGGTAGTGATTGTCTCCTACTTGAACGTGATCTTTTCACTCCTCCCTGAATCCTTTCGAACCTCGATACTATCGAGTAGTACCTGAACACCCATCCGAACACCTAGCGAACTGTGTAGAATGTTAGGTGCTTGTACGAACATCCTTGAGTTGAATGTTGCAACAACAATGATTGGTCTATACCTTTCTCACCATTCTTCGTCTGCTAGAACATAACGTATTGACGTCTTCAATCCCGAAGTGCGACCACTTCTTCAACACCCTCGCAACATACCGTGTATTACTCCATTAACTTGCAAGAACGATGGACAAGAGAGTAAACGTAGTACTTTACCGACTTCAGCATTTGAACGACCCTAATTACCGACAACGAACATCAACGATTTGGCTCCAATCGAATCCTTAACCCCAGCCAGCGACTCATGGGAGTCGACTCTAACGAACCAATCGGGACAAAATCGATGACGATTGACTGTAAAGCGGACTGTGTAACCGCCCGCACCATGAGTAGTGCCTTAGGGCGTGGCACGGAATGCGAAAGGATGGACCTTGTTGGTGAAAGGACGCAGGACACCGTTACAGGCAACAATATTAGAGGCAACACTCGCGACAACATCAAGGTACTCGTGAACGTAGCTTACGGTATGGAAACGAAGGTGACCTCGACAAGGATTGACTGTGTTAAGTCAAGGTGACGACCACCAAGGGAGCGACGGCAGCACTGGAAATTCTCGTGACGAAAAGAACACTGGAAATGAAGCTCATGGAAGGACATTTAGCATTGGCGTAGGCAACGCCGGGCATTATAGCAACATGGAAGCTTGTGAGGGTAACTAATCGCTTCATCTTTATTCTGTTTAACCTTGATACATCTTGAAACCGAACCTGTTGTGAAATCGGCTGATGGCAAGGCAACTGAAACCTCATATGTTCGCTGGGATGCAATCTCTACCATGTGGGACAAGTGTTCGACATTTACCCTTGATGGTTTTGTTGGAATAGTTAGTGCGGATCGGTTATCCAGATGTTGAGCATATATACCTTGTGAGAAGAAAAATTTTGCGTATCCCTCTCCCTAGTGGAGAACCGTTATTTGTTCGAAAGCGTCAGAGTGGTGCAAAGGTTAGCGCCATTTAAGTTGCGAAGGCCGGAAGAGTCCACGAGGAGATTACCCCGCTATGTTAGCACCAATTTCTGATGATAAGACTAAGGAAAATAGGATCGGGGATCCACCAACTGCTCGTGACTTCTCTCAGTATACTACTCGAGGGACTTTCAGGTTTGATTCCACAACTGTTAGTCAGAATCTCAGTTGACCTCGCACCAGAGGCAACCCTGATTGTCCGTACTCCTCGCCGTTTTTTTTACCAGGAGGGTCGCAAGAACTGTCAAATCAACTACGTGAACTGTTGGACAAGAGTTTTGTTGGACCTAGTTCTTTGCTTTAGGGGAGCCCCTGTTATTTTAAGGAAGATGGGACTTTTCATATGTGTACTGGCTATTGGGAACTTATCAAGGTGACTCATCTAGAACCATTTGTCTCGATCATGTATTGACAATTCGTTGACCAGTTGCAAGGGTCAAGCTCTTATTTGAAGATTGATTAACGACGAACTAACATCAGATGGGAGTCCAAGGAGAGGATGTTCCTAAAACGACACATTGAACGCAATGCGGCCATTTCCAGGAGACACAGTAAGGATGGTTCCATGACCTTTTGGGATAAACAACACACCAGCAGCTTTAGGGATCACATGAATCGCCCGTGTCTGTTGAGGACGTACTGAATCATTTCCAGGAGAAAGGAACAGCATGGACGACATTTGCATTCTATCTTAGAGCTCCCAAGGGAGGGGCCACTACACGGGAAGTCTCGTTAGGAGCAACCTCTGGATTCGAGAGGTACCTACTCTTCTTGGTTGCGTAGCCAACGAAGAGGGAATGCACGTGGATCTCGTTCATACCCATTCTATTAGAAACTGATCGACACTAAAGATCCCTTTGGGGGTACGGCATACCCTTGGTTCGCAAGATACTATCGCAGATTCATCGCAAGATTTTCAAGATTGTGTAGCTCCAACCTCTTTAACACAGCAGAGTGTTGTATACCCGTGGGAGACAGAACACGAGAACATCTCTTCCAGATTTTGAAACTCAACACTGCAATGTACTGAGTATTGTTTTTACCCGAGGATACGGGTGATCTAGTGGTGTACCATGACGGTTCCAACCAGAGTTCCAGTTGCACGCCGACGCAACACGAAGAAAGTAATGATCTACTCGGTGAATTTACAAGAAGATTTGCACGCGTCACAACCTACGGTGGAAGTTGTAGTCTTGGATTTAAACTGGAGGCATTACTTGGACGGTACCAAATGTACTACTTAGACCGATCACAAGGGTCTCCCGCGTACCTTCGTTGAAGAGCTAAACGTGTAATAGCATCGCTGGATGGAACTTTTAAATGATTGCGACAGTGAAACCTGAACGTGTGCAAGTCTTGCAACCCACTATCGACTCTAACCTACCTGATCAGACTCGCTCCATCCAAATTGTAGAACTAAAGAAAGGGAATTTTCAAAGTTGAACCTATATGGAGCATGAAGAAGCAACTTTTGGCAAGTCGGACGATATTCACTACTTCATGGAACGAATATGGATCCCACTATACGGCAACCGTAGGGAACTTGTGTTGAGCGAAGTACACCAGCCTTGATATTCTAGTCGTCTGGGTTTTGATAGGAGATACTAGGATCTATAAATCATGTACTGGTGACCGGGCAAGAAGTCCCACGTAGCAATGTATATGAACGATGTTGACTTGTGCGAAAGTCAAGGTAGAATATTAGAAACCTTCTGGTTTGTGTCAGCAACCGGAAACACCCATATGGAAATAAGAACAGACTGCCATGGGTATTGGCACTAGCCTACTTAAAACTAAAAACGGAAACCATATCACCTGGGTGATCGTTGATTGTCTCATGTAACCAGTACACCCCCTCTTTTCAATCTAGGAGACTGATCAGTTTTCACAACTTGCGAACATTCCTCTGAGAGAGGCGACTATTTAGGCACGAGGAGCCAACTCCCGTATTCCTGAATTTTATCCATACCTGATTTATGACAGCCACTACGCAACACTCTTGGCACACGTTTAGACATGAGCATTACTTATGAGGCAGATGGCCAGGGTAAACGAACCCATTCCCCCCTGATACTTAAAGACATGCTGCGAGTATGTGTGTGATTGACTTAGTGAGAACTGGAAGGACACATACCTTTGGCCGAGTGCTGCCATAGCAGTTATTATTCTAGTATTTAGACAGCTCTGTTTGGGGCATCGTCTGGATGATCCTGCCAATTTTCTTGTTGGATTAAGGTGGGTGACAACCTAATCACGGGTCCAGGATTCATACTCGAAACTCTTGGGAAGATTGCTTGGATCGGAAATTGTTGGGCGACAACGTGCGACTGTCAGAAAAGTTGATAGGCTTAGGAAGCACTGGGAGTTCGCTGTAGGTGATTGTATTATGTTGAAAGTCTCACCCTGGGAAGGTGTAGCACGTTGGGAAGCGTGGCAAGCATAATTTACGTTACGATGAGTCAATCGAAATTCTGGAAAGAATTGGACACGTCGCCTACAAACTCGAGTTACCCGACGAATTGGATAACGTGTATGATATCCTCTATGTCTCGAATCTAAGTCATTGTTTGTTCAATAAAACACTTGTGATATCCTTGTTGGGGAACCCATTGTTAACACAATCGAATTTAAATCATAGGAGTTCGTTGGAACTCAAGATGTGGACTGAAGTTCACGTGGGAATGCAAAGGTTTGATAAAGCTCTGGTATCCTCGATTGTTCAACGGTTTAAGCATCTCCTGATGTCACTAGCGAATTTCGGGACGAAATTCTCTTTCAAGTTGGGGATGATGTGGTACCCGCGGAAATTCCACAGTCATCCTGAGTTAACATCTGACTGTTTTGGGTTACTTATCAAATTTCGGGACGAAATTTCTTTCAAGTTGGGGATGATGTGACAACCCGAACTTTCCAGATTAGTATCTTTCAGTTTCTGATCCCTCAATACTTCTTCTTTACACGTCTCTCATTTTAGAATCTGATTAACGTTGTAACACTTAAGGTGCTTTTAGTGTATCGCTTAACGTGGGATGTAAGTGGGCTTCGTAGGTGTCTAGTAGACTGGGCCGCACCTACCGCTATAACACTTGGGCTGCCATCATTCTTTTATTTACATTGGGCCACTATCTAATCCCTTTTGACTTGTGTACTCGGCCCAAATTTATGGTATACCAAAACATGAAATAAGTGGGCTCGGCCCACTCCATACCGATTGTGTATGGGATTAGTTCCATGCATATTGTATAATTTAGCACATGATAGGTCAAACCCTAATATCTTCACTCCTTTCCCCTTTGCAACGGCAGTGGACGCAAACCTCTTTCCCCTCGCAACCTACTGTGTTCGTTCACTATTCGTCTTGGGTTAGTGATTCATCTTTTGATCTAGTCCTATGAGACTGTGTTTGATGATTTGTATGATCTTATGATATGTATTGCAAACTTGGATAGAATTGTGAAAGTATGATTCGATGATGGTTTATTGGATTTATGGGCCTTAAAATATAGTAGGATAGATCACGATCTCAGTTGGGTTATCATAGGGTCATATATATAACGCTAGTTCATTAACTTGATCCCTATTCATGTACTTGTTGGTGCTGATTAGATAATGTTAATAGCAATCATAATATGTTACATAATTGTGATTTTAAGCAATCTGGTTGCTACTGTTGATGATGTTGGGCTGTGTATTTTGATTAAGGGATGGGTTAGGTTGTACTAACTATGATAAATTCTAGGTTGATGATTAGCATGTGTGCGAACCAATAAAACCCATATGATGTTCGGCCGAGATCGGAATCGTATGATGTTAGGAAGTTGCTTGATAATTGGATCATGCTATTAATGTGGCTAACAATGAATAACTGAAAGGAAACAATGGGTAAACATAGACGTGAAACAGGATCGAATGACTTATATAATGTAAATGGTAATGGGCTTAAATTGTTTGACAGTGGGGTTGATGATCACGAGATTTGGATGTTGATAATCTATGGGTTGGTTTTAATATTACTAGCAAGTGGCATATATATATGAGTAAATGGTGACCTGATTACTGATTGATGATCAAGTTACATGTTAGGTTATATATAATTTGCATGATTTAATTGCTCTTTAGATGGCATGATTTAGTTGATATTTGATAACTGTTCTTAACATTGAAAACATGATTTAGGACCCTTGTTTGGGCCGAATACTTAAACAGGTGGTATATATATATACTAGATGGTTGATATTTGTTAAATGGATGGATATGGGCTTGGGTTATACGTGAAATAATTAAGAAACAGGGACTGGGCCTCGCAAACGGTATTAAACAGAAGACTTGAGTTCGATGGGTAAACTGGAAAATGGGCTGATGGTTGGGGCCATGCGGCTGGAAGAGGGGGTTCCCGGGTGGGCCTGGTGTCATCTGGGCCTGTCTGACCATAGGGCCACACGCCTCAATAGGCGACACACTATGTTGGGCTGAGCCCCTTTTAATTAGTTGGGCCGCACATAATCAGACATGCCGTAATGGACTACCAAGTAGTGTTAGCTTAATACACTTGTGATACGAAATTTCTTGTGGCTCAAATTGCTTAATGTGTAATGTGTGAACTTGTATGTAAACCGAACTGCTTGATTGTGCCATTAGGAAATACAAACTTATGACGTGAGTGTGTTTATGGTTTGAACACTTGCTGTGATAGTAGTAATGATTTGTGTTGTACTTGTTTGCTACTGGTGTAGTACGTGACAACCTACGTGGTGCAATGTGAATATAAACTGATCCTTGTTGGTACACAATGGTAGGACGTGTTTGATCGACTATTTAGCAAGTAACTAACTTTACCGAGCAAATCACAGGTGAGTTCATCTCTCTTGAGCATGCGTCCCGGTGGTTGGGACAGTCAGTGGGTATCCCGCGAGGGATAAGTCTTTTGGGTAAAAACGGGGATGTTGGATAATATACTCATCCTATCACCTTTAAAGTCCATCCGTGTTGTTTGGTTACTGGGAAGGTAACATGGTATTAGTTAGTAGTGCTACTTAGGTTTGGCAACCTCACCCCGTACCTGGGAGGACGGGTGTTGAACTAATGACCTAGTCATGACCAATGCTTTGATAGGAGCATTGGAGAAAGGGCAAAATAATCAGAAGCCGTCTTGTATTCGGGGTATTATCAACATTATTTTCGGAATTCAATTCAATGGATTAACTAAACACTTGGTAATCAATGTTTTCGTAAAACTATGAACTCACCAGCGTTGTCTGATACACTTGTTGCATGCTCGCAGGTCGTTAGATATCTTGGATTTGGGAACTTGCTGTCTGGAGTAGCTGGAGTGGTCATGGGTCGACTGGAAGGATTTAAGTGATTGATTTCTTGATACTATACTTTGGTTTTGAAACAGTTTAACTTGGTTTAATATTTGCTTCCGCTGAACATATTGGTTTTCATTTAAACTTGTTAATGATTGAGAACGTTATTTAGAAACTTGTATAGGTTCAATGTGATTAGTGGCTCATTGTTGGTACGTCACACGCCTAACAGGGACACTCCCTAGGTGGTATTTTGGGGGTGTGACAAAACATCAATCAGATAGTAAAAAATCTGATGAGTTGCAAAGGACCATGAACAAAATCATCCTTGAAAACCAATTACTAATAGAAGAAAGTTTAGATCAAAGAGCTAAAATTGAGTTCTATGAAAATGAAAGAAAAGATCCTTACAAGAAAATAAATGATAAAGAAATTAATGTAAGAGGTTTTCAACAAGCCAAAGAATTCATAAACATCATTGAGTCCACACCAAAGAACAAAGGAGAGGGTTTAGGATATGTAAAGACAAGAGAAAGTAAACCCACTGTCTTTGTAAAAGCAACTCAACAGATTTCTGATAAATTTTCATCAGAATCTGATTCTGAAACTTGTAAGTCAACCTGTTCTGAATACTCTTTTGATAAACCCAACTTTGAACCAAAAAGAAGTGAATGCACACAAGAGTCTGTAAAAATTCTAGAAGCAGTTCACTCATTTTACAAAATTATCCCATTATTCCATCACAAGAAAGAATATCAGAAAATTCTGATAAATCTTGTATGTGTGTTGACATACTGAAGCTTGTTCAACACCATCTCCAAAAGAAAAATGTGAAATCTGTTTATGGCTCAGCATATAACAGAATTTCTGATGAAAAAACAACAAAAGAAAATAATCTGTTTAAAATCTCATCAGAAAGAGTACCCAAGCAAGCCTGGGTACCAAAAACCCTCTAATCATTCCATTTCAGGACCATCATGTGCAGCAGATCTGGTACTGCGATTCAGGAAGCTCCAAGCACATGACTGGGGACAGGAGCTTACTCAGCAACTTTGTTTCAAAGATGGGTAAAATGGTAAATTTTGGAAATGGAGTGAAAGGGAGGATCATGGGATACGGATGTGTAAGGTATGGATGCTTGACCATTGAGAAAGTAGCCTATGTTGAAGGCTTAAGGTACAATCTGCTAAATCTTGGTCAATTCTGTGATAAAGGTCTTTCAAATAACCTTATTACCAGAAAAATGCTTAACAACTTGTCTCAATGATAATCAAAAGAAAAGGATTGTATATCTGATAAAGCACTAGAAAATCTGATAAATTATCCGAAAATCTGATGTATCATCAGAAAATCTGATATATCATCAGAATATCTAATAAATCATCAGAAATTATGGTACCTCATCAGAGAACATTTTGAAAAATTAGAATCATTGAATGATTATTAGAACAAGTTCATGCATGTCATCACCTTTATCTATATCTCATATTGGCAAATTCATAATCTGTATTATGTGTGTTTTTGTTTTCTTTTCTGTATTTTTTTTCTTCTTGTGTTGAAAACGTCATATGACAGAAGTTTTTCTGGGAACTCGTTAGTGGGTGTAAAGCTTTTTCTCTCCTTCATTAAATACACTGAAGTGACAATGGTAGGTAATCATGATAGATAATCTGAAAATGGCCGCCTAAATCATTTAATGCAGAGAGTTTTATCTGAGTTATTCTTTATGCCACCTGATAGAAATTTAATAACAAAGATTGTGGTAAACAAAATCTATTAGTAGGTAGATGCCATTTATGGCAAACTTTAAGTTTACTATATATGTTCACCACATTAAGCAAAGTCTGTCACCATCACATAAGGAATCACCAGAAAACTTCTTCATCTTATTCTACACACACTCACATCTTCAATCACTCACAAAAATGTTTACCATAAAAGCTAATCGTTTCCCACTTCCTCACCATCCATACCACAACCTCAAACTTAGAACCAGCTTTGAGGGTCCTCACTGGGAAGGATGCCAAACAGTGGTGAATCTACTTATGGAGAGTAATTTGAAGTATGCCCTCACAGCCAATATAATAGTCTTCCCGGAAATTCTTCAAATGTTCTGGCAAAGTGAAACTTTGTCAGACTGTGAGGATAGGGGACATATATTTATTGAAAGTGTTGTGCTCAACCAAAGAGTTCGAGTAACTGAAGATATCATCAGACCGGTTCTACAACTCAATGATAATAATGATGTTCTGATGTTCTTAAGGACTGAGATTGAAGAAACCTTGCAGCAGATGGGATACAATCCTATAAACGCACCTCGAGCAGTCAACAAAAATGGCTTCATCAAGCCATGACAATTTCTGATCACTCAAATGGGTGCATGCTTCTCAAAGAAGGTCATTAATCATCATGAAGCATCCCATAGGTTGTTGGAGACTGTTCGAGCACTCACACTAAACATTCCTTACAACTTCTCTTATTATTTAATGAAAGATTTTGCAAGTAATATGTGGTCTGGCAGGCCATTTTTTATTTATCCTCGTTTTCTGATGAGGATAATCACAAGCCAGCTAGGCTTTGGAGGAGTTCCTGCAGGTTATCTCAGAGCTGAGATGTATCTCCAACAAAACATGAATATCAGTCTGCTCAGACCTACAAATCAGAATTCTGGTTTGATGACAGATCTTTGGGCACTCCTTGAGATGGAGCATGGAGAAGGGGTAGATATTAATTAGGTTTTTCTTTGTTTAGATCTAGATTTTGTAGATATTTTGCATGATAATATGTTTATATAATATGTTTCCTATATTGCTCTATTGTCTGTCTTATGGTTTGGGAAAAAGGAAAATGGGTAAAGAAAATGAGAAACATGATCATCAGAAAACAAAAATATTTGACACAAAATTCTGAGTTTCTGATGACAGAAGATAAAATCTGGTAATCCAAACTGGTTTTCTGTTAAAACTTCAACATAGTATAAAGTTTTAAGAAAATATCAGAAAAAGCCAAAGAGAGTTGGATGCCACCAGAAAATCACATGTAAGTCTTCTGATCTTATCTCATTCCCTCTCATCTAAAAAAAAGGTGGTAGTATACCTCTATATTAATCAAAAGTATAACTTCAAAATATGCTGAAAAGGGTTACAAGTTTAGGGGGGAAACACAACCAAGAAATTTTGTTGAAAATTGTTGACTTCTGTTGACCATATCCAAAAAGGTCAACAGAAGTCAGAACAAAAGGAAATACATATTTTTAACAGAATTTATGTTGAATTTCTGATGACATCATCAGAATGGGACTTTGACTTACAAGAAAGAGAGTATGCAGATGAAGAAAGCTGATTGGACCTCTTACTAAATTGGGTCCACAAAGATGAAAAGGTGTCATATAACCGATAGTTTTCTCCAATGAAAATTCAGTTTAACACTTCGATGAAGGAATGATTGAAGAAACTACAAATTGAAAGAACAAGTTGAAAGGGCATAACCACGATTACATGATCAACCATCATTAATGTCTTGATACCCACGATCCAACAGTTACATTCTGAACCAAAACTCACGTCACATGATCTAACAGTAATAAAGACAATTAATGATCTTTTAACCACCATTACATGGCACGTTCCATATCCCCTCAACTCCATAAACCCACAATTCTCTGCTAAAACCCTTACTATATTACTCACACTTAGCAGAAATTCAAAGATCACACACCTTCTTCACAAAAACTTCAAACCAAAACATCCCCTGTTCCTCACTCAAAATCCAAAAATCCCTAAATTTCAAACCCTAATTCACAAAATTCAACAATGGCAGAAGTAAACTTCAACATCCCAATTGTTCAACATGAAGTACCTTTTGTTGAAGATACAGAATTTCTACCAATGAAAGAAAACAATCTGCTGATCAATACAGAGCACTAACAAAAGGAAGAGAAGTACCAGAAAAGCTACTACAGCAATTTTTTCACACTTTTAATGAAGTTGAGGAAAATCAGGTCTCTGCTCATGTATGGGGAAATGTTTTTGTAACATTAACCCCTGTGAGGGAAAGAGAATGGCTTGAACTACCTATTCTTGATAATAACATTGAAGCACCAAGCAGAGAAGAATTAATAAGCTTAATCATTGAGCTTGGTTACAAGAAAAAGGATATCAACAAAATTGGAGCAATTAGAAGAAATGAAATGCCAGCCATCTGGCAAGTGATGATGGAAGTGCTAAACAAATGTCTCACCTCAAAGATAGGAGGAACTGATCAAGTCAGTCAAGCTATTCTGACAATCATGTATGGACTCATAACTGGGTTCAAAATTGATTATGGGTCAGAAATTTTCAACCTACTCAAAAGGTCAATCATCACTAGAAATGGAAGAATAACCTCACATCTGCCATATCCAAGGTTAATCTCTATTTTTATTTGTAACATTTGTGCTTGTAATCATGGTGAACAGTTCTATTATCAATAAAACAATGTTATTTGATCCTAATGTTTGTTTGGTTGTGTTTTACATTTTTCATGTTCTGACTTTTGTTCAAATTCAAACTCTACATCGCTTTCTGGAGAGTTATACGCTAACTGGTGCTTAAACGTACTCAGTTTAACGCGACAAATACTCCGGAACATCAACATATACTCAACATACCTTAAATAACCTTTACATAACTTAGAAATAAGTTTTGAAGGCATTGGTATAGCAAAAACAAGTTAATTCGCTTACAGGGACTAAACTTGACAAACTACGAAAGTATGCCAATTTGAACTGTAACGAACATTCCGGAACATGTCCATAAGTTGAACATACCATAAATATCCTTTACATAGCTTAGAAATAGGCTTTGAGGGGTTTGGTATGCTAAAACAAACTTTTGGATCATTCAGGGGCTAAAAGTGTCAAAAAGTGCACAAGTTTGCACTTTCGCGCATAACTTACGTTCTGAATACATCCGGACATCCAAAAATTTATGTAAGCATTATAATATTATGCCTTAGTGTTTGGCATTAGAAAAATCCATTCGTCGCGTCATTTGGATCGTCTTTCGCGCTTATGCGCATTCCGTCATAATTAAGCGAACATCGCGATCGTACGGTCAAACGAACCAACATCAGGAACATTTTTGAGCATGTTTCATGTCCACAATGTTTAGGCATCATTTTAGGGCCTTAAAGTTGTCTTTACGGGCCTTAGAAGTGTCGGAAATGGCTTAAACACGCAACAGGGACCAAAACTGCAAATTCTGAAACTTGGTGCAGATCAGACGGGGCCAGGCGGCCCGCGTAAGATTGGTCTGCACCTTCACGCGGGCCGCGTGGGACTATCAGACTAGATTCAATGCTTGCATTCAATGCAGTTGGCCTTTCGCTCGATCAAGGGGCAATGCCCTTTCACCCAATCAAGAGCCAAGGGCCAAGTTCTGACTTACCACAATATTTTGACAAGTGTACGCACAAGATCGTGGCACGATATCGATAAACGATCCTAACGGTTTTGCTTTTCCTATAAATACCCCCCCTTGTTGCCAAAAACCCACACAATCTGATCAAGAGCTCTAAGTTGGAACCTTTGTTTCATACCTGAGCCATTTTGATCTAGATTAGCATTCGGGGACCCTCCGTAAGTCTTCTTTCGTTCTTTTAGTCGTTTTTCGAGTCCGAAAGTCAATGTTTTGTTGACTTTCTGCATTGACCAGCCTATGGTCAACACGAAGTTCTTGGAACTTCATAACGTGAGCGTGATCACGATGGTTATAGTCCGTAGTGACTATACCTACTGATTACCACGTTATCTAGGCTCAGTGACGAGTCGTAGTTTCGGCCAAAATGTGCATTCTTGCATATTTTGTAATTAAACTACTCGTGAGCATCAAAGCCGTTTGTTTTGATGCCAAACCTGTTTTCTAAACTTAGTTAAGCATGTTCTAACATGCTTAGCTCGTCACTTTTAGTTTAGTGCTTATATAGGGTCGTAAGGTAAGCGATTTAAACCATCGCTTATACTTTCGAACCCGACCCATTTGGTCGGTCATTAGGATCCGACCAAACACATTAGGTGACCATAGCTATAACCTTCCGAGGTTATACCTTGTAGTCACGATGTTAGGCGTTCCGAACGCGTTCTACGCGAACGACGCGTTAAGGTGGCATAAGCTACCTAAACGGGTCGTAATGGGTCGCAAGCACTTAGGTTAGGTTTCATTTTAGTATGTAGGCTTTGTTAAACCATATTACACGAGTCTCCATACTCGTTTGGTTTACGAACCCGCATACTATCCGATCCTTTCGATTTGGTCCGGTATATTAACATAGCTACCTATTAGGTGCCGTTTGATATCCCGTGATCTTTAGCATTATCTGGTTATTATACAAGAACTCCAAAGCAATCTCAGGTGAGTACATAGAACCCCTCTTTTACTGTTTTCCAACTGTTTTGGGGTGAAACACATGTGCCTATCTGTTACTTTCATGCTTTCCATGTTTTCACATCGTATATCTGCTATGCTCATTAGTACATTATAGTACATGATTTCATTACATTTTATGCTATGTATGCCCATTGTGTGCGTACTTAGTACATTGAATTACATTACATTTCTGTTGCATATGTTTACTCAGCATATGGACACATTGATTTACATGAACATTTCTGCTGCATATGTTTACTCAGCATATGGGCACATTGATTTACATGAGCACTTCTGCTTCGTATGTTTACTTAGCATACATAGTACAATTGTTTACATCACATGCCTTCATTTTGTTATGACATTTGGTTTGTTTAAACATGGGACAATACATTCATTAACATTGATCACGCCGTTCGTTAGTAGGTAGTGGTACCATAGGAATTGACAACTCCCGTTTCTGAAATCCTGGGTTTGATAGGATTGGAAGGAATGACCGAATTCGATATACATAACTTAGATAAACCTTTAATTTGTTTAAGGGTTTATCGCCGCAGTCTCAAGGCTTGGATGTATGCATAGTTTACAATACCGCATAAATGTTAGTATCAATAGAGCATGCATTTTCCCACAGAACATAACGTTGATTTAGACCACGTTTTACTTCAACGACTTGTTTTGTGCATTTTACATATGGTTTAAGTTGATACATTTCGCTTACCATACATGATACATTTGGGATGCACATTACATGATTTACATTGAACATAAACATTTGACATGGTTTACACAATAACACTTAACAGTTGGTTTATACATGAACAATTTACATGGTGGATTGGTTTGGGTAAATGATTTGAGTAACGTGGCGTATGTAATATGATACAAACATGGTGGATACGCCGCTGGTACTACCTATATATAAATGTTTGTATAATATTACATATCGTGGCGTTATCTAAGTCATTTCAGTTTAGACACATTACATTTTACACAAATATCATATTCTTCACAAGACATTATTTTCACAAACAACTTATCTTATTCAACTCATTTTACTTGGTTACTCGTTTAACCTTACATTTATCTATACATATCATCAGATGTTATCGTTTTTCAAATGGTTTACAAAACAAGACAATTTACAAGGTTCATGACTGACGGTTATTAAAACATTTCTTTAAACAAAAGTCATGAATCCCATTTTCACAAAACCTATGTATCTCACAAGCATTTTTATGCTGACGTACCTACTTTCACATGTGTTTTCAGGAGCTGTTCCATAAGATGTTGATCACGATACTAGGGCGGACATGTGCCTTAGGGCCTAAAAATGAAGATAGGCTAGTTTAAATATGTTATGAACTTTGTATTTCTTGTTTTGGAACGATGTAGCACTCTTGTTTATAAATAAAATACAACTTTGTATGCCATGGTTATGAAACAATTAATTATGTCCACAACACTCCCCGACGTTTTCCGCCGCGGTTGCATGTTACACGCGGTCGGGGTGTGACAGAAGAGTTGGTATCAGAGCCATTGGTTATAGGGAATTAGGTTATTAGAAATGCTTTGACCTAGACTATAACTTTCTAGGATCCTAACACAAGTTATCTTGTGTTTAGAGTTTAAAACATGCACATCACCTATCCTTAGGTGATAACCACAACGGGAACTTCGGTTCCGAATCCGCTTTGAAGATTAATCATCTGTTAGAGGATGATTGATTACTAGGTTTTGAACCCTCTGTTATATGGTTTTGAACCTCTTTGGATTTCAAAAATCCCGTCAAAGTTTTGGGTTAATAGTGTGAACACGTGCGAACTGGAAGAGTGAATGCCTGTACCCTGGGTTTTCTGTCTAAGGCTAGAGTGTTCGTACAAATCCACATAATCGGACCAGTCACTCTTACCTGGGAACTCTTGGGGTGAGTGTTCACTTATAGGCGAGCATGTCTTCGCGATACACTAATCCTGACCCATTTACTTTGACTAGACATTTCATGTCGCTTATTTTCTTTGCGATGCATAACCGCCATCTTTGCTTTTGTTGATTTTGCTTCATCTCATTCTCTTCATCCAATCATCTCACTCGTTTCATTTCATGTTTTTCTCTTCTAGAATGCCTCCTTGACGTGACAACCAGATAGCTACTGCCGAGCTGGCGGAGATTATTGCGCAGCAGATGGCTGCTCAATTCCCAAATCTCTTCGCTCAATGGAACCAAGCCAACAACAACAACAATGGTATATGCAAATACAAGGATTTTAACTCGGCTAAGCCACTCAAGTTCAGTGGTTCTGAAGGAGCAACTGGGCTTCTTCAGTGGTTCGAGAGCATCGAGAACACTTTTCACCACGTGTAGTGTCCGGATAATCGCAAGGTCGAGTTTTCTTCAAGCGTGTTTCAGAAGAGGGCTCTTACATGGTGGAATGGGGTTATGAGAGATCAAGGTGCAGAAGTTGCTCTAGCTCAGACATGGGCTGAACTGAGAGCTCTTATGATGAGGGAGTTTTGTCCTCGTCATGAACAACGAGCGTTGGAGAAAGAATTTGATGTTTTGAAGCAAGATAGTGGCGAGCACAGGGCTTATACGGATAGGTTTGAGGAGTTGAGTCTGCTTTGCCCGACTATGGTTACCCCACTCGATAAGGCCATCGAAAAGTACATCGACGGCCTACCTGACTCAGTACAAGACATCCTCACTGGTAGCAACCCTACCACACTCCGTCAGGCAATCGAGTTATCAGCGACACTGACTGAGTCGCAGATTCGAAAGAATAAGCTACACAGGAAGGGTGACAAGGGCAAGAAGCAGTCGGCTGACAAGGAAGATAGCAAGAAAGGTCAAAACAAGAAGGGAAAGGATTTTGGTTCCTCAATGGGGTCAAGGAAGCGTAAGGCTTCCCAAAACTATGCTGTCACTGCCCAAGCTAACCAGGCAGCTCCCAACCAGCCTCCAGCAAAGAAGCTCTATTCAGGAAGTGCACCTTTGTGCAATCAATGCAACAGTCACCATCAGCCGCAATATCAGTGCCGTTTCTGTACTAACTGTGGGAAGTCGGGTCATCTTGCCGATGTTTGTCGGTTTGCTCAGAATCGCGCAGTTTAGAACCCTGCTCAACAAGTTGTTCAGCAACAGGGTCAGGCTGCACGACCAAACTACCCACCAGGTGCTTGTTATAACTGTGGGGATCTGACCCACTACAGAAATCGGTGTCCAAGGCTAGCCAATCAGAACCAGAATGCAAACCAGAATCAGGCTCTGGCTCGAGGTCGAGTCTTCAACATGAATGCACAAGAAGCACAAGCAGACAACGAGGTGGTGAACGGTACGTTCTTTATCAATAATCAGCCAGCATCTGTTCTTTTTTATTCGGGTGCCGACAAGAGTTTTGTGTCATTGTCTTTTGAGACAATGCTCCGCGTGTCTAGAACGAAACTAGGTAAACCTTTGACAGTAGAGGTTGCCAGTGGTGAACCCATTGTTCTTAATTCTGTTCTACGCAACTGCCAGTTGAACCTTAACGACCATAT
Source organism: Helianthus annuus (assembly GCF_002127325.2). Classification (NCBI taxonomy): domain Eukaryota; kingdom Viridiplantae; phylum Streptophyta; class Magnoliopsida; order Asterales; family Asteraceae; genus Helianthus; species Helianthus annuus. Next base: position 17,971,655 of record NC_035446.2, read on the forward strand.
TTTTCCTATTGACCTCACGCCAATGCAACTTGGAAGCTTCGACGTTATTGTGGGAATGGATTGGTTATCTAAGCATCGCGCAGAGATAGTTTGTTCTGAGAAGATTGTTCGTATACCGTTGTCGACAGGCGAGATCCTACAGGTTCGTGGTGAGAAGCCTGCTGGTGGTTTCAGACTTATGTCTTGTTTTAAAGCACGGAAGTATCTTCGGAAGAACTATGTGGCTTTCTTAGAACATGTTACAGCAGATAAAGGCAAGGGTAAGACTATTTCAGATATTCCTATCGTTCGGGATTATTCTGAAGTTTCCAACACGCCAAGTCGAGTTCCGTATTGATCTCGTTCCTGGTGCAAATCCCATTGCCAGAGCTCCATACCGTCTTGCACCATCAGAGATGCAAGAATTATCTAAGCAGCTTCAGGAGCTCTTCGACAAAGGTTTTATCCGTCCTAGCTTTTCACCTTGGGGTGCTCCCATTCTTTTTGTAGAGAAGAAGGATGGATCTTTTAGGATGTGTATCGATTACCGTGAGCTTAACAAGCTTACCATCAAGAATCGGTATCCCCTACCTCGCATTGATGATCTCTTTGATCAATTGCAAGGCGCTTCTTATTTTTCAAAGATTGATCTACGATCTGGATATCATCAGCTTCGTGTACATGAAGAAGACATTCCCAAGACAGCATTCCATACTCGTTATGGACATTATAAGTTCACAGTCATGCCATTCGGTTTGACTAATGCTCCTGCTGATTTCATGGACTTGATGAATAGGGTCTGCAAGCCTTATTTAGATAAGTTCATCATCGTTTTCATTGATGATATTTTGATATATTCTAAGACGCGAGCTGATCATGAAGAATATCTTCGTCTTACGTTAGAACTCCTAAAGAAAGAGCAACTTTTCGCCAAATTCTCCAAGTATGAATTCTGGCTTAAAGAGGTTCAATTCTTGGGACATATTGTCAACGAACAAGGTATTCATGTAGATCCCTCCAAGATCAGTGCGATCAAGGATTGGGACACACCTACTACTCCTACTGAAGTTCGTTCTTTTCTTGGTCTAGCGGGTTATTACCACCGCTTCATTGAGAACTTCTCAAAGATTGCAGTTCCTCTAACTGCTCTAACTCAAAAGAACAAGCCCTTTGATTGGGGATTCAAGCAAGAGGAAGCTTTTCAACACATGAAGCAGAAACTTTGTGATGCGCCTGTCCTAACTTTGCCCGAGGGTAATGATGATTTCGTCGTTTATTGCGATGCATCTAAATTGGGTCTTGGCTGCGTCCTGATGCAAAGGAACAAAGTCATAGCATACGCATCGAGACAGTTGAAGATACATGAGAAGAACTACACCACTCATGATCTTGAGTTGGGTGCAGTTGTCTTCGCTCTCAAAATCTGGAGACACTATTTGTACAGTACAAAATGTGTGGTTTTCACAGACCACAAAAGTCTTCAGCATATCTTCAATCAGAAAGAGCTCAACATGAGGCAACGACGTTGGGTTGAACTTCTAAATGACTATGACTGCGAGATTCGCTACCATCCTGGTAAGGCGAATGTCGTAGCCGATGCATTGAGTCGCAAGGAACGTACTAAGCTTCATTGTGTTCGTGTCCAATCCGTTATTCAGGCTCAAACCGATATACAAGCCCGTATTTCTCAGGCTCAACAAGCTTGTGTTTCACAAGGCTTGATGGATAAGGAATTTCCTTATCACATAACTCCTGCTCTAGAGCTGAAGGACAATGGATCATATTACTTCATGGACCGTTTCTGGGTCCCGAGCCAAGATAATCTTCGTACCTTGCTTATGGATGGAGCCCATAAGTCTCGCTATTCTATTCATCCTGGCTCAGATAAGATGTATAAGGATCTTCGTATTCAGTATTGGTGGCCTGGTATGAAGAAAGACATTGCCTTATACGTATCCAAATGCCTTACTTGTCTTAAGGTTAAGGCTGAACATCAGCGTCCTTCCGGATTATTGGAGCAACCGGAGATCCCAGTTTGGAAATGGGAAAACATTACTATGGATCTCATTACCAAACTTCCGCGCACAAAGAAAGGTCACGATGCCATCTGGGTAGTCGTTGATCGTCTTACCAAGTCAGCACATTTCTTGCCAATCCGTGAGGATTTTTCGGCTGACAAACTTGCTCAAATCTACGTGGATGAAATTGTAGCTCGACATGGTGTTCCTTTGAACATCATTTCTGACAGAGATGCTCGTTTCACTTCTCATTTTTGGAGAACCATGCAATCTGCTAATGGATCTCAACTTAATCTGAGCAGAGCTTATCATCCGCAAACGGATGGTCAATCTGAAAGAACAATCCAGACACTGGAGGATATGCTTAGAGCTTGTGTGATCGATTTTGGTGGTAGTTGGGATTCACATCTTCCGTTGATTGAATTCTCCTACAACAACAGTTATCACTCCAGCATCAACATGGCTCCTTTCGAGGCTCTCTATGGTCGAAAATGTCGTTCACCAGTCTGCTGGAATGAGATTGGCGACGCTCAACATACTGGACCTTCCCTCATTTTAGAGACAACATATAAGGTTAAGAAAGTTCGTGATAACCTTCAGATAGCTAGAAGCCGTCAAAAGAGTTACGCGGACCTAAAACGCAAGCCCTTGGATTTTCAAGTCGGTGATCGTGTATTACTTAAGGTCTCACCTTGGAAAGGTGTGATCAGATTTGGAAAGAAAGGAAAACTTGCACCTAGATACGTTGGACCATTCAAGATCGTCGAAAGAATCGGTAAGGTAGCCTACTGACTTGAGTTACCTCCTGAACTTGGAAATGTTCATCCAACCTTTCACGTGTCCAATCTCAAGAGGTGTTTAGCTGATGAAAACCTCCACATACCGCTTGACGAAATTCGTGTTGATAAAACACTGAAATTTGTTGAGAAACCGGTAGAAATCTTGGAACGTGAAGTCAAGTGGCTTAAACGCAAGAGCATTCCGTTGGTCAAGGTTGGCTGGGAATCTAAACGTGGACCCGAGTTTACTTGGGAACGTGAAGATCAAATGAAGGCGAAATATCCGCATCTTTTTCCACGAGTTTCCTCTAAATAAATTTCGGGATGAAATTTCCACAAGTAGGGGAGACTGTAACATTTGTGCTTGTAATCATTGTGAACAGTTCTATTATCAATAAAACAATGTTATTTGATCCCAATGTTTGTTTGGTTGTGTTTTACATTTTTCATGTTCTGACTTTTGTTCAAATTCAAACTCTACATCGCTTTCTGGAGAGTTATACGCTAACTGGTGCTTAAACGTACTCAGTTTAACGCGACAAATACTCTGGAACATCAACATATACTCAACATACCTTAAATAACCTTTACATAACTTAGAAATAAGTTTTGAAGGCTTTGGTATAGCAAAAACAAGTTAATTCGGTTACAGGGACTAAACTTGACAAACCGTGAAAGTATGCCAATTTGAACTGTAACGAACATTCCAGAACATGTCCATAAGTTAAACATACCATAAATATCCTTTACATAGCTTAGAAATAGGCTTTGAGGGGTTTGGTATGCTAAAACAAACTTTTGGATCATTCAAGGGCTAAAAGTGTCAAAAAGTGCACAAGTTTGCACTTTCGCGCATAACTTACGTTCTGAATACATCCGGACATCCAAAAATTTATGTAAGCATTATAATATTATGCCTTAGTGTTTGGCATGAGAAAAATCCATTCGTCGCGTCATTTGGATCGTCTTTCGCGCTTATGCGCATTCCGTCGTAATTAAGCGAACATCGCGATCGTACGGTCAAACGAACCAACATCCGGAACATTTTTGAGCATGTTTCATGTCCACAATGTTTAGGCATCATTTTAGGGCCTTAAAGTTGGCTTTACGGGCCTTAGAAGTGTCGGAAATGGCTTAAACACGCAACAGGGACCAAAACTGCAAATTATGAAACTTGGTGCAGATCAGACGGGGCCAGGCGGCCCGCGTAAGATTGGCCTGCACCTTCACGCGGGCCGCGTGGGACTATCAGACCAGATTCAATGCTTGCATTCAATGCAGTTGGCCTTTCGTTCGATCAAGGGGCAATGCCCTTTCACCCAATCAAGAGCCAAGGGCCAAGTTCTGACTTACCATAATATTTTGACAAGTGTACGCACAAGATCGTGGCACGATATTCGATAAACGATCCTAACGGTTATGCTTTTCCTATAAATACCCCCCCTTGTTGCCAAAAACCCACACAATCTGATCAAGAGCTCTAAGTTGGAACCTTTGTTTCATACCTGAGCCATTTTGATCTAGATTAGCATTCGGGGACCCTCCGTAAGTCTTCTTTCGTTCTTTTATTCGCTTTTCGAGTCCGAAAGTCAATGTTTTGTTGACTTTCTGCGTTGACCAGCCTATGGTCAACACGAAGTTCTTGGAACTTCATAACGTGAGCGTGATCACGATGGTTATAGTCCGTAGTGACTGTACCTACTGATTACCACGTTATCTAGGCTCAGTGACGAGTCGTAGTTTCGGCCAAAATGTGCATTCTTGCATATTTTGTAACCAAACTACTCGTGAGCATCAAAGCCGTTTGTTTTGATGCCAAACCTGTTTTCTAAACTTAGTTAAGCATGTTCTAACATGCTTAGCTCGTCACTTTTAGTTTAGTGCTTATATAGGGTCGTAAGGTAAGCGATTTAAACAATCGCTTATACTTTCGAACCCAACCCATTTGGTCGATCATTAGGATCCGACCAAACACATTAGGTGACCATAGCTATAACCTTCCGAGGTTATACCTTGTAGTCACGATGTTAGGCGTTCCGAACGCGTTCTACGCGAACGACGCGTTAAGGTGGCATAAGCTACCTAAACGGGTCGTAATGGGTCGCAAGCACTTAGGTTAGGTTTCATTTTAGTATGTAGGCTTTGTTAAACCATATTACACGAGTCTCCATACTCGTTTGGTTTACGAACCCGCATACTATCCGATCCTTCCGATTTGGTCCGGTATATTAACATAGCTACCTATTAGGTGCCGTTTGATATCCCGTGATCTTTAGCATTATCTGGTTATTATACAAGAACTCCAAAGCAATCTCAGGTGAGTACATAGAACCCCTCTTTTACTGTTTTCCAACTGTTTTGGGGTGAAACACATGTGCCTATCTGTTACTTTCATGCTTTCCATGTTTTTACATCGTATATCTGCTATGCTCATTAGTACATTATAGTACATGATTTCATTACATTTTATGCTATGTATGCCCATTGTGTGCGTACTTAGTACATTGAATTACATTACATTTCTGTTGCATATGTTTACTCAGCATATGACACATTGATTTACATGAACATTTCTGCTGCATATGTTTACTCAGCATATGGGCACATTGATTTACATGAGCACTTCTGCTTCGTATGTTTACTTAGCATACATAGTACAATTGTTTACATCACATGCCTTCATTTTGTTATGACATTTGGTTTGTTTAAACATGGGACAATACATTCATTAACATTGATCACGCCGTTCGTTAGTAGGTAGTGGTACCATAGGAATTGACAACTCCCGTTTCTGAAATCCTGGGTTTGATAGGATTGGAAGGAATGACCGAATTCGATATACATAACTTAGATAAACCTTTAATTTGTTTAAGGGTTTATCGCCGCAGTCTCAAGGCTTGGATGTATGCATAGTTTACAATACCGCATAAATGTTAGTATCAATAGAGCATGCATTTTCCCACAGAACATAACGTTGATTTAGACCACGTTTTACTTCAACGACTTGTTTTGTGCATTTTACATATGGTTTAAGTTGATACATTTCGCTTACCATACATGATACATTTGGGATGCACATTACATGATTTACATTGAACATAAACATTTAACATGGTTTACACAATAACACTTGACATTTGGTTTATACATGAACAATTTACATGGTGGATTGGTTTGGGTAAATGATTTGAGTAACGTGGCGTATGTAATATGATACAAACATGGTGGATACGCCGCTGGTACTTGCTATATATAAATGTTTGTATAATATTACATATCGGGGCGTTATCTAAGTCATTTTAGTTTAGACACATTACATTTTACACAAATATCATATTCTTCACAAGACATTATTTTCACAAACAACTTATCTTATTCAACTCATTTTACTTGGTTACTCGTTTAACCTTACATTTATCTATACATATCATCAGATGTTATCGTTTTTCAAATGGTTTACAAAACAAGACAATTTACAAGGTTCATGACTAACGGTTATTAAAACATTTCTTTAAACACAAGTCATGAATCCCATTTTCACAAAACCTATGTATCTCACAAGCATTTTTATGCTGACGTACCTACTTTCACATGTGTTTTCAGGAGCTGTTCCATAAGATGTTCATCACGATACTAGGGCGGACCTGTGCCTTATGGCCTAAAAATGAAGATAGGCTAGTTTAAATATGTTATGAACTTTGTATTTCTTGTTTTGGAACGATGTAGCACTCTTGTTTATAAATACAATACAACTTTGTATGCCATGGTTATGAAACAATTAATTCTGTCCACAACACTCCCCGACGTTTTCCGCCACGGTTGCATGTTACACGCGGTCGGGGTGTGACATTATTTCCGAAACTTTTGCTGTAAGAGACATAGAAATTCCAATTTTGGAAGATATGTGGAGTTCAAATACCATGAAGGCCTGGAGTTCCAATCATGGATGGGAATCTGACAAAGATATCCCTGAGTTACCAGAAAGCATGCTATGCCTCATTGAACCAGACTCACAATACAGAATACAACATGAAGAACTTCTGACCAAATCAGATTCTTCAACAGAAGAGGCCATCAAAGAAGTTGTTAACTGTTCTTCATCACTAGAAGAAGAAGAAGTTGAGAAGTCCTGGTCATCAGGAACAGAGGCTGTAGGAGGAGAAAGAATTCTGGAGATAACTAACTCACCAGAAAACAAGACAGAACATGCTGATAGTCAACAGATTCATGAAGGAGGAATTCATCATGATTTTGATAGTCATCAATAGGAAGTACATGAACACTATGCAGAGTCACATATTGCTGGAGGAATTCATGAAGATGCTGAAGACCAACATTATGAAGAAACTCACTTTGATGGTGCTGAAACTGAAGCCACTGAAATTATACATCATGATGAATCTCAAATTGCTGGTACATCTCTTTCAAAAACTGTGTTAGTTGATATTCACTCAAAAGAAACAAAATCAGAATGTTCAATTCATGTTTCTTACAACTTAGAACATAAAAAGATTGATGTTGATGAAGAGGTTACTAGTTCCTTTTATCTCAACTCTGAATCAGAAAATGAGGAAGAGGATGAGATCCCAACAGATAGAGATCAGGAAACTGATCAAGGAAATCTGGCAAAAGGTAATCTGTTTACCTCAAAAACTTATGGAGAATCATATATTGATATGATTCAAGGACATAAGGAAATCTAGGATGAGAATATGTTACTCACCACTGGTGGAGATGATACTGGTACACTTAAGGTTGCACCAAAATCTGGTAAAGCCAAAAGTGACCCCATCATTTCCAAAACAGTAGCAAATGTGTTTGTAGCTGGAATGTTAGCAGGAACATCTGTTGTTCCAAATATCCCTGAAACACCCATGAACCAAGAAAATCTGGAAACAGTACTGGAAAATGTTTACAAAGCCTGCAAAAGAAATCCAGTAGACGAAAAACTTGATATGTTGCTGTCAGAAATACAACGTCAAAGGGCTGATATGAAGACTTTGTCAGAATCAGTGGAGATGATAAAGAAACAAACTGAAGAAAACACTGAAGCACTAAAGTCTCTTCAAAAGATGAAAGAAAAGGCACCAGAATCCAACATCTCTGCATCAGAAATCCAGATGATTCTCACAGAAATAGAAAAGATCAAGACACAAGTTGCAAAATGCTGTGGATTCAAGGCAGTCAAGCAGTGCAAACAGAGTTTTGGAGGAAGTTACCATACTAAGGGCAAGCAACAATAGTATCACAGATGCCCTTGAGAAGCTGTCAAAAGAATGGGCTGCAATTCAGATGAAAGCTCAAACTGAATTCACCAAAGTTCAGAAAAACATAGCCAGCAACTCAAAACAGGTAAGAGAGGTGCAACAACTGATGGAGAAGATGCAATTCAACATTGCAAGATTGGCCAAAGTGGATCCCAAAGAACTCATGAAAGAATTTCTTGCTGAAAGCTCACACAAAAAAAGCTCCAAAGTCAACCCAAAGCAATCATCAGCTACACCAAGCACCAAAGCTGGAACCATACTGATGGGTCCACCTCCAAATGTCCCAAGAGATGAAATGCTGAAAAGGTTAGCAACTTCAAAACCTCAAGTTGTTAAAAATTTGAAACTTTTAACTTCTGAAACTGTCCCAAAACCAACAATGTCTGATGACTCTGCAATGAGTAAACTCATGAATCTACAATCAATGAATGAATGGGAACAAGAAGGAGATTCAAGAAAACCAAACATTGTTAAATTTTCTGAAACTCAGTCCTTCTTGGTTAAAGAGATTGACAGGGATGTAATGATATTCCCTGAGTACAATCTGGTGAAGTATTATTTAACAAAAGAAGATATACCACCAAGACCACTGACTCCTGTCAGACTGGCTTTAAGAGATGAAAGGATAAAAAGAGGTTTGGGTAGCATTCATTCCAAGAATGAGAATCCAGTAAAGAGAGTTTTAAAAGTGGATGAAGTGAAAGTTGCAACCGATGATGTTGGAGGAACTCGTGTGCAAAACAGGTACACACTTCTGAGAGAAAATGGGGAAGAACAAAAGGTGACTGACGAAGAAATAGCTGACAAATTGCATCCTTTAGACATTCTGTTTACGAAGGATCACTATGAAAAGGAAAAGAAAAATACCCAAGAAGTCAGAAGGGCATTAAATGGCATATCAAAGGCTGGAATACTGCTGTTTGAAAGAATTTCTTTTTCAGACTTCGATCTATGCATCAACTATGAGCATGTACACAACAAAAAGGTGTATGTCATACCACCCAAAACAAGAGTCCCCGCAGAGATATTGGAAAATGCAAGATCTGGAGACATCATTGAATTAACAAGTAAAACTAACAGTCACAACTATGGTGTCATCTTCAGAGATATTGATAATAATAAAGCTCTGTTCAGAAGTGTTGATATCTGCATGTACTCAAATTAAACTCTGAGGTTTATCATGAAAGGTATGAACAAAAGACAAGAATACCTTCAGAAGACAGGAGAGAACTTGGACGGTCACAGGAAAGAAATTGAGCAAATGATTGAGGAATGGATCCAAGCAAGAGACTGGTACAAAGACATGTATGTCAGCTGCAACAAGTATATCTCCTACAAGAAGCAGTTAAAGAAAGGAGATGTGCACAAGAGAGTGAAGCTGAATTGAAGAACTTGTTTGTTTGAATTTTCATCTTTTATGTAATTTGTTTTTCAAAAACATCAGTAACTGGTTTAAATTTGCAAATGTTATGTTTCCACTGTTTGGAAATTTTCTATTCATAAGGTAGTTCATTTTCTTACAATACTTAGGGGGAAACTGTTAGGAAACTTTATTTGTAAGTATTGAAGAAAATCATAATCAACTGGATCTATGAAGAGATAACAGTCCTGAAGATCAAAGTAAGAAGAAGAAGATCAGATAGGACAACTGAAATGCACAACATCTACTTTAAAGAATCACAAGTTGATCAAGAGCTGATTTGGATTATCATAGGTCATTTCTGATGGATCTATCATCAGTTTCTGACGATTCTAATCATCAGATTTTCTGATGATTTGTTCACCAGAATTTCTGATGAAGTGGTTTATCAGAAATTCTGATGAATACCCCACTTGTCTAAAACTCAGCTCTATCCTGCCACAATGACCGAAGCAACTTGACATTATTGGATATCATGACTACAAAGGCAACTTGAATGTTGGATTCAATGAATATGTCAAATTGCTACTTTTGCGGGACTTATTGCATGAATAAACTATTGTTTATTCATGTACCCAGCCTTCTATAAATAGAAGACTCAACCAGCAGAAGACAATTGAGTTTTGAAGCTTAGCATTCATACATACTACATAAACTCCATTGCTCTCTCACCCACAGAATTCAAGATTCATTTGTATTAGATAATAATCTTACAATCACCATGTAAAATATTTTGTTTCAAAGTGATATAAACTTGATAATTCTGTAGGTCTTGTTTCTGAAAGTTTGATTTCCATTTCCGCACATCTTTTTCACATCTACTGAATTCACTTGCCATATTACGTGAAAAGAAGTTGTTTAGGCCATACTGGGTCCAACAGAATCCATATAGACAAAACTTTGATGTTCCAGAATTCACAGTTAATTTGATACGTGCCTTGCAATTTATCACTTTGAACCTGCTTCGACGACAATTTGAAACAACAATAACAGTACTCGAGTCAAAATCTTGCAGCTTTGGTTTACCAGACTTGTTACACACAATATATCTATGTGTGATGATGCCTTGAACTCGTTTTGTAGCGCCTATTCGAGTAGAAATCCCAGATGCATCAGCATATGTGTCATACATATTGACAACATTGTCCCAAGTATCATAGTAACGACCTAAAACAGGTTTTAGTTCAACAGGAACATCAGGTATTCAATAGCTCGTTCCGCCAGGAGTGATATATAATTTGCTAGATACACGACCTTCATTCACATGTATAAGATAATATGAGTAGTATTACATGTCATTATCATTATACACACTAATAATAAAAAAATCACATACATGTATACCAGGTGTGTACAATCAATATACAATATCATATTTAATATACACATGTGCATCATACACATAGTTAAATGATGTGGATGATATGTCACATGTACAATACATAATGATGTATTACATACGTGTAATGATACTATATGTATTCAAGTTAAACATGTGTAAAAATGTTGTTGCGTATGTGAAATCGTACAGTGGTTGTAAACACGCATACAAATAATAGTACACATGTGAATTTCATTGAAAAAAAATAACGATTATATGATAATTTTTTTAACGCATAAACACAATATAACACACTTATGTAATAGATTAATCATGTATTATACCTCTGTGATCTACACCGGCAAATTGAACACCATCAGAATGCAGATTAACAGAATTAGATGATGAATGACCAGCAGAACTCGAAGAAGCAACATCATGCGATTTCGTTTGTGAAGTATCATCTTCATACATAGGTCTTTTTCCTCGATCAACAGATACATTTGAACTGTAATCCGAGTTCATCGTGTTGTTGTTTAAATTTAACGGAGACGAATGACCTAATCAACATAACAACAACAAAATCACGATTATCAATGTACATATTAACAAAAAAATAGTGAATAACATGAATAAATCAATAATAAATTATATCGATGAAGAATGATTATGATATACCTTCAGTAGACATTGTAATCGATACAGAATTCAGATGAGTATAATGTCGTATATGTAGGAACAGGAAGTTGAATCCAATACGGAATTGATATGCAAAATCGTTGATTTGAATTAGATTATACACATCTAAAAACAAGTGATTTGGATTGCGCAATTTGGGCGTGCTAAGAACGAGATATATCAGTTAGAACGTATAGACGATAATACCCCTGTACATATTGAGTTTTCAAGTTTTCACTTTAATTATGGGTTTTTAATTGAACCCTCCCCATATATATATATATATACACACACACACACTAGCCATTTACCCGCGCGATGCGGCGGGAGTGGCGATTTACAATAGGATACTCGTTTACCGTTAGTTTATCAGTCGTCTCGTGATATTACGAGTATAGAAATCCAAAAAAAAAAAAAAAAACAAATATCATGGAAAAGTTTAAAATACATGAATCTCGTGTCAATATGGTCAAACTTTTGCTACTCTGAGGCTAGCGTAACCTAGGGAGCGAATTAATTTGGATTTATCGATATAAAGAGGAGTTACATGTAGTAAAAATATGGTCTATGCTAATATTATTGGAAGTCAAAATGCATGTAATACTTTTAGTCAAAAGGCTATTTTTCTGAAAATGGTTGGTCAAAATGGGTAGAGAAGTGATTTTCCGTTTTTTCCTTTCAAATGATTGGCTTTAGGAAGGCAATAGTAATCGTTTTTTACTCCAACTATAAAGGCCATTTACATATAATGCGTATATAAACAAAAATATATTTTTATAACTTCATAAACTCTAAATATTTTAGTTTTGTTTAATGTTGTCATCAAGAGGGTTTTGCGCTAAACATTTGTTTTTATTTAGACCCAAAAAATTGGTTAAGTATGACCTCTGATGTAATATGACACTAGAGTTACAAAGACAAATAAGACAAATTTATGAGTTATGAATGACCAAAATGATTTAAGTCAAAAACTACCGTAGACAAAATGAAGTTTAGAAAATGAAAAACAAAAACTATAAATCTTCATGAAATGAATCGGTAAGTGTTTGTAGTTAATTTTAGCTATACTACAATATAAAAATGTACACAGAATCATATTCAACTTCACAAAAATGATAATAAAAGTTGTATAACTTTAATGGGCCAGATAAACAATTTCATATAAACTTGTTTCATATAAAAACCAAGTTTAAAAAAATACCAAGACTTTTTCATAACACTTTAAGTTTATACTTTTAAAAGTCTCCATATGTTATATCTTTCAAGTTTAAAAAAAAAATACCAAGACTTTTACATAACACTTTTTATAAACAATTTCATATAAATTTGTTTCATATAAAAACCAAGTTATTAGTGTTTTAAAAGTCTTGATTCAAGTTCATTCTTATGTTTTATCTTTCAAGAACATTAATCAAGTTTCATATATATAATACTCATGATTTTGAAGGTGATGATCTCCATGATTTAAACATATCCATGTTTAAATCCTATTTTGAAATTCAACATAACAAGATTATCATGCTTATAAATTACTACAACATATAAGCATTAAGATCATCATAATATCATTTTTCATACACTAGTTTTAACATAATCAACATAAATAACAAGATCATATAAACTAGCTACACTAATCTACACAAATCAACACATAATATAGTTATATTTAGTGTTTATTAGCTTTGAGATTAGGGTTTTTGATGTGATTTTTATTAATCTTCAAGATAATCAACATGTACTTTTGTAATCTACTAGTAATAAGAAGCTTAATTATGGTGTTTAGAAGACTTACAACTTTGCTCAAGCTAAACATGTCACACCCTGGCTTTGCGGAAGCATGGGTTTATTTGGTGTGACTTCTTAATACCATAGCTTAACCACAACAAGCTATATGAAAGTAAAACCATGCAGATCATCCATTGATTAAAGTCTTAAAAACAAAATACCACAACATAGTTTTAAAATGTCGACACATGCAACGAAATAACAAGATAAAAACATTGTTTAGAAGACATAACCACAAACATAAAACAGACGCAGTTTAAGAACTGTGACTCGTCCAGGCAAGAGCCACGGCCCCTAAACTTGGATGACCTCATTTCTCTTACGCAGCGTGAAAACGTAGCATACCTTGCCAGATCCTTTAATTCCCTGAAATACATGTAAGTTGGAAAAATCAACAAAAATGTTGAGCGAATTCATGTAAAATGAGAATGTAAAACCGTTGTAAGTATAAAAATTCCTGGTATGTAGCAATTAAGGAAAAAGAGATCACCAATGGTTTGCAAGGCCATTGATATGTGTGATGTGCAGTAGGAAGACTCAAACCTAGCAGATTTTTGCGTTGGGTACCAAGTCACCCCGAGGTCGGTTCTGATGGGCCTGGGGCTGGGCTCGCTACACCCAGATAGATCTACCGCTATTGTCCCTCGGTCCTACACTGAGGATTAATGGCCTTCAGTTCCCGCCTACCCAATCACATGATCTAAGTAGTAACCCTCCTTACGCTAATCATACCATGTGTAAAAGTACTCATAATCATAGTAACATGTATTTCACCCCCGCAGTTTAAAAACTGAAAACAGTTAAGAGAAAAGGGGGACATGAACTCACCGAAGTGCGTCTCTAACTAGTAATCTCCCAGTCAACCTGCTGTGCGACGACCTACACGTACTAACTTCTATTAGACAGACGGCCATGCCTTAGCTTCAGGTTTAAGTTTTTGGGAAATAGTTAGACAACTATTTCGTGTTTACACTTCGTAAATATGTATTAATTATATTCCTTCCCAAGGATGGGGGTTTAAATACATGTGCGTTCGTATAACTTCGAAATATATTATTAAGTCTAACTTAATAAAATATATTTTATTTCATTTGTCTAAAATATTCTACTTCCAAAATATAAATATTTTTCCCAAAAAATATTATATTTTATTACATACCATTTTCCAAAATAATACGTTTATCAAAATACGCATTTAAGAGTATTTTCTGAAAATACGTAAGTTACGTTTGAAGTTCGGGTGGTAAAAATAATACCGGTGTAACTTAAATATTTACAGTGAGGGCGTTAGTATTATTTTGGAGTCGTTACTATTCAGTGTGTTCCAGTAATATTATTTTTACTCTAAAAATAATATTTATATAGTTCACAAAATAATCATAAAAATTTCACAAGTGTTACTATGAAAAATATATACTAAATATATATCTAACAAGTTTTATTTATGGAAATCCCACCTCCGACACTTGGTTAATTTGTAACAAAAATCATGGCGAAATTTATTTGGAAAAACAAGTTAAAAGTATATTCATAACACTTGTTGTAAAAATATTTTCCAAGTGTTATATTTCTGGAGAAATTTCGCCAGAGTTTCCTCTGTAACTGGAGGTGGCCACGCTTACAAGCGTATCATTTTCTTTTCGAAATCCAATCAACAATTTTCTCAACATCAACAAACAATGTTCCAACATCAAACTAGTCAAGAATATCCATAGATCGCAAATACATGAACTTGTGGGTTATGTAAAAGTGTGTAGTATCCTTCCAATATTTTTAGTAGATCTTTCTATCTTTATAAATGAAATCGGTTTCTTGAAAATCTTATTTTTAAAGAAAATGCATCTTTACAACTTCTTGGTCAAAAATTACAAAAATATTTCTTTGTTAAAACCTTTTGTTACACAAGTGTCTACACACTTGTTTGTTCACAAAAATGATTTTGTTTCAAGCAAGATCTGACTTTTAAACATGGTTTGCATCTTATACTTGGTTCTTCGAAAATACCACTTGTAGATCTTTAGATCTACTAGTTTAGAACTTCACTTTACAAGAAAAACTACTTTTACACAAGTTCATGTTCATAAGTAGTAGAGTTCATCATCTAAACATTTTCATACTTTAACATACACTAGTTCATGTTCCATGAACATGACCTAGCCGGGTTAGATGACGATCCGACTACTACTAGCATCAAACAACATAAAATAATCACAACAAAACAAGTTTTATGAGTTTTACACTAAAATTAACTCATTAACCACCATATTCATCTTCTTACAAGACTTTTAGTTTTGTTCTTAAGTGTTTATGATTTTTATCCGACGAATCTCTTATTAACCACATTAGACAATATCAAGAAGGTGATTAGAAACACTTACAACTAGCTCAAGGCTAGGGAAGAAACTAGGCGAAAATTGGGTGGTTAATAGCGTTGTGGTGAGGTCCTTGGCAATCCGTAAGCACCGAGCTTCCTTATACGTGATCCTTCACCCTTGTATGTTAGTAGAGTGCCTTGATCAAAACTTGAAAATGGGTGGATGTGGGTGTGTGGGTTCGGCCGAGTATATGGACAAGAGGGAGAGAAAGAGTGAAGTTTTTGAAGTGTTTAGAATGAATGTGATGGAGCTCTTGGTTTAATTTATAAACCAATTAACCTAGTTATCCATAGGATAAAATGCTCACTAGATATGAGACATGCAAGATTAAAAAAATCAAAAATTGTGAGGGTATGTCCCCTCATGGGACCGATCGGTTGGGGGTTAAGGGGGGCATGGTTGGATTTGAACAAGATAGTTAGAGTTTAGTTATGTTAAGTTAGGAATTAATTTGTGTATTATGTGTGTTGTAATTTATAACGGGTGTTAGGGTATTCGGGGACCCTAACTGGCTCAGAAAAAGAAAAACAGTGTCATTGACAATATTTTTATGTCCCGGGTAAAGTCCGGTTGTTCGGTTGGATACTGATCCGTTAAAGTATCAAACAAAGCTTTAAAGTGTCTTTATTATTATTTTTAGTGACACAATGTATTCCAGACACTTTGGAAAGTGTCTTGTATTATTTTCCCATGTTTTTGCACTTTACTAGTTAGCTTAAATGCTGAATTTTATATTAAAGTGCAGAATTTTGTGTTTAGAACATGTTTTAGGCACATCCGGTCACTATAACTATCACCTAGTGACGCAGTTCTACAACCCTCATTTCCCTACACTCTCTACTAGTGTAGTAAACTATTTCTGGCTCATACTGGCCTCAGAGGCAGTGTCTGCCTGGTGTTGGCTATGTCAGCATATCTACTGGGGTATTCGTTCATTGTGTTAACTGCGCCTTTGTGCATCAGTAATAAATGAAGTGACAGTGATACAGTATAATGCATGAATATGTATGTATCAGGAATCAAGAAGCAGTTTAACCACCATTGTAAGCAAGCACAGTAATTTAGCATTAATTAAATATAAATTAATCGTATGGATACCTGAAATTTTTAGGGTTGTCACAAAACAAGAAGATTAAAAGAAGATTAAGCCTCCAAGAAAGCTCCTTGTTGGACCGTTCTATGACCCGAAAAAGTCAGTTAAGGCAGTTCATCTTTGCGTACAAAGGCGGAATCAGTGTAAACAAAGTAACAACAGCTTTTCCTTTCAATTTCCTTCTCTATTAATGCTTTCTGAGTAGATTTTGACAGAGTTTCGACACCTATAGCATGACCTGATTTCGCTCCAATGGTTACAAATGAGAACACATGATAGGTATTTATAGTAAGCCTGATTTCGCTCCAAACAACATGAGCGAAATCACCATGTGTCCGTATAAGCGAAATCACCAGGTACCTAAGAGCGAAACCCCCTACTTTCTATGTACACTGGAGCGAAATAGCAACTACATGATTTCGCTTCAAATTACACCTATGTCATTATGAGCGAAATCACCTCTAACATCTTAAATCCTGTTTTTCGACTCCGTACAACCTATCTAGACCTAAGACTCAATACAAACGTAGTCAACAGACATTCAGTGCACCAACAGACTCCCCCTTGGATGTTGACGAAGTCTTGGCTCCGAGTCTTCAGTCTTGGTCTTTTCTCCAACTCTGTCTTTTCATTGTACAAACTCTATCTTCACAGGTTCAGGTTCACTTCCTAGCTCCAACTTCAGACTCCCCTTTGACTGTTGATCCAGACTCCCCCTTTCACATACTCCCCCTTTCACAGACTCCCCCTCTCAGTATGCTGGAATCTGAGGTCTTGATCTGGTTCAAGCTTTGACAATTAGCTCCCGTGGGAATGATGAAGTCCAAAACCTGTGTCTCAAACATCAATCATTACAAACTTATCTTTTCACAAAAAACATACAGTCTATCAGTTCTTAGAAATCCACTCAAGTATTGAGGTCCAAGTTAATGACCCTGATTACTCAATTAATCTACCAAGTTCAATTTATTGACCTTGGTTGACCTTTTGACAATACAGACTGATTTTGTAAATCATTTTCAAACAATTTTCTGAAAATAACAAGCATCAAATTAATGAACTTGTTTTAAACTTTTTCAGCAATCCAATCTCTATCAAAGTAAGCTCTCCTCATTCTTCAGCTCAGAACTTTTCCTGCATCTGCTTCAATCTTCGAGAATCCAACGATTAACTCTCCACTTTGGTTTGTCAAAAATAAAGCAAAAATAAAATCTTTTTGGATTTTAATAAAGTGTTCTAAACTAAGAAATGAAATACAGAAACTTAAATTGCAGAATGTAAAGAAAATAAACTATTTACAAACATATTTTTGGTTAGCGTGTCAGGGAATCATATCAGCTTTTCAGACAAATTACATGTACCGTTAAGCTTCATTTCATACTCAGACTTAAACAATTCACGTCGATTGTCGATATACTGATTCATCTTAAATTCTCACACAAATTTCAATTTACTCAGGATACGATTTAGATGTCTTATGAAGTTAGCTCATTCATATGTCCCACCTCTTGAATATGCTCCCGTATCCAGAATCCCAAATATTCAGTCTTACAGGTGAGTATACCATAGATGATATCTGTCAGGGGTTAAATGCGAGGGCCGTGAGAGCTCAGGTCGATACTTCCGTATACGCAGAGAGATGACGGCTTCGACTTTTCGGTGTGTCCCCTTTAGAGGATCTTTTAGTTACAACAGCAGCGACTATCAATTTTATTGTTTCATCAGCTTGCTGAGGGCGATGCTATGTTTCAAACATTTGCAGAAAGTATTATTCGGGGACTAGGTCAGAACTTCCATTCAGCAGAAGTCCCGGAATAATACCCCAGATATCACTGAGTATAAAGACCTATTATCTCAGAATACGGGACCTTTCAAACGAGATTTCAGGGGTTACCTATATATCCAAGTAGTGTTCCCCATGAATTTCGCAAGTTTGAAATTTTAGATTTATATCCCGACTAAATCTACTAAATGTGCGAAAACCTATCGACACATCATCAGCGAGACTGTTTAACTCATTTAATCTTTACAATTCTTTAGCATACTGTAATTGTCTAGCCGATGTACTATCATTTTCCCTATATACACAGGCTCTTTTTCAGTTTTCTATTGTTTTTTGGATTTTTGCATTTTTTACTGTTTTTGTATTTTCTGAAAATATACTATTTACATCTACTCCCCCTAAATACCAAAACAAGTAAAAAAACGACAAACCATTGCAGATTGTTTCTCATCTTCATCCGCAACAGTACTCTCATCAACGCCAATAATGCCATCCGACACCGAAAGAAGCTTCATACCATTCAGTTTTAACAAATATTTAAACCGATTTTTATCAAAAGCTTTGGTATGTAAATCAGCTTTCTGTTCGTTAGTGTGGATTTTCTCAATTCGTATAAACTTTTTCTCGAAACAATCGCGAATAAAGTGATGACGAATTTCTATATGTTTAGTTTTAGCGTGATGTACTGGATTCTTTATTATATTTATAGCGGCCTCATTATCAACAAAAAGAGGTGTGTTAAGAAACTGCAAACCGTAGTCGCGCATCTGTTGCTGTATCCACATGATCTGAGAGCAGCAACTGCTAGCAGAAACATACTCCGCTTCACATGTAGATAGCGCCACAGACGTTTGTTTCTTACACTGCCAGGTAACCAATCTAGATCCAAAGAACTGGCATCCTGCAGTTGTTGATTTTGAATTGACTTTGCAGCATCCGAAATCCGAATCAGAATAACCTTCGAGCGTAAAGTCGCCTTTTCTAGGATACCACAACCCCAATGAAGGAGTTCCTTTCAGGTAGCGTAATATCCTCTTCACAATAATCATATGCGAAGCTCTCGGGTTAGATTGATATCTTGCTGTGAGGCACGTTGGGTACATGATATCAGGACGTGAAGCAGTTAGGTACATCAAAGAACCTATCATGGATCGATAAAACGTTTCATCAGCCCTGTCTCCGGTGAGATCTAGGTGAATCCCATGATTTGTTGCAAGTGGGGTAGCAGCTGGAGTAGAACTTGACATCCCAAATTTCTCTAGAATATCATGAACGTACTTCGTCTGGTGAATGAAAATTCCCTCAGGTAGTTGTTCAACTTGTAGACCCAGAAAGAATTTCATCTCCCCCATTGATGACATTTCAAATTTTTGATTCATCACCTGTTCGAAATCTTTGTACAGATTCTCATTTGTCGACCCAAAGATTATATCGTCCACATAAATCTGAACCTATCAGAAGATGATCGTCGCCATCTTTAGTGAAGAGAGTGGCATCCACTTTTCCACGTATGAAGCTGTTGGCTAGTAGGTGTTGAGACAAAGTCTCGTACCAAGCTCTCGGGGCCTGGTGTAAACCATATAGCGCTTTGTCCAGCAAGTAGACCTTGTTTTTGTGGATTGGGTCAGTAAAGCCCGGCGGCTGACCGAAATAAACCTCCTCTTTAACCTTCCCATAAAGAAACGCCGATTTTACATCTAGCTGATATACTTTGAAGTTCTTCCAAGACGCAAATGCAAGGAAAATTCTGATTGCCTCTAGTCGTGCCACAGGAGCATAGACTTCAGTAAAATCAATCCCCTCCTGTTGACTAAAGTCCTAAACAACGAGTCGAGCTTTGTTCCTTACAACAACTCCTCTGTCGTCTCTCTTACACTTAAATACCCATTTCGTATTGATTTTTATATGACCATCCGGCAAATCCACTAGCTTCCACACTCCCAACTTTTCAAACAGACTCAACTCTTCTTGCATCACAATGACCTAAGAGTCTTCAGTAAGCGCCTCTTTATAAGTTCTCGGTTCGATCTGCGAGATAAAACAACTTAGTGAAAAATCAGTTTGTAAAGGTGCTACTGTAGAATAAAAACATGTAAGGCCCTGGTCAATTTGACGTCTCGTGCGAACGCCTGCTTGCAATTCTCCTATGATCAACTCCTCTGGATGATATGAAAGAGTTCGCGACATTAATTCGCTTGGAACATCCACATCGCCTTCCAGATTAGTAACATTTTGATTTGCACCTTGTTCACTCATTTGGTTTGTTTAACTTAAATCCTGAATCTGCTCCCCCTCAGAATCTGAATCTCCATGATCAAAGATCGGCATGTTCTAGGATTCTTGATTATCATTCTGATCCGACTGATTATCTTGAGCAACTTCATTCTGTTGGACATCATCGTGTTCACCAGCATTACTCGGACCTGCTTCATCATCATTTGAAGTTTCCCGTGGTCGCCTTGAATACTCAGCTGGGAATCTTTGCTGTGACTCGTACTCACGCAAAATATCCAATTCATCAAAGAATTCTTCTTCTTCTTCTTCTTCTTCTTCTTCTTCTTCTTCTCTTATATCAAATGAATCCCACAACTTGTCATAATGATAATGCCATGAATCTCCTGGATTTTATGGCGGCAGAGTATAACCTTGACATTCAACATTTGCAGCTTCAATAATCCGCTTCGCACTTGGAACGAAGACATGTCGCGAAGGACTCGAATAACCAACAAATATACCCTCAATGCACTTCAGACCAAACTTTCCATAAGGCTCTAGAACAGTACAGGGTGACCCGAACGGTTCAAGATACTTCAAATTCGGTTTGCGGTTATTGATTAACTCAAAGCATGTTTTGTTGAACTTCTTGACAGTGAGAACTCGGTTGAGCGTATAGCATGCGGCAGAAACAGCTTCAGCCCAAAAATTTATTGGTAACTTTGAATCTGCGAGCATAGTTCTAGCCGTCTCGATTAGTGTCCGATTTTTGCGTTCTGCAACTCCATTCTGCTGCGGAGTGTACGGAGCACTAAACTCATGCAAAATACTTCTTTCATCACAAAATTCTTCCATCTTGCTGTTCTTGAATTCAGTACCATTATCACTTCGAATTCTTTTGATACGCCTTTGGTACAGATTCTCTATCTTCTTGAACAACGCCATCAAACTGTCAAACGTTTCGTCTTTCGTCTTCAAGAAAGAAACCCACGAAAATCTGGAATAATCATCAGTAACCACAAGACAATATTTGTCTCATGTAATACTCTTGACATTCACTGGACCAAATAAATCCATGTGAAGTCTCTCCAGGGGTCTTGAGACTGAATTGACTTGCTTTGTAGGGTGTGACTTTTTCTTCTGTTTGCCTTTAACACAGCTAATGCACTCCCCTTCCAGATGAAAACCTTTGACATGAACTCCAAGAACAAAATCATTGTGCACCAAGTGATTCATTTTTCTAAGATGTATATGTCCCATCTTACGGTGCCACAATCTCGATTCTTTTTCAGTTGCTCTGGACACGAAACAATGAGCCTGACCCGTGGTTGTAGTAGCTACGCTCATATCCAACACCTACAGATCATTAACTCTTGGTGCCCTCATGATAATCCATTCCTCAGGGATTATAAATCCTGGTTTCAAGATCAAACATTCTTTATCAGTGAAGTGAGTGGTATACATCTATCACAAAATTGCGAGATACTCAGCAGATTGTTCTCCAGCTCAGCAATGTAGTTAACTCTTTCAAACGTCACAATCCCGTTGGATAACGTTCCTTCACCAATAATCCTTCCTCCTTGATTTCCGGCAAAACCAACATAACCTCCATTGATATTCTTCACATCATACAACAATGCAGTCTTCCCTGTCATATGTCGAAACGCTCCACTGTCCATAATCCAGCGTGAGACTAATCTCGGAAGATCCTGCACATATAACAACATGATTCAAACACTTCAATAAAGATGCCGATTCATGCTTCGCGATCAAGGAAGCTCTGGCAATTCAAATTGTTTAGTCGAACATTGTGTCCACCCAAGCCTCATCAGTCTTGGGTGTAACCTTGACACTTTTAACTCTCGCAATTTGAATTTTAAAGTTTTCAGCCTTTAGAGGTGGAAAATTTTTCATCATAATCAATCGGAATTGAATCCTCAGAAGGTGAAATCTTTTTCTCAGTTTTAGGTTTCCAAACTTGTTGAGATAACGCAACCCGTTTGTAAAATTTTTCATTTTTAGTTACCACTTTCTTTACGGGTTCATTTTTCACTTTAGTGTTGTCATTTTTCACACTCCTCTTCTCAACAACCATTGGTGCTTTACCCTTCTCGTCAACTTTCTTCTTTTGAATTTTCACAGTCTCAGTCTTAGGCTTCACGTTGGTACACTTTCGTGCAATATGACCAACTTGATTACATCTGAAGCATGTTCGAGTATCAACCACTCGACTTGTGCCTTCAGACTGAGCCTATGAAGCTCTCTTCTCAAAGAATTCTTCATTCGATTTTGAAAATATTTCTTTCTCTTCATCAGCAAGTGAACTCGAACTGTTCACAAACTTTTTCTTTTCAACAAACCTCTTATTTTAAACATTTCTTCTTTGATAATTCTTACCACCCTGATAACCACCCGACCAATTGTTTCGATTGTTGTTATAAAAACGCGGTGGAACAACAGATTTTTTTTAGTATGATTTATCTTTTTCAAAATTCATTTGTCTCTTTGTTTGACTCAAACTGTTCACTTCTGACAAATCAACTTCGACTAACTTGAAAACATTTGTTAACTTTTTCACATTCACATTCTCAATGGGAAACTCTGAATCCGAATACAACTTATCAGATCCCGACATCTTGTACATGACAAGAGTAGGTTCATCATTTAAGTTGTTTTTGGATTTTTGTTTCGGAATGTATTTGTCCAGAAAACATCCATCATCTTCAGCTGAATCAGACATCAAAACACTTTCAGCTGTGCTCTTAACAATCTCTGTCTGAACACTATCATCAGATGATGTAAAAGTAACATCAATGTTCTCCGGAAGTTTTACTTCATTTTCTTCCTCGATTTCAACCAACCCAGATTGCTTTTTCGTATAATTTTCCAGAATCGGAGGTGGAACTCTATGAAAACCCACCTCAGTTCCATCAGAATAAACATCTTCGCCTGCTTTATTTTTCCCGATTGGTTTTGGAATAGTGTGTTGCAAAACAAAGCTTGCAGAGTTGTAACTGTTAAGCTTCAACTGGATTCGCTCATTTTCAATTTCAGCCTCTTGAAGTTTAAGTTTCAATTTAGCGATTTCATCCAGTTGTTGGTTGATTGATTCTTCTTTTAATCTAAGCACAGTTTTCAGTTGAACATTTTCTTTATAAGTTTTACCATTTCGATCATCATTATCTTTCATTGTGCTTTTAAGCTTCTCAAATTTTTCAGTAATTTGACGGTTTCCAAGAACTAACTTTTCATTTTCTTGTCTAATCCTCTCATGATCAGTTTTATCATTTTCAATTTTGTTAGTTAATTCTTTTATCCATTCAGTTGAAGCTTTAATCATCTTGTCACGATCAAGAATTTGATTCTCAACGCTTCTGACCTTAGCTGTCAGATCATCAATCTTCTTTCCGTTGAGGTACATGATCATATTACAAAATTTGCATTCTTTGATGCAATTTTTGCAATCAACATCCCCATTAACTTTCTTACCTGATTCAGTCGTTGACGTGTTTGAACTGACCTGGCTTTTAGACTCAGAGATGGATTTAGAATCTACCTCAATCGCCTTAGCTGCCAGCACCTTGTCAGCCATCTTTCCGAGATTTTCAGCAGTCAACTCCTGAGTAGTGTCAATGATCCCAGTATCAACCTTCTTTGACTTCTCTATCTCTTCTTTTTCCTTCTTCTCTTTCTCTTCTTTCTCTTTCTCGTCTCCAGTTGCCCACCATTTATTCTGCCAGTAATCATCATCATCTTTTAACTCTTTGATTATGGCCTCGAAATCAAGGGTGTTATGATCAATAGCAATGTTTCCATATGGATCAAGATAACACTCCTTGTCTGGATCCCATCTATTTGCTCTTTTTGCCTCCGAAAAGATACCAGATATTCTGATCATTCTGTTTGTGGCCAACAACCTTCTGTAATTATACTTCTGTTCTTCAGTTCTGTTGTCTTTCCACGGAACAGGTTCATTCTTTGCCATGAAAGCGTAACCAACCGCATCTTCCTCCGGTAGCAGTTCACTCCAGTCATAACCCTCATCATCATAAATGACCGCAAGAGCTCTATATTTCTCTTTGTTCTCTTCAATCTGCTTCATTCTTGGCGGCTCCGATTTGTTTTGATGATATATCGCCTTCTTGTAGTAATCTTCCCTGGACGGGTTCTCAGACTCATCAGCATATGCATTTCTACATTCACGCTTGAAGTGACCTTTTTGCTTACACTTGAAGCATGTCACCTTGGACTTGTCAAACCCCAACTTGGTAGTTGGTCCACCAATTGACTTTCTGCCGGTCATTTCCATGAAGCATTGTGCTCGACGAACAGCACTGGCCATGCACCACCTTATGTCAAACAGTTCCATTTCTTCAGGATCTATTTGATCATAGTCCTCTTTTGTTAGGTTGGTGTTGCCAATCTTCCCAGCTACAAGGCTTTCATATGATTCCAATACTGATGCTAGGAAAACCATCTGCTGCTCGGCCGACTCCTCGCTAAAATTCTGAGCATTCTTCATGTCTATAGCGATGTTACAGTGAAACAAGTTCTTTGCCTCAAACTGGTTTGAATTTGATGAAGATCCACTGTGATAACCACTGTGATATTCATTGCTTTGACTTTCTTTGTTCGTTGTGGAGACATTCTCAGCAGAAAATGCAGTTTTAGGAGAATTGTTCTTTGGCATCATGCTCTTTGGATAATACAGATCCAAGTTCTGCTGGTACGATGAGTGATTGACTTTGTGTGTCTTCTTAAGCTCCAGCTCATGACTTTCAAGTCTCTCAATCAACAAATCCACAGTAAGATCTGTAGGCTTGATCGTATTCTTCAGCATCAATGCATAGTACTGCCAATCCATTTCATCCGGTAATGAATCAAACAGCTTATCAACTAGCTCATCTTGAGAATAAGAAATTTCATGTCTCGCTAGTTCCAGTTTTAGATGCCCAAACCACTCAATTGTTTTACAGACTGACTCATTCTTTAAACACCCAAACAGTTCAAACTCCTTTTTAAGCAGTTTCCTTTTGTTTTTTCACAATTTCTTTACTTCCTAAACATTTGTTTTTCAACTTTTCCCAGAGATCTTTTGCACTAGAGTATTCGATCAGAGAGATTATATCTTCACGAACAGATTGAAACAACAGCGCAACACATTTCTGCTCAGCAACAAACGACTCTATCTCATCAGATGTTGATAAAGTTTCACCCTCTTTGCCTCCATTATCGTATGCATTTTTGAGACTCTTCCAGCTCAGAAACGCAAAAGCCATCAACCAATCTTCGAATTTCTTTGCCCACCAACTATACTCCTCGATAGCCATCAACTTCGGTGGTTTGTTGTAAGTTCCGAAAGCACTTTCAACCTCCAAAGCATCCGATAATTTCTTCTTGGCGTTTGGCGGGTTCTCATTGTTGTTGCTTGTAGATGTATCATCTCCCGAATTTCCAGCAAATGCGTACATGTCGCTAAACATGTTCAAGAAAATGTCATACATCTTGAATGTACCTGAAAAATCAGCAAACACTTAGAAAAATTTTTGAAATTTTGAAAAACAGTGATTTCGAGCGAAATCACCTATGAGCGAAATCAACAGAGTGCACTTCGAGCGAAATCAGATGTACACTCGAGCGAAATCAGATGTACACTCGAGCGAAATCAGATGTCACACGAGCGAAATCAGCAATTTGTGTCCCTATGAGCGAAATTAGAGTAACTTTTGAGAGAAATCAGCAGTTTCAAGCGAAACCCCTTCGATGTCCGTAAAAGCGAAATCAGGTTTTTAGTTAATTTTTACCATTTTTAGTCCGAATTTTAACCTGATTCTTTCTAGGGTTTGTTATTTCTATGTTTTACACGTTATACTCGAAATTCAGTCCATTTCAACCGTAGGAACCAGTTCAAATCAGAAAAGTTTGAGAAGAAGTGAGTAGAAGTAAGAGAATTTGGTAGAATCAAGCTGTAGTTGTATGAACTCCTCGTCCTGAGCTCTGATACCACTTGTTGGACCATTCTATGACCCGAAAAAGTCAGTTAAGGCAGTTCATCTTTGCGTACAAAGGCGGAATCAGTGTAAACAAAGTAACAACAGTTTTTCCTTTCAATTTCCTTCTCTATTAATGCTTTCTGAGTAGATTTTGACAGAGTTTCGACACCTATAGCATGACCTGATTTCGCTCCAATGGTTACAAATGAGAACACATGATAGGTATTTATAGTAAGCCTGATTTCGCTCCAAACAACATGAGCGAAATCACCATGTGTCCGTATAAGCGAAATCACCAGGTACCTAAGAGCGAAACCCCCTACTTTCTATGTACACTGGAGCGAAATAGCAACTACATGATTTCGCTTCAAATTACACCTATGTCATTATGAGCGAAATCACCTCTAACATCTTAAATCCTGTTTTTCGACTCCGTACAACCTATCTAGACCTAAGACTCAATACAAACGTAGTCAACAGACATTCAGTGCACCAACACTCCTAATGATGTTCCATGTTTTACCCATGTGTATATGATCTTGAAAAGCCTTGAAAGTGAGTAAAATGAGGTGATTAGTGGTAGTTTAGGGTGGTGTTTGGGTGTCTCCTTTGGGCCGAGATCAAGAGGACCAAGATGAAGGTATTTGAAGTTTTGAAAAGTGTTGCAAAAGTTGTGGAATGGTATGTGATGTTTATGATAAGATGGTAATTAAAAAGGGATGGCTCAAATTCAAGTCTTTCACCCTCCCACCATACCTAAGATCTTCTAAAATTTCAACCAAATCAAGTGGGGTGGGATCCACTTGAAACCGTCTGGGGGGTATATTATGTGATTTTTTTTATAAAACTTATTAAAAATCAAGATATTTTGGTCATTATGTTAAGTATGGTGATTAGGTGTTTAAGTACACCATTAGGGGGTAATTAGGGATTCAGTTGTCAAATGACCTTAATTAGTTTAGTAAACTAGTAGAAATTGCATTTCGACGCTTTAGATGCCTTCCATTTGGTCGTTGGCGAACTTACGACACTTTTGCGGCGTACCGACGGAACTTTGTCGCAAGTTGTTATTCCACCATCAAGCGATGCGTGAAGTGATTCTGAGTCCCAAAATAGGCTTAACTAGTTCGCTAGCTTCTTCGTTTGGTTGTTTTGTGGCGAAAATACCGCTTACTAGTTTTTCGGGTCGATAACGGACTAGTTAAGTGTATAGCGATATAATACCGGAAGCTTGTTATTTCGGACACTACAATGTTATTCCCAATGTGTTTTAGTTTATATGTCATCAATTGTCATAATTTCGAAGTTCTAGAAATGCTTATTATTAATACGAACGAGTTAAAAATGTCTTATTTTTAGCGAAACGGACGTTTTAGTATTTAGGGCGTTGTACCGGAAAGTCCTAGATTTTGCAAGATATGTTTTCTTATTAGTGTTTTCATATGTAAATGGACTCAGTTATGTTATTCGTGTGTCGTTTTTCATTGTTTGGTTTTGTTTTCAATGTTTGCTGGCATGAATAGTGTAACTATGAATAGTGCGCACAACACTTTCTACCAACACTTTTAGGACATTGTTTGATTGGTTTCGAAATACGACGAAAACCAACATATGTTTTAGCATTGTTTTCTTGTCCTAACACTTTTATCTAATAAACGACACAGTTACGTAATTAAATTACGCTAAATGCATGAGATTATGTAAATAAAATAGTGATTAGTTTGTACAGAATCACCGGTTATTTGCCATTTGTCACAATCGAATTGATAGATGTGCTTACACGACATCTTACGAGATTCTATGCAATTCGTTGCTGACGTGTACATCCGAGATCTCCGCTCACCGACATCGATTCACCGGCGGCTTTGCTGAAGCCGGTGAATGTTCCGCTTGACCTAATCGGGTACTTATTTGATATTGCCGACGTTTGATGAAGGGAGTTTAACGCCGGCTACACCACAAACCATATACTCCCAATTTTCTTCACCCACACAAAAAAAAAAGAAAAAAAAACGAAGATAAACATGGTGAATTGGACTGAAGAGGAAGAAATCGCACTTGTTACATCGATTGTCGATGCCCAACGTACTCTACAACGCGGTCAAACAGCGTATTGGAGTCGAGTGTTTCAACAATACCAACAACACGTCGGCAACATGCGTCACAACTTAAACGCGTGCCAACACAAATGACGCTCAAACCGAAGTTGGATCGCTTTAAAACTTGCTTCGACCATATCCTTGCTGGCGACTTGACCCACGACGATCAACTCGAAATCGCAAAGATCGAGTACAAGCACGATGGGAATACGGATTTTAAGTGGGTTGCTGATGTAGCGTGTGTTATGAAAAATGAAGATCAAACACGTTGATTCTACGAATACCCGTGTAGTTCTTCCCCAACCCCCAAGATTCCACCCAAAGGGCACAAAATTTGAAGAGAAAAATGAGTTAATTCAAAATTCAAGTCTGAACTCTCCAATTACTAGAGAAACATATAAATAGGAACAGGAATTCGAAATGGGCCTAAAAAAGACAACGGGCCAAACAGAAGCCCAAAAACAAAATGCCCAAATACAAGATAGCCCGCTCCTCCACACTTGGGCCTGCATCAGTTGCCCACTTTAATATTTATCGTACTCTGTAGTTTTTTTTATTTTTTACGATTTAATAAGTAGTTTTTTTAGGATTTAATAAGTATGTTTTTATTTTTTAGGGTTGTCTTATGTAATTTTTTTTAAATTAATGTAATATACTTTTAATATAAATTGTGTTTTTTATATAAATTGTAAACAACAATAAAATGAATGACACATGGCACCCCAATACCGGCCTGACCACGCCCCTTCCACACCCCACATTTTTGAGTGTGGACTGATGGAGCCCACATCTGCAACGTGTCGAGCAATGCCTGCAACCCAAGCTCCTCCACACCCCATAGTCTTAAGTCAAAGAATGAATTACAAAAAGGGTAAACCGATGATTTCTCAAGAAAAGAGAAAATATGCAATTAATTTTATAGTTTGGGCAATATGTAATAGAGGCTCTTAAAAACAGAAAATATGTCCCTTATAGATGAATAAGGTTAATATTTAATGATTGTATTTAATGATTGCATTGACTGACGTTTTTTTGGGGGTTTCTAATGTTGTGACAATCCACATGACGTTGAATTGGGAAAACAATTTTTTTTTTTTTGAACAACAAAAAATACTTCATTAATTATCACCAAAAATTGTTACTGACCGAAAGATACGAGTGAGAGATTAGCATACATGCAGTCATCACCACTATTCCTCACCCATATATTACTTTCAAAACAGAAGAAATAGATTACCGAGCCTAAAACCACACACCCACAAATTTTTTGTATATCCTATATATTGAAATTCACCCACTTCTCTTAATCGACTTGCATTCCCTTCGATCTATGTTTAACCCATATGAATGCCAAAGATTGTATTTCCCCGAATATTCCATCCACCGAAAATCTTTTGCCATTGAAAATCACATAGTTCCAAGCTTTCCATACAACCCAACATGTAGTCAGCACAACCGTTTGTACCAGTCTCTTTTTTTGTTCCGGCCTATTGACATTTTTATACATCTGAATGAGATCACGAAAATTGAACGCATAAATCGGTGGGATTTTCATCCATATATACTATATATACTGATCCTTTGCCATGTTAAAGCCGCCACGACGCACTCCGTAAGTATATGATTTGCATCTTCCTCTATGTCGCCGCACAAACGACACATACTTGACCCATGTAGCAAGTTCCTCTTTTGTAAGTTCTTCAGTGTAGCAAGACGATCCTGTTCAGCCCTCCGCGCAAAGATATTAATCTTCTTTGGTACCCATTTAACCCGTTCATATGGAAAAAACAAGGTTGTCTGTTTGCTTAAAGCCTCCCGGCATGATGCAACTGAGAAGTCTCCACCCGAGTCAAGAGACCACACCCACTTGTCTTGTCCATCCAGCCTTGACAAACCATCGACTACTTGTTGCAATTTCATCCATTCCTCTTGTTCTCTAGAGCCACTTGTCTTGTCCATCCAGCCTTGACAAACCATTTGTTGCAGCTGAACTAATTTAATATTTGTTTAAGGCCCACCACAATAGAGGTAAGTCATTTGTTTTCCCAATTCAAATATGAATCATAATATAATGGATGTATAACCCTATAGCTATGGGCGGACGGTGGGCCTGTGCCCACCCTCCAATGGACAAGTAAACTAAACTTAAAGATGTATGCATTTTTTTTATGAAAGTTATGAACTAGTACATAATTTAGAGTTAGAGTTTTAAATTCATAGTAATTCTTTGATTGATTTATTAAATTATATGTTTCTTAGAGGATGTTTAATATATTTGCTATTTTTACATGTTATGAGAAAAAAATCCTGTTAAAAGACATGCTTTGAATATATACTGATATAACAAACCTAACACTTAACAGTAAGAAAATGCTTTATTTTCTTCAAAATTAACATAAATAATAAAGAATGTGGTGTTTAGCTGTTTATGATCTAACTAATTTAGCTCTAGCATGGCCTTGTGATACTTGGAACTGCTCGGTGATACCCAAATGCGCCATCAGAAGCCAAACATGAGTCAGAAACTCGCCCCCTTTCCGAAGTTGTTGTTCATGTTGTAACCCTCTGCAGTGAGTAGCAGCATACGCTAGAATCTCTATCCATACTTGACTCATGACTTTCCACATGTCTTTAGTTTTTCCCATTTCTTTCAAAGTTGACGCAAGCCTGCAACCATCGAAAAGTGCAGATTTGCTC
This sequence comes from Helianthus annuus, assembly GCF_002127325.2. Classification (NCBI taxonomy): domain Eukaryota; kingdom Viridiplantae; phylum Streptophyta; class Magnoliopsida; order Asterales; family Asteraceae; genus Helianthus; species Helianthus annuus. The sequence goes on from NC_035446.2 coordinate 18,003,156, forward strand.
CGGTCCCCCTTCACCTTACTAGGCAAAACCTCAGGACAATAAACTTCAAGCAACTTTTTACATGCTACAACTTTATCAGTAATAGGACTGCTTTCTTTAAAGTAGCGCGTGGCTTCAGCACAAGTGTCGCGGTACCTGATCATGCCAATACCTATCGGCAACATAACAGGATATGACACAAGAAGATACAACATGTAATCCGATATATGCTTGCTTTCCTCACGACACACATTAATGTCCCCCTGATTGTCAAGCTCTTCTGAGTAATAGCATAGAGTGGTAGCAATGTGCCATAAGATAATGATTTGATCAAATTCCACTTCAGTAATACTCCATAGCAGATCGTCACATTCATTCTTACGGAGCGAAAAACTACCTTTGTGACTACATAATGCTTTTGGATCCGAGCTACCATCACTCATGAACTCTTGAAATTGGTTGTAAATTAGATCTTTCAAGCTGTTAGAAACTTGACTATACGTCTTGTAACGATGCTTTACACGATACTTATCTATCTCAAGGTACTTCTGAATTGTTAAAAGCCTAGCAGGCTTTTCTTCTAGCGCGACACTTAGTAGTTCTAACTGCGCGATGGAACCACACCATCGCCGTTTTCTTGGTTGCTTTAAAAATTGAAGTTTAAGGACGCTGCGCGAGTATTTATGCTGGCTCAGCCAAACATCTGTCCAGTCCGAACGTAGCATGGTAATAACAGCAAAGATTTCCATTGTTACTGCTGTTCCAAATAATAGATAAGTAATGGCAATGTCGACGACTCTGTATTCATCCGCATCACAGAGAAAACAAAAGCCAACAAGTACCATAAGAAGGATGAAAACACTAGTAACACGAACTACTAGCCCGACAAAGGTGTACACGACATTAGCCTTGGTGTAAAGCATATCATATGCAAATCCGAGCTCAATCTCGATTGCTAAGAAAGCGTCTCTAAATTTAAGCTGGCGAAAGTAGGACTGGCTTTTAGCTTTATCTTCAAATGTGAGTATGAGATCAACGAAAATCCGTTTGAATGTTTGGAAAAGAGCATAAGCTTCTGATATTACACCACCCCGAACTTCAGGATACGTATCGTTTTCCGGATACTGGGATTCGGGGACTTCCTCAACGCTCAAATTAAACCCCTGTGGTTTTTTCAAGCGGTAGTCCTCCACAAATTTGGGATAATTGGGACCAGGGTCAGGAGAACCAAGCATTGAATCTCGAAGATTCTCGGTGTTTGCTAGGCGTAGAGCACGAATACGCTCAAAACACTTGATGAAACCGGCTATGTAAACCAATATGCTTAGCAATGGGAGATCAGAACAGCCCGGCCACGACAACAAGAGTATAGAGATTGCGACTCCTGATTGAAAACCGACTTCTGCCAGGTGTCTTAACCAAAGTTCATTATCTTCTAACGAGTAGGCGGTAATGGTGTCTGGACCACCAAGGTGAAGAAGTAGAAAGGGTGCCCAAAAAGACATGAGCTCATTTGTGTTTAGCTTTTCGTATTTTGATATTGGGCGAGATGTGTTGCAAACGTCTAAGGCGCTTCGAGTGATGATGCTAAGAGCTCCTGATGCAACTGCATATGCCAGTAAGTAGGCACACCAGAGGGAAATTCGTATTCTTGTTCGCGGATTGTGCTTTCTAAGGTTGCCTAGTAGAAATAAGACAATTTGTGAAGCAATGCTGATCAAAACCAACCCCTCAAGAGCCCACTCGTTCCATGTCTTCTTCACATGATCCGGTATCATCTCTAGTAGCTTCTTGTGATCTCCAAGGGCAAGCAAACCTATTGCTGGAATTGAAACAAGTTACATTTATAAGATAAACATATATAACCATGATTATTAGTAGTAATATGAGAAGCATAAACAGCAATGCCTACTAGTCAAATACATATCCATTTAGACCACAAACAAGGAGTGAGTTAATTCAAGAAATTCATTTCCATTTAAATGAAAAAAAAGGATTTTTTCTATTCCCAGAATCCTCTCTTACTTCTTATGTCTAGTTATAGTTGCAATGGTTGGTTCTAGCTTAGCTTATTAAAGTGTTCACATGTCTAATGATCAATCTTGGAAATCTTGCATAATTCTAGATATGTTAGATGCGTTGATTACGCCTCCTAGTTACTACCCGGCTCTTGATTAGCGAGAAATGGATATCAATTAAGAAGAAGCCTAAACAAAAACACAAGTTACTTGCATTGTCTCTAGATTTACCCCAGTTGATAAAAACATATTGCAAATCACAGTGGCTTCATAAAAACCTTCGATTCAGCAAGTAATTGTGAATTAACCACTTAGTACCTATGAGCTATCAGGCACCCTAACTAATTAAAGTGATGGCCTCTTGGCCTAGTGGCACCAAGTGTTTATCCCACCAAAGTGTTGCAGGTCCAAGTCCCACAAAGTGGACAATACATGGATTTTAGAAGTAGCTTTAGTGAGGTGTGTTTTATTGATTTTTTTTATGGGAATGCATAAACCTGGGTGCTCTATTAAGCAGCAACCTGTATCTAACTTGGTTATCAAGCCTCATGGTATATATGGTTAGAATAAACAAGTATGAATAAAAACATTAATGTCAACTAATGACAAAAATTAGAGAACTTACCTATCGAACTCATCTGTAAACCCGCTTCTTGAAACCTCCAAACCGAATCGTGATTCTTAAACTTGTTTCTTGCTTGTGTCCAGTTTAAAAAAAGAAGTAGAAGATGAAATGGGCTTAATATAATGTGCAGAGAAGTTTATTACCAATTTCTGGGCAAATGACCAGAAACAATGTAGAAATGAATGGGTGACTTATTTTCTTGCATGCCAAGTCGTTCTAGCTCTCACCCAAATTTAGCAGCCGCCATGGGCCACACACAAATATGGGAAATGGTGACTTATGTGCCCAGTACTTTTCCAGTTGACTTGGGTCTTCCACCCATTGGTTCTTGGAAGTTGTGCCATATATATGTATTGTTTTCTTGTGCTAGGACCCATTACTAGAAATCTGACATGTTTCTACGAAGATTTGGGTAAAAAATGCGTTGGAAAAAGGTTGGAAAACCTTTCCAACAGCGTTTTGATGATAACGCTTGTTTATTTATTTATTTTTTTAGTTTTCGGACCATTTTTTTTTTTAAATTTTACGACCATATAACTTTTAATTTTTATTTATTATTCTATCATTTATTTATTTTTTTTTTCTGATCATGTTCTGGCAATTTTTATCATTTTTTTTTAATTTCACAATTTTCCTACCTCGTCTATCTTTGTTCTATCTATTAACCGAGTTATATTAGTTGGCAAACCGGTCAGAGTCAATATAGTTCTATAGTCGTCCGTTTTCTTAGGGATATATTACCTATTTTAAGCGGATTATATTAACGCGTGTGGTTGTGCATCGGCCATATATACACGCAAACCGGAAAGTCTTTCATGTCTTCTTAGTCTTTCGAGTTGACTTAGATAAGTTCCAAGAAATTGCATGATGTCTATGACTAGTCTATGTTAACATTAGTCATGAGGGATTGGTGGTATGTGTGTCTCCCACTATTTCTATCTATTTAGCTCACAATTTCCTAACTCTTTATTAGGAAGGTGATATAGAATTAGATTGATATTAGGTTTGTAATTTTGTAAATGGTAACTAGAATTTCCAAGTATATTAAAAGGTGTCACAAAATTTAAGAAATGTATATCTAGTTATTTTAAATATAAAATAGTTGTTTAGTTAGATGCAAACTTTCAAGCTTTATACATTTTTTGCATAATATTGTTATATACTTATATGAATTTAAATCATTCATGTTTATAAGGTGTAACGCACTATGGGCCTGAGTATGTTTAAACCTATATCAATGGTGCATTTAAAATTACAAGGCGTGTCTAACTTTGTTGTAATGAGTTTCCTCTAAGTAAAACTCCTCCCTATTACAACATAATGGTGCGACTAACTTCGGTATTCTGATGTTGTAAAACAGACTACTTTTCCTATGTATTTTATATGCTATTTCGATAGTTTTTCAGTTGGTTTTGGTCATTTGTATTTTATTAGTTTGTGTTTTGACAGGTATATGTGTGCATTTGAAGCTAAAACGGTGAATAAATGAACACACAAGAGAAGCCGGATGAAAAAGGACAAAAATGTGGTAAAAGCCTTGCTAGGCGCGTCGTGAGGTATTGATTAGGTATGGGTTGCGACACGCTTGGGAGAAGAACAACAAAATTACTAAAAAGCCCTTAATGATTTCCCATATTTACCTTCCTTGTCAACGACTATTTTGTCTCATTCGGCCCCACGTGGCGCGCTATGGGGAGGGGGGGGGGAGCTGTGGATGTCTCGCGATATGCGAGATGATGGTATGTCAGCCAAATTATGTATGTTGACTATATAAACATGAGTTTCGACCCAAAACGATTCTAGTCACTTCTGGATGACAAGAGCATTATCAAGGAACAATTTTCAGTAGATGAAATCTTAACGAAACAAGAAACAAGTTTCAAGTTTCAAGGTTGAAGACGAAGAATCGGGTCAATTGCAACTTGTTAGGTTTACGGTTTTGAACTAATTTTTGTTTGAGATTTTTTGTTTTTGTTTTCACTTATGATTCTTGGCTAAATTCGTTTACTATCTGAGGATGTGATAAATCATCGTTGATAATTGGTAACATCTCGATTTTTGGTAATATATTGATGGTTTATGTCACCCCAAAAACGTCGCAGGGGAAATACAAACGTAGCTGTGACGGAGGTTGATACCCATAAGCATTTAGTGGACGATGCAATAATTATTATTGGACGATTAACTTAACTAAAACAAACATTTAAAGTTTTAAACGTAAAACCACAACCACAACATAGTTGTTTGATCCTTTATGAATCTTAATACACGCGGTCTCAAATAGTTTTAAAAGTTCTCCAAAAATATAGTTTATTTAATAGCATCCACTAAACAAAAAAACTTGCCAAAATCCCGAAGCCGAACTCATGTACATGAAAAATACACTAATCAAGTGTCAAAAGGCTGGTGAGTTCATGTATGTAAAAACTAAAAGCAAATTACTTCACAATTTCTTTTAGGATAAGCTTTCTCATATAGAATTTCTATCCCGTAGAGTCATATTAAATTTCAGTATCAATATTTCAGATTCACAGGGTTGCAAAGCCTACGAGCTATATATAAGCACATAAGGGTATAATCAACGCTAGAAATCATAAAATATCAATTAATCATTTTGACTTGCATCGAGGTGACCGGTCACAACGGGGTTGTTAACCCGATAGATCTGTCAACAATTCAACGCACACTGGTATTAATGATTAAACGACTAATGTTCGCGAAAAGTGCCTCTTAATGGCCACTTAGGGTGCATGCCTTACGAAAAAGTTATATATTTTACTTTATCAAAAAATTTAATATGAATGTTGTACAAATTACCCAAACTCCCCACCGAGACATAGGTCTATTCCGATACTTACTCTCTTGAGATTAGGCAAACTCGTCCCAACGCAGATCTAAACATTTTTAAATCTATTCAGCCGTTCTCCCCAAACATTGTACATCAATCCCTGTTTCTCCCCGAAATGTTTATTATTCATTCAAATCCCGTATTACTCGAAACTGCTGGAAAAGTCCTAGGTTCAAACTTTAGAATTTCCAAATCAAACATTTCAGCTGGATTAGCGGGTATCTTGAGTGTGGACATTTCATTGAACTTTACATTCAGAGTTTCTTCAATCACTTTTATTCATAGGTTAAAAACTCTATAAGCATTTGCTGTTAAAGAATACCCGACGAAGTAGCCACAATAAACTTTGCCTGCAAACTTTGAGATTAAATCCTTTAAATTTAGGATGAAGCATGGGCACCCAAATAAATACCTTGAAGAAGGAAATCAGAGGTTTAAGTTTGAACAACACTTCATAGGCAGTCTTTTGATGTCTTTGATTGAGAAGCACCATGTTTTGCACATAGCCAACAATATTCACTGCTTTTGCCTCGAATGACAAGGGTAGCCCAAAATTAGCTAACATAGATCTTGCTGCTTCAATCAAGGTGCTATTCTCTCTTTCCACCACACCATTTTGCCAAGGTGATCTAGGAACACTATATTGTCTGACAATCCCTTTGGACTCACAAAATGAGTCTAAGGTATTGTTTCTGAATCAGTTTTGTTATCACTTCTAAGCATCTTTACTAATATCTCATATTCCTTTTCTACCATGACAATGAAGTTCTTTATGATCTCAGCAGTTTCATCCTTTAAGTGTAAGAAATAAGTCCAGAAAAATCTTGAATAGTCATCCACAATGACTAGACAATGCCTTTTCTTGGCAAGACTCGTTATCTTGACAGGACCAAACAAATCAAGATGAAGCATCCGAAGACATCCAGCTTTGGATTCCTCAATGGATTTATAAGAGACTTTGTGTTGTTTTCCCTTGAGGCATGAAATATAATGTTGATCACATTTGAATTCTTTTCTAGGAAGTTCTCTCACAAGACCATGTTTGGACACATCACTAATTATCTATAAGTTGATATGTCCTGACCTTCTATACCACAACTCAGTTTCTTTGGGTGATGCCCGAGAAAATAGACATACACTTTGTGGCATAGGGTTTTTTAACATATCAACCACATACACATTCCCACTTCTATTGGCTACCAGTTGAACATCATTTTTCAATTAGACACTCAATTTTCTATACAAATTCCGCCCTAACAATCTTACAAGAGTTTTTGGTGAAAAATATGCCATACCTTTTTGTCATACATCTGTGACACACTCTGCAGATTGAACTTCAAATTATCAACCAGGTTTACATTTTTAAACTTCACTATCCAGCATTTACCTCCCTAGAACCCATAATTTAACCTTTAGAGTCATTTCCAAATAATATATCTAATCCTCCATGAGCTCTAAATTTAGATACTAAGGCTTTAGATCCAGTCATGTGTCTAGACCCTCTATTGTCAACATACCATAAACTATCAAAATGGGAAAACCCATATTTGATGATTTAGTTGAAACCAGAGCTAAATTTGCAAACATGATCTTTGGAGATTTACCACTAGTTTTCCTTGGAATCTTATAAATGAGCCTTTCCTCAAACGGACGACCAAAGTGAATGAACGATACAAACTTTGGAAGACATGTTGCATGCTTTGCCGGAAAGATCAAGTCTCAGCCAAAGTAGAAAGCATGCATGACATCATCAGTCAAGGGGGAATCTGTAAACGCAGTATCTGGTGACTAAAGATTATCGATGCCAGTTAGAACTGATAGCAACAGTTAAGGGGGAGTCTGTAAGTGCAGTTCTCGTCGGGTAACTGTGCTTTATCAGTTTTGGTCAATAAAGTCAGAGGCCCAAGTCAAAGTCAAAGTTATTGAATTAATTCGGATGATTTTGAGGATAAGGGTCCGAATTTATGACATAAGTTTGTTAGTACTTATGAGTTGACAAATTCGGACAGCATAATGTGTTTGGGAGTCCGAATTTGTGAGATAAGTTTGTCAGAACTTATTGTTTGTCAGAATTTTTCTTTATTGTATTGTCAGTACTTATGATTGTTAAGTACTGACTTGTTTGTTTAGTTGTAGTGTCCGAATTTAGCTTATATTCGGACTAAGTTTTGTGTCAGGACTAATGGAGTCCGAGTTTGTTGGGTTTGCCCTAGCCTATATATATGTGTTATATAGGGTGGGTTAGGGTATCTCTGTGACAAGCTTTGTGCAACTCTCACAAACCCTAGGAATTCTTCAACAGTGTGTGCACATTCTAGAGAGAGTGACTATGTGTTAGTGAGAAAAAGCTAGGTTTAGATCTTTGTGATCTAAACCAGCTTGTAGATGAAGTATACTCTTTCGGTTTATGTAATTTGTGATGAATGATTCAACATTAACGGGTTTCATCTTCTACATTTTTCTATCTTGTTTGTTTTTTATGTTTTTCACGTCATGAATCAAGTGCAATGTCGATGTTCGTCGTCACCGATCCAGTGCTTTAATAAACTCATTTATAAAAGAAACATAATTAGTGTTTAAGGGGGCCCACCACACCCCACAAAACCCTCTTCTCCCCTAATTTTGTAGGAAACTTACCGGAAATCGAGTTATTCGAGATCGAAAGCTTAACAAGCTTTGTTAAATTAGCAAACAAATTCAAATCAACGTCTGCAGACAATGAGAGATGGTCAAGAACAACACCTGCAACATTACCACCATTACACATGATTCCATTCCAAGAAGATGGACACCCATTGAAGTTAATAGACTCCTCATTCCAAGAACCAGGACAAACCCAGTTGGGTCATGTTTAATGCCTTTTCTTGAACTCAAGTAACGCTAAAATATCTTGTGAAGGAAGCTGACCCATAATAGGAACAATGAACATTACAACCACTAACAACAAAGCCCTAAACATCATTTTTTTCACCAAAGCTCATCAAAGTTTTGAAGACCCAGTTAGATTAACAGCATTCACAAGCAAAAGACACACTAAATGAGTGATTTAGTGAATCTTGCATATGGGTTTTGAAAATTTGAAGAAACAAATCAAGCTAAAAAACTAGTAAAGATTTACTAAATTGGGGGGGGGGGATGGGTGTAAAAGGTGAAATGGGAGCAATGCAGAAGAAGATGCTTACCATACAAGTGGTTATGCAGTATGTACAACTTTGAGTTGAGGGAGTGTGAAATGGTGACGGTGGTGGTACGGTGGTGGCACGGCGGAGATGCAGATGAGTGGTGTGGTTGTGGTTGATGGGAGGTTAAAGATGATTGAAGATGGGGTGGTGGTGATGTTTCAGGTGTGGACGAGGTGGTTGAAGATGGTGGATGTTGGTTGAAGTGGAGATGGGGAGTGAAGGTGTGGCAGGTTGGTCGCCGGAGTTGTTACCGCCGGCCATTCGTCGGGGAAGAAGGGGGAAGACGGGAAGGGGGATAGGGTTAGGTTTTAAATAATTTTTTTTATAATACAGGTGGGGCCCACAGTTTAAATAAGAATGGATCAAAATGGCAAGTGAAAAGATTTATAAAATTAATCCATAATATACCCCTGGTTAAAAATGGGGTTTTGGGACGGAGTTTGGGTATGTGATCAAAATGGCAACAAAAGTAAAAATTCAGGGACCAAGAGAAAAAAAACTATTTATACTAAAATGGCAAATTTGAACAAATCCCAGGGACTAAAATGGCAATTTACTATATATTATTTAAAGTAGAGTAAACTGCAATTTTACCCCCTGAGGTTAGGGGTCATTGGCACCCTTACCCCCCCTAACGAAATAATTGCAATTTTACTGTCACACCCCAACCGATGGCGGAATCATCGGGGCATGGCACTGAGCGAAACAGATTGTTCAAAGAAATTCCATAACAACTATTATTACCGAATAGTTTAAATATCACGTCCCATACCGTGACCCATAAGATAAATTTAGTTATTACAGACATAGATATCCTTCAAACAAAACATGTTCCGACAACTCAGATTTAAGTACATAAATATAAATTGTCTTGGTTTCTAGACTCTTTCCTAGCCTCTATTTCACAGTAGGAAGAGCAAGTAAGCATCCTAAACACCTGTCACATACGTTAAAATAAAGTTAATAAATATAATGTAAAGGTGAGCATACAAGTTTGATAATAGCATATAGAGTTCGAATAGTTTACGCATAACCAGCACGTACACAAAGAGAAAGGATGCATGTTAATTATCGACATGGATCTATCGATACCAACGACTGCGGGTTGACTGTCCGAGACAGTTCGCAATACATGATTACCACCGTAATCCATGCAAGTAATTGTCCTTAACAACCCCCGTGAGAACGGGTGCTGAGTCCAAACTATAGTACTATGTTGCTAAGGCAGGTAGACAACGTTCCACGTGTAAACATAACAACAAGCATACATTTAGTCACGTAATACATGCAATCGGTTAGCGTTCAAATAGTTTGAATAGTGTGTTCGATTGTGATTTTGATAAGTGACGTATGTAACACCCAAAAGTGCTAAAGCAAAAAGGGATTCGAGTATACTCACAGTGATTGATTATGGATTGAAGGGAGCGCTGAGAGTAGGGTTAGCCTGAATAGTTTGATAGTATAACGATGAGTAATGCGGAAATGCAAACGAGTGTAAATGGATCGAATAGCCTAGTCGATCGAACAGCAGGTTCGATCGAACGGGCTGTTCGTACGGTTTGAAAGTACGTTTGAACAGCCCTGTTTGATCGGCCGGTAGGCTCGATCGGCTGGACCATTCGAGTGGATTGTTTCTTCCTCTGATGTGTTTGTGTATGATGGTTTGACATTTTGAAGTTTTCGTTGTAGTATTTGAGAACACTTGTCACACCCCAACCGATGGCGGAATCATCGGGGCGCGGCACTAGGCGAATCAGATTGCTCAAGAGAATCCATAACAACTATATTGCGATAATATTTATTACATTTGTCATCCCATACTAACAAACAATACAATCACGTAAGTTATCACAGATTTCTTGTCCTCTCGAACAATTCAAATCCGACAACCTAGATTTTAGATGTGTTTCTAGACTTCCTAGCTTGATTTGACGTAAACTTCGGCTAAACCTGCAACATACGTTAAAACTTTGTCAATACAAAAGTATTGGCGAGTATACAGGTTTGATATGTAGTAGGATAGATTAAAAGTGCTGCGAATTTCCACATGCATAAACGTAATACACAACATATATACTCACAAAACTGATACTACCAGCTAAGTCCTCGATGCTCGACTCTTGATGGCATAACTAGACCCCGTCGGGCGAAATAGTACTATACTAGTCTTGGTGGGACGTCACGAGTATAAGTCCTAGCATACATGTACTAGCATCACGTATATCTATGCAAACAGTCATTCGCAAGTGATAAATAGTCCAATTAAATCATTCGTTTGATAAGTTTGGTTTTTATGGAACGTATGTTACACCCAAAATTCGATAAAAGGGGTCAAGTATACTCACAGCGCGTTTTCGGTTAGGTTTGCGGAACCGGTGCCGGAGAATATCCTGATTCCAGATAATTTATGTGAGTGATAGATTACTATGCGTTAAACGGTATCGATTTGCGTGAAATCGGGCGAAATTGGGTTGAAATCGGACAAAATGGTGAAATTGGGCTGAAAATTGTAATTGGGCTGGCCCAGTCGAACAGGCCACTCGATCGAGTGGGCCTGGTCGGTCGGATGGGCCTGATCGATCGGACAGCATGATCGATCGACCAGCTGTTCGATCGGACAGCCTGATCGATCGACCAGCTGTTCGATCGACCAGCTGTTCGATCGACCAGCTGTTCGATCGACCAGCTGTTCGATCGACTAGCTGTTCGATCGACTAGCTGTTCGATCGACTAGCTGCTCGATTGGCCATCCTGTTCGGCTGTTTTCGATGATTTTTCGAGCGTTTTTCAGCGTTTTGGGTTAGGACGTTACGATGCGGTGTTAAGCAACTGAAATCCCGTCAATTCCGACCTGTTTTAACGGCCGGGAATCACCCCGTTCGTCGGAACTGGTCGTTTTTGTCGGTTTTTCCGTGTTTAACTCGAAATCGATTATTTTATCACTAGATCTGATGTAAAAACCTTGATTTTACTTAGGAAATGCCCTGGATCTGAGTTGTTCTTGATGATATAAGGTCAACACTTGAAGTTCATAAGAACTTTGTGATGAATTCTATCCGAACAACCCAAATCCGTGGCCTTTTGATTAGAAAAACATTGATTTGGTTGAGATTCATGAAGAATCGTACGTAAATCATCCGAATCTGAGTTGTTCTTCTTGGGATGACATCACCTTTGAAGAACTTTGTGGTGACATCACCTTAGAACACCCCAAATCCGTTGATTTCACGGTTAAAAATCGAGATTTGAAAGGTAGAAAGATGAAGGATTGCATTTGGATCAAGAAAGTACAAGATTCGGGTTGAAAACTTACAAGAATCGGAAGAAATCGAGAGATTTGAGGGCTGGAACGTCTTGGTCGGTTAGGAGCAGCAACACAAGTGTTTGGGAGGGAATGGAGGGGTATTTATAGGCAAGGAAGGGGAAAAGAAGGCAAAACAGCGACTGGATCGGCTGGCCCAGTCGATCGGCTGGCCCAGTCGATCGGCTGGCCCAGTCGATCGGCTGGCCCAGTCGATCGGCTGGCCCAGTCGATCGGCTGGCCCAGTCGATCGGCTGGCCCAGTCGATCGGCTGGCCCAGTCGATCGGCTGGCCCAGTCGATCGGCTGGCCCAGTCGATCGGCTGGCCCAGTCGATCGGCTGGCCCAGTCGATCGGCTGGTCCATCCGATCGGCTGGTCCATCCGATCGGACTGGCCCATCCGATCGGACTGGCCTATCTGATTGGGCCGGTCTGACCAATTGGACTAGTCTGATCGAATTGATCCGTTCGGAAGCCTTTTGATCCCGTTTTTGGTGCGATTTCGACGGTTTGAGCCATATTTTCATATATTTATATAATTATTAAATTATTTATTATTATTAATCACAAAAGGGCCGTATATACGTATTTATGTATCCAATTCTCAGTGCGGTGATCGAGTTACGCGTGCCTTCGAGTGCGTTCTTCGATGTGATGTGCCACAATGATTATCGGGGCACCACTTACTCATATTGCCATCATCGTCATGACGGTTAGAGTCATAGTACTCACCCGATAACCCTCGTTAGCGTTGCTTACTCACATTTTGACACCTCACGCTCATCGAGAAGGGTAGATTAGGCCTTACTCGACATCATCGTGAGTGTTATGCAAAATAGGTTTGTAATAGCGATAGAATATGCGTAATCATTCGATTATACTTCGATTTAGCGATAAAATTGGTATAGTTACATTATGATCCGAATCTCCGGTGCTAGGCGTAACGAGTGTATCGAGTAGTAACAACGCACGAAGGTGCGGGTTGTTACAGTATCCCCTCCTTTAGGAAATTTCGTCCCGAAATTAATCCAATAGTAGGGTTGTAAGAGTTGATGCGATTGAGAGTAGAGATTATTAGCGTCTAGATAACGAGCGATCGATTACGATTTGGCGAGTGAAAATAGAGAGAGCATACGATTCGATTACTTAGAAGTGATAACACATACAGAAAGCAATTTTATAGCATTTTAAACTTACCAATACTCGATTAATTTCCGAAGTTAATTAAGAAAAATCTCCTCATGGCGCGGTGTCGACCGTTTTGATGTCCACACCAGCGCTATGTGGAGGGTTTTGTTATTTGATAACAGGTTTTGAGTTTTACATTTTAAAAGAATCAGGTGGCAAAATAAATTTTAAGACAACTTTCCTACAACGTGGGTTCGAGCGGAACTCGACTGCCGAACCCTCGTTCTCGTGAAGATTCCTGTTGGTCATTGCAAAGGTTTTTTTTTTTTAAGAAAAGAATTGGACTTATGAAATTTTCATTGGGCACGGAGCCAAACTGATTCAATGTTTTCTCCATGTTGTAAGGAATTTCATTTGTCCAACGGTTTTAGTAAAAATTTTATAAAAGTAGGTTTTTCTTTAATGATACAGAAAACAATTTACATCGGGCCCCACGTGGCACTTTCCCACGAAAGTTTGTTAATATGACTAAAACACTTATATATAGGAAGTACCAGCGGCGTATCCACCATGTTTTACCCATATTATCTCTGTTTCGTGCGGCGGTGTCACGTGTGCCGATACGACACAGATAGAATTTCGGTTTCCTTGATCCTAGCGATGAGGTGCTAGACCGAGTTTTGAATAGAAATAAGTTGGATGCAAACCAAGCGTAGGCAGCGGGTGCGAGTAGTCCGGTCGCACAACGCTGATATGGTATGCTTGGTTGGGCAACGAATGACACAATTTTGATTCGGGTAAATGAGATTCCGATTTGTTTCCACACGAAGTTCGCATGGCACGTTTCCACAAGACTTGCTAATATGACAAACACCATGTTTCCATATTAGTTTTATCTTGTGAAGCAATGTCATGCACCCTAACATTACACCACCTGCGATGCCTTCCAAGTAACATTCGAACATCGATAGACAATAGATTTCAACAGATTGATAGCGACGATTGTTGCGTTGCGAGTGATAGACGATTGATTGAACTGATTACACCACGAATAGTACTAAGGCTAGCCCACCCGGCCTTTTTCCACAAGGTCAACTAATATGGTCAAAACATCACCATGTTTCAACCTTGTTAGTTTCGTCTCGTGAAGCGAGGTCTTGTGCGCTAACATGACACGTAGAATGCGTGCATTGATAAGTAATAGCGAACCATGATAAGAGTATCGAGTTGGTGGATTAGGTGCGAGGCGCGTTAATAGTGGGAGGCGGCGAGTGATCCTCGATACTCGTCTAGCGAATCCACAATAGGCGATCCACACCAGCTGATAGAGATTCACACAATTGACAACAACTAGCGTTAGAGATTTCTAGACAAACACATGATGCAATTGCGATTTCGAGCCACATATCGAATGATTTGATTGCGAGATTGATCCGGCAAAACTGCGATTAAGTTGCGTTCTAGACTTTACGACCAGTCTCGCGTTGTTCCAATTGCTCTTCGGGGTGAACTTACCTAAGTTCATCGATGTGGCAATTTGTGTACACGGACTTACGAGAAGCCTCGCAGTGATGCGGTTTAGTTTTGTTACGCCTTGTGATTGATGGTAGAGTGTCAAATTAACCATAATAGTGTAATAGGTCTAATAACGTCCAACTCCACATGGCACTTTCTTCACGAAGTTTCGGTAGTATGGTAAAGCGTACCCCCGCGTCACCCCTACTACTTATGCCCCGTGCTTTGGTGTCACACTTTGTTGACACGACCAAGACCCTTGACCGTGCTTTGAAACGTTATGGCACTTTCTTCACGAAGTTTCGGTAGTATGGTAAAGCGTACCCCCGCGTCACCCCTACTACTTATGCCCCGTGCTTTGGTGTCACACTTTGTTGACACGACCAAGACCCTTGACCGTGCTTTGAAACGTTATGGCACTTTCTTCACGAAGTTTCGGTAGTATGGTAAAGCGTACCCCCGCGTCACCCCTACTACTTATGCCCCGTGCTTTGGTGTCACACTTTGTTGACACGACCAAGACCCTTGACCGTGCTTTTAAACGTTATGGCACCATTAGAACTTCACTACGATCTCCGTGCACTGACCAAGGTAATCCCGTGTGCACCCGTGATTAGTTGTCCCTTGCACGTATACCGTACCTGGTTCTAAGAGTGTTATAGGGATAAAATACATAATATAGTACATAGTGCTAGCGTTTAGATAGTGCTTGATTATAAAAGAAATAGAATCCACATGCGACGATAGATAAATTAAGTTCTAGAAATGGTAGAGATAAGTCGTATTATTACAACAACATTAGGATCAAAATAACGTTGCTGTGGACACTTGCGGAGACGGCGGTTGCTGATGACCTCCTTCCAGGTTACGGTCTTGTACGGCACTGCGACGTATAATGCCCATACCAGTTGCAATTTGCGCAATAGCGACATTTTGCTTCCAGCGGGTGATGATACGTGCATGTGAAACACAGGGGATGAGATCCATTGTAAGCACGTTTTGACTGAACTGGGACTGATCGGAGAGGTTTGGGTTGCGGCAATCCAGTTGTTGAAGAGTCTGGGCTCACGGTCTTTCGTTTGCGGCTCGGTTGGGCTTCTTGAGTTGATGCAGTGTCGTCTTCGGATTCGCCTGATGATTTGACGGAGACATTGTCGGAGCAATCCTTAGAAGAATCCTCCGAGGAGCTGTCAGATGAACCACCGTCCGATTCTCCAGAGGAATCGTCGGATGAGTTGATGATGATTGCTTGATGAGCTCGTTTGACAAGCTTCTTGGAGAAGAATCCGTCCACGACTCGTTTGCTGTTGAGCTCTGCGGCTAGACGGTAGGCTTCTTCGATGGTAGTAGGTTTTGCAGCTTCGACAAAATCACCCACACACTCTGGTAAGCCACGAATATACTTCGCGATAGCTTTCTTTGGAGTGTCGACTTGACTTGGGCAGATCATGCTAAGCTGTTTGAACCTTGCTGTATAGCTCGCATTGTCACCTTCGGTTTGCTTGATTTCCCAAAATTCGTTCTCTAGCTTCTGGACTTCGTGAGGGGGACAATATTCTTCCTTCATGAGTTCCTTCAGCTCACCCCATGAGAGGGCGTAAGCTGCGGAGATCCCACGTTTGTTGCGTTCGGCGGTCCACCAATCGAGTGCTCGGGATTGGAATACTCCGGTGGCGCAAGTAGTTTGAAGGTCCTCGGGGCACCCACTCTGACGAAGGGTAACCTCCATGGCATCGAACCACTGGAGTAATTGAGAAACATCTCCTTCACCCGTAAAAGGCATTGGATCACAGGCTTTGAAGTGTTTGTAGAGGAATGCAGATTCCGTCTTGACGTCTTCCGGGGCTCGAGAGTGGCTTTGAGAGTGCACTTGCGCGACAATTTGAGGAATGAGCTTGACCACTTCCTTGGTCACAATTGAGGCAATCCTCTTATCGGCGCGTCGTTGGGCTCTTCTCCTAGCTACTCGTCTCGAGATCGAGTTGTTGGAAGGCATCTAGACAGAAGGATTCGGAATGAGATTCGATCATAATGATTTTGAGCTTTTGATGCGATTTGATTCGATCAAAACTCGGTATAGAATTTAATTAAACACATAGGAAAATTCTAGGTTCCTAAACTCTCACATAATTGATTCGTTTTGTATATAGTACGTATAGGTATAGCTGTAGGTTACACATAGATATTGGTTCAGAATTCGCGAGGACGCGGTAAGGGAAATAGCGTGAGCGAATTCGAGTACTTAGGCGTTTGTTTTGTTGCGATCATTCGGTCTTTGTTTTGGATTGCGATGGCTGTGCAAGTTGTGCGCTTTGTAATTCGAGGTTCGTAATTCCGATAAATCGAGAAATCGGTAAATCGTAAAGCTTAAATTCGAAAACACTTAGACGTAATTGATACCATATACGTAATAGTTTAGATAGAATGCCTTGGGTGTTTAGGCGTTGACTACCCAAGTAACCCGACTATACCCAACAGGTTCGGGCATACGCGTTGACCTAGGGGACTCATGCTTCCACTGGGATGCAGCTCCTGACATTCGTCTCTCTAGTCTTTGCGTAGCCTGAGTAGTTGTTATGGTCGTGATCTTGGTGAGAGCTTTTGTAAACCATTTTATGGAGTGGAACAGTTGATTAAGGTATGGGTTTCACCCCTGGCTTAACAACTTCGTTCCCATTTGTGGTTGTGCTCATCGAATAATTCCGAGAGTTCCACCAGAATTTCGAAATGGAGACCTTTTGTCGAGATGTGGATGTCACTCCTAGCTCAACAAAGAGTTCTCGTGCTAGAAAAATACGCTGAGTGAGTGATCCTACCGAGAGTTATTGGTTTTCACACCTGGTCTCGACTAGATCACTCGGTTTTGTTATGCGAGTAGTTTTGAAAACATGTGTATTATGTCAGCCTTAGGAAAGGCTAAGTAACCTTCTAGCCTTAGGAAAGGCTCTTTGTGTGAAGCTGTAGCATGCGGTGTTCACACAATAGTTGTAACTTTTCAACAAATTCGATCGAGAGTAGCAAGTTGGCCCAAACAAACCCTAATGAGTTCGTAAGAGTCGGCCTGTTGGTACTTAGACTATAGACTAGGTCACTTTCATAAGACATCGATCCGGACTAGGTCGAGTCTCAAACTTTGCCTAATTCCCTATAGTTATGGCTCTGATACCAATCTGTCACACCCCAACCGATGGCGGAATCATCGGGGCGCGGCACTAGGCGAATCAGATTGCTCAAGAGAATCCATAACAACTATATTGCGATAATATTTATTACATTTGTCATCCCATACTAACAAACAATACAATCACGTAAGTTATCACAGATTTCTTGTCCTCTCGAACAATTCAAATCCGACAACCTAGATTTTAGATGTGTTTCTAGACTTCCTAGCTTGATTTGACGTAAACTTCGGCTAAACCTGCAACATACGTTAAAACTTTGTCAATACAAAAGTATTGGCGAGTATACAGGTTTGATATGTAGTAGGATAGATTAAAAGTGCTGCGAATTTCCACATGCATAAACGTAATACACAACATATATACTCACAAAACTGATACTACCAGCTAAGTCCTCGATGCTCGACTCTTGATGGCATAACTAGACCCCGTCGGGCGAAATAGTACTATACTAGTCTTGGTGGGACGTCACGAGTATAAGTCCTAGCATACATGTACTAGCATCACGTATATCTATGCAAACAGTCATTCGCAAGTGATAAATAGTCCAATTAAATCATTCGTTTGATAAGTTTGGTTTTTATGGAACGTATGTTACACCCAAAATTCGATAAAAGGGGTCAAGTATACTCACAGCGCGTTTTCGGTTAGGTTTGCGGAACCGGTGCCGGAGAATATCCTGATTCCAGATAATTTATGTGAGTGATAGATTACTATGCGTTAAACGGTATCGATTTGCGTGAAATCGGGCGAAATTGGGTTGAAATCGGACAAAATGGTGAAATTGGGCTGAAAATTGTAATTGGGCTGGCCCAGTCGAACAGGCCACTCGATCGAGTGGGCCTGGTCGGTCGGATGGGCCTGATCGATCGGACAGCATGATCGATCGACCAACTGTTCGATCGGACAGCCTGATCGATCGACCAGCTGTTCGATCGACCAGCTGTTCGATCGACCAGCTGTTCGATCGACCAGCTGTTCGATCGACTAGCTGTTCGATCGACTAGCTGTTCGATCGACTAGCTGCTCGATTGGCCATCCTGTTCGGCTGTTTTCGATGATTTTTCGAGCGTTTTTTAGCGTTTTGGGTTAGGACGTTACGATGCGGTGTTAAGCAACTGAAATCCCGTCAATTCCGACCTGTTTTAACGGCCGGGAATCACCCCGTTCGTCGGAACTGGTCGTTTTTGTCGGTTTTTCCGTGTTTAACTCGAAATCGATTATTTTATCACTAGATCTGATGTAAAAACCTTGATTTTACTTAGGAAATGCCCTGGATCTGAGTTGTTCTTGATGATATAAGGTCAACACTTGAAGTTCATAAGAACTTTGTGATGAATTCTATCCGAACAACCCAAATCCGTGGCCTTTTGATTAGAAAAACATTGATTTGGTTGAGATTCATGAAGAATCGTACGTAAATCATCCGAATCTGAGTTGTTCTTCTTGGGATGACATCACCTTTGAAGAACTTTGTGGTGACATCACCTTAGAACACCCCAAATCCGTTGATTTCACGGTTAAAAATCGAGATTTGAAAGGTAGAAAGATGAAGGATTGCATTTGGATCAAGAAAGTACAAGATTCGGGTTGAAAACTTACAAGAATCGGAAGAAATCGAGAGATTTGAGGGCTGGAACGTCTTGGTCGGTTAGGAGCAGCAACACAAGTGTTTGGGAGGGAATGGAGGGGTATTTATAGGCAAGGAAGGGGAAAAGAAGGCAAAACAGCGACTGGATCGGCTGGCCCAGTCGATCGGCTGGCCCAGTCGATCGGCTGGCCCAGTCGATCGGCTGGCCCAGTCGATCGGCTGGCCCAGTCGATCGGCTGGCCCAGTCGATCGGCTGGCCCAGTCGATCGGCTGGCCTAGTCGATCGGTTGGCCCAGTCGATCGGCTGGTCCATCCGATCGGCTGGTCCATCCGATCGGACTGGCCCATCCGATCGGACTGGCCTATCTGATTGGGCCGGTCTGACCAATTGGACTAGTCTGATCGAATTGATCCGTTCGGAAGCCTTTTGATCCCGTTTTTGGTGCGATTTCGACGGTTTGAGCCATATTTTCATATATTTATATAATTATTAAATTATTTATTATTATTAATCACAAAAGGGCCGTATATACGTATTTATGTATCCAATTCTCAGTGCGGTGATCGAGTTACGCGTGCCTTCGAGTGCGTTCTTCGATGTGATGTGCCACAATGATTATCGGGGCACCACTTACTCATATTGCCATCATCGTCATGACGGTTAGAGTCATAGTACTCACCCGATAACCCTCGTTAGCGTTGCTTACTCACATTTTGACACCTCACGCTCATCGAGAAGGGTAGATTAGGCCTTACTCGACATCATCGTGAGTGTTATGCAAAATAGGTTTGTAATAGCGATAGAATATGCGTAATCATTCGATTATACTTCGATTTAGCGATAAAATTGGTATAGTTACATTATGATCCGAATCTCCGGTGCTAGGCGTAACGAGTGTATCGAGTAGTAACAACGCACGAAGGTGCGGGTTGTTACAACACTGAAGTGTTCTTACCTTTCAGGTCGATCGATCGAACGGTCTGTTCGATCGGCCGGCTTAACCGATCGGTTATACACTCGATAGTGGTTTGTCAGTTGGATGTCGCTCGATCGAGTAGCAGGCTCGATCGGTGGCACCCCATCCTACAAACGAGTTGTAGAATTGATTGAGTGCTGAAGCATAGTATCTCATGATCCGAATAGTAATGTTTACCAATCGAGTAGCATATTCGATCGAACATCACTTCGTCAATAGTTTAGTTCATGAAGTTTGAAAAGCGTGGGACCATGTTCTAGCCGATCGGCTGGCCCGGTCGATCGACTGGCATGTCCGATCGGCTGGACTGTTCGTTCGAACAGCTTAGCCGTTCGGCCAGCAATTCCGACCTGGTCGGCCTTTCGTCTACACTTGGCTGTTTTGATTATTTTGATATGATTTTGAGGTATTTTGACAACGAGTTGAACCATAGAACATGGGTTCTTACTTGTTTCACTGGTTCGGACAGGAATCACCCAAGTCCGGCCAGTGAACTGTTCGGAACGGAAGTTTAACGGTTAACCCGAAATCGGTGAACCTTGTAGTTAGGATCTGAATCTTGAACCACGTGGTTGTTAGAATGATTAGTGAGCTGGTTCAAGCTCCGTTTCTACCGGTCTGAGGGTCACGAGTACAAAAGAGTTGAAAGAAAGTCGGAAAATCCGTCTTTCAATCTTTCACACCGTGAAATGTCTAGATCTATGTTAGATTTTAGTTTGTCTATGTGGAAATCGGTTAGATATAAGTTATTCATGGTTGAATGAGGCCAAAGTATGATGTTCTTCAAGAACACCATGATGACATCATCCAAAAACACTTAGATCTTGGTGATTTCACGGTTAGAAATCAAGTTTTGAAAGATAGAAAGGGGTAGAATCGTGTAATGATCAAAAACGTACAAGAATTAGAGTGAGAACTTACCGGAGTTGAGAGAAATCTGAGAAAAGGTGAAGAACAAGGGCTGGTTCGGTCAGAGCTTTCCAAAAGTGGAAAAGAAGACAATGACAACCCTATTTATAGGCTCCAAAAGAGGAAAGTGGTAACCGATCGGCCAGGGTCTCCGATCGGTTGGGCTGCTCAATCGAACAGCATGTTCGATCGGCTAGCCTGTTCGATCAGTGATTCCTGTTCGATCAGGAACCCCTTTTTGAGTGTTTTGTGACGATTTTTGATATTTCGATTTCGATGGACGACGATACGAATACGATAGAGTTCCTAGTCAAATTACTTTCAGTCCCAACTACTATATCTAACATACAATCATCTGTAATTCGCCATTCGACGTCGGTTTTGATTGAGTTCGATTGAATTTCGAGTTTCGATTGATTCGATTTGAATACCACGCATAACATAAAGTAAATACGCACAAGTAACACATAAGGCACACACACACGTAAATATTACCACACCAGTTTCGCATAGTTCGAGTCTCGAGTTCGATTGATGAGTCGATTAGCTTGATTATTGATTGATTAACTTTA
The DNA here is from genome assembly GCF_002127325.2 of Helianthus annuus. Taxonomy (NCBI): domain Eukaryota; kingdom Viridiplantae; phylum Streptophyta; class Magnoliopsida; order Asterales; family Asteraceae; genus Helianthus; species Helianthus annuus. The sequence goes on from NC_035446.2 coordinate 18,024,980, forward strand.
TCGCATTGTTACTTCCTACTATTCACAGTCGTAAATCGGTCGCATTGATTTAAACATTCGATCATTTTATTTAGACAACACTTACTCCACATAATACAAAAAGCAAAAAGAATTATTACCAGTCAAAGTTGACTTGGACTTTGACTTTGATTTTGACATTCGAAAACACGGGGTGTTACAGCCTCCCCTTGTTTAGGGAATTTCGTCCCGAAATTAGGCTCGAAGTTGCACATCACCGTGGGTCGTTTTACCAATTTGACGTCTCAGATCTCTATTCATACAGTTGCGGGTACTTGGCCTTCATGTCGCTTTCGAGTTCCCAAGTGAACTCCGCGCCTCGTTTGCCTTCCCATCGGACCTTCACGATAGGGAAGCGTGAGCGCCTGAGTTGCTTGGTTTGGCGATCCATGATTTCGACAGGCTTTTCCACGAAGTGTAAGGTTTTGTTGACCTGAAGATCGTCGAGTGGTACGATTAAATCATGATCAGCAAGGCATTCGGAGGTTAGACACATGGAAAGTCGGGTGGACGTTACTGAGTTCTTCCGGTAGTTCGAGTTTGTAGGCGACTTTTCTGATCCTTTCCAAAATCTTAAAAGGTCCAACATATCGAGGCGCTAGTTTCCCTTTCTTGCCGAATCTGACTACACCCTTCCAAGGGGATACCTTTAGGAGTACGTAGTCGCCTACGTCTAATTCAAGGGGCTTGCGTCTTCTATCGGCGTAACTTTTCTGTCTACTTCGAGCTTTTACCAAGTTGTCTCGATCTGGAGGATTTTGTCAGTCGTTTCTTGTAGTATCTCGGGACCGGTTAATTGCGAATGACCGATCTCGTGCCACACAATAGGCGAACGACATCTCCTTCCATATAAGGCCTCGAAGGGTGCCATTTGGATGCTGGCATGGTAACTATTGTTGTTATTATATGAGAATTCGACTAGCGGCAGGTGTTTGTTCCAACTACCACCAAAATCTATGACACACGCACGGAGCATGTCTTCAGGAGTACGGATCGTCCTCTCAGTATGTCTGTCGGTTTGGGGATGGAATGCGGTACTCAGGTTAAGCTTCGTACCAAGAGTTGCTTGAAACGTTTCCCACAATCTCGAAGTAAACCGAGCGTCACGATCTGAGATGATGTCACGAGGCGTACCATGATTACGGGTGATCTCGTCAGTGTAGATTTGGGCTAGTCGTTCCACCTTATAGTCTTCTCGTATCGGCAAAAAGTGGGTTGATTTGGTCAAACGATCAACAATGACCCAGATACTGTCGTGACCAGATGGAGTGGTAGGAAGTTTGGTTATGAAATCCATAGCTATACTCTCCCACTTCCATATGGGAATTGGAGGTTGTTCGAGTAAGCCAGAGGGTCGTTGATGTTCCGCCTTGACTTTTGCACAAGTCAGGCAACTTCCAACATAAAGAGCGATATCACGTTTCATACCCGGCCACCAGTACTTGTAACGAAGATCCTGGTACATTTTATCGGCACCGGGATGAATGGAATATCGGGATTTGTGGGCTTCGGTCATTATAATCTTCCGCAGATCAGTCCGTTTAGGAATCCAAATTCGATCCAGATAATAGAATATCCCATCTGCTTTGCTTACGAGCTGAGCTCCATCGTGATAAATCCTCTCTTTCTTCAATGTACGCTCGTTAAAGCAAGCATGTTGAGCTTCGCGGATGAGGGTTTCGAGGTTATGCTGGGCTTGAACGTTTCGGATACTGAGCACATAACTCTTTCTGCTAAGCGCGTCGGCAACCACATTCGCCTTGCTTGGGTGATAACGAATCTCACAGTCGTAATCGTTGAGGAGTTCTACCCATCGGCGTTGACGCATATTAAGTTCCCTCTGATTGAAGATATGTTGTAAACTCCTGTGATCAGTGAAGATCGTACACTTGGTACCATACAGGTAGTGTCGCCAAATCTTTAATGCAAAGACAACTGCGCCTAGCTCGAGGTCATGGGTTGTATAGTTCTTCTCGTGGATCTTGAGCTGGAGAGATGCGTAAGCTATAACCTTGTCCCGTTGCATAAGAACACAACCAAGGCCAAGGTTGGAAGCATCACAATAGACAACGAAGTCGTCGCTTTCGTCGTGCAGTGTAAGAATTGGAGCGTTGCACAGCATGTGCTTGAGGGTCTGAAAGGCAGACTCTTGTGTGGTTCCCCACACAAAAGACTTGTCTTTATGAGTAAGAACGGTAAGCGGCACAGCGATCTTGGAGAATCCTTCAATAAATCGTCGATAATAGCCCGCTAGTCCGAGAAAAGAACGAACTTCAGACGGGTTCTTAGGCGTAATCCAACTTTTGACGGCTTCAATCTTCGCGGGATCGACGTGTATTCCCTGACTATTCACGATGTGACCGAGAAACTGAACCTCTTCTAACCAGAATTCACACTTGGAGAACTTGGCATAGAGTTGGTTCCCCAGAAGTAACTCAAGAACCAAACGTAGATGTTGCGCGTGTTCGGTCTTCGATTTGGAATAGATCAAGACATCGTCAATGAACACGATGATGAAACGGTCTAAGAAAGGCTTACACACGCGATTCATCAGATCCATAAAGACCGCGGGTGCGTTAGTTAGACCAAAAGGCATAACAACGAATTCATAATGGCCATATCGGGTTCGAAAAGCGGTTTTGGGGATGTCTTCCTCTTGAATCCGCAATTGATGATAGCCTGAACGTAGATCGATCTTCGAGAAACACTTGGCACCTTGTAGCTGATCAAATAGGTCGTCGATTCGAGGCAAAGGGTATCGGTTCTTAATGGCTAGCCTATTCAACTCCCGATAGTCGATGCACCTCCTGAACGATCCATCCTTCTTTTTGACGAAAAGGACTGGCGCGCCCCAAGGAGAGGTGCTCGGGCGAATAAAGCCTTTTTCGAGTAATTCCTGGAGTTGGTTTGAGAGTTCCCGCATTTCGGATGGAGCGAGTCGATACGGGGCTTTGGCAACAGGGTTAGCTCCCGGAATAAGGTCAATACGAAAGTAGATATCACGACTTGGCGGTAGTCCAGGAAGATCGTCAGGAAACACCTGAGGAAATTCACGAACCACTAGAACGTCTTTGACTTCAACCTTCTTTTTCTTCTCTTTCTCCGCTACTACAATGTTGGCCAAGAAAGCCCTGTACTCCTTGCGGAGATACTTACTGGCTTGAACACATGACATGATCTTGAGACCTTTCGACGTTGTTTCACCGTATACACATAGAAGATCACCATTTGCGAGCGAGAATCGAATCATCTTATCAAAACACACAACTTCAGCATGGTTTTCGCGAAGAAAGTCCATGCCTACTATGACGTCGAAACTTCCGAGTTGCATCGGAATAAGGTCGATTGGAAAGATGTGATTGTTGAGCTCCAGAGTACAATCACGGAGAACAGAGTTAGCGGCGACAGTTCTTCCAGTAGCGACTTCAACTTTGAATGATGAGGACAGATAAGAGCGCTTACGACTAAGGAGCTTCTCGAATTCAAACGACACAAAGCAGTTATCGACTCCAGTATCAAACAAACACGATGCATAAATACCATTCACAAGGAACATACCATTAACCACGTTGTAATCCGCCTGAGCCTGACGGGCATTGATGTTGAAGGTTCGAGCATGGGCTGCTTGCTGTTGTTGCTGAGGCTGCTGTTGTTGCTGCTGGGGCTGCTGGGGCTCTTGCTTAACCACCCTGTTCGGGCACCTGTTTGCAAAGTGGTTAGGATCACCACATGCAAAGCAGACTCGAGCATTGACTGCAATTTTACCCCTTGAGGTTAGGGTTCATTGGCACCCTTACCCCCCCTAACGAAATAATTGCAATTTTACTGTCACACCCCAACCGATGACGGAATCATCGGGGCATGGCACTGAGCGAAACAGATTGTTCAAAGAAATTCCATAACAACTATTATTACCGAATAGTTTAAATATCACGTCCCATACCGTGACCCATAAGATAAATTTAGTTATTACAGACATAGATATCCTTCAAACAAAATATGTTCCGACAACTCAGATTTAAGTACATAAATATAAATTGTCTTGGTTTCTAGACTCTTTCCTAGCCTCTATTTCACAGCAGGAAGAGCAAGTAAGCATCCTAAACACCTGTCACATACGTTAAAATAAAGTCAATACATATAATGTATGGTGAGCATACAAGTTTGATAATAGCATATAGAGTTCGAATAGTTTACGCATAACCAGCACGTACACAGAGAGAAAGGATGCATGTTAATTATCAACATGGATCTATCGATACCAACGACTGCGGGTTGACTATCCGAGACAGTTCGCAATACATGATTACCACCGTAATCCATGCAAGTAATTGTCCTTAACAACCCCCGTGAGAACGGGTGCTGAGTCCAAACTATAGTACTACGTTGCTAAGGCAGGTAGACAGCGTTCCACGTGTAAACATAACAACAAGCATACATTTAGTCACGTAATACATGCAATCGGTTAGCATTCAAATAGTTTGAATAGTGTGTTCGATTGTGATTTTGATAAGTAACGTATGTAACACCCAAAAGTGCTAAAGCAAAAGGGATTCGAGTATACTCACAGTGATTAATTATGGATTGAAGGGAGCGCTGAGAGTTGGGTTAGCCTGAATAGTTCGATAGTATAATGATGTGTAATGTGGAAATGCAAACGAGTGTAAATGGATCGAATAGCCTGGTCGATCGAACAGCAGGTTCGATCGAACGGGCTGTTCGTTCGGTTTGAAAGTCCATTTGAACAGTCCTGTTGGATCGGCCGGTAGGCTCGATCGGCTGGACCATTCGAGTGGATTGTTTCTTCCTCTGATGTGTTTGTGTATGATGGTTTGACCTTTTGAAGTTTTCGTTGTAGTATTTGAGAACACTGAAGTGTTCTTACCTTTCAGGTCGATCGATCGAACGGTCTTTTCGATCGGCCGGCTTAACCGATCGGTTATACACTCGATAGTGGTTTCTCAGTTGGATGTCGCTCGATCGAGTAGCAGGCTGAATCGGGTGGCACCCCATGCTACAAACGAGTTGTAGAATTGATTGAGTGCTGAAGCATAGTATATCTCATGATCCGAATAGTAATGTTTACCAATCGAGTAGCATATTCGATCGAACATCACTTCGTCAATAGTTTACTTCATGAAGTTTGAAAAGCGTGGGACCATGTGCTAGCCGATCGGCTGGCCCGGTCGATCGACTGGCATGTCCGATCGGCTGGACTGTTCGTTCGAACAGCTTAGCCGTTCGGCCAGCAATTCCGACCTGGTCGGCCTTTCGTCTACACTTGGCTGTTTTGATTATTTTGATATGATTTTGAGGTATTTTGACAACGAGTTGAACCATAGAACATGGGTTCTTACTTGTTTCACTGGTTCGGACAGGAATCACCCAAGTCCGGCCAGTGAACTGTTCGGAACGGCAGTTTAACGGTTAACCCGAAATCGGTGAACCTTGTAGTTAGGATTTGAATCTTGAACCACGTGGTTGTTAGAATGATTAGTGAGCTGGTTCAAGCTCCGTTTCTACCGGTCTGAGGGTCATGAGTGCAAAAGAGTTGAAAGAAAGTCGGAAAATCCGTCTTTCAATCTTTCACACCGTGAAATGTCTTGATCTATGATAGATTTTAGTTTGTCTATGTGGAAATCGGTTAGATATAAGTTATTCATGGTTCAATGAGGCCAAAGTATGATGTTCTTCAAGAACACCATGATGATATCATCCAAGAACACTTAGATCTTGGTGATTTCACAGTTAGAAATCAAGTTTTGAAAGATAGAAAGGTGTAGAATCGTGTAATGATCAAAAACGTACAAGAATTAGAGTGAGAACTTACCGGAGTTGAGAGAAATCTGAGAAAAGGTGAAGAACAAGGGCTGGTTCGGTCAGAGCTTTCCAAAAGTGGAAAAGAAGACAATGACAGCCCTATTTATAGGCTCCAAAAGAGGAAAGTGGTAACCGATCGGCCAGGGTCTCCGATCGATTGGGCTGCTCGATCGAACAGCATGTTCGATCGGCTAGCCTGTTCGATTAGTGATTCCTGTTCAATCAGGAACCCCTTTTTAAGTGTTTTGCGACGATTTTTGATATTTCGATTTCGATGGACGACGATACGAATACGATAGAGTTCCAGTCAAATTACTTTCAGTCCCAACTACTATATCTAACATACAATCATCTGTAATTCGCCATTCGACGTCGGTTTTGATTGAGTTTGATTGAATTTCGAGTTTCGATTGATTCGATTTGAATACCACACATAACATAAAGTAAACACGCACAAGTAACACATAAGGCACACACACACGTAAATATTACCACTCCAGTTTCAAATATTTCGAGTCTCGAGTTCGATTGATGAGTCGATTAGCTTGATTATTGATTGATTAACTTTATCGCATTGTTACTTCCTACTATTCACAGTCGTAAATCGGTCGCATTGATTTAAACATTCAATCATTTTATTTAGACAACACTTACTCCACATAATACAAAAAGCAAAAAGAATTATTACTAGTCAAAGAAGTCAAAGTTGACTTGGACTTTGACTTTGACTTTGACATTCGAAAACACGGGGTGTTACATTTACCCCCTACTTTTTGCTGTTATGTCGCAACCTTACCCCCCGGCCTCAAATTTGTTGACTAATCTGTTGACTATAACTTGAAATGACTATAATACCTTTCATATTTCCCCCCTGTGTTTTGTTCACTCTGTGATATTACCCCCTGCCACCGCCATTCACCACCACAACCACCACAACCACCACTGCCACCTCCAGCCACCACCACAACCACCACTGCCACCTCCAGCCACCACCACAACTTAATATCCCTTTCATATATAACACCACCACTACTTCCGTCACCGGAAACCTGCAACTCCGGTCATCTTCTCACTGGAAACCTGAACTGGGGGTTGGTTTTCAGATGGTGCGGTGGTGCGGTGGAAGAAAAAACAATAGGTTGTAATTTTGGGGCAAATATTGTTTAAAATTACCTCAAGGAGATCAAACAAGTTGGACTGTTGGGTTTCGATTTGAACAAGTTGATTGCGAATCAAAGACAATATTTGAAATGGTAATCAGTGTTTCATTCTTCACACTGAAGGCTTATAGCTCCATAATATAGCTGTCTTTGTGGGCGATCAACTATCCATAATCATGTATAAGTACGTATTCACATATTCAAAAAGTTGCTGTATTATAACATAATTATGGAATATGGATACTTTTATATGGCAACACAAAGTTAATGAAATAATCTAGCACAGCCAAAGATGGAACTGTTTTGTAATTAGAAAAAGTATTGTTTAATGGATTTGTGTACTTACGATGTGTAACTGTTGTTATTCACTAGAACCCAGAAAAGAAGACTATAATTCCAACAGAATACATATACATGGGAGTCAAGATGGTATCTTTTGTATTTGCCAGACAAGGGCGTGCAATAATGCGAGGTCCAATGGTTTCTGGGGTCATCAACCAACTACTACTACTGACTACTACAGAGTGGTATTACATTCGTCCTATTTACTAAACCTTTTAAAAAAGAGTCACCACCACTACTTCCGTCACCGGAAACCTGCAACTCCGGTCATCTTCTCCAACGACTGCCACCTCTGCACCATCTGAAAACCAACGCACCATCTGAAAACCAACACTAGTTCAGCTGATCTATTCGTTCGCTAGCAGTAGTGTTAGATGTTTTTATTGCATATTGAATTAGTAAAGATACTCAGATCTGCAACTAGGAACTATTTGTGTGGAATGGTCTGAACAAAATTTGATTTTTCAATCAAATAGTATTACTTTGTAATATGTATGCTTTGGGCTTTATAATTGCAGGACGATCTGAAGAAGCAGAGGATTGCAAAAGCGCCATTGGAGGTGTGTGTGTGTTTAAAGATAAAACAATTAAGTGGTGGTTGTGGTGGTGGCTGGAGGTGGCAGTGGTGGTTGTGGTGGTGAATGGCGGTGGCAGTGGTGGCAGGGGGTAATATCACAGAGTGAACAAAACACAAGGGGGTAATATGAAAGGGTATTATAGTTATTTCAAGTTATAGTCAACATATTAGTCAACAAATTTGAGGCCGGGGGTAAGGTTGCGACATAACAACAAACAGTGGAGGTAAAATTGCAATTATTTCGTTAGGGGGGGTAAGGGTGTCAATGACCCCAAACCTCAAGGGGTAAAATTGCAGTTTACTCTTTAAAGTATATGTGTAGCTAAAAGGTAGAATAGCTTATTACAAAACACATTTCTTTAAATATTATAAAATACATATAAAAATATTAAAATGATATATTATTTAATTGTTAAGGTTACTGCTCATAAAAGTTCTTTTTAATAAATAAAAACAATAGTAAATTTTCTTGCGTGTTGGGGGGCGTTGAAACGTAAAGTAACTTGAGTTTATACTGTCCAATGAAAACGTAATATATTTGACCCGACTCATTTCGGGAGAAAAATTAAGCTAAAACGTAGACCAACTGAAAACGTACCTAAAAATAAGCATGGTAACGCTTTATATTTGACTCGACTTATTTGCGAAAGATATTTACGACAAAAAGTAAAACAACTAAACTTATACCGACAAGTACATGAAAATAAGAATATATGAAAACAGTGTTTTTAAAGTTAAAGAATGACACGGTGTGTTGTGACGGCGTCGAAACGTAAGGTAACTCGAATTTATACCGAATGAAAACATATTATATTTGACCTGACTCATTTTCGAACAAATTTATTTTAAAACGTGGACCAACTGAAAACGTACATATAAATAAACCCGATCTAATGAAAACGTATTAATTTGACTTAACTCATTTCCTAACAAAATTTATTTCAAAATGTAGACCAACTACATATGTGCATAAAACAAAACACGAAAACGTATTACATGACCCGACTCATTTATAAAAAAATCATACCAAAACGTAAATAAACTTGAATTTACACCAACAAATATAAAAAAATAAACATGTAAAACTCTATTATAAAAATTTTAGAAAGTTGAAGGATTTTAGACCATGCGTAGTCGTTGATTTTTGGGTCTTTTTTTTTTGGAAAAACGCCAGACAACGCCCGAGATGCCGCCCCCGTGGGTGTTTTTTGGGCCAAATTTGTTTGGAGCGTTTTTAATTCCACGTCGGATCGAATTTCAATTGCCCAATTACCGTTGCCAACGGTAATAATTAACGGCTATATTCTTTTATTTTTTTTAATTTAACCTTTATATATAAATACTATCACACCCTCATCCATTTTATACAAACTACAACAAAAAACTTTTTCACCCACAACATCAAACATCAAAATTTTGTACAACCTTCACCCATTTTATAAAAAAATGGATTCCCCGCACGTCCTCGTCATCCATTGCAAATTATTACTACAAAAATTTCTTAGCGAATGAGGGTGATTCGACCGATGAGGAGGTCGAGCAAGAGGCGGTTACGAGTGCGTGCGAACTAGCGGCTCGTTATATGAAACATTGTAGCGAGCCTCAACGTGAGATTTTACCAAGAGAATATATTCAACGAGACCGACAAGCGGCAAACGACCGGTTGATTAAAAATTACTTCGCTGGAGCGCCTACTTACCCAAACCCCAAAGTTTTTAGGCGTCGTTTCTAGATGAGTAAACGTTTATTTTTACGCATCGTTGAAGACTTAGAAAATACGTATTATTTGTTTAAACAAAAAGTTGATGCGACAGGAACACTTTGATTCACCGGTATTAAAAAGTGTACTTCAGCTCTACGGGTCCTTGGGTAAGGAAACACGACGGAGATCAACGACGGATATTTAAAAATGGCCGAGAAAACAACGCGAGATACCTTGGAGCATTTTCGAAAAGGTACATTACTATAATTTTTATTTATTAATTACATGCATTCATATTTTTTTAACTTAGGCTAACGTTATATTTTTTAAAAGGTGTTATAGAGTTTTACGGTCCTCGTTGTTATCTGAGAAACACTTGGTCTGACCTTCAAAAAATTACGAGGTCCATTCTGATCTCCATGGTTTACCGGGCATGATCGGAAGCTTGGATTGTCGTCATTGGCAGTGGTATAATTGTCCGACCGCATGGCGAGATCAACACACACGAGGTGATCAGGACGGACCAACTGTTAATCTTCAAGCGGTTGCCTCACATGACCTTTGGGTATGGTCGGCTTACTTTGGTGTCACAGGGTCATGCAATGATTTAAACGTTTTCGAGCAGTCTCCTTTGGTAGAGGAGTACATTTCTGGTCGAGCTGCCAAAGCATCTTTTTATGCAAACGGGAACTACTACCCGCATGGATACAATTTGTGCGATAGAATTATCCTAAGTATTCAACTGTCGTGAAGACGTTCAGGGACCCGCACAATGAAAAAAGAGTTCACTTTAAAAAGGTTCAAGAGTCTTTGGGGAAGGATATTGAGAGATGCTTTGGGGTTCTTCAACAACGGTGGCATTATTTGAGAAATGCTTGTCATGCATTAAGCAAAGAAAAAATGAGAGATGCTATGTACGCTTGTATAATAATGCATAATATGATTTTGGAAGACGAAGGAAAAGCAACAATTCCAGAACTATTTACCGAAAGACGTTCAGGAGTATCCCGAAGCAACAATGGAAGAAAGAGTGAAGAATGCACATAAACTGCGGTTTGAAGCCGCACATAGTGAGTTAGCGCTTGATTTGGTCGAACATGCGTGGTCGGTTCGGCATATTCCAAACGAGGGAGAGCAAGAATCAGATGACGAAGAAGTCGAAGATGATGAGAATGGCGAAAGCGAAGACGAGAATTAATAAAATATTATTAGTTTTAAAAATATTATGTGTATTTGTTTTATTATTTACGTAATTTTTATTTAAATACTAGAATATTCTTTGTTTTAAAAATAAAAAATAAATTGGGTAATTATGGAAGTGACACGTGTCGAACAACGCCCAAGGATGGGGCATTATCCCACTATGCTCATTTCTTCAAAATGCCCCTTTGCTAACAAGGATGTCATGTGACGGACAATGTCCAAGGGTAAGGCATTATTTATCAAAACCACTATACATGGTCTTAAGTGTAAATACTAAAAGCTGAGAGATAAAAATCGAAAAAATAATAAGACACTAAAAGATAAAAAAAAAACCATTAAAGAAAAAAAATCATGGCAAAGTCGTCTAGAAGAACCTTTTATAATAATAATAATAATAATAATAAATAATAATATCGTACACATGTGAACTTCCTCCAAATTACTATGAATAGTGTGGTCAACAAATAACAGAAACTTACTTGTAACTTCATGTACACATGTGAACTTCCTCCAAATTACTATGAATAGTGTGGTCAACAAATAACAGAAACTTACTTGTAACTTCATAGGTGGACAATAATATTATCATCTTAACACTTTATTTCTTGGAAATTTTCAAAACATTTCCTTGTAACTTCATAGTTCACAACGATACGTTAAATTCTTGCAAATTTCCAACACATTTCCAGGTAATACTTGTAGGCGGATAGGTGGGCCAACCACATAAAAAACACGGTAATTGCATAGCATTTGATGAAAGAAACTTGTATAAATAATTGATCGTATCAAATATCATGGTATCACCTCAAAAATACAAACAAGATCTAGAATAGAAAAAGAGAGTTGAAATTGATCAATGGCAGTAGAGGCTGTAGTGTCAGTTGTGTTACAAAAATTAACTGATATGCTGGAAAGCCAATCATTAACCCAAAACAAACTCTTAGTCTATGAAGTGCAGGAGATTATGAAGTCACTTGATTCCATGAGAGACCTGATCATGATCTCCACAAAGGTGGTTAACCAGCAAGCAGAGGAGTATCTTCATGCTGTTTATACGGTTGAGGATGGGATCGAGAAGTTCACCCTTAATGTTGTCCGTCGAAGGAAGATTTTCGGTTTCTTAACCAACCATATTTTCTTCTTTGACAACTTGAACTCTTGCGTTAGGATCCACCAGAAGATAAAGAAAACACTGATGAAGCTAAAAGACCATGAACAAGTACCAAATGAAGCCAAAAAAGAGGAAAAGTGTTCAGAAACACGAGCAACGGATCATGTGAGTTTTAGCTACTCATGCAATGAAGAAGTGATGCAGATCGTCGGTATCAAAGAACGTTTTCAGCAAATGAAAAATATGTCGAGCTTTTCCTACAAAGAAGAAGAAATGGGCATCTTCGGGTTGAAAAAAGATGTGGACGCTCTGGTGAACCAACTCATAAACAACTGTGAACATGTTGTTTTGATTGTTGGTCAAGGAGGCGTAGGTAAGACTACACTTGCTCGCACAATTTACAAACATAGAGACATCAAGCAGCTTTTTCAACTCCGTGTTTGGGTTTCGGTGTTGGAAGACTATGCCACAAAAGACATACTCTTAAGTGTGTTAAAAGCAATGGATAGCGCGACAGATAAATGCTCTAATAAGGATGATGAGGAAACAATGAAGTTTAAGGTCTCAGAGTACCTCAAGAACAAGAGGTACTTGATCATCTTAGATGGTGCAAATAGTTATTCAGATATTTTGGAAGACATAAAAGAAGCATTCCCTGATGTAAAAAATGGAAGTAAGCTGGTCTTGACTTCAACACAGAACATGGAATTGAAAACTACACATGTCAACTTATTTTTGCATTGTATGATGCCTCTAAGTGAAGATGACAGCTGGAAAATGTTTAAAGAGAAAGTTGGAAGACAAAATAGTTGGGATCTTGTTACCCCTGAATCAAAGCAGGCCATTTTGCTGAGCTGCAAGGGTCTACCCCTGAATATAGTCCTGCTTGCAGGTCTTTTCTCGTTGACGGATCCAAATCGCTGGTCTCGGATATTCTCTGGTATGCAAAACTCTACGGATGTGTTGTCTCTTTGCTACAATGACTTGAGTGACAACCTGAAGGTATGCCTGCTTTATTTAGTGCTTTTCCCTAAAGAATTTGACATTCCTGTAAGGAGGTTACTGCGGTTGTGGGTTGCTGAAGGCTTTGTGAAACATAATTCTACACATGTATATCTTGAAGATATTGCACAAACTTATTTTGAAGAGTTAGTTAACCGAAACATGCTTCAAATATCAAAACTAAGGTCTGACAATAGCCCAAGACGATGTTTCGTGCTTGGAGTTCTGCATGATTATCTCTTGGTGAAAGCCAAAGAAACCAATCTTTTTCACACATATCATAACTTGATTAATGGTGAAGACAATTCGTCTTTGAAAGTTCGCAGGATGGTTGAGTATGAAAGCCCAAAGAGGGAACAAGTTAGCAAAAATATTTCTTTCCATAAGAAATCACAGGCTAAGAGTTCTTTGTTTAATCCCTCTAACCTGAGGTCTTACGTGTCATTTAACCATCAACAACCAGATTATATGCAGGCTAATCGAATTGGAAATTTTCTTGGAAATATTATAAATGATGGTCTTGGGTTATTACGCGTGCTTGACTTAGAGGGCGTATATAAACCGATCTTGCCTGAAAATATTGGTAATTTATGCAACTTGAGGTACTTAGGTCTAAGATTGACATATTTGGATAGTCTCCCACCATCAGTTGGTGAACTAACCCATTTGGAAACCTTGGATCTGAAACATACGTGCATAGATGAGCTACCATGTTCCATTTTGAAGATGAAGAAACTCCACCATCTCCATCTTAACGAAATGCGTCTTAATATGCAGCTTCACTCTTCCTTGAAGCTCTTGACGCTATGGGGATTGTTCTTGGACAAGAAAGTCCCTATAAAAGATGGTTTAGATAAGCTGGATCATCTTAGAGAATTAGGTATTACATTCCACTTACCGTCCAACCAAGAAGATTTAATGAACTGGATCGCCAACCTAACAGATCTACGGTCTTTAAGGTTGCGATCCAAAGATAATTTAGGATACCCTTCAGATCTCATGTTCAGATCAATGTCGAATCTAGGCCAGCTTTCCCACCTAAACTTGTTGGGGAGGTTAGAAAAGCTTCCTGATTACAATGAGTTCCCACCAACACTTAAGGTTTTGACATTGTCAATCTCGTTGCTAAAGAGTGACCCTATGAAAACAATCGGTCAACTTCCCTGCTTAACGGTTCTTCGGCTCTTGGGACAATCCTACGTAGGGAAAGAAATGGTTTGTGTTCAGGGGGGATTTAGTAGGCTTAAAGTGCTGAAAATGTGGATGCTGAAGGAGTTGGAAAGCTGGGTTGTTGAAGAAGGATCAATGCAAAGCCTCAAACATCTAGAGATTAGGTGTTGCGAGAAACTACATAGCATTCCAATGACGCTATTGCAACAGCCGCAATTAGAAAACCTGGTTTTGACTGGCATGCCACAAGAATTTGCAACTGATGTCGAGCGTTTAAAATCAGATCACACCTCCATGACCATCAAACAATGGAAGTTTCCTCCATTACCTGTGAGTTCTTGATTTGCTGTTGGTTATTCTATATTTCTTTTACGTTAAAAAACCAATCTCTAAATACTAATCTTGTTCTTCAAGTGACAGTGGGAACAAGGTGATTCTACTTTGGTGAACCATAGCTAAACTTTAAAGTTAAAGCATGTTATATCAATATGAATAATCAGCTAAAGATTTCAAGAAGACATTAATAAGCTATTTGTAATGATCTTATATTGATATTGTCCATGTGTAATAATATATTCTATATATTGAGTCTCTGTGTAATATTATTTTACTTTCATAACTTGTGTTGAATTGCTTTACACATTTAAAGATGAGATTAGGTATTGTACGAAAGTGCATAGTTTTCTAACCACACTGGCCCAACTAGAAAACCTGGTTTTGACTAGCATCCTGCATACATTTCTTTTTATTTTTCACATTGTTATAATAGAACAAAAGAAGATAAAATTAATATTATGGAACCACAATTACATGAAAATAAAAATGACAAAAAAGAAATAAAATAAAGCCCAGCCTCCCCCCCCCCCTTTCTTGTCATTAAACTGTTAGCCAAACTTTTTTTTTTTCAAGCCACCAACTCCGTTTGATGAAACAAGTGGTGAGTCCAGCTTATCGGAGAACCCTCAAAGATATCACAAACTTATAAATAACAATATATATTTACACACACAAACCATATATACATATAATTTTATGTGCTCATGGCATTATAATAACATCTTGGGGGTGAGATAAAGCTTAAGAACTATCACAATTCCCGACCATACCCTAGACGGGAGCTGTGAGCAGATACAAGTGGAACCGGTGTTTATTAAAATTATCGCAGCGGAAATTTCACCGAATGCCTGGAAAAATATCAGAGTTTTCAAACACCATAGTTTTCATTTCATAAACTGTGGGATGAAACCCGTATTTACATAAAGGATTTTCACAGGGATAAACCCTTAATTTACAAAAACACGTTTTATTCAGGTTACACGGTCATTTATTTAAGCTTGAGTGGCTCATAGCAGTTTTCCTTCTCTTCAGAGTAAATCAGAAACGCGTTTTAAAAATATTTGATCAGCGAAAAATACTGGTAAGTTCATTCAATTTGTACAAAAAGACACTTTGTTATAATTACAGTATTAAAGGTCTTTACATTTGTTTTTATCTTTCAATTACTCAAATCAGTACTTGTCACACGCCAATTTCGGTGATTGTGGTCATATCACTATTGGCCCTCAATTGTCCAATAGCAAAGCTTATCAAGTAGTGTATACAAAACCCCACACATCGACAGTAATTTCAGAATACAAAAACTTAAATCACTGTAAATATAAGTAACAGTTGGAAAGCATTTAGGGTTTGAAAGCATTTGATAAAAGAGAATGACTCACTTTGTAGATTTAGGGTTTTCGGTAATCGCCTCCTAGTCTACGTTCTGGGTTCCTAATTAACACACAATGTAACTTGTATTAGTGTATTAACCCAATTCAAACTTTAACGATAATCACGATATAAAATCCTCTACGTAGTTAACAATGTATAGCCTTATTCAGGCAGCACTTTGACATCCGTTGATGGGTTTCAGATCAATCGGACAGGGTATCGTACCAGTGATAAGGGTTAGCACGTTGTCTACGAAGTAGAGTTTTGAGGGTTTAGAGTTCTCGGGTATTAGGACAATACTTCGAGAGAGAAAGAAAAGAAAGGAAGAGTTTGAATGTCCAATTCTCGCTCTATTTATAGATGGATTTCAATCTCGTCGCGTCACGCGACCAGTTTCATCGTTCCCTTCGGGTAGCGCGACGGGGTAGATTAGGGCATAGGTGGCATGAGGCACAACGTAGGCCAGCCATGTGGCGGCACATGTCTCCTGTCGAAGAATGAAGCGCCGCGTCATCCGACTGGCTTTTACAAACCTCGTCACGTAGCGCGACCGACTTTTACAAACCTCGTCACGTAGCGCAACCTACTTTTACAAACCTCGTAGCATAGCGCGCCGACAATTAAAACTTAATTTTGTCATTTTTTCGTTCTGGTTCTCGTTGTATGTGTTCAAGGTCTTGATTACGAATTGTTATGGGTCCTTTTTGAGAGTTATTATAGGGATCGATAGATCCTGGGTTCCATTCCCACAAGGGGATTTTTCCCAGATTTATTGGGTTTCCTCTTGAATTAGTGTATATAAATTATTGCCTAGTGGAGATGAATATGATCAGGTGATTTCGCTGGACCAGAAGGGGCATGAAGCGTTACGTGGCAACCACGTCAACAGGGGGTGGTAAAAAAAACACGAGGTGGGATGTGGCATTTTTTGGGACCCGCATTTTTGTTGTTTTTTTTAAACAAACAACGAATAACCAAACATCTCAAACCCATCCACCAACAACAATGTGACACGTCACCATCACCCACCCCCTCTACACTCGTGGAATTCTTACCGCTTCACTTCCACGCCATGGCACAGGGCGATGTGATAACCACGCCTCCACACCATATAGTCTTATACAAGATATCACTAACTTATGATAACATATATATATATATATATATATATATATAAACAAGTACACAAATCATATATACATATAATTTTATGTCCAAAGCTAGAATATTTCACTTTCTGAAATGTCCAAAGCGTTTATAATCATTAATGTTGAATTGTTCTACCTTTTATATAAATCGATATTTGACGAAGTTAAGGTAATCATTAGTGTTTTATGGAGAAAAAGTTAGACATGTGTTGCTATATTAACATTTTTATATATACATTTAATGTAATGAAACTGTTGGACCTACAAAAGAACAGATGATATTCAAAAGCCAAAACATGATAAAGTGATCAAGAAATAAATAGAAGATTGAACCAGATTCCTCCTAAAGATAGTGAATCTTGAACACCTAATTCAGAGCATCTGTTGAAGACAAGCAAGCATCTGTTAGAAGCCTTGCAACAACTGATCATGAAGAAACAAGGTCTGTTGAAGCCTAACGTATGTTAAAACAAAGGTCTGATGAAGAAGACCAAATATCTGTCTGGCCAAACAAATGTTTGGATCAAAGCAATAGAGGATAGCCTTAACAAATGTTTCCCAATGTAACGTTACTTGCTTTTAATAGTGTTTTGCATAGTTAGGACAATTATTTGATTTGCACGGATGTTTGGAACATCTGTGGAATCTTTTCTAGTTAGGAATGTTAGATGTCACTATTAGGGTGATGTCAGCCAATCACAAACAGAACTTCCGTACATAGTATAAATAGATCTCACCTGTTAGAGATCTATTTATCACTACACATCACCTTTTCTTTTGTACGAACATAATTGTTATAGTGACCAGTCCAAGGGGTAGTCTGTAGAGTCATCTTTCTTTCTGTAAAACATTTGAATCTTATGATTAATGAAAAATAGTTGTTGATGATGGTTTCTTGTTTCTGAGTAATTATCTTTATTTACAATACAAAATTGTTTTGAGCTTAATTGTTGTTTATTCACAAACCCTGTAAACTCAGACTTAACAATTGGTATCAGAGCTTTGTCACGTTAAGCTTGATTTCACAATCAGTTTAACATACAAAGATCAGCGCACAAAGATTCAACACTGTTCATAGCGCAGAGTTGAAAGTGAAGAACTCAATAGTGTCTATCACATACTCAGATTTTCTCTAAAAACGAAAGAAAATGGCACAAAATGATCCCCATAACACCGACTTTAGTAATAAACCCCATATACTTGTCAGATCCGAATTTAACATCTTGCAATGTAGGATGGGTCATATACTTGCTCAGCAAAACACGGGGTGTTGGAAGACCATTGTATTCGGACCCCATATTCTAATAGTACCAAGTGACGAAAGCCTAAATTTGCAAGAGCCAAAGAAGCCAAAGAATTACTAAGAGCAAGATTATCAAAAATTCAAGCTAGATGCCAAAGCCTTTAGCATTATGGCAATGGCTCTGCCGAATGATATCTATGCCTGTCTTTCAGGAATGGGATTGATTTCCATGCTTTCTCTATATTGAGCTACATGTTCTTCTAGATCAGTGGTACCATCATATAACTTCATGTTGGGGGTTTGACAATGCTTTGGTATCTCAGCATTGCATATTGTGGGTGCAAAACGATATATTCCGTGACTTCCATCTGGGATCTCAGGAATAGGTTTAACCACTCCTGAGACACTAGATATCATATCCTTGAGCTTTTGTAATACTTTGGCCATAGCTTGGTTGATTCCTGCATCCTGCATAAAACCAAAGTTAGTATCAAAGGTAGTATTAAAATTGTTACCTCCTGACTAATTCGAAGTTGGTATGCCAGAAGAATATCGAGGATAAGATATGTTTGGTACAACAGTAGGTCCAGAGGAAGCGATGGTTTGCATAGGGATGAAATCCAATTCATGAATTTCATAGCTTCTCCATGACTGTCTGCCTGAAGATCCATGATCCTAAAAGACATTAAGACGAGGGTAAGTCTACACTGGAGGTCTGATGTGTGATCCATAAATCTTTGAACCCTAGATGAGGATCCTTGATTGTTGAAGTAGGATCCTTGAACTGAAAATGTCTCCATGTATCCTTCAGAACGGATGAAGGATCCTTGATGCTATGATGTGGAAAAAGTAGTTCAACTAATTAAACTAAAATTACCCTAAATTAAGACTCAAGTAATAAAAATCTAGACTCCTAAACCAGACTAAACTACTCACCGGCAAGTGTACCGGTCGACTCTAGTACAGAAAAGTAAGTCCGGATGTCGAACCCACAAGGACTCTACGAATTACGTTAACGACTCAATTTAGACTAGACACTGACTCGACTAACAAATATTGTGTTTGGGGGGGGTTTTGCTAAAATCCTAAAATTGTGATTAAATTAAAATTAACTAAAGCACGCACGAAGAACTAAGGTTTTGACTCAGATGAGATTAAAGACTACCTAGACATGAATCCGGTTTGACAATGAATGGACTTCTAACGGTTTTATTGTTGTATGGAGCCGGGATCGTTAAATACTAAACCTTAAGGTATTTCAATGCTAAGACTTCCCGACCCTTCTCAGGAAGAAACCTAGGAAACCCTACAAGGCTGTTATGATTACCGACTGTTAGATTTCCTCTCAGTCCTCTAACGATTCTAAAAGTGCCCTAATATGACTATCTACCTCTCAGCGCGATAATCTAAGGCAGTTCTAGGTTCTGACTTGGTTTACTGGACACAACTGCAATTAGGGAACTAACCTCGACTTCTCTCAAAATCTAATTTAGCTATGTATTGCACTGCGACCTAATAACTAACTCGAGCCTCTCAGCGACAAGCTAAGCAGAATACTTACTTCTAATTATATTTTAGTTACTGTTTCTAAGGCTATCGGCCGATTTACCCAAAGATTACCCGAACCCGCAAGGATGCAAATAATCAACACAGACCTATGTTGTGATAAAGACCGTCACTAAGATCTATGCGAAACAGCAAGTAATCCACAATCAAAGATAAATACGCATGTGCACCAAGTCAAAAATTCTAGAACACGTTACTTTAAAAATCAATCCATAATCAAACAAATAAAAACCGTTAAAAGATCCAAAACATTAATCAAAACATCATCTAGTCTAGGCAGTTACGAAGATCTAGCCAAGAAACATCATGTCTAACGAAAACAAATAAGTTTCAAAACAAGAATTCATGGTTAAAGTGACAAAACGTGAAAATAGTGAAAAACGGGAGGTAAGACCCGAGTTATCTTCTTTCCTACGCTCCGTGCTTCGATCCAATGATTCTTATACGCTCGAATGCTTCGAAAACCTTCAAAATCTGCTGAGAATTTCGTCCTAGGGTTCTTGGTTCGTGTGTTGTTCATTAATGATGATAAAATAAGCTTTTATACGTAACCCTAGCAACCAGCAAATCAGGATCGACAGTTACACCCGTCGCGTAGCGCGACGGGTAAAGTGTATGTGCTCGCGCTACGCGAGTGGTCTTCAGTCAACGAAAAGTCAGAGCCCAGGCAGTGGTGTAGCGCTAGAGCTTGATGTGTTCCCCTCGCGCTACGCGAGTGGGACTTTTTCACAGAATGTTTGTTCCAAAAGCTTGTCTAACTCTCCAAAATCCTTGCAATTTATTCTAACACTTTGTGTATTGATTCCAAGACTCGACATTCGACATTTCAGCTCGATTTTGCTCCAATTCCAGCATTTTTGTGTATCACGACCTGGAAAACGCAAGAAAGATCAATAGCACGCAATTCTAACCTAAACTAAACTAAAAATAACGATAAAATATACAAACTATACACGATAAAAGTATGTATTTTGCAATACATCAAATATCCCCACACTTACTCTTTTTTCGTCCCCGAAAAAGAATTATGCAACGGAATCATAAACAAACAAACACTCGGGCAGAAAATCATAGGTATACTTTAATTAAATCCAAGACTTGCGTTAGCAGCGATTGCAGATATATTGATCCACTTTAAACCCGAATTTGATCCTAAACCCTTATCATGTAGATTTAGTTCAAGTGCGGTCAGTCTACCTAGGGTCTCACACTAGAATCTACAGTCCACCTACTCCCAACTCAAGCTTATAGGGCTAAACGAACGATCATTTGACCAATTCCTAACCGTTTTATACCAAGATAAAGAGAGTTTGACATCAAATCTAATTTTTTTTTTTTCTTTTTTCTATTTTGCTTCAAAATTTTTTTTTCCAATTCATTTTCGTGAGACTAGACGATGCTTTCCCTAACCCAGCGGTATTGTTGGTGCACTTGTGTCTGTACTTTGTCTGTGTTCAGTCTGTAGGAAAACGATGTCCTAAGTCAGTCTGTAAGTTGACCAAGTCAACTATCCTCCTAGTTTGACTTGGACAACATAATGTTGTCTGGATCGAAGGATAACCTCGAAGGATCCAACTGATCCTTCGAGGTGCTCGAAAGATATGGTTCGACCATGGTTCGACCATTAGGCATCGAAGGATGATCCTTCGATGTCCATGCTGATCTTTCGGACACATTGTCATCGACAGATGATCCTTCGGACCATCTATCGATCCTTCGACCAAGACCTGCTGTGTATGGGTATAAATACCCATGCAGTGTGTTGTGTTTAGACATATACCAAGAGAGATACACATTTGGAGAGTTAGAGAAACTCTGCTGGAAAACACACACACACACACACTTTAGAGAGTTTGCAAACAAGATTGTAAACATTGTGCTTGTAACCGTAAACCTTCATACGTATTAATACAGTGGTGTTAATCGGTGAACTTTGTGTGTTCTTGTGTTTGTTCTTGCTTCATCCCGGTTTGCCTACTAGCTTGGATTCCGCACTCGCTAGTGGGTTAGTATAACAAGGTTTAGGTTTGTTCTCGATCCTCCGAGAAAAGGGACCTACAAGTGGTATCAGAGCCTCGCTCTTTACCTTGTTTAAAACCGGTTTGTTCAAGTTCCTTGGTGTGTTTGGACACTTGGTTTAGCACCCGTTTTTGGTAGTTTTCTGCATAAAAACGCGTTCTAAACCTTTCGGGAGTGTTCGGGGTCGGTTTGGGTAACATAAAAATCGTGTTTGTGAAACTTTGATTTTTCCGGCCATATTCCGGTTTATCTCCGGTGACCTGTTCTTGAAGATAAGGTTGCTTATTTTGGCAAAAATTTTTGAAAGTCAATTGTTTGGTAAAAAGTTGTTGCAGAACCATCCTTTCTGCCGAAAGTTGGTACACCAACCCATCAACTTTTCACCAACCTGTCCTTTTGTGTCAGGTGTGTCAGAGGAATCGAAAGATATCCTTCGACATCGAAAGATATCCTTCGACATCTTTCGATTGGAGACAGCTCGATAGATCAGCATCCTTCGAGTAGTCTTTCGAAGTCTAAGGGTTATCCTTCGTAGTTGGAATCTTTTCGAAAGTTGGTTGTCCGAAAGATAAGGATACATCTCGAAAGATAAGGATCTTTCGTTGTGAGTCTTTCGAGATCAGTATTCGAAAGATATAGATCTTTCGAACTGTGAATCTTTCGTGATAATCAGTCGAAAGATAAGGATCTTTCATTGAGAATCTTTCGAAGGCTTTGCTCGAAACTCAACAGTAATCTTTCGATCACTGTTGATCCTTCGAACAAGTCTTGATCTTTCGATCAGATTGTATCTTTCAATTGTTGTCTGTTTGTTGCTAACAGTTTGTAGTGTGTAGGTGTGGTATATATATTATTGATTAAAATGAGTTGTACTAGCCCTTGGGATTGGAGTACGGATCCACAACCAGATCTGAAACAGATGTCGATGGCTGAATATATGACGAGTGCCATTCCTAAACAACAACAATCAATAAGTTCATGCCAATGGGCTTTGGTATCCAATCAGAGTCAAAGTCTTCAGAATCTTCTGATTAGTGAAAGTGAAACAGGCAGTAACAATCGTCCACCAAAGCTGAACCACATGAACGATTTTCCGTCATGGAAAGGCCGCTTTCACACATATGTTCAAGGACAAAGCACCGATCTTTGGATGTGTTTTGTCAATGCATTCAATGAAAGTCTTGAAAGTAGAGCATCCACTTCAGAAGGTTACGCCAACATGCTTGAAAATGACAAGAAGGCTTATGAATTGGAGAAAAAGGCCTATGCCATACTTACTCAAGCACTCAACAAAGACATCTACCATCAGTTTTCATATTGCAAGACCACGAAAGCATTGTGGGATGCCTTAGTTGCTAGAGGAGAAGGCAATGCAGCTGCTCGAAAGTCTAGACATGATTTGTTGAAGAAAGAATTTGAATCTTTTCAGTTTTTGGAAAACGAGACTCTGAATGATATGACCACACGTTTCTATCATTTGATTAGTGAAATGTGTGCTTATGGGGTGGCAGCTACTCAACAAGACATGGTGAATAGGTTTGCTGACGCGCTACCCCCAAAATGGAGTTCGTTTATTGAGTTGTTGAAGCATACTAAAGCTCTAGATGAGATTAACATCTATGAGTTCATTCAGAAGCTGGAACATAAAAATGATGAAGAAATTAGGAAAGCAAGGCGTGCTCCAGCTCCTCAGAATACAGAAATGTATTTGCCTGGTTTTGGTCCTTCAGCTAGTTCTGTTCAACAACCGAAGCTTCAAACTGCTTTTGTGTCCAATACGAGTTCCTTTCCATTTCCACAATCAACAGCTGCTCCACAACAACCTCAATTCGATCCGAGGTCTTATATTCCTGTTCCAACACAGCCACAACCACAACCTCAACAACAACAACAGCAAGCTCACTATACAAGCAATCCTCAACCTCAACCCCAAAGTCATCACACAATCCGAGTCGACAACTCAAATCTTTCACACCTTAGCATTGAAGTTGCTAAGGAACATATGGAAATTATCAACACCATGGTCAGTGCTTACTGTGGTTTGGTAGCTGGTCAGCTTGGAAACATCAATATGACCAATGAAGATTATGATCAGATCGACAAGGAAGAAATGGAGTTGATGGATATTAAATGGGCTTTTGCTAGTGCGGTTAGAAGGGCAAAAGATTTCATGGCACGAACTGGAAGAACTTCATTGGAAGGAAAGAAAAACACGAAGTATGGGTTTGATATTAATGCCGTCACGTGCTTTAACTGTGGCGAGAAAGGGCACTTTAAACGTGAGTGCACTCGACCAACCAAACACGGCAATCACAACCCGTTCAGAAACCAGACTAATGCGAATGCCCAACAAGAAAACCGTGAAAGGAGGATGGTGGCAGTGAACAACAATCAGGGACAGCCTGGAGCTACCAATCACAATCGGGCTTTGGCTGTTCAAGCTGATGAAGGATGTGACTGGTCAGTGCAGTTTGGTGAAGGAGATCAGGGAAGTG
This sequence comes from Helianthus annuus, assembly GCF_002127325.2. NCBI lineage: Eukaryota > Viridiplantae > Streptophyta > Magnoliopsida > Asterales > Asteraceae > Helianthus > Helianthus annuus. Next base: position 18,049,266 of record NC_035446.2, read on the forward strand.
GAACTGCATTGTATGCTAAGGTCATCGAGCAGGTTCATAAAGAAGAATCTTCTGGGAGCGATGACAGTTCTGGTTATTCGGGCAGTTCGGATGAAGAAGGCTCTGTTTCTGGGGATAATCACTCAGAGCCTGATGAGGAGGAAGAAGGTGAAGATATTCAGGATCTTCTGAATGAAGCTGATGAGCTTAAATGTCAGAAATCAATTCTGATTAGGAAGGCTGCTGCTACATCAATGGAAATGGAAAAGCTATTCTCTGAAGATGGAGCTTTTTCTTTTCAAACTGCCTTTATGGCAAATGGTTCAGCCTCTACTAGTCAGGTAACTTCTGAACCTCCTGCTCCTAGTATTTGTAAATCATGTGCAGATATGAAGCTTGAATCAGAAACGCTTCATAGTCATAATCAGAATTTGGTTATTGAACTGTCAAAATGCCAAGAGGCAAACATGGCTTTAACCCGGAATGAAAAAGAATTTAAATCTGTAATAGAAACATTAAAGAAAAATGTGTCCGAGGTTAACAAAGTAGTTTACCACAAACAAGTAAGTATAAACGAATACATTAATCTTGTGGAAGAAACTAAGAAGCAATTAGCCATTGCCCAATGCAAGCATGATGCGATCAAACAGAAATTGGATAGTTATTCTAACTCCCGGTTTGTGCTTGATCACATCATAGACGTTCAACAACTGAAAGGTAACGTGAAAGGTGTAGGGTATAAGGCGTGTCCACCCCCTTTGATGGACAACTATACCAAGATGCCCGATGAAGAGGAAATGCCCCGGTATGAACCCAGTGTGCCTTTGAACTTTGAGGAATTTTCTACTGGCTTAGGGTTCAAACCGGAGAATTCTGAAAATACATCCACAGAGCAACAGGAAGCTTCAACATCCATGAAACAAAGTCCTCCAATCATCGAGGACTGTGAGTCATCGGATGATGAATCAGAAGTGGATGTGAGTGAACAGGATAACTCACTTAACAAGATGAAAGGAGTTGTCATTCCCATTGAGAATCACATCCTTTGTGATCCTGATACTCCTGATGTTCCATCTGTTAAGGAGCAAGTGATTGATCCTGTCAAGGTTGATGAGACAGGTGTGTCTACTGTTAAAAGCAGTAATGTGTTGTACACTTTGGTTGGAGATAATAAAATCTACTCAGATCATGTTTTTCCAATTAAAAATGTAAATAAATCTTTGATTGACAAAGTCTTTGAAGACAATACAAACAAATTTTTGGGAAAAACACTTCCGGGAATTGTGGTAACACAATGTGATCCAATTCCTAAGGCTGAGATTAGGAAACAATTTGGTAATCAAAAATCTCCAACCACTCGACAACCTACTGCTTCTAAAGGTAAACAACCTCAACGAGCTCCAAAGCCAAAGGCTAAAGTTGAATCAAAAGGAGCTCGTTACATGCAGAAAGGAAAAGATGTTAAATTTGTAGCATCAAAAGGTACTGATAAAATTGAGACTTTTGAAAACAAATCAAACAATGATTTTGTGCAACAAGTCAAAATTTTGAAACGAAACAGTGATAACAATTACACCCAACACACAAACGGGTGTGATGAAAAAGCTAGTACCTCAGGTTCTACAAGCTCAACATCTGGCAGTCGATCTAGTTCTCCTAAGTCTGTTGAAAGGAGAACTTGTTTCAAATGTGGAGAAATTGGGCACATTATCAGAAATTGCCCAAACGCTCCAAAGAAGAAGTTGGTTGAAAAGGCTCCACCTGAAGCAGTTCACCCTCAACGTCGGTCAGTTTCACCTAAACAAGATAAACGAACTGTAAAAGAACAAGAAACTAAACAACGACGTAAGAACATAAAAACTGTTGAAAAAGCTTTAAAATCTGAAGTTAAAACAGTTCAAAAGGAACCAAGGGTGTCACAACCTGTAAAACCAGAATCTTCAAAAACTGGTAGGCACAGACAAACTTGGTTACCTAAATCCGGTGACAATTCAGGGGGAGCAGTTGTTCTTGAAAACCATCAAGAGATAGAGCTTACGTATCGTGATGCCAAGGGACGACCCAAGACCACTAAGGCTTGGGTCCCCATTCTCAACTGATGCGTTTATTTGACATGTGCAGGATGTTCTAGGAGGAACTATTAATAGTCATTGGATTGTTGATAGTGGAGCATCCAGGCACATGACTGGCGACTTACGGCTCCTGTATGACGTGAGAAATATTAGAGGAGGGTATGTTGCTTTTGCGGGTGATAAAGGAGGATACATCACTGGAGAAGGAAGTATCTCCAATGGCATCGTGTGCTTTGATAAGATCAATTATGTGAAGCAAATTGATCACAATCTTCTCAGTGTGTCGCAAATCTGCGATAAAAAGTTCTCAGTAATTTTTGATGACGCTGGCTGTTATGTGCTGAAGCCTGGATTCAAAATTCCACAAGAATGGATTCTCTTATCGGCTCCGAGAGTTAATGATCTTTATATTCTCGATATGAGCCAAGCGATTACTACATCTGCACAAGTCACTTGTTTTGTCTCGAAAGCCACAGAAAAGGAGTCTATATCTTGGCACAGAAGAATGGGACACATTCACTTGAGAAAGATGAACCATTTGGTGAAAAATAATCTTGTGAATGGTGTGCCTGTAAGAAGTTTTCATCTACAAGATATCTGTGTCTCGTGCCAAAAAGGGAAGCAAACAAAGAAGTCTCACCCTTTGAAGAAAATCAACACTGTCAGCATGCCTCTCGAACGTCTTCATATGGACCTTTTTGGACCTATGAAGCACAAGACAACGTTTGGTGATGCTTATTGTTTAGTAGTTACTGATGACTACTCTAGATTTTCTTGGGTATCATTTATGGCACACAAAAGTGAAACTCCTGGCATCCTCAAGGATCTTCTTACAATGTTAGAAAATCTCTATACGTTGAAAGTGAAAAGGATCCGAAGCGACAATGGAACTGAATTCAAGAATCAAGTTATGGATGAGTTTTGTACTTCTAAAGGCATTCTTCATGAGTACAGTTCTCGTTATACTCCACAACAAAATGGTGTCGCTGAGAGGAAGAATCGGACTATTATTGAAACTGCAAGAACAATGTTAGTAGAGTCGGAACTCCCTATTCAATTCTGGGGGGAGGCTGTATCGGCTGCATGCTACACGTTGAACAGAGTTCTTACAGTTAAGAGACATGGCAAGACTTGCTTCGAACTCCTTCAGAGAAGGAAACCGGATCTTTCTTACCTTGAACCGTTTGGTGCTCCTTGTACTATGATTGAGCCGGATGGAAAGTTTGGTGCAAAAGCTATCGAGGGTTTCTTTCTTGGGTATGCTACTCCGAATTTCCGTGTTTGGAATCTAGCTACCAAAAAGATTGAGCTATGGAGCGAAGTTAGGGTTCAAAGGTACACGAGTCCTGTTAGGGCTCCGGGTGATCCGTGGATGTTCGATTATGATGGGCTATTTGACTCCTTCAATCTGCCAACCTTTGACGAAGAATCAGCAGCGGCTCGAATGTTGTTGGAAAGTGACAACGCTGCTGTCTCGCCATTGGTTAGACCTATTGTTGTTGACCCTCAAGCTTCTTCGTCAGTCAACAATATGGTTCAAAATGAGGTTTATGAAGATGCTGCTGACTATAATGACTCTTCTGAGGATGATGAATATCATGATGCAGCCGAAGGATCTTCAGCTCCAGCTGCTCCTATTCAAGGTGCTTCTGTAAATACACCTCATACGCAGAATATAGATACTGCTGAAGGGAATGCATCCACTTCTACCCACATTCCAGGTGTAGAGTTGGTTGTTGATCTTAATCTGAATAATTTGGGTATCAACGCTCGTGTGCCAGATAATCCTGAAATGAGGATTCACGATACCCATCCACAGCAGAATATTATAGGAGATGTCCATCGCGGTGTGCAGACGCGTAATCAGCTGAGAAACAACCGAAATGCTGGTTTGTATTCAGCTATAAGAGAATCTGGTCAACAAAATGACTGGTCCTTCGCGTGTTATGTGTCACAAGAAGAACCAAAGTCGTGGAAAGAAGCTTTGAAAGACAGTGCTTGGGTTGAAGCCATGCAAGAAGAATTACAGCAATTTCACAAGCTGGGTGTTTGGAAGCTTGTTGAAAAGCCTGAGAATTACAAGAAGATTGGCACTCGATGGGTCTTCAAATGCAAGAAAGACGACCGTGGAGTGGTAATTCGGAACAAAGCTCGTTTAGTCGTTCAAGGTTTTCGTCAGATAGAAGGGATCGACTACAACGAAGTCTATGCACCAGTTGCACGTCTGGAAGCTATTCGGATCTTTCTGGCTTATGCCTCATTCAAAGGATTCAAGGTTTACCAGATGGACGTCAAAAGTGCATTTCTACATGGTGTGGTTGAAGAAGAGGTGTATGTCGAACAGCCTCCAGGTTTTGAAGATCCTGTCCATCCCGATCGGGTTTGGTTGCTCAACAAAGCTCTCTATGGTCTTCATCAAGCGCCACGAGCTTGGTATGCAACTTTATCTACATATCTGCTGGAGAACGGTTTTCGAAGAGGTCTTATCGATTGTACTCTCTTCATCAAAGAACAAGATGGAGATCTTCTTCTGGTACAGGTATATGTTGATGATATTATATTTGGTTCTACTAATGATGTTTTGTGTAGGAATTTCGAGCGCATCATGCAGGATAAGTTCGAGATGAGTGCTATGGGGGAGATGAATTTCTTTTTGGGCCTACAAGTACAACAGACGGAGTCTGGGATATTCATCCATCAGACAAAATATGTTGGAGACATCTTGAGCCGGTTCCAGATGTCCGATGCAACGCCCATTGGTACCCCACTGCCAACTAATCATGGAATTACTCCTGACCTGAAGGGTGAACCTGTTAGCCCTTCATACTATCGCGCGATGATCGGATCCCTTATGTACCTCACAGCATCAAGGCCAGATATAATGTACCCAACGTGCCTACTTGCCAGATATCAAGTTAATCCGAAGGCCTCACATCTTGCAGCTGTCAAAAGGATTTTTCGTTATTTGAAGGCTTACCCCGACACCGGTCTGTGGTATCCTAGGGATAATAACTTTGACTTAGTCGCTTTCAGTGATTCTGATTTTGGCGGATGTAAAATCGACGGCAAATCCACTACGGCTGGATGTCAGTTCTTAGGAAATCGCCTAGTTACATGGCAGTGCAAGAAGCAGACGTGTGTCGCTACATCAACATGCGAAGCTGAATACATTGCTGCCTCAAGTTGTTGTTCACAAGTTCTTTGGATCCAACAACAATTGCGGGACTACGGTTTTGAATTCCTAACTACTCCTATTTACGTTGATAATTCTGCTGCTTTAGATATCACTAGAAATCCTGTGCAGCATTCAAAGACCAAACACATCGAAATCAAATATCACTTCATACGTGATTGCTTTGAGAAAAGGCTAATCGATGTTGTTAAGGTCCACACCGATGACCAACGTGCCGACTTATTTACCAAAGCTTTTGACAAATCTAGATTTGACTTCTTATTATTGGTAAATGGCATTAAGGTCAAGCAAGAGTAAACCAACATCGGAAAATCATTTTTGTAAATATCTTTGTGTGTTTTTAAACTTATCTTAGTTTGTTGATTTTAGGGGGAGTAAATCCAAAAATCTGAAAATTCAAAAACATCGAAAAATTTTAAAAACACAAAAACAATAGAAAAACAAAAATGAGTTTCCTGGCGAGCAAAAGAGAAAATGATAGTACATCAGTGGTCTATCCAAACCTCTTTAAACCTTAAATGCAAAACGATAAGCAGCTCTATATAAGATGTATCGGTAGGCTCACAATCATTTTAAAGTGTGCAGGGTGATATAAATCTTAATCGACTGAAGACCAGGTGGGAACCATTCATTGGCATATGGTCTTAGTACCGAAATTTCGTTTGATAGATTGCCGAGGTTCTGAGATATTCGGTCTTTATGCTGCTTATCATCTGGGTATCATGGTTGTATCTTTTACCGAAAAATAACGGGGACGCAAGTCTAGAACTTCCATGATACTATACATACGTGTACATATTACATACTGCATTCGACCTCAATAAGTGATAAACAATCACATGTCCAAATCAAATAAGTGATAAAAATATCACATTTATCCGGGTGTCAAGTTCGTCTCTCTACTGTACGGAAGTACTGACCTGTTCACGGACTTGCACCTGTGCCCTCATGCATACGAAAATCAAGTTCCTCATCAATAAGTGATTATATCACATAGGACTTGTTTTCAAATCAAAATAAGTGAGTATCTCACAATTTATATGGTCAAACAGATGATAATCGGTATACTCACCGGTAAGATGAACTCTCGTGCATACCTTGATACGGGAATGTGTCGTGATGTGGATGAACACCGGTCGGTAAGTATAAATCATACATTAACGTATCCTCTAAACATGATTACATCTGATAAGTTGAGCTTAAGTGGACAATAATACCGATAATTGTTATAGGATGCTTATTTTAATGTTAATTAACTGAACAACAAGAGTGTTTTGGCATGACCGTACACTGATATGATTCTCTTACCCTCGAAACTCGCAAAAAGAATGTCTGTATATATTTATTTATTTACTGCTTAACTTTTATTGTTCTTCTTTTAAACAGTTTCGTCGTTTGGTGCATATCAGCACGACATTAGCGGTGATGTCGTTTGATAACACTCAAAGGATTTTAAATTGTTGTCTTTTTCTTTCAAAAATACCAAAAAGATTTTAGGTGTGTTTTAATATAAACTTTATAAAAGCCAAAAAGATTTTATTTCTGCTTTATTTTCGATCGTACGATGTTGGAGCTCGAGTCTTCGTTACCTGAAACCTGACTGAAAACCAAATTGACTAAAATCTTCATAAACGGTCGAAATTTGCATGTTTTGAAAGTTAAAAGACTAAAATTGAAAAATTTATTAAACTTTCAAACTGTCGGACGGTGTTTGATTGTGACATGGTCATTCGTGTGTCATTTGCTTATACTATGTTCCAAGCAGTTGTTCTCATTACGCGTTTAGATTTCTTGCATGTGCAGATTCTAAAGGCTAGGAGAACATGGTCGATGACAAGCTTTGGAATGAAGACACGACGAGAAGGCGCTCAAAAGATGAATATGATCGAGTTGCCGCTGGCCATCATCTACACCACAAGGATCTCACTTCATAAAGTTAAAGTATTTCACGAGCATAACTCAAGGGGGAGCTTATGTTAAGGGGGAGTTTGTCAACACATTTCCTACACAATACGGGTAGTTTGTTGATACACTCTCTGCTTTCAAGACGTGAAGACTTTGAAGATTCTCCGACAATGAAGACTTTAAAGGACATCAGAGTTTTGGAAACTCGAAGACCAAGGACCATCGAAGTTCAAGACGGGTCTACATCTATAGAAGATCAAGACAAGATCAAGACAAAGCTACAGCCAAGGGGGAGTTTGTTGGTGCACTTGTGTCTGTACTTTGTCTGTGTTCAGTCTGTAGGAAAACGATGTCCTAAGTCAGTCTGTAAGTTGACCAAGTCAACTATCCTCCTAGTTTGACTTGGACAACATAATGTTGTCTGGATCGAAGGATAACCTCGAAGGATCCAACTGATCCTTCGAGGTGCTCGAAAGATATGGTTCGACCATGGTTCGACCATTAGGCATCGAAGGATGATCCTTCGATGTCCATGCTGATCTTTCGGACACATTGTCATCGACAGATGATCCTTCGGACCATCTATCGATCCTTCGACCAAGACCTGCTGTGTATGGGTATAAATACCCATGCAGTGTGTTGTGTTTAGACATATACCAAGAGAGATACACATTTGGAGAGTTAGAGAAACTCTGCTGGAAAACACACACACACACACTTTAGAGAGTTTGCAAACAAGATTGTAAACATTGTGCTTGTAACCGTAAACCTTCATACGTATTAATACAGTGGTGTTAATCGGTGAACTTTGTGTGTTCTTGTGTTTGTTCTTGCTTCATCCCGGTTTGCCTACTAGCTTGGATTCCGCACTCGCTAGTGGGTTAGTATAACAAGGTTTAGGTTTGTTCTCGATCCTCCGAGAAAAGGGACCTACAGGTATTCCGACTGTAGAGTCGCTATCCCCAATCACAGATTACATAGGTTTCGGTACTTTTATTCGGCAAGTCGATTTCACACATCCCAGAGGCATTCCGGCTGTAGAGTCGCTATCCCCAACCACAGATTACATAGGCCTGTGTTACTTTCATTTAGTTTCTAGCTCACTTTTATTTATTTTTTCAGCGAGATATGACAAAAAACTCTAACCATCTTAGCTTATAACGGCACCCCTTATACTATTTTTGCCGGTTTTAGTTTCCCATATTTCCCAGGCGAGAACCCACTAGCAAACCGACAATTAAGGTGTATTAACTCAAAGGGATTTAAAACCAAAACCCGGGCCTACCCACATATCCCTAACTAGACGCAAGCTTGATTTATTATGATCTCATATTATTATTATTCAAACCCGAGCAATCATTTGTTTTTTCTATCATTTTCCGTTAAAAATGCAAACTTCTTTTTATTTCGAAAGACATTTTCTGATTTTTCAATTTTTTTTTTTGTATTTTTTTCAATTTTTTAATTTTTTTGGATTTTTATAATTAAGACTCGATTATTTACATGTACTCCCATCCCCACACTTAGAGATTGCATTGTCCCTAATGCAAGAACGAAAACACGACTCGACACTACCTAACAACTACTAAAACGAAAGACGAAATAAATAAATAAATACAAAAATACACGGGAAACGACTTAGCTGATTAATAACAACGCGTATGCTCCAAATCTCTCGTCCCATCCTGCACGATCGTATAGCATTTTGGTCGCGATCGGCTTTGACTCTGACACTGGTACGCTTGATAAATGCCTTATATTCGAATAGCAGCTCCAAACTCACCCGGATGAAGATTGCGTACGGGTGGTACATATTCTAATCTGCATAACCAAAAACAAGCACAAACCAAAGCAATACCGACTCTAAAAAAAACGACTGAAGAACCACTAATTTAGACTCATGGTACAAAATAAAAGACTCAAAGTACACAACCAAATTACCATCTTACCTCCTCCCTGCACTTTGCTCGTCCTCGAACAAACCCAGTGCCCAACCTGACGAAAGTGTGGATGCAACGGGAAACGGGTCGAAAATGTGGTGAAAAATCACATTTTTACGTGTAAAGATTTGCAGCCCGTTTCCCCACACTTAAGATGGTAATAAACCCAATAACAGTGACTCAGAATACAACAACAACAATTGCAAGCAAACATACCTGAGCGTCGACCCGAACCGAATGGTGATGGCGAAGTGGGTAACTGGATGAACTAATGTTGGGCTAAACAGCCCGTTTCATTTTCTGGTGGGCTCGCGGCCCGCATGGGTGTGCTATGCAATTGGGGGCGGGCCGCTTCAACTTAAACTCCAGGCACCTTTTTTTATAACCCGCGCGGTTCGCATCATATATGTATGAATCGTAGGCGGGCCGCCTGAACAGCAGACAACAGCAACAACACTTGCAGGCAAACTGTGATGCTGCCCGCGTGATATTCTCGGCCACGTAAAGGTGATGCAACCTGCAAAACACTAGACAAAACACACAAAAGACACAAAAACACGAAAAAGACGCAAACGACGCTAAACCAACCTAACTAACGACACGACACAAAGTACGACTCAATATACAAACTCTACAAATAATCACAACTGTTCACAAAATTACGGAGGATCATTTAAGTGGAGCTCACCTCCAAACCAACTCGTACGGGCCGTAGCACTACCGTCTCCCATATCACCCGTATCTCTCCTAGATCTCTCAACTTCCTTCAACTCGTCATCAAACGGTGTGAATCTAAACATATCATCTCTATACCTATCCCCACACTGAGCCTTGCTCAGTTCCTCTATCTTAAATTCTAACGTACTCATTCTCTCTTCCAACTCTTCGATTCTCCTATCAGGTGGATCCCCACACTTGGGTTTTAACACCTTTTCTAAACTCGGCTCACTTACCACCTTATTCTCACCTCTCTCCTGCTTCTCACTCTCCTCTACCGATGCTATCGCCTCAACTCTCTCACTCGACCCTCTCGTAGTATTCACGTCAAAGACTACCGACTCCTCACCCGCTCTAAGTGTAATTGTGCCTAAGTAGACATCTATCAATGCTTTAGCCGTGTTCAAGAATGGGCGCCCTAAAATGATGGGAACCTTTTCGTCGGCTTCCATATCAAGAACGACAAAGTCTACGGGGAAGACAAATTTATCCACTTTGACTAGAAGGTTTTCAATAATGCCTCGTGGATACTTAACGGACCTATCGGCTAGCGACAAAGACATGCGTGTAGGTGACAACTCTCCTAGACCTAACCTCTCATACAAAGAATATGGCATTAGGTTTATACTCGCTCCTAGGTCGGCTAAGGCCCTACACTCGGTATCACACCCAAACAAGCACGGGATGGTAAAAAGGCCCGGATCCGTCAATTTTTCCGGAACCTTGTTCAACACTACGGCGGAACATCCTCCACTAAGGGGGATGTTAGAAACCTCTCCTAACCTATCCTTGCGTTTTAGAAGGTCTTTTAGGAATTTTGCATATTTCGGCATTGATTGAAGAGCTTCTATAAAAGGAAGGTTGATCCTAAGCTGCTTAAAGATCTCTAAAAATTTCCCGTACTCTTTGGAATAAGTTTGATTTTTAAGGCGGGAAGGAAACGGAGCACGGGAAATATTAACAGTGGGTGATGGAACGACTTGAACGGGTTTCTTTCCTACACTCTTCTCACTCGAAGGACCCCCGGTGTGTGCGGTACTTGCTGGGATTAACCTAGGTTGCACTTTACCGGGCGTTTCCATTTCACTCTCCTCATCTACGGGGTCCTCATCTTCTTCCTCGACACTCTCGGGTCTCACTACCTCTCCTAGAGTCCTACCACTACGGGTCGAAATTGCCTTCACACTACCAGATGGGTTTGGCTTTGTGTTGCCCGAAAATTGGCCAGGAGGTCGTTCTTGCAACTGGCGTGCAATATCCCCAACTTGCCTTTGAAGGTCTAAGAAATTCGAATGATTATTCTTTAAGAGCGTAGCATGGTCCTCTAAGGTACGTTGGGTAGCCTGATCTCTAACCAATAATTGGGAAAGAAGGTCCTCTATCCTAGACAAACTACCATTTGACCCCTCATTCCTAGGTTGAACCTCTTGGTTTGACCCCTCACCTCTAAACTGCCCCCCTGAACCTGAACTAGCAAATTGACCTGTTTGACCCGACCCCCCACTAGAATAAAAACCTGGCCCCCTACTTTGGTATTGACCTGACGGAAAACCAGGGGGGTTACCTGAGGAGCGATAATTATTAGCACGCCAATTAGAGTTACTATTGTTGAACGGGTTAGTTGGACCCCTATTTTGACCTGCTAAATACTCGACCTGCTCTAGTGTGATGGTTGGGCAATCTATGGTGTCATGTCCCCCTCTACAAACCTCGCATCTATCTACCTTCTTCTTAATTTCTAGCAACTCTTTGGTGATATAGTCAAGCTGAGATATTACCTTTGAGTCTGAAACGACTTGATTCACTCCTCGAGAGGATGAGGAGGTAACCACAGGATTGGAATTCCTGCCGGTAGCACTATGATCTATATCAGCATGAGCGAAGCTCTCAAAGAGGTCGTTGCAGTCAGCCACAGTTTTCTTTCCCATTAGGTGGCCTCCTGCGGATGTGTCGAATCGGGCCTTGCACTCAGGGGTGAGACCATTATAAAATTTTTCTACTAAGGCCCAATCCGACAGTCCATGTTGGGAACAACGCGAGAGCAATATTTGAAACCTCTCCCATGCTAAGTGATAAGGTTCGTCAGGCTCCATTCTGAAGGAATGGATCTGATCTCGAAGGCGGGATGCCTTCGCAGGTGGGAAATACTTAGCAAGGAAGGCATCTCTAAGTCCAGCCCAAGTGGTGTAAGTACCTGCCGGCTGCGAATCAAGCCAGGTGGCTGCGCGGCCAGCAAGCGAAAAGGGGAAGACTTGGAGATAGCGGGCATCAAGATTCACACCTTCGATGCCGAAGGTGCTACACAAACGGGTGAGACGGTTGATATGTGCTGGCGCGTCTTCATCATCACGACCGTGAAACTGACAAGAGTTGTTAATGGCAGTCATGATGTATGAAGGAATTTGCCAAGACTTATCATTGGTGATTTCAGGGAGGGTGATGGGTGAGTTTGCGGTAAAACCCGCGGTGGAACGCTGGTGGACAGTTTGGTTTTCGGCCATTTGGTGAACTGGTGGTGGACTAGGGTGACGGGAGGGTGGTGGGGAATTGTGGGGTGATGACTTAGGGGTAAAGTTGAAGTTCGGTGGTTTAGATGGAAGTGTAGAGTCAGAAAGGGCTGAAGATGAAGTTGGGGGTTTTCGAACCTGAGGGATTGGTGTGGAGACGGAAGACTTGTCAATTGGTGGCTTCACTGGTCCCTGCGAACGCGTGTGGGGCATGAACTGCAAAACCAAGAACAAACAAGTAAAACGACTCCAATAAAAGACTCAAAGAAATACGAAAAAGATACTAAAAGTACTTGGACTCCTACGACTCACAAACACACAAAAAGCACGTAACGATATCAGTTGAAATCCAAACAAAGCAGTTAACGCAATTGCCAAGAATCCCCGGCAACGGCGCCAAAAACTTGATGTGGAAAAAGTAGTTCAACTAATTAAACTAAAATTACCCTAAATTAAGACTCAAGTAATAAAAATCTAGACTCCTAAACCAGACTAAACTACTCACCGGCAAGTGTACCGGTCGACTCTAGTACAGAAAAGTAAGTCCGGATGTCGAACCCACAAGGACTCTACGAATTACGTTAACGACTCAATTTAGACTAGACACTGACTCGACTAACAAATATTGTGTTTGGGGGGGGTTTTGCTAAAATCCTAAAATTGTGATTAAATTAAAATTAACTAAAGCACGCACGAAGAACTAAGGTTTTGACTCAGATGAGATTAAAGACTACCTAGACATGAATCCGGTTTGACAATGAATGGACTTCTAACGGTTTTATTGTTGTATGGAGCCGGGATCGTTAAATACTAAACCTTAAGGTATTTCAATGCTAAGACTTCCCGACCCTTCTCAGGAAGAAACCTAGGAAACCCTACAAGGCTGTTATGATTACCGACTGTTAGATTTCCTCTCAGTCCTCTAACGATTCTAAAAGTGCCCTAATATGACTATCTACCTCTCAGCGCGATAATCTAAGGCAGTTCTAGGTTCTGACTTGGTTTACTGGACACAACTGCAATTAGGGAACTAACCTCGACTTCTCTCAAAATCTAATTTAGCTATGTATTGCACTGCGACCTAATAACTAACTCGAGCCTCTCAGCGACAAGCTAAGCAGAATACTTACTTCTAATTATATTTTAGTTACTGTTTCTAAGGCTATCGGCCGATTTACCCAAAGATTACCCGAACCCGCAAGGATGCAAATAATCAACACAGACCTATGTTGTGATAAAGACCGTCACTAAGATCTATGCGAAACAGCAAGTAATCCACAATCAAAGATAAATACGCATGTGCACCAAGTCAAAAATTCTAGAACACGTTACTTTAAAAATCAATCCATAATCAAACAAATAAAAACCGTTAAAAGATCCAAAACATTAATCAAAACATCATCTAGTCTAGGCAGTTACGAAGATCTAGCCAAGAAACATCATGTCTAACGAAAACAAATAAGTTTCAAAACAAGAATTCATGGTTAAAGTGACAAAACGTGAAAATAGTGAAAAACGGGAGGTAAGACCCGAGTTATCTTCTTTCCTACGCTCCGTGCTTCGATCCAATGATTCTTATACGCTCGAATGCTTCGAAAACCTTCAAAATCTGCTGAGAATTTCGTCCTAGGGTTCTTGGTTCGTGTGTTGTTCATTAATGATGATAAAATAAGCTTTTATACGTAACCCTAGCAACCAGCAAATCAGGATCGACAGTTACACCCGTCGCGTAGCGCGACGGGTAAAGTGTATGTGCTCGCGCTACGCGAGTGGTCTTCAGTCAACGAAAAGTCAGAGCCCAGGCAGTGGTGTAGCGCTAGAGCTTGATGTGTTCCCCTCGCGCTACGCGAGTGGGACTTTTTCACAGAATGTTTGTTCCAAAAGCTTGTCTAACTCTCCAAAATCCTTGCAATTTATTCTAACACTTTGTGTATTGATTCCAAGACTCGACATTCGACATTTCAGCTCGATTTTGCTCCAATTCCAGCATTTTTGTGTATCACGACCTGGAAAACGAAAGAAAGATCAATAGCACGCAATTCTAACCTAAACTAAACTAAAAATAACGATAAAATATACAAACTATACACGATAAAAGTATGTATTTTGCAATACATCACTATCTGGTTGTCACCGCCCCATGCTGATGGATTAGAGGATCCTTGAGGAACTGATTGATGTCGTAAGGTCGGTCAAAAAATAAAGTAATAGTGTCCTATTCACCTTTTACTAGTAAAGAGCAAGTAGGTTGTCGAATCCACGGGGAATCAGTGGAAAGTATGAAAGCTCGTTGTTTATCACTATTATCTAAATTAACACCTAATTGCTTTTTGAAGTTTGTGAGAGTAATTATGAAAACGATTGTAGAATTGTATTTGTAAACAATAATGAGAAAAGGACCAATCACCGGGTTTTCAGGTTATGCAGAAAATCGGGTTACTTAATTACGACTAGTTGGAAATCACATAGACATGATTTGAAAACTTGTTTTGATAAGTAATTAACGGATAATATATTTGATTGCAATGATCCACGATCGAAACCGAAGGATTGATGCAAATGAATAGTAACCCAATTAATTACCAATTTTAGATTTCATAAACATAATCCAGTTCAATGATTAAAGGTTTAAGACAATGACATCCTAGAATTTAATCCCGGTTGTTGATGAAAAAACCAAATAATTGATGAACGAGAATGAGTACGATAATCAAATATTGTTTAATCAAAACAAAAATAATAGGAACGACTAACCGAATGTTTAATCGAATCCTAATCCAAAAAGTCGTAACATACGCAAACCCAATGTTCAAACATAAACCCTATTCCCGGAGACGGTCATGGGATGACTAGCCGCTCATGACGTGCGTACGATCTTCCAAAGCTTGAACGAATGATGAAGACATGATGATAAGGCTAGTTGTGGATGATTAATGATGTTGTCGTGATGAGTTTGAGAGCCAAAGGTTGATGTTATACGACTGCCAAACTTTTGAGATAATGGCTGCCAATATTTCGTCTAATGATGAATTCTTTTGAGAGCCCAAAAGTCTTGAGTGAGGGCCCAAAGTGATGATGGAAGCCCAAAATAATTAATTGTTTGCTCCTCATAATCGACGGATAAGGATAGGTTTCGTGGATCCCCGAATGGATGCTGAACTTAATAATATATGGCTCCCAACTTAAAGTCCACACTAGCAACCGTAGGTGCATATTCCAAACCGTAAACCACATGTGATAGTTCGTGTTACTTTTGTGGGCACCCTTTAGAAACTGTAAGCCACATTTACAAAACTGTGAGCCCCATCTAACATATTGTTACCTTTACCTCAAAAATCTGCCACAAAGTCTCACTGTTCCTTCTTGACATGCGTGTATATAGAAATATTGTCGGCTCCCAAGTCTCACCTCAATGTATGCATGTGATGTTGATGTATTAATTATTTAGATATGATGTATAAAAATAAATCACCTCCAACATCCAAATTGCCGCCAATAATGATGTTATCCTAGTCTCCTCAAATTAATGCATCATTTAATTCAATACTCTCTGCCTCCCTTTGTCTGCGATGATGATGATGATGATGATGATGATGATTATGTTGTTGACTTCTACCCCCAATTTTCACATGCATATGGCTGCTCTCTTCACGTGTGATGGCTGCCTTATTCTTTTTAATGCATGATAAAGAACTCTAACTATAATATTCAATTAATGTCTTCTCACAAACCTTGTATGTTGGCTTTTCAAATCTTAATAACCATCTCCATGTGCCATCCAACTCTACACATATGTGCCGCCTTTTACTTCCCGTTTCATCACTAAACTCTCGAACTTCGCCATATTACGCATTTTACCTGTAAAATCATAACAACCCGTAGTCATCATACTCACGATGCGTAATCGCTTAAAACACAATAAATTACGTAATTCAACACACTTAAGGCTCATGCTTTGCACTCTCCATCACATCCCCACACTTACCTTTGATTGTCCTCGGTCAAACTGTTATGGAACTACTCACCATAGTAACAACACCTCTAAACCCCTTAACCAATGCAACAGTTTAAGTCCCAAGTCATACCCGTCCCATAGACTAACACAAACGAGATTGACAGTCCGATAAGTAATTGTTGCAATTTTTTTTTAAATTAAGACTTGTCTATTTTAAACTAACATGCTTAGGATTATTCACATGCTACACGCCCCTCACAATAAACTCTACTCTCTGTTTAAAACTGAACTAGCGTGTAATGTGCTAGTATGTATAACACTCAACACCAAACATGAAATTCTGTAATCATAGGCTTGTATAACAATCATACCTCCACTGCATCGTATAACATGGCACATATCAAAAGTACTTTCGGCTTTGGGCTTAGGCTAAAGGTAGGATATTTTTGGCTTATATTTATATTTTTTTTATGTGGCGAACAAACAAACGACCAAACCTTGACAACTTTATTTGCAAAACATAACATACTTTTGGGTTGGTTTCTACCCAAGAACATAAACAATATTCACAAAACTTTCTTTTTGTCTTTTCTTTTTCTATTTTTTTTATTTTCTTTGTTTTCCTTTTTTTTTTCTTTTTCTTTTCAATTATTCATAACCTGTCGTTCACGGTCGGTATTAAACAATTCACATTAGGTGGACAAACGAAAGGGTAAATAGGCTCAACAGGGCTACTAAGGGTAATAAATAGGTAAACACAAAACAAACAAACATGTGTACGGAATATCCTAATGCCTTTATCATTTACGTGCACATGTTAAACCACAGTCTCAGCGTGTATCAAATCACACAAGTTCTAACACAGAATACATGCGGCCTGCTCTCAATAAATGAAGTCATAATATAAATCATTCTAACAGTCTACAGGCTCAAAATTCTCACCAAAGAAGGGTAAAAAGGCTGCCGACACGTAGCATATGCAATCTAAAGCATGTTACCCCTAAATAGACATCTCTTCTCAACTTTTTTTTATCCTAAAAACACCTGTTGGACCTACTCTCATGAAACTTAAAGGAACGACCATGACAAGGGGCTACGTTAGTTTACTACCGGCAAGCAACCCATTAGTGATTAAAACATTCGGTTTTCATATCCATTTAGTTCACTTAAGGCGACGACAATCTTTAAAATTTACAAAATTTTCAATTTTTTTTTTCAGTTTTCATCGTTTTCAATCACTTTCAACCACTTTCAAACTCCTGTCCCAAGCCTTTCTCTTCCCGGGTTTCCATATCCCCACACTTGGGCGACTTTGTCCCCAATGTATAGTGCTTTTAAAACAAACCCGGGAATACCAACTAACAAACCTCATGAGCGATCGTTTCTAACACAAAAAAATTAACGCGTTCCCTAAACACAATAAAGTTCAACATCACCAAATACAAAAACACACATAAAAGAACATGATCACCCGAAAACAAACTAAGATAAAGGAAATAGTACATATACCTGATTAAACGAATCTTCCCCACACTTGTCTGCTGCCATGGTGAAAAACAAAACGGACACTGACACACAAACTCGGGTTACCTCCCGATAGCGCTAAGTTTATAGGTCTTCAGCCAGACCGTACCTGACGTTCGTTCATGGGGGTCGAACTGAACATTTACCTACCGAGTTTCCTGCATATGCTCGGTGATTGACATTCCAAATTCCTATCTGCTCTCTTCTGCCAATGATATTTGTCGAATCAAATCGGAACACGTGAAATCCACACTTGCCTACCGAATTTCCAAGGTGTTCTCGATAGTTGACCTGTCGAGTCTTCACCTTCTTCCCTATCATGAGTACTTCTGTTGGATCATTGCTTAGCCACTTCAAGATACCTTGTCCAAGGTCTTCTCCACTCACCTTTCTCTTATTCCCACTCGAGCTATCATCCCCAACTTTGTTAGTTGGAGTAACAAAATATGCTGCGGTTCGGGATAAACTTGGACTACATCATTCTCTAGTTCTTCAGTAGGTGCTAAATCATCAGGTAGGTTTAAACATATAACTTCAAGTTCAGGAAGACTTTCAACCTCTTCTTCATCTTCAACAACCAAAACTGGTATTTCTTGTGTTCCATCAACAAACACAGGAATAGATATGGTATTATCCTTCAAGCCTTCAATGTTGCAATTTGTTCGTCTATTCGATTCGATCATTGGACCATATCCTCAGTTCTCAACCTGCTCTCTTGTACCATCTCCATCATAATATCCATGATTTTTTCATCAAGTTTAGAATTTTGGTGTTTACCTTGATAATCATTTGGACTTTGTTGTTGCTGATCTGAACTCCCTTGGTAATTACCATGATTACACCATTGATTTCGCATATTAAAATCATTGTATGTTGACTCAGAATAGTCATGGTAACGACCATTATAATCTTCTTGGTATCTTGAGAACGGCACCACCTCGGATTCGTAATCATTATAATCCAAATTTTGCTCATACCTTTGGTTGATATTTGACTGATAGTGTCCCTGATATGAAGGTGCCTTGTACCCAGACACCAATTTTTCTTTCCAAAACACTGGGTCTGTCCAAAACACTAGGCAATCTTCATCTGTGTGAATTTTCCCACAACAAGGGCATGACCGATGAGCTCTATCCATGATCCAAAGGTTTCACTTCCTGCATAAACAAACTAAAATACCCGCGTAGAAAACTAATATATATATATATATAAAAAAAACTAAAAACCAAAAGAAATATTTTTGGATTTTTCTATTTTTTTAATTTTTTTTAAAGAAAACAACTTACTAAACACTAAGCACACCGATTCCCCGGCAAAGGCGCCATTTTGATCGATGTCGTAAGGTCGGTCAAAAAATAAAGTAATAGTGTCCTATTCACCTTTTACTAGTAAAGGGCAAGTAGGGTGTCGAATCCACGGGGAATCAATGGAAAGTATGAAAGCTCGTTGTTTATGACTATTATCTAAATTAACACCTAATTGCTTTTTGCAGATTGTAGAATTGTATTTGTAAACAATAACGAGAAAAGGACCAATCACCGGGTTTTCAGGTTATGCAGAAAATCGGGTTACTTAATTACGACTAGATGGAAATCACATAGACATGATTTGAAAACTTGTTTTGATAAATAATTAACGGATAATATATTTGATTGCAATGATCCACGATCGAAACCGAAGGATTGATGCAAATGAATAGTAACCCAATTAATTACCAATTTTAGATTTCATAAATATAATCCAGTTCAATGATTAAAGGTTTAAAACAATGAAATCCTAGAATTTAATCCCGGTTGTTGATGAACAAACCAAATAATTGATGAACGAGAATGAGTACGATAATCAAATATTGTTTAATCAAAACAAAAATAATAGGAACGACTAACCAAAAGTTAAATAGAATCCTAATCCAAAAAGTCGTAACATACGCAAACCCAATGTTCAAACATAAACCCTATCCCCGGAGACGGTCACGGAATGACTAGCCGCTCAGGACGTGCGTACGATCTTCCAAAGCTTGAACGAATGATGAAGACATGATGATATGGCTAGTTGTGGATGATTAATGATGTTTTCGTGATGAGTTTGAGAGCCAAAGGTTGATGTTATATGGCTGCTGAGAGCCAAAGGTTGATGTTATATGGCTGCCAAACTTTTGAGATAATGGCTGCCAATATTTCGTCTAATGATGAATTCTTTTGAGAGCCCAAAAGTCTTGAGTGAGGGCCCAAAAAAATCGTGATGATGGAAGCCCAAAATAATTAATTGTTTGCTCCTCATAATCGACGGATAAGGATAGGTTTCGTGGATCCCCAAATGGCTGCTGAACTTAATAATATATGGCTCCCAACTTAAAGTCCACACTAACAACCGTAGGTGCATATTCCAAACCGTAAACCACATGTGATAGTTCGTGTTACTTTTGTGGGCACCCTTTAGAAACCGTAAGCCACATTTACAAAACCGTGAGCCCCATCAACATAACATACTGTTACCTTTACCTCAAAAATCTGCCACAAAGTCTCACTGTTCCTTATTGACATGCGTGTATATAGTAATATTGTCGGCTCCCAAGTCTCACCTCAATGTATGCATGTGATGTTGATGTATTAATTATTTAGATATGATGTATAAAAATAAATTACCTCCAACATCCAAATTGCCGCCAGCCAATAATGATGTTATCCTAGTCTCCTCAAATTAATGCATCATTTAATTCAATACTCTCTGCCTCCCTTTGTCTGTGATGATGATGATGATGATGATGATTATGTTGTTGACTTCTACCCCCAATTTTCACATGCATATGGCTGCTCTCTTCACGTGTGATGGTTGCCTTTTTCTTTTTAATGAATGATAAAGAACTCCTATTATAATCTTCAATTAATGTCTTCTCACAAACCTTGTATGTTGGCTTTTCCAATCTTAATAACCACCTCCATGTGCCATCCAACTCTACAGATATGCGCCGCCTTTTACTTCCCGTTTCATCACTAAACTCTCGAACTTCGCCATATTACGCATTTTATCTATAAAATCATAACAACCCGTAGTCATCATACTCGCAATGTGTAATCGCTTAAAACACAATAAATTACGTAATTCAACACACTTAACGCTCGTGCTTTGCACTCTCCATCAGGAACGGCCATGCCCAATGATCCAGGCTAATGGGTCGATGAACCTTGAGGAAGGGTCATAGCCAGTGATCCATGTTGTGGAATGGATGATCCTTGAGGCTGCGTGCTGTGCATCTTGGACTGCTGAGCTGCATTTGCTGGGATGATGAAGTCTAACATCCTGGGCACCAGGAGAGTGATCCTCTGCTGGCCTCTTCTGTTTCTTGATGTCATCAATATCCCGGAGGATCCTTTGGTTAGTCTTGTCCTGTTGTTCCATATAGCTCTTTATCTGCGAAAACAAAATAGAAATATCACTGTTAGTATTAGTAGAGGAAGAACTAGTAGAAACTTTTGATCCTTGAAAGACTGATGATGTCTTCTTTTGAGTGTTATCCGGGTTTTTCCAGTATGGTGGTGGAATTGGAGGTAATGATGCACTGATTTGGGATGAGGTAACCGCCGGTATAGCACTTGAAGGGGATTTACCCTGAGAAGCCATGGAAGTGATGATGTTGAACAGAAATGAACAAAAAATAGATTTTTTCAAAAAATGGAAGCACCACTTGCCTCACGGTGGGCGCCGAACTGTTTTGGTCAAAAATCAAACAAAGGATAATGTAACCAGATCTAATTTTGTGAGGTAGTGTGCTTGTATGTAAAATGTGTGAATGAACAAATGTGAAATGTAATGAAAAATGGACACAAGGATTTGTACGAGGAAAAAGCCCTTGATCTTAGTGAGATCTCAGGCACAAAAAACCTCGGATAGTGAAAACTATCACTATCAAATGTATTCAACTAGAAATGTTTACAACTTCAGATGTTGATCAAGTGTGGCACAATCTTTTCTAAAGTGAGAGTGTATTCGAGAGCTAGTATTCGTGAGTATGTATGTGTTTTCTACTAATAGCAATAATGATATCTAAACACTTGATCAACCCCTTTAAATGGAAATAACAAACAAGTCCGAAAAAGATGAGTGACCACATCCAAGCATGTTAAGGTTGAACCATTTCCACATGTGCAGCATCTTCAACGAATATAGACCGAGATTCTCGCCATGACTTGGTCCATATCGTCCATGACCTGCATACCATTACGAAAATATACAGAGAACAATTGTTAGTTAAGTTGTAAAAATAATAAGGAACCGTGATCCTCAGACTTCCTGCATCAGTTAGTAAGGATCAGTGATCCAGGCCGGTCTAAGGATATGCGATCCACAAGTAATAAAAATTAATCCCTAAAAACCTGGTCGAGTAAAAGTGAGGTGTAGTAAAGCGCCTGCCAAAATGCAAAACAGGGTGAGATCAGCAAAGAGAGGAGCAAAATCAAATCTCAGTTTCGGTTGTGTGTCAACCGGAGTGTGAACCAGTTTGCATGAGTCCATGCCGACACAACTAAAACTATCCTTGGCATATGCTGTTTGTGATAGGAACATATTATTACCGTTGCGAGTGACATAGATCCCCATAAAATACGTTAGTGGTCCAAGGTCTTTCATAGCAAATTCTTCGGCAAGAACAAACATCAGTTACTTGCGTAATTTGTCTAAAGATATGATATGGTGAGGATGATGTCATCGACATAGATCAGTAAGTAAGTAATATAGTAGGT
The DNA here is from genome assembly GCF_002127325.2 of Helianthus annuus. Classification (NCBI taxonomy): domain Eukaryota; kingdom Viridiplantae; phylum Streptophyta; class Magnoliopsida; order Asterales; family Asteraceae; genus Helianthus; species Helianthus annuus. Next base: position 18,071,797 of record NC_035446.2, read on the forward strand.
AAGCAATATGAGAACCATGTCGATAAATAAATAGGGAGTTGTCGGACTTGCTCTACGTGAATCCCTGCAAAAGAACAAAATTAGTAAAACATTGGTACCCGTGGAGCCTGTTTTAAGCCATAGAGAGACTTTTTCAATAGGCAAACATGATAAGGAAAATCTCGAGGACAGAATCCCATTGGCTAATGCATATAAACCCTTTCATCAAGTGTACCATAGAAAAAAGCAGTAGTGACATCTAGTTGATGAATCGGCTAGGACTAAGTGAGAGCCAAGGAGAGAACCGTACGGATGGTAGCCGGTTTAGCCACCGGGCTGAATGTTTCACCACAAACGATGCCAACCTGTTGTTTTTGACCATCTCACCGGTATAGCCTTGTACTGTTCTAAATGGCCATCAAATTAATTTTTTTTAAAAGCCACATGTTGAGAATAATGTTCATGTTAGGGCACCAAGGAATGGGTTCCCATGTCTTGTTTTTAATAAGTGCACTACACTCATCATGCATGGCATTATACGATTCTGGTGTGGATAGGGCAGTTTGAGGTATTTTTGGGATGGGAACTGTAGTGGATGTGTGGAGGTAAACAATTGTCTTTGTTTAGATATACCGTCCATGGAGCGTGTATGCATGGTACGGTTAGTGACTTGTGGAGTAGGAGGAGGGGGCGGCCAAAGTAATTGGTGGTGGAGGATGCGGTTGTCGAGTAGGTTGAGGAGGGCAATGGGGGTATTATTAGGTTGGGTGGGTCAGGTGTTGCGTCAGGATTAGGTGAGAATGGGTGTTCGGGTTAGGTCTGAGGAAGTGGGTTGGACGGGGAGGGAATTCAGCGGTGATGTGGATTGGGCCGGTGAACTGTGAGCTAGCATGGTTGGCGATTGGGCCGGACTCATAGGTGGTGTGGGTGAACTTTGGACTAAAGAAGGAGTTGGGGAGGGCTGATGGAGATGGTTCCATATAATGGGGTGAAGGTTGGGAGTTAGGAAATCATAAGAGGAGGGTGTGGTTGGAAGGCAGATGCTATATGGTAAAATGGTTTCCTCGAAGTGGACATGGCGAGAAATGAAGTTATTATTGGCATATTCGCGGCCGATATCGCATTGAAATTGTTTTACTATTCTTTCAAATTGGGTGTGTATAAGGTTGTAAAAGGTGGCAAAGTAATTAGTCTACTGTTTTACCCCTTATCCGCACCCTTTGAAAATATTTCCTGGTAACGCCACTATGAACTTTGTCCCTAAAAATTAATTACAAGATGTTTGTGTCTCAATTCCAAAACCTCTGTAGGGCGGTTCAAGAAGGTCGGCGGTCACAATCAATCTCTAGATATTGGAAGCTCACACTACAAATCTGAGAATTTCACAAAGGGCTTGGTGGGTCTAGCTCACTAGTTTTAAAGTTAACAGAAAATTTTAATTTGTTAAAGCTATAAATTTTGCATTTAAGAAATAATAATAATCGAATCACATTTAAAATAAATGCATATATGCACGTAGTTTTTATAATTTTGTGACACCTTCTAAACTTCATGGAAATTTCAGTTACAATTTACTAGCTTAGGAACTTAAATGTTAAATACATAGAAATAGTGGGACACAAACATACAATCTGTCTCTGCCATGTAGGTTCCATTAGGACCACACACCACTATTGTTAACATAGACACCATGCAATTTCTTGGAACCTTTCTTCTAGGTATGGTAATGCACTCTACCACACAGGGTCAATCTGTAAAACAGTCGGACTAATATAATCCAAAGGACTACTGAGAGATACATGGTTCACCAAAGGGTCTTCGGTCTAGCGATACCCAGGATTTTGATAAGGCTGTCTTTGCAAATGGTAAGAGTTTAAGTTGTGTGGTTGTCAAAAAAAAAAAAAAAAAAAAAAAAAAAAAAAAAAAAAAAAAAAAGCGTAATTTAGGAGTTGAGTTAGGCAGTGTGTGAGTTTACCATAGAAAAAGAGATATGGTGCAATTTCCTAGAAACAATGGGTGGAAGACCCATGTCAACTGGAAAATTACTGGTCACATAAGTCACCATTTCCCAAATTTGTGTATGGTCCATGGCTGCTTAATCCGGCCAAGTAGATAAGTCACACCCATTTCTACATTTTTGCTGGTAATTTGCCCAGAAATTGGGAATACAGCTACTCTTCTCATTATATTAAACCAATTCTTTCTTTTTATTATTATAAACTATTCACAAACAAGAAGCAAGTTTAAGAATTTCTGTAAGAATACGATTTGTACATTTTGGTTGGCGGTTTCAAGAACGTGGTTTGTAGATGACATCCATTGGTAAATTCTCTAACTTTTGACATTAGTTGACATTCATCTTTTATATATTTCTTTATTCTAGCCGGTAGATTAGATTCTCGTTGTAGTACACGGTTTGAATAAAAGAAATATTTAATAGACGGTAATAAAGATTTACCATTTTGATATATTATGTTTTAGTAATTTAATAACTTGATATATTATGTTTTATTGTTATTTTTAGTAACTTTTCTATTAAATTAAGAAATAGAATAGTAAGGGTGAAATAATAGAAGCAAGAAAAGAAATGTTAGGCTCACAAAATTATGATACGTGACGCAAACAATTACTTAATTACCAGGTATAGATATATATCACGGATTATCAAGTTAGATTTAGGTGGTTGGTTAAGTGAGCATAAAGGAGTTCAGCATTCGTATCAATTTGATTAGTTAGATTTGCCGAGTAGCTCAAAGGTATTAAGTAGTTGATTCTCAATTACTCGCGGAATCAAGCTTCTTATGAAATTACTCATTATTTTTGAATTGTGTTATTGAGTATGTTCTTTAATAATTTGTGGTAAATCCTTGTATCAGAGTTAAGAGACTGAAAAAGTCATCTACGTATGTGATATCAGTTTATGACTATATGTATTAAAGCAAACAACTTGTGTCTTTGTTTACGCATCCTCTTAATATCTACTTGGCTGATTAATTGTTTTTTGGACCCCAAGTACACTTTTCAAGTTTTTTTACAGGCTAGAAGGTTGCCTCCTTAGCCGGCTAAGCTTATTTGACATTTTTTCTGATTAGTTGGTTTTGGAAATGTCTATTTTTAAAGGATTAAAAGACATTGTCAATTTTGGCGTTAAAGGTGGTTAATATGTTATTTTTCCCTTATTTAAACCACAAGAATCCTCTCTAGAACTTTTACCTTAAGCTCCCTTTTACATGCACACTGACCATGAAAAAACACAAAAACAATTATTCGATGTAACAAATAATGTAACATGTTTCCAGCAATAGGTGTTCTGGCCCTTGGAGGAGATCACAAGAAGCTATTAGAGATCATACCAGATCATGTAAAGAAGACATGGACCGAGTGGGCACTTCAGGTACTGGTTTTTATCAGCATCGCTTCACAAGTTGTCTTATTTTTACTTGGCAACCTTCGGAAACACAATCCACGGACACGAATCAGAATTTCTCTCTGGTGTGCCTACTTAGTCACATATGCAGTTGCATCTGGAGCTCTTAGTATCATCACCCGAAGTGCCTTAGACGTTTGCAGCACCTCTCATCCGGTATCAATATCTGAAAAGCCAAACACAAGTGAGCTCATGTCTTTTTGGGCACCGTTTTTCCTTCTTCACCTTGGTGGTCCAGACACCATTACCGCCTACTCATTAGAAGATAATGAACTTTGGTTACGACACTTGGCAGAAGTCGGTTTTCAATCAGGAGTCGCGATCTATATCCTCCTGTTGTCATGGCCAGGTTGTTCTAATCTCCCATTACTAAGTGTATTGGTTTATATAGCCGGTTTCATCAAGTGCTTTGAACGTATTCGTGCTTTACTACTAGCAAACACCGAGTATCTTCGAGACTCGATGCTTGGTTCACCTGACCCTGGTCCCAATTATCCCAAATTCCTGGAGAACTACCACTTGAGAAAGTCACAGGGGTATAATGTGAGCGTTGGCGAAGTCCCAGAAGCCCAGTTCCCAGTAAATGATAATACATATCCTAAATTTCAGGGCGATGTAATTTCAGAAGCTTATTATCTATTCCAAGCATTCAAACGGATTTTCGTTGATCTCATACTCACATTTGAAGATAGAGATAAAAGCCAGTTCTACTTTAGCCAGCTTAAATCTAAGGAAGCTTTCAATCTAGTTGAGATTGAGCTCGGATTTGCATATGACATGCTTTACACCAAGGCTAATGTCTTGTATACCTTCGTCGGGCTAGTACTTCGAGTTACTAGTGTTTTCATCCTTCTTATGTCACTTGTGGGCTTTTGCTTTCTCTGTGATGTGCATGATTATAGAATTACTGATGTTGCAATTACTTATCTGTTATTTGCAACATCAGTTGTAATGGAAATCGTTGCTGTTATTACCATGCTGCGTTCAGACCGGACAGATGTTTGGCTGAGCCAGCGCAACTACTCACGCAACATCCTCATATTTCCATTCTTAAAGCAACCAACTAAACTAAGATGGTCAGGATGCATCGCGCAGTTAGATCTACTAAGTGTCGCGCTTGAAGAGAAGCCTGCTAGTCTTTTGACAACTCAGAAACTCCTTGGGATAGAAAAGTATCGCGTAAAGCATCGGTACAAGACGTACAGCAAAGTTTCTAGCAACCTGAAAAATCTTATCTACAACCAATTTCAAGAGTTCATGAGGTGCAGCTCTGATCCAAAAGCATTATGTAATCACAAAGGTAGTTTTTCTCTCCGTAAGAATGCGTGTGATGATCAGCTATGGAGTATCAACAAAGTCGATTTCGATCAAAGCATTATCTTATGGCACATTGCTACCACTCTATGCTTTTACTCAGAAGAGCTTGACAATCAAGGGGACATTGATGTGTATCGTTTGGAAAGCAAGCATATATCTGATTATATGTTGTATCTTCTTGTGTCGTATCCTGTTATGTTGCCAATAGGTATTGGCATGATCAGGTATCGCGACACTTGTGCTGAAGCCACGCGTTACTTCAAAGAAAAGGGCCCTATTACTGAAAAAGTTAAAGCATGTAAAAAGTTGCTTAAAGTTTGTTCTCTTGACGTTTTGCCTAGTAAAGTGAAGGGAGACCGGTGCAAATCTGCACTTTTCGATGGTTGCAGGCTTGAGTTAACATTGAAGAAAATGGAAACCGAACGCATGTGGAAAGTCATGAGTCAACTATGGATTGAGATTCTAGCATATGCTGCTACTCACTGCAGAGGGTTCCAGCATGAACAACAACTTCGGAAAGGAGGTGAATTTCTGACTCATGTTTGGCTTCTGATGGCACATTTGGGCATCACCGAGCAGTTCCAGGTGTCACAAGGCCATGCTAGAGCTAAGTTAGTTGTAGCATAAACACCACATTCTGTATTATTTCTCTTGGATTATAGTGCTAAAGTCTACATTAAGCTATTGGTTGGTAATCAGTGGAAACTAACACTAAAGTAAGCATGGTAGTTAGCGGGAAAAGTGTTGCTGATAGTGTGTTAGTACTAAAGGTTGAAGTTAGTTACTATTGATATGGAGTTACTACTGATATAAAATAAATTGTATTCTTTTGTTGGTTATGCAAAATGTATATTAGCAATTATATTGATATGGGAAAAGATTGTTAATTTGCATTCGTATTTGTTTTGTAATCATTTGAACTCAATTCAGAAAAGATTGTTAATCATTGGTGATTTATAATTTCTTAATTCAATTCCAACAATCTCTAGTAATTTTAGAGAAAATAAAGCATTTTCTTTTACCATCATTTTTGTCTTATGACAACTTGTGCATTGGTGAATACAAAAGAGGTCTTAAAATGAAAGATTTTTCTTCCTACCTCTATGCATGACTTCTATGATAATCTTGTTATACTTGATGGACTAAAATTTATAATATATACTATATAGAACATATAATATCTATAGTAACCGAACCTTTGATGATAATCTAATGGTTATTTGTCAAAATACTAAGTTACATCATCTAAGACCCTAATACCCGTTACGAGTCTAATGGGTACTTTAACCCATGGTTGCAAAAGTCGCTAGGCGCTCCCTAGTCGGTCGACCGGGAATTTGAGAGTACTCGGCTTAGGTGGAGAGTACTGGGGGAGTACTCAGACATGTTAAAGTATAAAGAAATTAGTTTTTGGAAATTATATATATATGTCAAATAACATAAATTTACTAATATCTAGAACAAAATATGTGAAAATGATATTAGTTCTTTAATATGATAGGCATAGAAATTATGTTTTATTATATTTTAAGTCAAACTCGGCCCGAGTTGAACTACTAGATACGATTTTGGCCGAGGTTGACCGCGTTTGACTGATTTCCAGTATTTAGGCGAAGTCAAAGAAAGTCGCCTCGGGAGCCTACCTTGTAGCGACTACTTGGTGAGTATTCGGCCTTGGAAACCTTGTTTTACAACCATGCTTTAACCTATGAAAACATTCAAACCCCTAAGGGTTTTATATTGTTAAAAACGAGTATTATGTGTTAGATGGTTATTTTCTCATATGTTTACTTTCCATGTACTTTTCATTCCAAATTCCTAATCATTCGTTATCACCCTATACTCACACACCTACGTTTCCTCGTGTAGAAGGATTTGGTGTCTCATCCTCCGACAACCAACAACCCCTCACGGATTAACAAGTGGAAGCTTGCAAAACCGTGCGTATACTTGAAACCCCCTTTTTTGTTTACCACCTTTGGGGTGTAACATGTTAAACTATGAAAACATACACTTATACAAATTTCTAAAATGCACAAACATTCCTTATACATAAATGCATACTTGTTACATGATACTTTAAATTTGGGTTTATACATTTTGTGTTAGACTTCTCATTAACTTCGTACGAGCCTATCCTTGACATATATAGCTATAGGATTAACGCACCGCCTGTGAACGTTGGGTTATGTTTAGAGCTTATTGCGTTTTATTTTGGTTTGATTAGTTAGACACATGCCAGTTTATTGTTTATCTTGTTTCGACTAGCTCACCATGTGGAATTGTTTAAAACTTATCTTTTTATGCTATGTATGAAAACCTGTATACTCGCATTTGCTTTTGCATTGAACTTTATTTTAAACATGTTACAGGTTGATGATGACGATCGTATGAAATCTAGTAGGGATTACTAGAAACACGCTCGAGAAATTGCTAGATTTGAATATTTATGTTATGTCGAACTCATTGTATTTGTCTTTTATTTGTCTTAATTTGAATTCCGTGTATTGTAATAACAATTTGAGTTATGAAATCAAAACGGTTTTGATTTAATTATTGTCACAATTAGCGTTATGTGTGATGAGCAATCTTTCTTCGTCCCACTCCGATAATTCCGCCATTGGTTGGGTGTGACATATAAAATATCTTCTGAAACAGGAAACAAGATATACCAAATCCCTTAAAATTCGAATTTCAAACTTATCACAACTAACAGTTGTTAATGAGTAGGTTTTGAGACTTGGAGAATAAGTTTCGAGATTAAGTGGTTTCGACTAAGGTTCCGACTGAGATTTCTACTCGAAATCTCACTAAAATACGAGGATAATGAGATTGCGACTGAGATTTCGACTCGCAATCAGGTGGTTACAACTCGAAACCCCATAATGAAGTTAAAATCTCATTAAGGCATCAATCTTCATTACTCGAAACCGAGGTTTCGAGTGAGGGTGCGACTGCCATTAATGACTCGCAATCAGGTTGTTGCGACTGATGGCATTAGTGACTCGCAATCAGGTTGTTGCGACTCGAAACCTCATAACGAGTGGAAATCTTACTCGAAAACTCACTCGAGATCTTACTCGAAATCTCAAGTTGAGTTGAGATCTCATAACTGACTCGAGAGCTCACTCGAAATCTCAAGTTAAGTTGAGATTTCATAACTAAGTCGAGATCTCACTCGAAATCTCATTATAACTCGAGATCTCACTCGAAATCTCATTATAACTCGAGATCTAACTCGAGACCTCACTCGAAATCTCATAAGTCACTCATTCGAAATCTCATTACTTTATTATTCTGTTAATGTGAACTAATATTTGGTTTTTGTAAATACTTAGTTAATTAATCAGAATCAAATAATATTTTACAAAACCAAAATGGCTTAACTTGAATGAGTTTCCGATGTATCATTTATGTCCAAAGCTGATTTGATACATCTATTTATCGTTCAAGTATTACGAAAGCTATGTTGAGTGTGCATTACAAACGCGAATGTCTTAATATCCGGCCAAAGCTGATTTAATTCATTCATGTATAGCATACTTAACAAGTGCCTAACTAAAGTGATTGTCTCATTTTTTGCCAAAGCTGATTTGTCACGATTACTTTGCACACATGCTTAAATGATTACACTTCTGGCCATAGTTGATTTGTCTTCGTTTAAGTAAAATTTTAACTAAGTCTATTATTTTGATGTTAGTAATAGACATATCACAACTTCTTCAAATAATGATCCTCACATTAATGATCCTTCATTAATCTTATGATCATTTTCTCTACCTTAATTTTTTTAAGTACCCATAACTTTACTCACTGTAATTTTATTCTATAAATTAGTTGTCACACCTCAACCGGTGGCGAAAACATTGGGGCGCGGCACTAAGCGAATCAGATTGTTCAAGAGAATCCATAACACTACTTGTTTCGATATAGATTAAATCAAAATTTCATGATAAAAGCTAAATTGTCATACAAAACATCAATTGTATCAAAATGTCATCACAATTCAACATGTTTCAAAATATTGTCTTTCTTGGATGAGTTTCTAAGTATCATCCTAGCTTGATTTCTTCACATCCAAACTTATCAACCTGCAATATGTATAAAAATACAATCAACAAATTGTTGGCAAGTATACAAGTTTGAATAAATAGCATAATAGTTTAAACGTATAAAACTCGTATCCAACATGAACAACATATCACAAGTTTCAGCATGCTAGTTAACGTGGTTCATATGGTAACCAAAGTCTCCAACGCGTTAACGTGCCTTTCCTACTTCATCGCAACAAAGAGGAGGTAAAAGAATCAAAACTTAACAATACTCCCCAAGACTCAAAGAGCGGTGCGTTACCCCTGTAGCGCTATAATTGTTAAGGCGAGCTACACATAAGAATCAAACGTTCACATAGCATAAAAGACACAATTATCATGTTTTCATGTTTAATGCGGATTGAGCATGTTTATAAACAAGTTTCAAGTGTCAAATGTTTAATATAGAATACATGTTGCATCCCAAAGTGTTAAAGCAAAAGGGGATCGAGTATACTCATAGTGGGTGCTTAGAATCCTAAACACAATAGGATTGGATTGAAGGGAGCACTGGATCAGCCTGCGTGTGGGGAACAGAGCATAAGTCCTCTAAGTGCTGACCCGGTCGAGAATAAAGTGTCGAATAGTGCGAAAATCGAGTTAAAGTGTCTGACAGACTATCCGAGCGAATGATCATCCGAATGGATGATTATCCGGACGGATGGCCATTCGAACAATGTGTAGGTGTCTGTGAACTGTTAAAGTTTTTGATCATAGTGTCCTGTAAAAAAAAAAAAGAAAGTGTTATCCTAATCAGATCATCTGGACAGATGGTCATCTGATCGGATGACCATTCGAACAGATGGTCAGTGGGTGAAGTATCGTAAAATTTTCTAAGCTTTGAGTTAATGGAGACAGTGTGACGACGTGTCAAACAACGGAAACATACCAAACCCAGTTCCTTCGATCGGATGGGTATCATCCCCTTTTCTAACCGACGAGCTGTTTTTGATGGAATTTCATGTTTGGACCCGTAAATCGGTCCGTCTTCCGGTGGAATTCAGTTTTCAAGCCGACTCTTGACTAAGGTGTCACACCCCAACCGATGGCGGAAACATCGGGGTGCGAGCACTAAGCGTTCAGATTGCTCATGAGATTCCATAACACTATTGTTTCAATATAGATTAATAGATTTCATGCAACATTGTCTAACAAACACCAATCCATCATTACAAAACATCAAAATCATCAACATAGTTTCAAGTTTCTAGATTAACTAAATGTAGTTTCTAGGCTTCATCCTAGCTTATTTCATGGATCCTAGCAACCTGTTAGCCTGCAACATGTATTAAATAGAGTCAGTACAAAAAGGTACTGGCGAGTATATAAGTTTGAATAATAGCATAATAGATTAAAACAACTCATATCCATATGTAAGTGTAATAAAATAGTTTCAGCCATGCTAGTGTTCGCAGTCCACAAGTGATAGCCCAAGTATCCCGATGCTTTGTTGTTTTCCCAAGTCTCAAGAAAAACTAGAATCCTCCTAACAATACCCCCAAGAATAATGGGGAAGTGCATCTCCTATAGCGCTACTATTGTTAAGGCGGAACTACGCACCCTGGATTAAACGTCCATATAGCACAAATAGAATACAAGAATCACAAGTTTCACATACACATAGGATCGAGTTTAGTTTGCAAAAGTCTTAAGTATCGTAGTTTAATAGAATACATGTTACATCCCAAAGTTTAAAACAAAAAGGGATCGAGTATACTCACAGTGATTGCTTAACAGTCTAACTGTTATTGGATCAAAGGGAGCTCTTTAGATTTAGCCTGATTAGATTACTACGGATAAGTGTCGGACAAAACAACGAGATTGCACAAGTGTCGGATCAGTCACCAGATCGGATGGCTGTCCGATCGGATCGCCAATCGATTGAGATGACAAATGTGTGGAGGACGGATGGCTATCCGATCGGATGGCTATCCGATCGGATTTCCACTCAATTCAAGTTCTAAGTTTTTAAGGATTCAAGTCTCAAAAGGTTCTAAGTATTGAAAAGTTCCAAGATCCATTGTTGCCTCGATCGGAGGGCTGTTCGATCGGATGCTTATCCGATCGGACTGCCACTCAACGATCAGAGGTTCAAAGTATCAAGTTGTTTATGGCTAAGGGGCAAGTGTTACTTGGTCGGGTGGCTGTTCGATCGGATGGCTATCCGATCGGGTTGCCACTCGATTGGGTGTCCTTGTCTCGTTCCTAGACTTGCAAAATTTCTAAGTTTCTGGTCAAACAGCAACGACATGGTACGTATTGAGACAACGGTAAACACATCGTTGTACAGCCGATCTGATCGGATGGGAATCACCCCAGTCCGTCCAGTCGTCTATCCGAGACGGTGCTTATGTTAGAATCCATACACCGGTCATCTTTTCTGGCGACAATCCTTCTCCAAACCGACTTAAGACTAATAATCAAGTCTTCAGTCCGTTTAAATCCGGATCTCACCGTTTTAGGTAAAAGTTTAAGAAAAAGATGAAGATAAACATAGATTTTAGCTTGAAACGTTTAGATCTAGCATAGATTTAGTGTAAAACGTATGAAATTCCTTAGATCTGAGCTAGATCTTGGCTAGAATGACATCACACAACAGTTTGGTACAAACCGCCATGGTGACATCACCTACAAGAGCTCAAATCCGAGGGATTTCATGGTGAAAAGTGAGATTTCAAAGGAGAATCTCGTAGAAAATGATGTGTAGATCAAAGATGTACAAGAATCTAGTGTAAAACGTACCGAAATTATAACAACCCTCCTGAAAATTTTCCAACACCCTAAAATATATTAAAATACCCCAATATGTCCTAAAATACACCCCATACGCAAAAATGGACCACGAATACCTTAAATTTTATTAAAATAAATTAAAAACAAAATTTAAGGGGTCGTCGCGGGGCGCGATGAATACCACGTGAGCCGTCGCGGGGCACGACAGCCTGGCCACCCGGCTTAACCCGGTGCCGCCACGTGTCGAGTGCATGTTGAGGCTAGTGACCGAGTCAGCCAAGCTAGGGCCTACCCTAGCTGGCGTCGCGGGCCGCGAAGCCCTTTGTGGTTTCCGTCGCGGGGCGCGACGAGGTCGACGAATAACCCTATAAATAGGGGCCACCAGCTTTCATTTTCGATCGTTCAAAATCTTTCATTCTATCTAAATTTCTGTAGTGTAATCACAATACCCGCGCATTATACCCCCCCTAAATAACGAAGTTCTGCTCCGTTGTAAGTATCATAACCCCTGGATACGTATTAGATACGCTACCCGATTGATCTAGGGTTCCGGAACGGCTGTTGTGGTTCTGCCCGACGTAGTCGTTGGAATGCCGTCTCGGGGAGGGTATTACTAATGTTAAAATGGGTTATTATACTAACGCGTGTGCATTTGTTTAATTTATATATTATCCCCAGGAAACCCTTACAGAAAACCTAAGACAGCAATGTGAGTAATCTCCTTTTTGCAAACTATTTTACAAAACCTCACACGATTAATTATATATTAAGCAGTTATTGAGTATTTGTAAGGATACAATTATCCTCGGTATGTTGGGGTTTTGTATACAAAATTTGTTACTACCTTGCGAGGAGTAACATAACCACAAGTCGGGTTGACAGTACCGTGGGTGGTAATTGATATGACTTGGAAACAAATGTAATTGCGCGACCGCCCTCAATACTGTACAATGGTTTTTGTTAAACTTGATTAAACTAAGATTCACTCACCAGTATTTCCCACTAACAAAATGTTTTTAAACGCGTTTCAAGTAACAAAATGTGAAAGCCAAATAGAAGCCAGCTGGCCAGCACTGAAGGCTTGGAAAAGTGGCTATAAAGTTACCTAAAAATAAATAGATGTTTTTATTAAATAAAATAGGGTTTATCCCTATGAAAATGTGTGTACTTGAAACTTTGGTTTTTCCCATATGTTTAAAATAGTAAAAGCATGGTATTTTACTCTGATAAAATATTTCCTAACTACGGTCCTGATGTAAATTCCGCTGCCAAAATGGATAAACACAAGATACCAACAAAACTGGCCGCGGCCACCCGTTCCCGGGTTTGTTAGGGGACGGGGGTTGCGACAGAAGGTGGTATTAGAACTAAGCCACTGATTCAGCCACAGAAGTGTTCTGCTGACACCAAATTATTATTCAAAGTGCTAAGAAACAAATTATGAAACTACGTGCATAATTGTATTTTATTATTATGTGTTATTTGAGTATTTGTTAGTTTACAGTATGAGCGACCAAGGACCATCCGACGCGTATCGTCAGTTGTCTGGTTCGCCTAGAAGAGAAGGCGTCTCTTCACAGCCTGCCCTCTCAGGGTATTCTGCAGATAATGAAGAAGGAATATCCATGTTTAAGGCTCAGTCTAAAGAGCTATTCCCTCCTAAAAAGAGGGGATGGTTTAGTAGGGGAGCACATGAGCGTAGGAAACGAATGAAAAAGTTACAAGAGCATAGAGTTCTAGAAGCCGCCAAAAGAGAGACAGATGCCCACGCCCAGGACATGATTAATAGGGGTTTAGCCAATTTCCATATCTTAGCAACCACTACAGCCGACCCTAACGTGGACCAACTGATAGCACCCCAACCACTACCACCATTTCCTAATCAGCCAATGGAGCTAGAAAATAACCCCGAAAATCAAGTTGAAATGCATGATTTTAACCCAGAAGAGATACCTAGGGTACCAGCACCCAATTCCTTAGACCCAAATTACGACCCGTGGTGGGACGACAATAGGGACTATGTGCAACGTTACCCGATACCAGAAGACATGCCCATGCCGAATCTCGGAGAATACCCAGGTTTGGACCCTCTAGATCCCTACTATGACAGTGATCAGTACATTAGAGAGATTCTAGAGAATCCATACCCATACCAGGAACCTATGCCCCAGATTCCAAACCCAGTCCCGGAACCTGCACCCCCAATGAGTGCAGAAAATGTGCAAGAACTCAGGACATTCGGTGAGGAAATCTTAGAAAGTAGGTAAAGAATGAGACAGGTGGGAGAGCGACTCGTCTGGAAGTACGACGAGCGCAATATGGATTTCTAGATGAATCCATATCCATGAATGTGATGGTGGAAGTGATAATAATAATAATAATAATAATAATAATAATAATAATAATAATAATATAATTATATATAGTATGTGTGTATGAAAAAAAATCTAGATAATAACTACGGATGCCTACTAGTAGTATAATTTCCATTTCAGTTGTATTGTAATTTTTATTTCCAGAGTTGGCTTGTATTAGATGCATATTATATATAAGAAAGAGTAAGTCGCAATGCTCGACGTTTTTTATCAACTTGCATGTTGTGTGATTGATTGTATTAAATATTATTTGGTGACATTAATAATTGGTAAATGTTTAAAATTCAGATGGACAACGAAATGAACCAGGAAAACCAGAATGATAATAACCAGAACGACAATAACCCGAATAATGAGAATCCGAACCACAATAACAATGGAAACCAAGCGAATAACAGTGCCATCCAACATATAGTGGCACAAGGAATGATAGATGCAATGCCATTTATTATCCAAACAGTTAGGGAAGCGGATAATAAAAGTAAACATAGTAGTAAGCGACCAACTGAACCTGAACACAGCGTGAACAATGGACCTGTACTTCAAGCGCCCATTCCCAAAAGAAGAAGAACCATGCCTTATGGTTGTTCTTACAAAGAATTATGGTCCTGCAAACCAATAGAATTCTCGGGCAATGAAGGACCCATTGCAACTCTACGCTGGATAGAAAAGACCGAGGCTGTCTTAAAAATAAGCAAATGTGCGGAAGAGGATAAGATAATGTTTGCTTCCAATCTATTTAAGAACTGAGCCTTAGAATGGTGGAACACTGTCGTCCAGTCTAGGGGAAGTGACAGGGTTTATAATATCGAATGGGAGGAATTTAAAAATATGGTAGAAAGGAAATTTTGCCCTCCCAATGAAAAGGAACAAATAGCAAATAAATTTCTAAACCTTAGGATGACTGGAGTGGATAGTAAAGGTTATACTACTACATTCTTTGAATATGCTAGAATAGTACCAACCCTTGCATCGCCAGAACCGGTGCTAATCTCCCGTTACATCTGGGGATTAATTGGAGAGATTAGGCATGTAGTCAAGGCAGCTAGACCCCAAACCATAGAAGAAGCTGTAGAACTAGCAAACACCTTGACAGATGAATTAGTGCGTACTCGAGAAGAAGACTAGAGGAGAAACCTAGCTCAAAAGCTTACCCAGGAATTTCGTTATGGAAATTCCAACCGTAGGAACGTAGGTTCTACCTCAGCACTGTACTGCAAGGCTTGTAAGAAGAAGCATTCGGGAAAATGCTCCACTTACTGCAACTTCTATAAGATACCAGGGCACAAGGAAGAAGATTGCAGGAAGAAACCTAATAATGGAAGGTGCTTCAACTGTGGAGAAAAGGGTTACATCAAGCCAAATTGTCTGAAACTAGTTCCAGCCACGGGCAATACGACTACCAAAAATGCTAGAGCATTTGTTCTGACAGCAGATGAAGCCAAGATGATTCCGGACGTGATAGCCGATACGTTTTTAGTTAATGATATTTTTGCTAAAGTATTATTTGACTCTGCTGCAAACCAAAGTTTTATTAATACTTCGTTTTGCAAACTTCTCAACCAACCATTAACTAAATTCTCACAAGATTGTCTAGTAGAAACAGCAAATGGGGAAACCATTAAGATTTCTGAAATCTTGCAGGAATAAGAATAGAAATTTTAAATCAAAAGTTTATGGCAAACCTTTACCCAATGAATCTGGCAGGTTTTGATATTGTATTAGGAATGGATTGGTTAATAACCAATAAAGCCAGTATTTTATGTGATCAAAAGTCAATTCAAGTAAATTCACCAGAAGGTGAAAAGATCACAATTAAAGGAGATAAACCATCTAGATCTAGGAAATTCATCTCTGTGATGAAAACAACAAGTTATATAAGAAAAGGATCTTTAGTGTATTTGATTTCCATAATCACCAACACTAAAGGAAAAGAACTAAAGGATATTCTAGTAGTATCGCAGTTTTCAGATGTGTTTCCAGAAGAATTACCAGGATTACCGCCAGACAGAGAAGTCGAATTCAGGATCCATCTGCTACCAGGAACAGCTCCAATCGCCAAAGCACCTTACCGTTTGGCACCCGTAGAGATGCAGGAACTGAAGAAATAGTTAGATGAACTGTTGGAGAAAGGATTTATACAGCCAAGTTTATCACCATGGGGAGCACCGATTTTATTCGTTAAAAAGAAAGACGGATCGATGCATATGTGCATTGATTACCGTAAAGTCACGATTAAGAATCGGTATCCATTACCAAGAATCGATGATCTGTTCGACCAGTTGCAAGGAGCTCGATTTTTCTCGAAAATCGATTTACGATCAGGATATCATCAATTGAAGGTACAGGAAGAGGACATTCCTAAGACCGCATTCAGAACAAGGTATGGCCATTATGAATTTACTGTCATGCCATTTGGTTGAACCAATGCCCCAGCTGCATTTATGGACATGATGAACCGAATATGTAAGCCATATTTGGATAAATTCATAATTGTCTTTATAGATGATATTCTCATTTACTCTAAGGATAAGGAAGAACATGCAAAGCATTTGCACGCACTTTTAAGTTTATTAAGGAAGGAAAAGCTTTATGCTAAATTTTCAAAGTGTGAGTTTTGGTTAGAACAGGTACAGTTTCTTGGACATCTAGTCAATCATGAAGGAATTCATGTGGATCCCACCAAGATCGAGGAGATTACCAAATGGAAAACCCCTGAGTCACCAACCGAGGTTAGAAGTTTCTTAGGATTGGCCAGTTATTATAGAAGATTTATTCGAGATTTTTCTAGTATAGCCATTCCCTTAACTAAGCTAACCTGTAAATCCATTAAGCTTGAATGGGGACCAAAACAAGAAGAAGCCATTAGAATTCTTAAGCAAAGATTAACCCATGCACCCATACTGTTACTAGAAGGAACTGAAGACTTTGTAGTCTATTGTGACGCTTCTAAGTTAGGTTATGGATGTGTGTTGATGCAACGTCAAAAGGTTATAGTTTACGCATCTAGACAACTTAAGATCACGAAGAGAATTATTCAACACATGATTTGGAATTAGGAGCTATAATTTTTGCCCTTAAGATTTGGAGACATTACCTTTATGGTAGTAAGTTTACCATTTTCACCGATCACAAGAGTTTAAGGTATGTTTTCAGACAAAAGGAGTTGAATATGAGGCAAAGACGCTGGATGGAAATTCTTAGTGATTATGATTGTAATATCCAGTACCATGCAGGAAAAGCAAATGTGGTAGCTGATGCTTTAAGTCGAAAGTATCATGAAAAGCCAAAAAGAGTGCGTTCTCTTAAATTAAATCTGCAAGTAGATTTAAATGAACAAATTAGTGAAGCAAAAGAATCCGTATCAAGGAGGATACTGAAAGACTAAAAGGAATGATTAAAGAATTAGAACAAGGGACAGATGGAATTTGGAGATTCCATAAGAAAAGAATATGGATACCTAAATTAGGAAACCTGCGTCATCGTATATTAGAAGAAGCCCATAAGTCTAAATATATGATGCATCCTGGAAGGGATAAAATGTATCAGGATTTAAGAAAGAATTTTTGGTGGATAGGAATAAAAAAGGATATAGCAGCTTATGTTTCTAAGTGTTTAACTTGTTCATAAGTAAAAGCTGAACATCAGAAACCCTCAGGTTTATTGCAGCAGTTAGAAATGCCCATATGGAAATGGGAATTGATAACAATGGATTTTGTTACCAAACTACCCAAAACAAAGAAAGGTAATGATACAATCTGGGTGATTGTAGACAGCCTACCTAAGTCAGCTCATTTCCTACCAATGAAGGAAACTTTCAGTATGGAACATTTAGCCAAACTATATGTAAATGAAATAGTTTCATTACATGGAATTCCTTTATCAAGTGTTTCTGATAGGGATAGCCGTTTTACCTCTCATTTTTGGGCAAGTTTCCACAAAGCAATGGGAACTAAGTTGAATCTAAGCACAACTTATCATCCTCAAACGGACGGACAAAGCGAAAGAACAATTCAGACAATGGAGGACATGCTTAGAGCTTGTGTAATTGATTTCGAAGGTAACTGGATTAACACTTACCTTTAATAGAATTTTCTTATAATAACAGTTATCACACCAGTATAAATGTTGCACCATTCGAAGCACTTTATGGACGAAAGTGCCGAACCCCAGTCTGTTAGGCAGAAATTGGGGAAAAGCAACTATCTGACCTGATATAGTGCAGGAGACAACCGACAAGATCATTCAAGTCAAGGAACGACTAAAAGCACGTGATCGACAAAAGAGCTATGCTATAACAGACGCAAACCGTTGGAATTTCAAATAGGAGATAAAGTGTTATTAATAGTCTCTCCTTGGAAAGGAGTGGTGAGATTCATCAAGAGAGGAAAGCTAAGTCCCAGGTATGTTGGACCTTTTGAGATTATTAAAAGAATAGGACCTGTAGCCTATCAGCTACAACTTCCAGAGGAAATGACAGGAATACATGATGTATTTCATGTATCGAATCTCAAGAAATGCTTAGCTGATGAATCACTAATGGTACCTCTTAAGGATATAGAGGTAAATAAACAACTTAAATTTGTAGAAAGGCCTCTACAGATTGAAGACAGGAAAGTCAAGAACCTCAAGCACAAAAGATTAGTTCTGGTCAAAGTAAAATGGGACTCCAAAAGAGGACTAGAATACACATGGGAGCTTGAATCAGAAATGTAAAGGAAATATCCACACCTATTCCAGTAGATCTTGAGGACGAGCTCTAAAACAAGGTGGGGAGGATATAACAACCCTCCTGAAAATTTTCCGATACACTAAAATATATTAAAATACCCCAATATGTCCTAAAATACACCCCATACGCGAAAACGGACCCCGTATACCTTAATTTTTATTAAAGAGTGAATTGCAAGTTTTGTCCTTTATCTTTAGGCCATTTTGCAAGTTTTGTCCTTTATGTTTAAATTTGACGAGTTTTGTCCTTTATGTTTGAAAATCAAGCACGTTTTACCCTTTGGGGCAAAACGTGCTTGATTTTTAAGGACAAAACATGCTTGATTTTTTAAACATAAAGGACAAAACGTGCTTGATTTTTAAACATAAAGGACAAAACGTGCTTGATATTTAAGGCCCAAAGGGTAAAACGTGCTTGATTTTTAAACATAAGGGACAAAACTCGTCAAATTTAAACATAAAGGACAAAACTTGCAAAATGGCCTAAAGATAAAGGACAAAACTTCCAACTCACTCTTTATTAAAATAAGTTAAAAACAAAATTTAAGGGGTCGTCGCAGGCGCGACGAATACCCCGTGAGCCGTCGCGGGGCGCGACAGCCTAGCCACCTGGCTTTACCCGGTTCCGCCACGTGTCGAGTGCGTGTTGAGGCTAGTGACCAAGTCAGCCAAGCTAGGGCCTACCGTACCTGGCGTCGCGGGCCGCGAAGCCCTTTGTGGTTTCCGTCGTGGGGCGCGACGAGGTCGACGAACAACCCTATAAATAGGGGCCATCAGCTTTCATTTTTGATCGTTCAAAATCTTTCTTTCTCTCTAAATTTTTGTAGTGTAATCACAATACCCGGGCATTATACCCCCCCTATGTAGGATGGTTTTCAGACCCAAACGAGTCGTTCAGAAGAGATCTCGACCGATACAAAAGGCGGAAACAGATGTATTGGAGTTATTTCAGCTGTAATGCACAAGAAATCACTTTAAACTGTCTTTATATTGATATTAGATCAATTACAACGCAGTAGACACTTCGGCAGAGCTTCGCTACCGGAATCAGAATCGTTACAAATGATTTGGCACGAACTAGTATTTATAGGCAGACTGATTTCGTGCGGAACAACTTCACACGAAATAGTCATTTCATGCGAAATGAGTTTACCATTTAGTGCGAAATGACAAGATGTCATTTCGTACGAAATGTGTCTTTCATTTCGTGCGAAATGACTTTTACCTATACATTATCTCGTAAAATGTGCCCTGAACTATCTAAACAAATACAAGACTTGATACAAGACGAAGTCGACAGACATATGCACCAACAGACTCCCCCTTGGATGTTGACGAAGTCTTCGGTGTCAAGTCTTCGTTTGTCAATCCTTATGTCTTTATCAGTCTTCACACTCTCTTCAAAGATTCTTCATTGTAAGCATCTTCAATCAATATCTTTCTCTTCTTTCCTTCTAATCTCCCCTTGGATGTTGATCTGGCTCTTGAGCTTTCTAATTCTCTTGATCAGATCTCTTGATTCTTCTTCCTAGAATCTTAAGCCTAGCTCTTATCCAGTTTAAGCATCAGCATTTTGCATAGACATAGTTCCAGGATCAGACACTGGCTTTAACCACTTCCTCTTGATTGTCTTCAGATTCCCCCTATCGATAAGCTGGGATCGCAGTCTGGAATTTACACTCTACAGGCTTTGGCTCAAACACCTAGCTCAAGCTTTCACAGGTTCTAAGATCGTAACCTGGCTTTTCTCAAACCTCATTCCTGCACAATCTCTACCTCACAATAAATTTCACAAATTTAAAATTTTACAAATTTAGAAATCGAGTGAATTGCAAGTTTTGTCCTTTATCTTTAGGCCATTTTGCAAGTTTTGTCCTTTATGTTTAAATTTGACGACTTTTGTCCTTTATGTTTGAAAATCAAGCACGTTTTACCCTTTGGGGCAAAACGTGCTTGATTTTTAAGGACAAAACATGCTTGATTTTTTAAACATAAAGGACAAAACGTGCTTGATTTTTAAACATAAAGGACAAAACGTGCTTGATATTTAAGGCCCAAAGGGTAAAACGTGCTTGATTTTTAAACATAAGGGACAAAACTCGTCAAATTTAAACATAAAGGACAAAACTTGCAAAATGGCCTAAAGATAAAGGACAAAACTTGCAATTCACTCTTTAGAAATCACATGCAGGTATTGTACAAATTTAATCTCTGATGACCACTTGAAAGAATATCATTTCTTTCTTTCTTAAACAAACTCCCTCAAACTTGTTCATCATGTTTAGCACTAGGAATTTTGAAAATCAGCTCTTCAACATCAGTTGTCAAAAATCTTTTTGTATTTTTCAAAATTTTATGCTAAAACACACTGAAAATCTTTTTGGGTTTTTGTTTTTGAATGAAAGCAGTAAAGAAATATTTACATACAATATTTTTGTGAGTTTGTGCAAGAGGATCATATCAGTTTTTGAGACAAATAACTAACACCATTAAGCTTTAAACATTTTAAGTTCTAAACGATTCACTTAGATTGTCAGTATACTAATCCACTTAAGTTTTCACACAAAGTTCAACTGTTCTGAGATACGAGATTAGTGTTTTAAGCACTTAAACTTATTCGCGTGTACCACCTCAGAATATACTCCTGTATCCAGACTTCTATATTCAGTCTTACAGGTGAATGTATACTAATGATATCTGTAAATGGGTAAATGCGAGACCATGAGAGCTCAGGCTAGAACTTCCGTTCAATCAGAGAGATGATGGCTTGTCTTTAGGTGTGTCCCGTTTGGGGATCTTTTCTTCAACAACACATGATTAGCATTTTTCAATGTTTCTTCATTTTTTATGTTGAGGGCTGGCTTTATGATTAAAGCTTATGCAAAGTATTATACGAGGACTAGGCTATTGCTCCCGCAAAATCAGAAGTCCTTGTATAATACCCCAGATATCACCACGCACAAAAACCTAGTATGTCAGAAATAGAAAATCTTTCAAACAAGATTTCAGGGATTACCCATATATCCGAGAGATGTTCCCCACGAGATAAGTAAGTATTTTTATTTAGGTTTATATCTCGAAAACCATCTACTGAATGTGTAAAAACCTATTGACATATCCGCAGTGAGATCGTTTATCACTTTTGACTTTCCAAATCTTTAACATGTTGTGATAGTCCACTGATGTACTATCATTTCCTCTTTTCCACAACAAAAATCATTTTTAATTTTTCAATGTTTTTGGCTTTTTCTGATTTTATCATGTTTTTGGATTTTTCAAATTTTCTAAATTTTCTAAATTTTTACTCCCCCTAAAATCAAAATGTGTTCCAGTTTTGATTTTCTGGGAAAATTTGAAAACAAATTGTACAATAAAATGACAACTGTTGTGAGTTGCTTTCATTCGCCACACTTGACATAAACAATCAGAATTCCCCCTTACAACAAACTATTTTCCCATTATGATTTCAAAACACTTAAGTTTGTTTTAATCAAAATGGTTTTTCCGGAAATTAAGTTTTGTTGATTTTCTGAAACCATTTGAAGGTTAGGGGATAAACTCATCACTTTGTTTTTTTCAAACCACTTGAATGAAAGTTAGATCAAGTTCAACTTAATGACCTTGATTAACCACTTATAAGTATACTTTTCAACCAATTACCACTTGTAGGTTGAAATATCAAGATGCCGATTCCTACTCCACTATTACCAACCTGGGAGTTCCGGCAAGTCAATCATTTGTAAAAACAATTTCCAATTTTCATAATCGATTTTTCAAGAATGATGCCGATTCATGCTCCACGATTACCAACTTGGGAGCTCCGGCATGTCCAAAGTTTAGTCGTGATAGGTTCTATCCCAGTTACTAACCCGGGATGACCCATCTTCTTCTGGTTTCTTCGTTTTCTTCTCATAAAATTCTTTAACCCCCTTTACCTTCCCATCAATCATTTTTCCAAAAATGTTTTGAACAGTGGGGTTAAAAGCCTTTTCAACGTCAAATTCTTTCCTTCCAGTAAGGAATTGATTTGAGATCTCTACTTTTCCGATTTTTGATTTCAAATTTTCAGCCCGCAATGGTAGAAAAATTGCATCATCCAAATGCGGAACTGATTTCTCTTCTTTCATAACAACTTGTGGCTCTTCTGAATTTGTGGAATCAGATTCATCGCCAAAAAATAGCTCCTCTGATTTTGACGAATCAGAATCATTGCTAGAATTATCACTTGATTTCTTAACAATCCACTTTTGATTGCTAAGTTTCTCTTTTCTTTTGTAAACATTTTTCGAACATTCACCAACCTCAAAAATAGAATTTTCAAAACCTTTAAATTTTTTAGTTGGTAGTTCGGTTTTTTCAACAACTTTCTTTTTGAGTTTTTAAGAGACTTCCTGTTTTGATTTGATTGCCATTGGACATTTCCTGGCAATGTGACCAACTGTTTTGCATTAAAAACAGGTTCTTGTCTCCTTCTTCTTCTGAGCAATTCCTTTCTTTATTTCCTCTTGCTTCTTTGCAAGGAATTCTTTGTTTGTCTGCTTTCTGAACACTTGCTCCTTTTCTTCTTCAGATGATTTTCCTGAAACAAAAACAGTTTTTGGTTTATAAGTTTTCTCATTTTTATAATTTTTTGGTGAAATAAAACCTAATCCCTTCTTTTTGAAATTACCGTTATGGTTTGGTCTCTTTTGAAAACCCGAACCAGAACTGTAACCCTTTTTCTTGTTTAATCTTTATCGATCTCTTTAGGTATAATGTTTAGGTTTTCCAGAAAGATTCATATATTTTATTTCAGAAATATTAATTTCTGTTAGTTTGAAAACCTTTTTAATCATTTATGTTTTAACGCCTCTTATTAGAAATTCTTCATCAGAATATAATTTGTCAGAATTATTCAAAGTATAAGCTACTTTAAATGTTTCGTCATTCAAATTAGATTTTGATAACAGAAATTCTTTATTGTAAACTCTTTTGCCATGTTTGACTTTTTGACTTGATGTGTCGGACTCAGACTTTGACTCTGATTTTGACTCCGACTTTGACTCCTCTGTTTCATTTATATCCAACACCTGATCGACCACTTTCTTTATTAACTCGGACTCATGATCAGTGTCGGATGATGTGAAGTGACATCAATGTTTTCTGGCAAGTTATCCGATGACGCAGATTCCCATTGTAAGTTGGTTGCATTTTTTACTCTTTCTGAATTTGGATTTCGTGGAGAATATCCATTTTCAAACGGAGGTGGACACTTGTTATAACCAACACTGAGTTTCTTACCAGAATTCTTCACTTCAGTTTCTTCTTTTGTTTCAGACTTCTTCTCTTCAGATGTCTTCTCTTCAAATGCCTTCATGCCTTCAACTGTGGGGTAAATCCTGTCAATAACATAAGAAGCACATGAGTAACTTTTCAATAATCTTTCAACCCATTCAGTCTCTATTCTCTGGGTTTCTAACTTTTGTTCAAGTTCTGCACATTTATCAATGTAATGATTGATGCCTGACCGCTTCGTCATAAACGCTCCTTGAAGTGTCTTCAAAGCAGTTGCTTGTTCACTACTTGATTCATTATATTGATTCATAGCTTTGTTCAAAACATCATATGATTCTTTCAGCCTGTTCATGTTGTGAATCAGTTCACTATTTTGCTTCTTCATAGTCTTACAGTTTTCACTATTTTCATATACTTTTTCTGCAACAGCTTCCTTTTTAACCTCAAACACTGGAATCTCTTTGTCCTGCTTTTTTATCACACGAACTTCTTCTTCAACATTCTCATCTTTCTTTGCTAAACGCTTTCTTATTTTTTCTGCCCAATAATCATCAGTAGTATAATTTTCACCATTATCTTTAACAATTTGAGCAACAAAAGCTTTTGATTTTAAGATCTCTTTGTCTGGACAATAATTGTCCCAGCTAAAATTTTCCCATCTAAAGTCTTCTGGTAATCTTTCATCGTCTTGATCTATCAGACATGCTTTATTATCAGCTGAAATATATTTATCCCAACTGAATTCTTTTGATGAACTTCCATCGTCTTGATTAACAAGACAAGCTTTCTTTGAATCTTCAATCTCTTTCCTAGCATGTGCAGTTTATGAAGATTTTTGTTGATGTGGCTGTTGAGCAACTTGGTGATAAATCGCTTTTCGATAGTAGTCATTGTTTCCAAAGGGATTTTGAGCTCCACTAGCTTCACGATTTGTGCATTCTCTCTTGAAATGCCCTTTTTCCCTACAACGAAAACAAGTAACTTTAGATTCATCAAATCCTAAAGTAGAAACATTTGCATCATGAAAATCATATCTTCCCGTAATTTGTTTAAACTTTTCAGCTCTTCTCAACACACTCGCCAAACACCACTTTATATCCATCAATTCCATTTCCTCAGCATCAACCTGATCGTAATCCTCTTTTGTCAACATCGGATTCCTGATCCTTCCTGCAACCAAGCTTCCATACGACTCTAACACAGTCACCAACAGAGAAATATGACTTTTTGCAACTTCTTCCAAGTAGTTTTGATCATTTTCAAGATTTAAAGCAATGCTACATTGAAGAACTTTCCCACCCATTATTGTTGAGAAATTTGGATCAAACGATGGATATGACGAAAAATCCCATTTTGCTACTTGATCCTTGAGATGAACTTTCATAAGAACTTTTAGCATAGAAAGCAGTTGCGATCTTTGGAGCAATGTTGGTTTTATCACTAACACCACCTTTATAATACAAACCAATGTCTTGTTCTCCATCATAGTTCTTCATTCTAGCTATCTTTCGTTGTTCCATCTCTTGAGCTTCAAGTTGTTTAATAAACTCGCTCAACGTCATCTTGTCAAATTCCGGTTTATTTTTCAACATCATAAGTTACGTGCCCCAAACATCATGTGGCAACGCATCAGCCAACTTTTCAATCAATTCATCTTTATCTTTACTGATGTTTAATCTTTTCATATTTTTCAATATATTGCAATATCTTTCAATAATCTGCTTGGTGTTTTCAGTTCTTAATCCTTGGAATAAATCAAATTCCTTTTTCATAAGCGACTTTTTGTTCTTGATCATCTCATCACTTCCAAGAAACTTTGACTCTAATTCTTCCCATATCGAATATGTGTGACAAATGGCAATTAACTGACAATTCCGTACAAACTAATCACTATTTTATCTACATAATCTCATGCATTTAGCATAATTTAATTACGTGACTGTGTCGTATACTGGATATCAGTGTTAGGACAAGAAAACAAAGCTAAAACATATACTGGTTTTCGTCATATTTCGAAACCAGTCAAACAATGTCCTAAAAGTGTTGGTAAAAAGTGTTGCGTGCACTATTCACGGTTACACTATTCATGCCAGCAAAACCGTGAAAACAGAACGAAACACTGAAAAACGACAAACGGATAACATAACTGAGTCCATTATAATAAGAAAACAATAATACGAGAGCATATCTTGCAAAGATACAAGACCTTCCGGTATAACGCCCTAATTGCAAAAATGTCCGTTTTGGCCAAAAATATGACATTTTAACTCGTCCGAAACCATAATTTAGTATTTTCGGGACTTCGGAATTATGTCACTTGATGAAAAACACACTAAAACATTTTAAGGGTATCAATGGGATGACCAAAATCATAAGCTTCCGATATTATATCGCTATGCACTAAACTAGTCCGTTAGTGAACCGACGAGCTAGTAAGCGGCATTTCCGTCATCGTAACAACCAAACGAAGAACCTAGCGAGCTAGTTAAGCCTAAATTGGAACTCAAAATAACTTCGTACATCATTCGGATGCGGAATAACAATTTGCGGAAAATATTTGTCGGTACGACACAAAAGCGCCGTAAATGAACCAACAACCGAACAAAAGGCATCCAAGGTACCAAAACATGATTTTTACTAGTTTAGTGAGCTAGTTAATAATAATTTTGGTTCCGAAACTCTAATTACCCCTCTAATGGTGTAATTAAACCTCTAATCACCCTACTTTAAATAATGACCAAAATATCTTATTTTTAACAAGTTTAACCATTTTTTATAAAATATTTACATTTTACCCCCCCCATTATGGCCAAAATCTAGGTGGGTCCCACCCACCACATTCTTGTTAAATTTTATAGATTTGAAGAATGGCTTGGAGATTTATTGTTGAAAAAAAGAGTACTTCAAGATTACACCTTATATCACATCATATCTATCATTCCTATTACTAAATTAGAAAGCAAAGACCTCCCTTTTGTGCACCTCCATTCACGGCAGCCAAGAACACACAAAACCCACTTTCAAAACTTCATTAAACACCTCATTTTCACATAATCTAGCCTTTACAATTTCACTCACACATGGTTTAAGCATGGAGCATCACTAGGAGCTTGGTTGGAGCATAAATCTTTTTCTTAAATATTCTCATTGGGCTTTTGCAAATTTGTAAGCTCTTAAACCATCTTACTTAAACTTCTTATTACTAGTATTTACTAGATGTACAAGTTGATCATCTTAAAAATTATGAAAAGCATAATCAAAAACCCTAATCTCAAACATAACAAACACTAAATATAATATATTATATGTTGATTTATTAGATTGGTGTTAGCTAGTTAGCATAAATATGTTGATTAGTGTAGACTAGTTATATTATCTTGTGATTATGTTAAAGTAGAGTATTAAATATTATGATCTTGTAAGATCATGGTCAAAAATAATGATCTAAACATTAAGATGTTTAGATCTAAGCAAGATCATCACCTTCATAATCCATGAACTTAAACCATAAACTTGAAAGTAATTTTTAATAAATATAACTTTTACAAGTTATTAAGGACAAGATTTGTGATATAAATATTTTTAAAAAGGTCACATAAGCAAGTTTATGTGCACGGATGAACTAGTTAAGAAGCATGAGAAAATGTGTTGGTTTAATGACCTTGTAAAAAAAATACATAAAGTGTCATTATTTTTTTTTAGAAGCATGGTAAAATATATATAAGTTCGTGGGGGAAAAATGAAGGTGTTATGAGTTAATGTATACATGCAAAGTTGGTTATTAAAAACTTAAATTGCAATAGGTGGTGATTTTGGAAAATTGATTATTGATTTAAACGCGTTTCTATAACGTGGGAAACGTCATAGTTTTAGGGGAAACTATGGCGAATTTTACTAAAAATCTAATCGCGATTAAAGAGGGGATTAAAGGGTGATTAACAATGTTAAACACGATTAGTGGTCTTAAACATCATTACGAAAACTTTGATGAGAATATTTAAGGTTTAAATATTCAATAAGTTCTTATGAACTTAAACTTATTTTTTTTTAAAAAAATAAATGGGTAAAAATATAACAATGTGTGAGTATAATTTTTGGTAAGAAAAGTTATATATTTTGAGACATATCAAGTATGTGTATATGTGCTATATATGTGTATGTATTAGATACCTATAGGGTGATCAAAATAAATACACAAACATGTTCCTACACGGTCCAAGAAATGCTAGTAAAATCGGACAATTATATAAAATGGCCGAAATGGAAATACATAACACTTGATGACGACAATTTGGGCGCATTGACACCATAAACAAGTTACTACAAAGTCGAGTCTAAAATAACATATTTTGGACGTTTAAACGAGCACATATGTAAGTGACCTATAACAAGAATCCGGAAAGTCGAAAACTATTTAATTTACCAAGTATTTTTCATAGGAAAAATGAACTTATTTAAAGTTTGCTACTTGGTAACATTTTGGTAAAAATTGCAAGATTATGTTAATGGACTCATAAAGTTAGAATTGGGCCTATCAAAGTTAGTAATGGGCTAGGCCCAAATTCCTTAATACATGGGCTAGGGCCCAATGGCAATATAACATGGGCTTGGCCCAATAACTATAAAACATGGGTTAGGCCCAATAACATAGATAACATGGGCTCGGCCCAATAACAATAAAAGATGGGTTAGGCCCAATAACATAGATAACATGGGCTCGGCCCAATAACATTAAAACATGGTTAGATACGATAACATAGATGACATGGGCTCGGCCCAAAGACATGGGCTCGACCCAGTGACATGAGCAAAGGCTCAATGACATGCGTGCACTGCACGAGGACGTGTGAAGAACGAAGCCGATCACACATAAGTCAATACACATAGAATACATGAATACGCTTATGAATTCAATACGAATAGAATACATGTATACACATAACAATCGAGCGAGTAAACTATCAACACTCTAAAATACAAAGTTGTTCCAAAAAATGACAAACGAGAACATAATAAAGAATTCAAGATGAACAACTTGTACGAGGTCCAAAAGACCTAGTGTCTAACGAGATTAGTACACATGTAGGTTATTGACACGTACGGACGCTCACTTCGATTTCATAATACACGGAACGCAAATTTGTGAGTTCATGTCCCTCCTTTCACTGATTTCAATGTTTTGTTTTCAAAAACATCGAGGGGAAATACATGCTAAAACTATTGGTATGTTAGTTATGGAGTAGAAGATAACATGATCAATGTACATAAGTAGGATGATAACATTAGTAACCATTAATCACATAGTGACCAAGGTGCAAAAGGTGTAGATCTATTGGGCTTGAGGCACGCCCCACTCCTAGTTGTTAACCGTGGAGTGCTTTTGTGATCCCAAATGATAACAAAGTGTTCTCGGTTTGGTTATTTACTTATGGTACATTATGTCAGGGGCTCGCTACCCACTGATAGATCCTTAACAGACTCCATGAATGAATCAGAACATACCATGATTACAAGATTTCATTTTCATGAATATTACGATTACAAGATTTCATTTTCATGAATACTACGATACCAAGATTTCATATTCATGAATACTACGATTACAGGATTTCATTTTCATGAATACTACGATTACAAGATTTCATTTTCATGAATACTACGATACCAAGATTTCATATTCATGAATACTACGATTACAGGATTTCATTTTCATGAATACTATGATTACAAGATTTCATTTTCATGGATACTACGATTACATATGATAACAAAAACTGCATGAACTCGCTCAACTTTTGTTGACTTTTTAAAACTACATGTATTTCGGGAAACAAGTCTTGATCCGGTGATACATGATTGGATGCAATGATTACCTTTC
Source organism: Helianthus annuus (assembly GCF_002127325.2). NCBI lineage: Eukaryota > Viridiplantae > Streptophyta > Magnoliopsida > Asterales > Asteraceae > Helianthus > Helianthus annuus. The sequence continues at coordinate 18,101,602 of NC_035446.2, forward strand.
TTACGTCACACGCAACACGCTTCCGCAACTAGCAGGGTGTGACAGATTGGTATCAGAGCTCCGATTGTAGTGAACCGGGGACAAACTTTTATGAAGTTTGGTCTACAATCACCAAGGGCTCTCACATGAAAACAAAGTCGATAACAATACACAAATGATTTCAAAAGTATGACAAAAATGACAAAAGGTTTTCATTGTGTCATGATAACATGAGGATCTATCACACGAGCTCAATCATAAGTAACGGATATGGATCAATACATGTTTAGTCTATAAGGAATAGACTCGAAACACTAGGAATTACATGTGAAACACGAGAACAAAAATAACATGAGATTTAGTGATTATATATATAATGTATTTATATATGTGATGTACGGAATATTTTACCATGAACGAAAATAACTTCGACTACGAATCCTATTATTACACTTGACTCACGTGATAAGAATGACGACCTCGCGTCTATTACGAAGCTTATGGCGGGCGTGGTCCCTGAGAGACACCCTAAAGCATTGATCCTATGGAAGATGGTTGTTTTCCCTCAAATGGTATATGCCGGCTTTGGTAGTGACAACGAAGCTGAGGTGGCGGCCTTGGACAACAACCCTACTAGTGGGACGAGGTCCCTGAGGCTCATACTAATCGTGATTGATGACACTCTCGTCCAGACAAGGAAGATGAAGTACTCATCCTAAAGGTGCCCCTCCAGTTATTATTGTCACGGATTCTTTTTATTCCTATTTCGGCTAACATTGTGCCCTTTCACGAATAATGACAATGGGCGTTAGCATGTGGACCATCACGAAGGTCCCTTCTGTGTTGAAAGTATATAGACAATAGTGTCCTCTCTTTGACTGATCGACTGCTTGAACGAGAGAATGCTAGGGTGACCATACAAGACAATTTATTATTACGGGGCCCACGTAATAACAACTTGTAGTGTAAGAGAATCCTAGTGAGCTCTGCGGGTCAAGCTAATGATCACTAGCCATAAGAAATCCCTAAGTTGTTTAAGTTTCTATCTAATGGAACACTAACCGGAACGGTTACTATAACACTCTACAATACAGGAAAACTACACGTATTGTTTGCACTTAACATTCGATCTATAACACGAGTCATCTGAGACTAGTCATCGAAAGCAAACAAAACTCGTTAGCCACTCATGGAGGATTTTTCCTGAACATTCTCGAAATTCTTGTACATGGGCTGGTTCTTTGGTGTCTATGACACCTTACCTTATCTTAGTTATCAGAGATGATTACATTAAACTCCGTCATTTGATATTTGTCTTATTCCAAGGGATACTATGGCATGAGCCAAGCTACAACCCTTTCCTTGTATTATTCGACATCTATGGGAATTATAACAAATTTGTAGAAGCTCGTGGAGCTCAAGGGATATCAGTGTATTCGTCACATGGGCTAGTGCGGCGAAGGATTTTTCCTACTTTGGGCGATCGAGATCCAGGAAGTATAGGATACACGTTGTAAAAATTGGATACAACCGTTTGGTTTCTCCTCCTCAACGAATTACTTCTTTTCCCATTTAGGCACATGGCTAATACACTCAAGAGGTACTATGCATTTTGGAATGCATTTATTCATGAATATCATTGTTCAAACATACCGGAGCAACGTTGTCTTGAGGTTTCCATGACCAATCACATGCTTAATTCTTAGGCGCATGATAGGCTATATTTGTCCAAATAAAAGCGTAGACCCAATGATACTATGTATCGGAAACAACATGGCGTCGACAAGAAAATCTACGCCTAGAAGTGGGTCAGTTAATCAGCGCCCTACTATTAAAGTTGAACTAGAGGTCATATGGAACAACATGAGGTTGTCGAGTCGACACTAGTGATGGTACTGATGGTACCGGTAGTTCAAGTGGTTCAAATCCCGATGGGATGAGAATGAGTGGCAATGCCACACTTGGAGATGCAATCACACCAGATTTTAATCCTAAGGCTTTTCCGGATTATAAGCCGCGAGACCTCATTGATACGGAAGGTGCGGTGAGTTCTATCCGCTAGATAAAGACAAGGAAGTCAGTTAACCTTGCTAATAAATGTACTCCTAAGTAAACGTTTTGGTAAACGAATAGCCTTCTGTTGAATGAGGCGTTAACTTGGTGGAATCTCCAAGTGCAAACTATAGGGAGTAATACAACAAAGAGGTTATTGTGGGAAGAACTCAAGAATCTTAAGCGAGAAGAGTATTGCTCACTAGTGGAAAAATTCCAAGTTTGGGAACCGAGCTCTAGAACTCGATCATGATTAGAGCTAATGTTGTTAGTTACCCCCACGCCTCTACAATCTGTCAAGGATTGACTGCATATTGGACAACACTCGAATCCAAACACACTGAGCGCTACATTTGGGGTTTAGCCCTGAGATCCGAATCATGATCACATCATGTCACCCTACCTAGATTTATTTTCAAGTAACTCTCTTAGTTAGTCTCACCAAGGATGTGGTGAGGATGGGGGACTGCCCAAGGAGGGTGTTAAGAGAAAGAGAAATCCCGTGACAAGCAAAGCGAAGGCGATTACTGCCATAATCGATGCTCGCATTAAGAAGTATGCTAATAACTTGTCAAAATTCGGAATGAGATAGGTGAAACTTTCATCATGAGGGCACTTGTAAAAGTGACAAGAGTAGCAGTGTGGTGAGACTTGGCACAAAACAGAAACTAATGAGTTAGCTATATTTAAGAATGAACGAGGTGGTTTTTACTGTGGCAAGGAGGTCACTACGAGCATGGATGGTTAAGGATGAATCAAGCTAGTGAGTAAGCAAGTCTAGGGGTATGCTATACTCTACAACCATCAGGTATCAATTCTTTGATACCAACGTCGGCTTAACTTAGTGTCTTTAGATACTAAGCATATACACGAATTAGAGTCATGTTGGTTAAACATGTCTTGCTCTATCAAGTTAGCTAATGAGGAATTAGCGAAGTCATGTGAAGTCATTAAGGGTCACCGATACGTTCCTATCAACCAACCTGTTGCACCCGTCTTGTTTAACACCGGTGTCGGTATTAGCTTCATCCCCATAAAATTCAAAGTATGCTTGGTCGAGTCAAGTAAACAAGACGTCCTCCCATTCAATAGGATTGACCAATGGTAAATTATTCAAGTCAATAAAGACATCAAAGGATGCACACTCGAACTTGGAGCACGAAAATTCAGTAACAACTTTTCACTCATTCAATTAGGTTGTTACGACTTAACTTCTGGCATAGACTGGTTGGCCGACAACCGAGCAGAAGTAGTTGTCTTGCGAAAACTATTATTCTTTTTCCCCCCTGTCTGACGAGAGAACATCTTTTGGTGCACAGAGAGAAACACGACACACGGCTGCTGACCAACAACTGTATGAAGGCTCGGAAGAGTCTGAAACAGGATGCATCGCCTTTCTTGTCCATGTGGTCTACAAGAAGGCCGAGTAGCACAAGGTGGAGGACATCCCTGTGGTAAGGGAATACCCTGAAGTCTTTCTAGAAGACTTGCCGGGACTACCTCCACAGCGACAAGTCGAATTCAGTATCGATCTTGTGCTAGGAGCTGCACCGGTGGTGAAAGATTCATATAGACTCGCACCCTCAGAGATGCATGAATTATCTACTCAACTTCAGGAATTGTTTGACAAAGTATTCAATAGACCGAGTTTCTCACCTTGGGGAGCTCCGGTGCTATTTGTCAAGAAGAAAGACGGAACCTTTCGGATGTGTATACATTACCGAGAACTGAACAAGTTAATCATAAAGAACCGGTATCCTTTACCAAGGATTGACGACTTGTTCGATCAGTTAAAAGGTTCTAGCTTCTATTCTAAAATTGATCTAAGATCCGGACACCATCAGCTGAGGATCCAAGAGGAATGCATTCCTATGACAGCGTTCAGGACTCGCTATGAGCATTACGAGTTCCTTGTTATGCCTTTCGGCCTAACAAACGCTCCCGCCGTATTCATGGATTTGATGAATCGGGTATGTAAGCCATATCTCGACAAGTTCATGATCGTATTCATTGATGACATTTTAATATACTCACAAACCAAGGCGGAACATGAACAACACTTGAGAACTATTCTGGAGCTACTTAAGAAAGAACAATTGTATGCCAAATTCTCAAAATGCGAATTTTGGATTCGCGAGATCCAATTTCTCGGTCAGGTGGTGAACGAGAACGGAATACATGTTGATCCAGCTAAGATAGAGGCCATAAAGAACTGAAACACTCCAAAGACCCCAACGGAAGTAAGACAATTACTGGGTTTAGTGGGATACTATCAAAGATTCATTGAGAATTTTTCTAAAATTTCTCAACCGCTAACCTCACACACTCAAAAGGATAAAAAGTTTGATTGGGGTGAAAAACAAGAAATGGCATTCCAAACGCTCAAAGATAAACTATGCCAAGCACCAATCTTATCACTCCCTGACGGCACCGATGGCTTTGTGGTGTATTGTGATGCATCACACCAAGGCTTGGGTTGTGTATTGATGCAACGTGAAAAAGTCATCGCGTACACGTCACGACAGTTGAAAGTTCATGAAAAGAATCATACCATTCACGACCTAGAGTTGGGCGCAATGGTATTCGCTTTAAAGATTTGGCGTCACTATCTCTATGGCACTAAGTGTACCATATTCACTGATCATAGAAGTCTTCAACATATATTCAATAAAAAAGAATTAAACATGCGCCAGTGGCGATGGGTAGAATTATCGAATGACTATGACTGTGAAATCAGGTACCACTCGGGCAAAGCCAACGTTGTAGCGGATGCTGTGAGTCAGAAAGAGCGAGTTAAAACATTACGAGTACGGGCTTTAGAGTTGACAATCCAGACAAACTTTACAACTCGAGTGCGCAACGCATAACGGGAAGCCCTAAAGCCAGGAAATATTCGAGCAGAATCCTTGCGAGGATTAGAGAAACAAATGGAAACGAATGTGGATGACACCTATAATTTCATGGGAAGGATCTAGATTCCCTACTTTGGTGGCTTACGAGACTTAGTGCTGGATGAAGCACACAAGTCCAGATATTCAATACACCCAGGACCTGATAAGATGTATCAGGATTTGAAAGAATACTATTGGTGGCCTAAACTCAAGATAGATATTGCGACCTATGTTGGGAATTGCCTAACTTGTGCGAAGGTATCTGGATTATTACAACAACCCAAGATTCCTGTTCGAAAATGGGAGCAGATATCAATGGACTTCATTACAGGACTCCCACGGACCTCTCGAGGTCATGACATGATATGGGTTATCGTTGATCAATTAACCAAGTCGGCTCACTTCCTACCTATTCGTGAAAAAGACAGTACCGCGAAGTTAGCTGAAATCTACCTCAATGAGATTGTGGCACGCCATGGAGTGCCTATTTCGATAATCTCGGATCGTGATGGTCGCTTTGTGTCAAGAATATGGCAATCATTTCAAGAATCGCTTGGATCTCGCTTGGATCTAAGCACAACATTTCATCCGCAAACCGATGGGCAAAGCGAATGAACCATCCAAACGTTGGAAGACATGCTTCGCGCCTGTGTGATGGATTTGGGCGGAAACTGGGATACTCATTTACCTCTGATAGAGTTTTCCTATAATAACAGTTATCACACAAGCATCAAAGTCGCCCATACGAAGCACTATACGGATGGAAGTGCCGATCACCGCTGTGTTGGGCGGAGGTCGGAGACAAACAACTCATTGGCCCGGAACTAGTCCAAGAGACTACTGACAAGATAGCAAAGATACGAGACCATATCAAAGCAGCTCATGACAGACAAAAGACGTAAACCATTATCCTTCGAGGTCGGAGACAAAGTCTTACTAAAAGTCTCGCCTTGGAAAGGCGTAGCTAGATTCGGGAAATGCGGAACACTAAACCTGAGATACATTAGGCCATTTGAGATTCTAGAAAAGATCTGTACCATCGCGTACAAGTTGAAACTGCCGGAAGAACTCAGTAATGCACATGACACATTTCATGTGTCGAATCTCAAGAAAAGTCCGACCGTTGAGACAGTTATCATCCCAGTGTATGAAATTCATGTAGACGACATGCTCCAGTTACCGAAGAACCTGTTGAGGTTATGGACCGGAAAGTTCACAAGACAAGGAGAAGTCGTATCGAACTAGTCAAGATCCGTTGGAATTCACGTCATGAACCCAAGTATACCTAGCGATGTGAAGATCAGATCAAGACAAAGTACCCCCACCTGTTTGAGAAGAGTCCTTTAAAGGATAACTCAACGTGAATTTCGGGACGAAATTCTTTTTAAGAGGGGGAGAATGTGACAAATGGCAATTAACTGACAATTCCGTACAAACTAATCACTATTTTATCTACATAATCTCATGCATTTAGCATAATTTAATTACGTGACTGTGTCGTATACTGGATATCAGTGTTAGGACAAGAAAACAAAGCTAAAACATATACTGGTTTTCGTCATATTTCGAAACCAGTCAAACAATGTCCTAAAAGGGTTGGTAAAAAGTGTTGCGTGCACTATTCATGGTTACACTATTCATGCCAGCAAAACCGTGAAAACAGAACGAAACACTGAAAAACGACAAACGGATAACATAACTGAGTCCATTATAATAAGAAAACAATAATACGAGAGCATATCTTGCAAAGATACAAGACCTTCCGGTATAACGCCCTAATTGCAAAAATGTCCGTTTTGGCCAAAAATATGACATTTTAACTCGTCCGAAACCATAATTTAGTATTTCCGAGACTTCGGAATTATGTCACTTGATGAAAAACACACTAAAACATTTTAAGGGTATCAATGAGATGACCAAAATCATAAGCTTCCGATATTATATCGCTATGCACTAAACTAGTCCGTTAGTGAACCGACGAGCTAGTAAGCGGCATTTCCGTCATCGTAACAACCAAACGAAGAACCTAGCGAGCTAGTTAAGCCTAAATTGGAACTCAAAATAACTTTGTACATCATTCGGATGCGGAATAACAATTTGCGAAAAATATTTGTCGGTACGACACAAAAGCGCCGTAAATGAACCAACAACCGAACAAAAGGCATCCAAGGTACCAAAACATGATTTTTACTAGTTTAGTGAGCTAGTTAATAATAATTTTGGTTCCGAAACTCTAATTACCCCTCTAATGGTGTAATTAAACCCCTAATCACCCTACTTTAAATAATGACCAAAATATCTTATTTTTAACAAGTTTAACCATTTTTTTATAAAATATTTACATTTTACCCCCCCCCATTATGGCCAAAATCTAGGTGGGTCCCACCCACCACATTCATGTTAAATTTTATAGATTTGAAGAATGGCTTGGAGATTTATTGTTGAAAAAAAGAGTACTTCAAGATTACACCTTATATCACATCATATCTATCATTCCTATTACTAAATTAGAAAGCAAAGACCTCCCTTTTGTGCACCTCCATTCACGGCAGCCAAGAACACACAAAACCCACTTTCAAAACTTCATTAAACACCTCATTTTCACATAATCTAGCCTTTACAATTTCACTCACACATGGTTTAAGCATGGAGCATCACTAGGAGCTTGGTTGGAGCATAAATCTTTTTCTTAAATATTCTCATTGGGCTTTTGCAAATTTGTAAGCTCTTAAACCATCTTATTTAAGCTTCTTATTACTAGTATTTACTAGATGTACAAGTTGATCATCTTAAAAATTATGAAAAGCATAATCAAAAACCCTAATCTCAAACATAACAAACACTAAATATAATATATTATATGTTGATTTATTAGATTGGTGTTAGCTAGTTAGCATAAATATGTTGATTAGTGTAGACTAGTTATATTATCTTGTGATTATGTTAAAGTAGAGTATTAAATATTATGATCTTGTAAGATCATGGTCAAAAATAATGATCTAAACATTAAGATGTTTAGATCTAAGCAAGATCATCACCTTCATAATCCATGAACTTAAACCATAAACTTGAAAGTAATTTTTAATAAATATAACTTTTACAAGTTATTAAGGACAAGATTTGTGATATAAATATTTTTAAAAAGGTCACATAAGCAAGTTTATGTGCACGGATGAACTAGTTAAGAAGCATGAGAAAATGTGTTGGTTTATGACCTTGTAAAAAAAAATACATAAAGTGTCATTATTTTTTTTTAGAAGCATGGTAAAATATATATAAGTTCGTGGGCGAAAAATGAAGGTGTTATGAGTTAATGTATACATGCAAAGTTGGTTATTAAAAACTTAAATTGCAATAGGTGGTGATTTTGGAAAATTGATTATTGATTTAAACGCGTTTCTATAACGTGGGAAACGTCATAGTTTTAGGGGAAACTATGGCGAATTTTACTAAAAATCTAATCGCGATTAAAGAGGGGATTAAAGGGTGATTAACAATGTTAAACACGATTAGTGGTCTTAAACATCATTACGGAAACTTTGATGAGAATATTTAAGGTTTAAATATTCAATAAGTTCTTATGAACTTAAACTTGTTTTTTTTTTTAAATAAATGGGTAAAAATATAACAATGTGTGAGTATAATTTTTGGTAAGAAAAGTTATATATTTTGAGACATATCAAGTATGTGTATATGTGCTATATATGTGTATGTATTAGATACCTATAGGGTGATCAAAATAAATACACAAACATGTTCCTACACGGTCCAAGAAATGCTAGTAAAATCGGACAATTATATAAAATGGCCGAAATGGAAATACATAACACTTGATGACGACAATTTGGGCGCATTGACACCATAAACAAGTTACTACAAAGTCGAGTCTAAAATAACATATTTTGGACGTTTAAACGAGCACATATGTAAGTGACCTATAACAAGAATCCGGAAAGTCGAAAACTATTTAATTTACCAAGTATTTTTCATAGGAAAAATGAACTTATTTAAAGTTTGCTACTTGGTAACATTTTGGTAAAAATTGCAAGATTATGTTAATGGACTCATAAAGTTAGAATTGGGCCTATCAAAGTTAGTAATGGGCTAGGCCCAAATTCCTTAATACATGGGCTAGGGCCCAATGGCAATATAACATGGGCTTGGCCCAATAACTATAAAACATGGGTTAGGCCCAATAACATAGATAACATGGGCTCGGCCCAATAACAATAAAACATGGGTTAGGCCCAATAACATAGATAACATGGGCTCGGCCCAATAACATTAAAACATGGTTAGATACGATAACATAGATGACATGGGCTCGGCCCAAAGACATGGGCTCGACCCAGTGACATGAGCAAAGGCTCAATGACATGCGTGCACTGCACGAGGACGTGTGAAGAACGAAGCCGATCACACATAAGTCAATACACATAGAATACATGAATACGCTTATGAATTCAATACGAATAGAATACATGTATACACATAACAATCGAGCGAGTAAACTATCAACACTCTAAAATACAAAGTTGTTCCAAAAAATGACAAACGAGAACATAATAAAGAATTCAAGATGAACAACTTGTACGAGGTCCGAAAGACCTAGTGTCTAACGAGATTAGTACACATGTAGGTTATTGACACGTAGGACGCTCACTTCGATTTCATAATACACGGAACGCAAATTTGTGAGTTCATGTCCCTCCTTTCACTGATTTCAATGTTTTGTTTTCAAAAACATCGAGGGGAAATACATGCTAAAACTATTAGTATGTTAGTTATGGAGTAGAAGATAACATGATCAATGTACATAAGTAGGATGATAACATCAGTAACCATTAATCACATAGTGACCAAGGTGCAAAAGGTGTAGATCTATTGGGCTTGAGGCACGCCCCACTCCTAGTTGTTAACCGTGGAGTGCTTTTGTGATCCCAAATGATAACAAAGTGTTCTCGGTTTGGTTATTTACTTATGGTACATTATGTCAGGGGCTCACTACCCACTGATAGATCCTTAACAGACTCCATGAATGAATCCACATACCATGATTACAAGATTTCATTTTCATGAATATTACGATTACAAGATTTCATTTTCATGAATACTACGATACCAAGATTTCATATTCATGAATACTACGATTACAGGATTTCATTTTCATGAGTACTACGATTACAAGATTTCATTTTCATGAATACTACGATACCAAGATTTCATATTCATGAATACTACGATTACAGGATTTCATTTTCATGAATACTATGATTACAAGATTTCATTTTCATGGATACTACGATTACATATGATAACAAAAACTGCATGAACTCGCTCAACTTTTGTTGACTTTTTAAAACTACATGTATTTCAGGAAACAGGTCTTGAGCCGGTGATACATGATTGGATGCAATGATTACCTTTCTTACGTCACACGTAACACGCTTCCGCAACTAGCAGGGTGTGACAATATGCACTTCCGTTATGTTGAAGTAAAATCAAGATGTCTTCTTTAATAACTTGCTGCAAAAGATTAACCATCATTTTTTCATCTTTGTATTTCTTTTTCTCTTCAGCACCCAGATTTCTAATTTCAATTTTCACTCCATTGTCCCCAACCGGTCTACTATATTGAAATTCAATATGTTCCCATGCATCTAAGTGATATGCCTGAACCCAGTTTGTAAAACGTTCAGCCCATCCACTGTAATCCGCGATACTCATGAGCTTAGGTGGTTTTTGCGTTGTCCCCGTTTCATTTTCAAGCAACGTACTCTGAGTAACAGTCATTGGACTAGCAAAGGCATTATAGAACTCGTTTTCCATGATTCGGTTTTCAAAATTTCATAAACACAGTTTTTCAAACGAAATGAACTTTCACACGGAATGGAGCTTCACACAAAATGCTTTTTACACGGAATGAACTTTCACGCGGAATGACGCTCTTCAAACGAAAACAACCTTCGTGTGAAATGAACTGTTGATTTCGTACGAAACGAAAAGTGATTTCGTACGAAATGAAATCTGATCTCGTGCGAAATAGAAACCTGATATCGTGCGAATTGAAACTCTGTTTCGTGCGATATGAAATCAAGTTTCGCGCGAAATAGATGTAATGTTCAAACGAAATGATATCAATTTCGTACGAAATGAAACTTTCGGACAGTTTTTCACCAAATTGATCAGTTTATACTTCGAATTAATGTTTGAAACTTTCAAAGATTTGTTAAAACACTGTTTTGCACGTTATATGTGAAATTCAATCCATTTTATCTGCGAAAACTTGTTAATTTTGAAAAAGAAGGTGTAGAAATCAGAAATTGCAGCTGAAATGGTAAGAACTCTTCCTCCTGAGCTCTGATACCACTTGTAGGATGGTTTTCAGACCCAAACGAGTCGTTCAGAAGAGATCTCGACCGATACAAAAGGCGGAAACCGATGTATCAGAGTTATTTCAGCTGTAATGCACAAGAAATCACTTTAAACTGTCTTTATATTGATATCAGATCGATTACAACGCAGTAGACACTTCGGCAGAGCTTCGCTGCCGGAATCAGAATCGTTAGAAATGATTTGGCACGAACAAGTATTTATAGGCAGACTGATTTCACGCAGAACAACTTCACACGAACTAGTCATTTCGTGCGAAATGAGTTTACCATTTCGTGCGAAATGACAAGATGTCATTTCGTACGAAATGTGTCTTTCATTTCGTGCGAAATGCCTTTTACCTATACATTATCTCGTAAAACATGCCCTGAACTATCTAAACAAATACAAGACTTGATACAAGACGAAATCGACAGACATATGCACCAACACCCTAAATAACGAAGTTCTGCTCCGTTGTAAGTATCATAACCCCTGGATACGTATTAGAGACGCTGCCCGATTGATCTAGGGTTCTGTAACGGCTGTCGTGGTTCTGCCCGACGTAGTCGTTGGAATACCGTCTCGGGGAGGGTATTACTAATGTTAAAATGGGTTATTATACTAACGCGTATGCATTTGTGTAATTTATAGATTGTCACCAGGAAACCCTTACAGAAAACCTAAGACAGCAATGTAAGTAATCTCCTTTTTGCAAACTATTTTTACAAAACCTCACACGATTATTTATATATTAAGCAGTTATTGAGTATTTGTAAGGATAAAATTATCTTCGGTATGTTGGGGTTTTGTATACAAAATTTGTTACTACCTTGCGAGGAGTAACATGACCACAAGTCGGGATGACAGTACCGTGGGTGGTAATTGATATGACTTGGAAACAAATGTAATTGTGCGACCGCCCTCAATACTGTACAATGGTTTTTATTAAACTTGATTAAACTGAGATTCACTCACCAGTATTTCCCACTGACAAAATGTTTTTAAACGCGTTTCAGGTAACAAAATGTGAAAGCCAAATAGAAGCCAGCTGGACAGCACTGAAGGCTTGGAAAAGTGGCTATAAAGTTACCTAAAAATAAATAGATGTTTTTATTAAATAAAATAGGGTTTATCCCTATGAAAATGTGTGTACTTGAAACTTGGGTTTTTCCCATATGTTTAAAATAGTAAAAGCGTGGTATTTTACTCGGATAAAATATTTCCTAACTACGGTCCTAATGTAAATTCCGCTGCCAAAATGGATAAACACAAGATACCACCAAAAGTGGTCGCAATCGCCCGTTCCCGGGTTTGTTAGGGGACGGGGGTTGTGACAGAAATCGCCAAGAAATGGAAGAAAAGGGGAGTGTGTGCGTCTGGTTGAGTGAAGCTGTTACATTAGTGAAAATGATGATGTAACAGGCCTATTTATAGTGTGGGGAGGAGTGAAGGCGGTGTGCACTCGGATCGGATGGTAGCTCGATCGATTAGCCATCCAATCGGTTGGCCACTCGATCGGATGGCTATCCAATCGGATGGCTATCCGATCGGATTGCCATTTGGCCAATCCTATCTTTCCGATTAACCGTCTTTGATTCGTTTTGCGAGTTAGATTAAGCGTTGCGTATTATTGGGTAATAGTATAACTAGATTATAGCAATAACACCAAAGATTTCTATAGTTCCATAGTTTCTGCCAGTGAGAAGACTCCAGTCCCTCATTCAACCAAGTCTCAAGTTTCACGAGCCTCAAGAGTCAAGCACCAAAGTATCAAAAATCATGAATCTAGACATTCCAAGTATATAGATTTAGACATTCTAAGTGTTGGTGCAGTTGTCTGTCGACTACATCTTAGTTCGAGTCTTAGGTTAGGGCTGTTTGTATCATGCACGGAAATCGAGAAATCATGATTTAGTAATAGTTTCGCTTATAGGGACATAGTGAAGGTTTCGCTTATTAGTCATTGTAAAAGTTCCGCTTATGTGTCATGTACACATAAGCGAAACCCTATGTCCTATATATAGGGGTCATTTGAAGCGAAACTAGTAGAGCAGTAAAGTTGTGTAACGGCGAAGCCCTGCCGAATCGTCTCCAGAGCTTGTAACTTTTTAATAAGTGCAATAAACAGAGACAAATTAGTGAAATCAAGCTAAACAAAGACTGTATCAATGAATTCCGCCTCTGATTCAGTCTTAGCACTCTTCTGATCGACTCGTCAGGTCGTCTAACGATCCTACATGTGGTATCAGAGCTCAGGAGGAAGAGTTCTTACCGTTTAGCTCGTTTTTTCGCTCAAAATTCTGATTTCTACACCTTCTTTTATCAGTTCAGGAAGTTTTAACGGTCAAAATTGGATCAAAATTTCACAGATTGTGTGTTATTGGACAAAGACAAACCCTTGAAAATTTCGGACCAAATTACGGACTAAAAATGGGACAAATTACCTTCAAACTAGGTTTCGCTTATTCGAACAGCAGGTAGTTTCGCTTTTATGACCACCTAGTTCCGCTTTTGTGACACCAAAATCAGGTAGTTTCGCTCCAAACATCAAGAGGTTCCGCTTGAAAGGTTCGCTTCAAGTGACAAGTTGGAGTTTCGCTTGTAGAGTTCCGCTTGAGAGGTTCCGTTTCAAGGGATAGTTGTGATAGTTCCGCTTTTGTGAACAGATCAGTTTCGCTTATTTGGACAGTGTTTCGCTTAGTTGAACAACACTGGTTCGCTTATAAGACATCAGTTGTTCCGCTTATTTGAACCAACTGGTTTCGCTTCAGCGACCAATTCCAGTAGTTTCGTTTATGTGTCACTTACATCTTGGGATTTCGCTTTTGTGACATTTTGAGCGGAAGATTTGTCGGGTTTATTTGAACAATGGCAGAAATGTTTGATGAAGAGGAGAATAATTTTGTTGAAAGGTTAAATAGATATGGTTGGTATCATACGAGTATCTATGAACAAGATGATAAAAAGATTTGGACTCTTAGACTTGAAAGGTTTGCTTGTCAACAAGATGAGACTGTGAAAGAGATGGAAAAGAGATTTGATTATTTGATGAACAAATTAAAATCATTTGGAATAAAATTGTCAGATACTGAAAAATTATTAAAGTTGGCTGACGCTTTACCTGCCGAATGGGATGATGTTTTAAAGAAATTAAAACAAGAGCCTAAATTTTTAAAATTACATCCATCTGATTTCATCAGTAAACTTCAAAAGCATCGTTATGAAAATTATGATAAGAAGAAAATATTGATGAATAAAATTATAAAAAATCTAGATGAATTGGATTTGGGAAATCTAGATAAAATCAATTTGGATGTAATTACTGAAATTGATAGAAGAATATGTATGTGTGTCGCTGCAAAACATAACATGAAATATGACTTTAAAAGGGGATGTTATATTGATGCAAATTTAAACCCTCTTGATTTTGTTAAAATTGTTTGTGCAGGAACATACAAGACAGAGATAAAGGCAAAAATGAAGAATCTGTGAAGAATGGATCTTCAAGTTGTGAATCAATGTGCTCTAAGTGTGACAACTTTAAGACTGACAATGACAGACTCTTGAAAAATGCGGAAAGTTTGACATCAGAAGTCAAGAAGTTGAAAGACGAGAAGCAAACTGATATTAAACAGATTCTTATTCTGAAAGAAAATTGTGAGAAACTCAAAGCTGAAAATGACAAACTGTTGGATGGTTTGAACAGTTTGAAATCTGAAAACAAAAGTGAAAAAGAAAAGGCAAAAGTTTTGGAAGAAAAGATTAAAAGTTTTGAAATTGAAAAATCAAGAATTAAAAAAGAATTTCAAAATCAAATAAAAATTCTTGAAGATGGGAGAAATGTTTTTAGTCAAAACAACATTGAAAAGCAAAAAATGATAAATTCTCATCTTCAGAAAATTATTAAACTTGAAAAACAAGGTGAATGTGCTAGAAAGAAAATTGTAGAGTTAGAAAAAGATTTTGAAAGCAAAAAGAAATCTTCAGAAAATGAAGATTTCTGGATAAAGCTTGAGAACAAGAATTTGAAAGCTAATGAAACGAAATTTCAAGAACAGATAAAAGTTTTGGAAAATGAAAAGACTATTCTTGAAAACATGTTGAGAATGAAAAATCAATCAAGTCTCATCTTGAAAGAATATCTCAGCTTGAAAATGAAGCTGAAAATTCAAGAAACAAGATCGATGAACTTGAGAAGAAATTGATAGGTTTTGTGACTGCATCAGACAGTTTGAATTTTTCCTGTCCAAAACCGATCAATTCAGTTCCAATAAGTGACAATGTCACAAACTTTGACAATGTCAAAGTCGAAGATTGCGATGAGAAATCTGATGATGTAAAAGAAAAATTTCAGAAAACTGTTCTACAATCGACTGAAAAGGGAGAATGCTCTAAGCAAAAACCTTTGAAAAAGAAAGTAGAACAGAAACAAAAAGATAAAAATTTAGAAAATTTTCAAAAAGAAAATAAAAGTTCATCAGATCGATCATCCAATCGCAATGAAAAATTACAAAAAGTAAAAAATGAAAACTCAAAAATTGTTGGCAATAAGTGGTGCAGGTCGAACCACAGTGCTGAAAAGCCAAATCCAGCAATCAACAGGAGAAAGGAATATCACCAAGCCAAACAATGGTTTGATCTGAGTATTTGGGCTGAAAATGGTGATTGGTACGATAACAAAGTGTGTTTCCGATGTAGTTATCAAGGACACATTGCTGTTAACTGCCAGAGAAGAAGTTATGAGACGAGAAGATGTTTTAACTGTCAAATTAGAGGTCACATTGCCAGAGATTGCCCAAGGAGATCAAATGAAAGATTGAGGGCTAAGTCTCAGAAATTGGCAAAGATTCCAGTCAAAGTCAAGCCCCATGAACAGAAGGTTCTAAAACCTAAAGTTCAAGAACAGATAATTCAAGAAAAGAAAGTCAAACTTTCACAGGGGCAGAAAGACAGACTGAGGAAAAAGAGGAAGAAGGCGAGAGAGTATCTCGAAAGAATTTTGTCCTCGGGTTCATCTGTTGGTAAAAATAAGAGTTCTGATGAATCGACTCCCTCGAATGCAAAGTCAAGCCAGGCAAATTCATCGGATACAAATCTGAGGACAAAAGAGGAAAAGAAGAAGATGAAAGGTGTCGGCGACGAATCTGGCTCATCTAAGTCAGACAAGCCACAGTCAGGCAATGATTCTGGTTCATCAAAGCCAGATGAGCCATTGGTTGAGGTAAAAAAGGAGAATTCTGGTTTAACAACGGATGATGCAAATTTTCCACCATTGTTGAACAAGAATTCGAAATCACCCAAGGACCGTCAGGCTTGGGTGAATTTATTCAAATAGAAAAACCTGACTTGCCGGAGTTCCCAGGTTGGTAAAAGTGGAACATGAATCGGCACATTTCTTGAGAAATTTCACTCTGGTGATATTTCGCCTTTCATGTGGTAAATCAGGGATATTAAGTTGTACTTGATTTTCTACAAATGGTTTATGGTAAAACTGGAAATGATAAATCTTTCAAATGTTAGAAGAAAACAATGTGATGAAGTAATCCCGAACCTACAAATGTTTGGTAAACAAACTAATTTTTCCGGAAAAACCATTTTGATTAAAATAAAGTTAAGTGTTTTGAGATCATAATGGGAAAATAGTTTGTTGAGAGAGGGAGTTCTGATTGTTTACGTCAAGTGGATGGCGAATTGAAGCGATTCGATATCATGTTGTCAACTTTGTACAGTTTGTTTCAAATTTTCCTAGAAAATCAAAACTGGAACATATTTTGATTTTAGGGGGAGTAAAAATTTAAAGAAATTAGAAAATTTGAAAATGTCAAAAACATTGAAAAATTAAAAATGAGTTTTAGTGCGAATAGGGGAAATGATAGTACTTCAGCTAGACTGGCACAGTACGCTAAAGATTTGTAATGTATTAATGCAATTAAGCAGTCTCGCTAAAGATGTGTCGGTAGGTTTTCTCAAAATTAGTAGATCTGTTTTAGATATAAACATAAATTTCACTTGCGTTTACGTGGGGAACACCTCCAGGATATATAGGTAACTCCTGAAATCCTGTTTGAAGGGTCCCTTATTCTGAGATACTAGGTCTTTATACTCAATGATATCTGGGGTATTATCCCGGGACTTCTGCTGTATGGAAGTACTGACCTAGTCCCGTGAAGGGGTATGGTCCCAAATCTCGCGTCAGCATCGACCGCGAGTGACAATTACCCTTATCAAAACCCCCACTAGCTAACAACCTACTTGTGCCCATGCGGGAACGCGTCGACACAAGGGTTGAATCCAATCTATCTAGTAACAAAGGACTTACATGGAACATGAGAACGGTAGAGTGATGCGACATAGCATCACATCTGGTGTATGAAAACGGAAGTATTCACAGCGATGCGACATCGCACCGCATCCAGTGAACACTTCTATCAATACAGGAAAGCCTTACCTTAGGCATAGAAGAAGATGAACGTAGCGGTACGGCTGACACCGCACCATACGGACATTTTCGTCACGACAAGGGATGCAGGCAAGACGATGATGCGGCTAGCACCGCATCTCGCGTATTCCTTGATCACAAGTAGGAGACGCGGTAACTTCAGATGTTACCGCACGTAGCGATGCGGCTTGCACCGCATCCTATGCACTCAAGCAAGTGGTACTGACACCACAGTGCAAGTGGCACCAATGGCAGTTACCTGTCAGAGCTACGTAAGCAATGGACTGACGTGGCGTAACCTCCATAACCGACGAGCCTGACACACCTGAAAAGGTGCAGCACGTCGTCAGTCCATCCATCATCATCCTCCTTTACTCCTCGGCTATAAATACCAACCCCAAACCAGGTTTGAGGTATCTTCTCACAACTCTCTCACTACTACTACTATCTTACTTTGCTTCCCAAGCAAACTACTGATTCTCACGCCGGAGAGTGGTAACAAGGAGCACCCCCCACCCCATCCTCCTTGTTACGAGTCACGGCTTGTTTCCTTGTGCAGGAGATCAACCACCGGTGATCCAGCCAGCGATCCTCGAGAGGAAGGGATTAACCCTTCTTGACGAGACCAGTGTGTTAACCCTGCCCGGTTAACCATTGTTTCATCATTGGCGCCCACCGCTACTCTTAGCATTTTCTAAACCATCCTTTTTCCTCTCTCACGATCATGACTGATCACCAAAACAACACTGCGGATAACCAAAATCCTCCAATCCCAAACCCGGTAGGGGTCAATGCCTCGACCTCCCAACCCGGACACATTGGCACGTCCACACAAAGGAGCCCCTCCTTTATGTTCGGACATGACTAATCACAGTTCCCATCTGTGATCCCACCAGGCATGACCATTCATGCCTGGTACGAGCAGCAGGCAGCCACGCTGACTGCAGCATACAACCGCGCTTGTACTGAAGCGAATATACGAGCTGGGCTTCCCCCAGCACCGCACACCCCTGTTGAGCGTATTTTACAATACGACGGCAGGATACATTCACGCCCGGCTTCAAGAAGCCGACGTGAAGAACGGGGATCGTCTTACTGTTCGGTCCACACCCTCAACGAGGATGATTCCTCATATGGGTCCCACACCAGAGGACCGGTACATACCCGCCTTGGCCCCCATGGCGAGGACAGGAGGCGATCAACCTCCAGACGCGGCCCAGGCATTCAGAGCCGATTGGGCCCACAACCATACACCGAAGGGTACGGTCATACCGACCCTGACGACCATAGCTACCGCGGTGATTCGCATGACACCAGTAGCAGTCCGGGAGGACGCAACTATGTTCCTCCCAGTCATCCCCGCAACACATACCTTAGGGCGGCAAAGCGCCCTGCGAACGAACCATACAGGCCAAAGGCAGCGGCCGAAAATTCCAAGTTCGGCACGCGGATTGCCAACGCCCATGTCACCACGACAAAGTTCCCATTCAACGTTGGGAAATACAGTGGTTCGACCGACCCGGACGACCACATGAACATCTTCATGGGCGCGGGCATCAACGGCCAGTGGGATGAACCCACTTGGTGTAATTTTTTCCCCCAGACCCTTACGGGCCTGGCCAGGGCATGGTTCGATTCTTTGCCAGTGGGATCACTGGATTCATTCGAGGACTTGCGTACCAAGTTCCTCGCCCATTTTTGCTAGCAGCGACGCCACGAACGAGATTCGTTGGACGTCATGAACATCTGGCGAAGGGACGACGAATCGCTCGAAGCATTCGTCGTCCGATATAATAAAGAGTGCCTGGAAATAGGTGACGTGGCAGACCAGATGGCACGAAACCACTTCATCCGGGCCGTCAAAGACAGAGAGATGATCATGACCATCTCTGGCAAGGAGGGCTTGCCCAAAAAATGGGAAGATGTCATGACCGCGGTCAAGACATACGCCCAGACACAGCGGTCACTTGAACCGCATGTGACAAAGGCAAAGCCCCAAGCCGAAACATCCCACCAAGGGTCCAAGCGTAACAATAAACGCAACCGGGACGTTGGAAATCGCGATATTTCCAAACCATACTTCCCGCGAACCAACACGTTCGACCCAAAGAACTACAACCCCACCCGAGACAATCGGGCGTCAAAAAAAGAATCTCGGGACCGCAACTGGACCGAGATCACCATGTCGCCAAGTGAGGTCCTCCTTGCGGACCCACAGTTCTTGCGACCGGCCCAACCAATGAAGTCCAAGAAAAATCAGGACCTCACACTCTACTGTGAGTACCACAAGGACTCGGGCCACACCACCAACAACTGCATCAGTCTCCGACTGGAGATTGAGCGCGCCTTAAAGGAGGGGAAACTGCAACATCTTTTGCCAGGTGGGCAAAAACCCACCAAGCGCATTACCCCTCATGGCGAAGGTACCTCCTCCGGGAAGAGAACCATGCACGTGGCTTCCACCCACATGATCCACGGAGGCAAGGGCAGGCCGCGAAAAGCGGCAAGAAGGCCGGAATGTGACTGGAAAGATGAGCAAGTCGTCTTTCCAAAAGTCCGCGGCGGACCGCGCGATAGGCGCGCCGTCGTCATTTCAGGCCAACTGGCACACTACTGCACCGAGCGTCTATTCATCGACCCGGGCAGTACATCTGATATAATCTACGAACAATGCTTCAACCAGTTCGACCAGGAGGACAAAGATCGGTTGTAAGCAGTAGATTACCCGTTAACCGGGTTCGCAGGGGAAACTGTCTTTCCCCTAGGCCAGATTACTTTCCCTGTGCGTCTTTCCAGTGGAAACCGCACAAGGACAGAAGAGGTAAACTTCATGGTTTTACCTCACACCTCCAGATATGACGTACTCCTCGGGAGAGAATCCCAAGGAGATTTCAATATGATTACGTCGGTCCCCCACTCCGCGGTTGGTTTCCCAACTGAATCGGGGGTCGCGATAATCTATGCCCGCAGGGACGTCATGATGTCGGACGAAGTACGTCCGACCAAGGTCGCAAGGCCCACTCCCAACGACCAACAAGAAAAATGGGTTCTCAACGCGAGATACCCAGAACAAAAGGTCACACTGGGTCACGCCTTATCCCCGACCACCAAAGCGCAACTGAAGCAGCTTCTCTTCAGGAACCAAGACATCTTCGCGTGGACACCCGCAGACATGACCGGGGTCCCACGTGATATTGCGCAACATCACTTGAATACCATGCCAGGTATTAAGCCAGTGATCCAAGGCCAACGCCACCTTGGGTCAGCTAAAAATCAGGCGATGCAAGAGCAGATCGAAGAACTGCTCTCCGCAGGCATCCTGCGGGAAGTCAAATACCAGACGTGGTTATCCAATCCAGTCATGGTAGAAAAACCGTCCGGGGGCTGGCGCATGTGCGTCGATTACAAAGACCTTAACAAAGCCTGCCCCAAGGACTGTTACGCGCTTCCAGAAATCGACGAAAAAGTCGATAATCTCGCACCATTCAGGTGGAAGTGTTTCCTCGATTGCTACAAAGGGTACCATCAAGTACAAATGGCAATCGAGGATGAAGACAAAACGGCATTCCGGACTCCCACCGGAAATTACTGCTACACAAAAATGCCGTTTGGGTTGCGCAACGCGGGCTCAACCTACCAAAAGTTGATGAACGACACTTTCCGCGGCCAAATAAGCAAAAGTGTCGAAATCTACATGGACGACCTGGTCGTCATGAGCATGGAAGAAGATACCATGCTCACAGATATTGAAAGAACATTCCAAACTCTGCGCAGCGTTAACATAAAGCTCAATCCAGGAAAATGCTCGTTTGGAATGGAAGAGGGAAAATTCCTTGGGTTCATCGTCACTAAAGATGGATTCAAGGTAAACCCGGAGAAAGTCCAGGCGATCGAGCGCATGCCATCGCCTTCATCGATGAAGGATATGCAACGGCTAGCCGGCAGGCTAGCGGCACTTAACAGATTCTTAGCTAACCACGCAGCTAAGTCTTATCCGTTCATCAAGACCCTGCGGAGCTGTTCAAAGAAAGAACAATTCCAGTGGACCGCAGAGGCTGAACAGGCCTTCCGGGAAATGAAGGAGTGTTTGATACAACTCCCTACTCTAACCGCACCACGCAAGGATGAGCCACTCATCTTATACCTATCCGCCGCGGATAACGCGGTGGGCGCGGTATTAATAGTGGAGCGAAAGGGGGTTCAAACACCCATCTATTACATCAGCAAGATGCTCAATGACCCAGAGACGAGATACTCAATAATGGAGAAATTGGTGCTAGCATTAGTGCACGCTTCAAGACGGTTGCGACGCTACTTCGTAAACCACGTCATCACAGTGCTAACCAATTACAGGATCGGCCCGATCCTATCCAAACCCGACATCTCTGGGAGATTAGCGAAATGGGCAATCGAGCTGGGCGCACACACGATACACTATAAACCGCGCCCCGCGATTAAAGGCCAGATCTTAGCTGATTTCGCCGCCGAAGTACCGGTGAATCGCATCCAAGAATGCGAAGAAGCACAAACTCCTGCACCAACGCCACCCTCCTCAGAGATATGGGCACTCTTCACAGATGGTGCCTCCAACGACGAAGGTGCGGGTGCAGGTCTGCGACTCGTCAGCCCTGACGGCCAAGAGCTTACATATGCAATCCGCCTCGAATTCAAAAGCACAAACAACGAGGCAGAATATGAGGCTCTGTTAGCAGGGCTACGTTTAGCAGTCAAAATCGGCGTGCAACATCTGGAAGCACACGTCGACTCTTTGTTAGTTGCAGGCCAAGTACGCGGCGACTATGCCGCAAAGGGGGATATCATGATCCTCTACCTCGAACAAGTCCTGCAACTAAAATCCAAATTCGCTTCGTTCAATATTCGCCATATTAATCGAAGCGAAAACAAGTCCGCAGATGCATTATCGAAACTTGCATCTACCAGCTTCCAACACTTGGCAAAGGAGATACGCATCGAAATCCTGCAAAATCCTTCGGTACCCCTGCGACAAGTCAACGTCATTCAATACGGTTCAACATCATGGATGACACCTATCATCGCATATCTACAATCAGGTGTGACTCCCGAAAGCAAATCAGAAGCACGCAAACTACAATACAAAGCGTGCCATTATCAAATGGGAGACGGTATCTTATACCGCAAATCATACCTCGGGCCACTACTACGATGCTTCAACCCCCAGGATGCCACATACCTCATTCGAGAGATACACGAGGGCATATGTGGCATACATGCTGGCCCACGCATGGTAGTGGCCAAAATCATGAATGCCGGGTATTACTGGCCCGGCATGCACCTGGACGCCGTCAAAGAGTTGCGCAAGTGCATCGACTGTCAACGTCATGCTCCAAAAACCTTGCGGCCAAAAAACAACTTAGTCCCCGTCACAACCGCATGGCCCTTTCAGAAATGGGCAATTGACGTGGTGGGACCTTTCCCTGACGCTCCAGGCGCGGTTAAATTTATCATAGTAGCGGTTGATTACTTCACAAAATGGGTAGAAGCAAAACCGCTCGCCTCAACCACTGCTATGATAACAAGGAAGTTCATTTGGGAACACATCATCTGCCGTTTCGGTTTACCAATGTGCATTGTCACCGACAACGGTACCAACTTCGCTGCCGACGAATTCCAAAAATGGCTAAAAGAACTACATATTGAGCACATATTCTCATCAGTCGCACACCCGCAAGGGAACGGCCAAGTCGAGAGTATCAATAAAAGCCTAGTCGAAGGGATCAAGGCACGGTTGGGAACGGCCAGGCGTGGCTGGGTCGATGAACTCCCAAGTATCTTATGGGCTCACCGTACAAGCCCAAAAACAAGCAATGGGGAAACACCCTTCAGCCTAGTCTACGGTTCAGAAGCGGTGATCCCCGCAGAAGTAGGTCTCCCCTCTCCTAGAATGTTGGCTATTGAAAAACTAGACAACAACATGGAACGCAGGATGGATTTGGACCTCTTGGAAGAAAGGCGCGAAAACGCTGCCATCAACGAGGCCAAATATAAATCCAAACTTGAAAAGTACTACAACGCGCGCGTCCGCGTTTGTACTTTCAACCCAGGAGACTACGTCCTACGCGACAATGAGGCATCTAATGCCGAGCGCCCAGGCAAACTCGCCCCCAAGTGGGAAGGACCCTACCTCATCAAAGAGGTCTTAGGGAAAGGCGCGTACATATTGCAAACACTAGAAGGCGAACCTATCGCACGCACATGGAATGCACAACAGCTTCGACGCTGTTATATGTAAGCCATGTTCTTACATTTCTCTATGTAACCTATCGGGCCGCAGGCCATTTGCAAATAAATAAATAAGCAATTTTCTACATTATTGTTTGTTATTACTATTACAAATGCGTGTTCCACTTTGCGGTATCCCAAAAACAGATTGGCAAAATCTTCATTCGCGATACCCATACAAAGTGGTAACCACACACAAATATTGTAATAGGCCAGCAAAAGGCAAAGACTTGCATACGTATCCGGCCGGATAAACAAGTTTTTGTTAAACACTTAACACAATTCCTGAGCCCAAAAAGGCAAACAATGGAATTGACGCGGACTCATACGACAAAGGTATGGAGTACACTTGACCCCATTCACAAATGGGTAGAGTTCCGGATATATAAGCTTTTACAAAGCTTAAGCAATTCTAAAACCCTCACACGGTAAATAACAGAATTGATGCGTACTCATACAACAAAAGTATGGAGTATACTTGACCCCGTTCATAAATGGGTAAAGTTACGCATACATACGTTCAGATATGCAAGAATTAAAAACACTTGTACAAACTGAACAAAGAAACTTTGTATTCAAAAAATTCAAGCACCTACATGATGCTTAAATGAATTTACATAAAGTTCCTATTCTATACAAGAGGAATACAAAAAGGAGGCACAATAGCCAACCTAAACCCTATTTTGTACCGCTGGTTCCCGCATCTCCTCCGGCACCACCAGCGGGTTCTTCCTCTTCCACATCCGGATAAAGCATCCGCAAGCGGTCAACATAGTCCGCAACCTCCAAACAATCGTCCAGTTCCCCTACACAGGCAAGGGGCGTATCATAAAAGGAGGCTACGGCCGCTTTCAGGCGACCTTCGGTATCCACATCACGGAACCCGGATGCCTTATCAGTATAACCGCCTGCGGATAATACATTGATATGCCCAATGCAGCGGTTATAACCAGCCTTAAAGCCAGCATCGCGCGCACGTTCCTTAACCAGGTCCAAACCAGATGCGGTCTCAGGGGCATTCATTATAGCCTCAACAATCTGCAATAAAGGGATCATAAGTCTTGGATACTAACCCAAGCAAATGCAAAGGCAACGGATACTTACACGCGCGATGCCGTGAGTCCGCAACCACTCACGGTCAGCTTCCAGCTGGTTAAAAGAGGACACCAAGGCATCCTTGGCCTCAGCAGCGGCGTCAGCCCGCTTCTCCGCAGCAGACACGCGGGCAGTAAGGTCTGTAACCGCGACCTCCCGGGCCTGAACCTCAGCCTGTTACAAAAACAGCAAACAGTTCACTCGATAAATATTTTCAAAACAATAAAGGACGAAAGTAACAAAGTTAAAGAAACATACCTGCAGACTGTCAACAACTTTGCCCAAACGAATGCGCTCCGCATTCGCCTCTTCAAGAGCCTTAGAAGCACGGCTCTCCCTCTCTTCAGCCTCCTCAAGGGCTTTCGCGGTACGAGCACCGGCTTCTTTGGCCTCTCCAAGCGCCTTCAGGGCGTCGGCCTTCGCCTGCAGCGCTTTAATAGAAATGGCCTCAGCCGCAGCCTTCTCCTGGCTCAAGGTAGCGTTCGCTGCCTTGGCATTTGTCAACTCCTGCCAAGCATGAAACAGAATGTCATTCTGCTTAGCCCACGATGCATTCCACTTCTTGCGCTCATTGGACATTTTTTCATTCCAACTCTTGCGCTCATCAGCAAGAAGTTTAGCAAGGGTACGCACCTGTTTCAGCTGGGCAGCGGCAGCCCATTCAGAAGTCTGCTTCTGCTTCTCAAAAGCAGCCTTGTCCTTCTCGAGCTGCTCCGCACCCACACGAGCAGCCTCGACCAACTTCTCCGCCTCAGCCCGCATGCGAGCAGCTTCTTCCTCGCGGCGGCCCAGCACCTTATAATCTTCCAAAATGGCATTTGCCACAATGGAAGTCCCTACCAGCATTGATGAGAGCTGGTTTATACGCAGCTCTCGGGGTGCGGCACGGGCACGCTCGACTTCAAAAGGGGTGCCCAGACCACCCAGAATCTCCTTGCATGCCGCAGGGTCATTCGAGATATCGTCCCCCTGCATAACAGTCCAGGGAGGTCGGTGATACACCATACTGCGACCCGGGGAGTATGTGCGGTAGTAATACTCCAATTCAGACTCCCCAGGCTGAATTGGAGGCCCGTCATAACCCGCACCACCAGCAGATGAGCCGCTACCCTTCTCCCCAGCAGGAGACTTCTGCGGCTCAGCATCCTGCTGCCGCACCTCAGCATCAGACTTCTGCTTACCGGCATCGGAAAACCTCAAGTCCAATCCATCACCCTCATTAGGAGAGATCAGATTGTCCGAGGAATCCACAGTGTCAAAAATCCGGTCAGCAGTCGTTTCCACCGTCTTCTCCAAGGGGGGATCGCGGACCGGCTCAACCAAAGGGACCGTAGGCTCCTGGGGCACGACGGTCTCCTTCGATACCCCCGCACCCGCAGCAGCGGTATGCGGAGGAGACGCGGGGAAGTCAAAGAAAGAATACCCCGCATCTCGGGATTCTGCAACACAAAGAGCATTAATGAGTATTCCCACCTATTGTACATACAAAACAAGGAAAAGGGATATACTTACCAGCAGCAACTGCAGGTTTCTTTTGCGTCGGAGCGACTCTCTTGGTCTGAAGTCTCCGACGTTTCGGTTCACCACCACCAGCAGCCCTCTGCTCTGGTCCCCGTTTCTCTCCAACAACGGGGGGAACCACAGCAGTTCCACCCGCAGCCGCACCACTACCTATAACACCCAAACCCTCAAGGGTGTCAGATACTACGACGTAATCGGTATATCCCCGAGAACAAGATCGATAGGTACCTGGGGCTTCAGAAACTGAAGAAGGGGCAGCTGAGCCTTCAGCACTCCCCTTGCCACGACCCCGCACGGTCTTCTTCACCGTTTTCTTCTCCACAGTCTTTTTGGGGACACGTTTCTCAAACTTCCCCAAATCCGCAAGGATACCTGGATTGACACAATCAACAAAACCAGTCAAAAAGATGAACTGAAAAAACTAATGTCACATACGACATACCTCTTGCGTCTCCCGGAACTGGGGCATCCAGCACCGCACGCGACGGCACGCGGAAGTTCTTAAGAATTTCAAGGTTGAAACCTTTCTTCAGCTCAACCGCAATCAGTTCAACCTGGCCCTTGAAATCGGGCTCAAACATTCTCCACAAGCCAACCGCATCCGCTGATACATGCATGCAGGTTAGTACAAAGGCTTAGGAAGTAAGGAAAATAACAAAGTGTAAAGAGCTTACCACCACCCTGTTCCCGCAAAACGGGCCTTTCCTTCCTATCCGGTCTCGAGAGCATCTTCCGCAATATCCACAGTTGATCATTATCCAACTTCTTGAGTTCAATAGGCCGCAGCCTAGAGAACCAGTCCACGGTCTTTGCGGTAGCAACAGGAATATCTTCATCAGAAACTCCAACGTTGACATTCCTGAAAGACATGGTAGCATAGACCGCACAGGCTTTCACATAGAAGAACCTCTTCTTCCAGCCTGTCACACCCTTAGGGGGCGTCATCAACTTCAGACTCCCATGCCGTTGAGTAAACGAGAAAAAACCGGTGTTCACCGTCAACTGGTAGAACCGCCGGAAATTTTCCACTGTAATGGGCAAGCCATGGGCACGGAACGTGTATTCAAAATTCCTAATTCGGAACATTCCGAAAGGACTAAGTTGGGAGATATGGAGATGATAATACTCCAATACCTCCGCAACAAACACCGTCACCGGCAACCTAAGGTTGCCGTCGTTGAAAAAATCAGCCCACAAGGTTATATAACCGGCCGGAGCATCGGCACCGGTGTCCCCCACTTGTGGGTAGGTAGCATTCCAATCTTTGGCCATCTGCACAGTGGCCATCAGGGTTTTAAAACCACCCTTTGACCACTTCAACACCGGTAACCCACCACCGGGAACGTCAACGTCATCATCTTCGTCTTCATCAGCCGATACTACCGGCTGTTCAGGGTTTTTACCCTCCACATTGTGTGGATTTGATGGTTCAGCCATCAGAAAATATCAAAAATATGAAGGAACGTGAGTCGAAAAACCAAAACCCTCACTGGAACTTCAAGGAATTTCGTCGGAGAAGACAAAGAACAAGTTTTCTCTCACCGGCAAATTTTTGAAATTTCAAACAAGTGAGGGGAAACCACGAACGGTTTCCCCTTATATACCCATCGCAATTAATGCGGAGGGAGAAAACAAATGATCACGTTCAAAAAGGGCGAATCCTATGACACCACGTGTCGAGCGCCGTTTCCGCTGACGGTTATCACGCGCGCGTGGCCGCCCACGCGCCTGACACAAGAGACGTTTACACTCTTCGCTACAGTGCATTTAATGCCTCGGGCAGTGCAAACGTCCTTTCATTTCAGCACATGCCAGGAAGATCTCACCAACTTCCACCAACTCACACGTGCGTTCAGCCACGTATGCAACAAAAAGCGACTACATTATCCAATTATAAGCGGCATGCGGTTTCTCTGGTATACCGCACCATAACCCATACCGCATGTCGTTTTTTAACATACCCCTAAAAATAGGTAAAAATATATATCTCTACACTATAAGGGGGTATAATACCTATCCGCACTATCCACGAGCACACGTGGAATATGCGGACATGACACACACGAGCCCGTTCAGGTGTGTCAGATGCTCAGAACCAGCGTTGGCCGTTGGACTGAACCGCATCTCAGACACAGGGGAACCGCATTGCCTTCATTCTCTTCAAGCTTCAAATCCCTCCTGTCCGGTTCACAACCGCAGAGGGTACATGAACACCTTCTTTAACAAAAGGAAGGAAGGGAATGCACGCGAACGCACATCAGCAACCCTGTCTCCTGAACCTTCAAGAGCTACATCCGAGCCACACCCGCTTCGAGCAAATGTGGTAATGCAAAACCACAGACACTCACGAGGAGCTACGGACATAACCATAGCTTCCGCAGAGTGGTTGCTACGGAAGAGCCAAGCTCACTCCACATCACCGAACAATGCTACTGCAAGGCAAATTCGGTATTGGAGCGGGAAGGTAAGTGGCTCCAAAACGAACGCAGAACAGCGCTCTAAATAAACCCTCGTCGAACAACAAGCGTCCGAACAGCGGTAACAAGTCTGCTTATGACTTTGTTTGCCCGCCTAGGGGCCGCATAGAATAAACAATGGTGGGCATACCTTTGCCTATGACCATGTTTATTTACCCATAGTACGAATATACATTGTTCGACCAAACATGGCCAACAATGACGCAACGAGGTAACCGCAAAGAACGTGCGGTTACTAGAGAGCTATGACGACAAGCACGAAAACCCAACAAAAAAGGGATCGTCGTCTCATAACTAGATGCTGAACATAGAGCTTGAGCAAAGCACTTGCAAGCATCAACAACTTTTGATCCCAGTCTCAAAGATTGGTCCAAAAGTTTCTTTTCTTCTTCATGCACCAATTCAACAATTGGTATGAAGAAAAGACCACCTTTAAAGGATGGGAAACCTCCACATACCTTCAAACCACCATCTCAGAGGTTGGTTCGAAGTTTGTGCAGCATTACTAACAAGGTCTCCAAGAGACCTTCGGCACAACAACAGGTGGCAGGCCACCTGGTGACATAAATCGGCTGAGAATCTCGCATCAGACGAGATTCCTTCACCGATACGGAAGAGGCGTCAGATGACCCTTCCGGACCTCCAGCTTGATTTACATACAGAAAAGACCACACATGGTCTAGGATCTTCTCCAGACTCCAAACTACCTTCCAAACACCATAGTCCAGTACTCCTCCCACATACACCTTGTATGTGGCAGCAACACTAGACTGGGGGGACTTGAAGGGGTATGGTCCCAAATCTCGCGTCAGCATCGACCGCGAGTGACCATTACCCTTATCAAAACCCCCACTAGCTAACAACCTACTTGTGCCCATGCGGGAACGCGTCGACACAAGGGTTGAATCCAATCTATCTAGTAACAAAGGACTTACATGGAACATGAGAACGGTAGAGTGATGCGACATAGCATCACATCTGGTGTATGAAAACAGAAGTATTCACAGCGATGCGGCATCGCACCGCATCCAGTGAACACTTCTATCAATACAGGAAAGCCTTACCTTAGGCATAGAAGAAGATGAACGTAGCGGTACGGCTGACACCGCACCATACGGACATTTTCGTCACGACAAGGGATGTAGGCAAGACGACGATGCGGCTAGCACCGCATCTCGCGTATTCCTTGATCACAAGTAGGAGACGCGGTAACTTCAGATGTTACCGCACGTAGCGATGCGGCTCGCACCGCATCCTATGCACTCAAGCAAGTGGTACTGACACCACAGTGCAAGTGGCACCAATGGCAGTTACCTGTCAGAGCTACGTAAGCAATGGACTGACGTGGCGTAACCTCCATAACCGACGAGCCTGACACACCTGAAAAGGTGCAGTCCATCGATCATCATCCTCCTTCACTCCTCGGCTATAAATACCAACCCCAAACCAGGTTTGAGGTATCTTCTCACAACTCTCTCACTACTACTACTATCTTACTTTGCTTCCCAAGCAAACTACTGATTCTCACGCCGGAGAGTGGTAACAAGGAGCACCCCCCACCCCATCCTCCTTGTTACGAGTCACGGCTTGTTTCCTTGTGCAGGAGATCAACCACCGGTGATCCAGCCAGCGATCCTCGAGAGGAAGGGATTAACCCTTCTTGACGAGACCAGTGTGTTAACCCTGCCCGGTTAACCATTGTTTCATCATCCCGGGATAATACTTTCTGCAAAAAGCTTTGAAATATAAGCTCGCCCTCAGCATGCTGATGAAACAATAAAATTGATAGTCGTTGCTGTTGTAAATAAAAGATCCTCTAAAGGGGACATACCTTAAAGTCGAAGCCGTCATCTCTCTGCGTATACGGAATATCGACCTGAGCTCTCACGGCCTCGCACTTACCCCTTAACAGATATCAGCTGTGGTATACTCACCTGTAAGACTGAATACTGGGGTCTGGATACGGGAGTATATACTGAAGTGGGACACATGTAGATGTTTAAGTTCTAAAACACTAATTCTGTATCCCGAACAGGTTGAACATTTTGTGAGAATTTAAGTGGATCAGAATATCGGCAATCTATGCGAATTGTTTAAAAGCTTAAAATGATTTAACAGCTTAACGGTGCTAGTGTTTAGTCAGCAGCTGATATGATCCTCTAGCACGGACTCGCAAAAATATGTTTGTTCATATTTCATTTCTGCATTTAATTTTTGCATTTATATTTTGAAAATCCAAAAAGATTTTCGACAACTGATGTTGGAGAACTGAAATTCAAAATCTCAAAGGGTAAACATGATGAACAGATGGTTTGGTTAAATTGATTTGATAGGTTTAATCAGATTTTGGAAAGTTTAAAAGTTAATAAATTTTTAAATGTGAAAAATTCTCGAATGATTAGTTGATTCATTAAGTTGAATCACAATTGTGTTTGTTTGTGATAGAGTGTTCGAGTTGTGCAGGTTTCTGATCCTGTTGCTACGGAAAGCCAGGAGATACATCAGAACCTGAGAAGAAGTTTAAACTGATAAAGCCAGGAGTTGATTTCAATGGTGATAACGAATTCCAGGCGGCGATCCCAGCATGATGATAGGGGGAGTCTGATGAAAGTTAGAGCCAGAGAAAGATCCGGGTACATAATTCCAGGAAGAGTTCCTGAAGAAGACCGATTAAGAGTGAAGAGCTGTCATGATTGAAGACTCTCACTGAAGATTCCGTCAACATTCAAGGGGGAGTCTGTTGGTGCAGTTGTCTGTCGACTACATCTTAGTTCGAGTCTTAGGTTAGGGCTGTTTGTATCATGCACGGAAATCGAGAAATCATGATTTACTAATAGTTTCGCTTATAGGGACATAGTGAAGGTTTCGCTTATTAGTCATTGTAAAAGTTCCGCTTATGTGTCATGTACACATAAGCGAAACCCTATGTCCTATATATAGGGGTCATTTGAAGCGAAACTAGTAGAGCAGTAAAGTTGTGTAACGGCGAAGCCCTGCCGAATCGTCTCCAGAGCTTGTAACTTGTTAATAAGTGCAATAAATAGAGACAAATTAGTGAAATCAAGCTAAACAAAGACTGTATCAATGAATTCCGCCTCTGATTCAGTCTTAGCACTCTTCTGATCGACTCGTCATGTCGTCTAACGATCCTACACCAAGTATATAGATTTAGGCATTCCAAGTATATAGATTTAGGCATTCCAAGTATCTAGATTTAGCATAGAATTCACCAAGTATCAATAACCACATAGTTCAGGGACTAAAATTGACAATATCTAAAAGTCTAGGAATGCAGGTGTTACATAAGGAACGAGTCGAGAGTCTGTTTGAGTCTGATTTTACCAATGTTTCGTATAAATCAGAAGAAAAGTTCGGAAAATCAGTTGTAAAACGTGAAGTTTATCATATCCGAGCCGGAAACATGTGAAATTTCGTTAGATCTGGTATAATTCATGTGATAATTCTTTAGATCTTGTATAAAAGTTGCGAAAATTCTTTAGATCTGGAGCCGATCTTGGTTAAATGGTGCTCCACAACAGCTTACATAAGAAACCGAGTGGAAACCACCTTCAAGAGGCCCAAATCAGTTGGTTTTCGAGAAAAAGTTGAAGTGTTCATGTGGTTCTGATGAAGAATATGGTGTAGAAGTGATTAAAGATGAAGGTTTTTCAAGAGTGAGGAGAAATACTTATGAAATGGCCTTGAATCGCGATTTAAGTGACTGAGAGTGACTTGAGTGCGTGTGATCGGATGGCAGAGTGAAATGTGAGAATGAAAGGTTAAGTCACCTGTTTATAGGTGACAGTGACAGCCTCAGTCGAATGGGTTAAGTCGGTGGAGAAGTGCAGGCGATCAGATGGCTTTCCGGTCGAATGGCCATCCGATCGGATGGTCATCCGAGTGGATGGTCATCCGATCGGATGTCCATTCGGACATCCGATTCTCGTTTGCTAGTTTTCCGACTTTTGTTCGTTTTGCCCGCTAGGTTAAGCGTTACGTTACGTATTATTGTGAGTGATCATTATTATCGCATTATTATTCCCTAGGTATCCAATAACAAGAGTAACTTCGTGTTTCGGATTTGTGTTAAAACTAGTCTCTTGTTTATCATGTATCAAAGCATCACAAGTGTCAAGTTTCTAGAATACACACATCGTTTGCTTATAAAGCATCACAAGAGTCAAGATTCACATCGTTCATATATAAAGCATCACAAGAGTCAAGATTCACATCCTTCATATATAAAGCATCACAAGAATCAAGATTCACATCGTTCATATATAAAGTATCACAAGAGTCAAGATTCACATGGAGTAAAAGTTTCACATAATTTACAAAATTTAAGATTCAAATATTATCATTTCTCATTATGATCAATCCTCTCGAGTGTAAAAGCATCACACGATAGGAAGTATGACGAGACTTGCCGAGATAATAAAAGTATCAAAAACGATGGGCGTTACTGTCACACCCCTATTTCCACGTGTCTCACCGGTGGGCCCGATGGGGGATTACCGTGACGTAGTTGGAAACAATATAGTCAAACCACACAATATATGAATGCACAGCGGAAGCATAAAGATAAATATATTTCAACTATTGAATGGAATATCAAAGTATCACATTCGTCAAAATATAATCCACAGGGGATCAATAATAAGATAAAAATAATTGTTCAACAGACATAGGCATCTTAAGCTTGCGAGACTCTTTATTGATGCTAAGGAGAAATATCCAGCCAATTACGCTTAGTACCTGCATTTAGTCTTTTTGGGAAAATACGTCAGTTTACACTGGTAAATACATTCAACCGACACTTTTGTAAAATGTTTAATAAAATTGATTTGAATGCACAAGGCACAAACTCTTTATAACTTGGGATAATTTATAATTAAATATTGTAAAGAATTATATGTTTACTATGCGTTCGGTCGCCCGGGTCGTGCCAGGTTAAAGATTAATAGACACACCACATAACATAAAACCGTGGCGGGAAAACCAACGGCTATACCTTTATAATCATGGACATAATGCCAGGTGTACGCCTACACCCGGATGTCAAGGTCGTGGCCATTTCGTAAAATGCTGCCAAGGATATCCGGGACATGGTCATTAAGCTCCCAAAGGCGTAAAGCCAACAAAACAAATTTTTAAACGGGTCACATTGATAATACCCAACTACTAATGGGTTGGGGTCAATTGCCCGACCAAGCGGTATTTTAAATACCGTAACCCAAGCCCGTATAACGGAAAACAAGTTAAAAGTATTTACCTTTGCAAGTATAAATCCTTAATCGAATAAATGCAAATATCTTTTACTGGCCTCCTATTCTGGAATGAAGGTTTTAAAATAACCTATTAGAATCCTAACGGGTCTTTAATTTAGCCGTAGCTTAGACCGGTCAGTTTCAAAGGATAATTATGGTTTAATCGCGTGAAAGGCGAAAACCGGGAATGGAATGTGATTTGGACCCAACAAGTTTGTGTTGGTGCATTACGTCTATTGACTTCGTCTTGTATGATGTAATAGGATAAGATAGATTAGAATAACCAGTGCACGAGGTTCGAGAAACGAGAACTGGTGAATTATCATGTTGGACCGCTTATATGAACAATGTTCATAAAAGCGATCCAAGCTATCTTGTCTGGACCGCTTTTGTGTCATGTTCGTATAAGCGGTTCAAGATCTCTATAAATAGGGCACTGGTTGATTCATTTGTACTGGCTCGGAACTTGTAACGAAGTGCTGCCGAATTGCTTCCAGGTTGTAAACATTATCAGAAACAATAAAGTGAAGCATTATATTTAGTTTGAGCGTCTAATTCACTGATTCCGCCTTTGAATTGGAAAACGACTCTTCTGATCGACTCATTCAGAGTCAACGACGATCCAACAAGTGGTATCAGAGCTCAGGAAGAAGAGTTCAGCTCAAATTTGATCCGTTTTCTGTCTTCTACACCTTCTTTTTCGATTTAGACAAGTTTCCACGGTTAAAATCGGACGAATTTTTCACAGGACGTGTATTATTGGACAATAACAAACCCTAGAAAGTTTTAGATTGAAATTCGGACTAAAAATGGGTAAAACAGGCTAAAAACTAAGGATCGTTTTTTCGAACATTCAGGATCGCTCGAAAAGAAGTTGTTTGAACCGCTCATTTGTCCAGTTTTGCATCTGGACCGCTCCAAAAACTGCCTTGAACCGCTCGAGTGTACATCCCTGGACCGCTCGAACGATCATATTCTGGGCCGCTCATTCGTACATTAGTTCATCTGAACCGCTCGTATGACAAGTTCTGGTCCGCTCGTATGACAAGTCTTGGTCCGCTCGTTTGAACTTATTTGGACCGCTTATAGATACATTGATTGGTTCGCTTATTCGGTCAACTGTTTTGGTCCACTCATCCGACTTGATCCGCTTATTTGGTCCAATCCAGTTCGCTCGTTTGGTCAAAGTTGCTGGTTCGCTTATCGGTTCAACCAGTTCCGCTTATTTGTCCAAATTGGTTTTCGCATATACGATCAATTTGATTTCATTCAAGTATAAAGATTATTTCACGACAATCGAGTGTAATTCACGAATATAAGAACATGGCAAAAGAAGAGCATGATGCCTGGTGGAGAAGAGACAGTGCAAGATGGGAGATTGGCAAGTTGTATGAACCATTTCAAGAAGCACAGAGAGCCAAGAGATGGAATGAAGAATTGGAGTGTTATTTGGATCCACAGGGGAATCCAGTGGTAGATCCGTCAAAAGTGGATTTTGATGCTGTAACCAATGTGTTTCCAAGTGAGCATATTTTCAACACAAAAAGACTTTCTGATAAAAGCTATCTGCCAGATTTGATGAACAAGCTGAAAGAGGTCTTTGAAGCAAGTTTACCGAAGGTAGTAGAGATGAGAAAGAGAAAAGAAGAAGAATTGAAGAAGTTGATTGAAGAAGTGAAGGCTGATGCGAAGATTGCTGCTGAAAAGGAATAGAAATCTGAAGAGAAAGGAAAGGATGTAAAGAAAGAAGGAAAAGAGGAGAAGGCAGTGGTAGATCAGAAAGCTAAGAAAGAAGATTCGGTGCTGAAAGAGACTGAGATAAGAAAATCTTCTGACTCATTGAATGTTGATTTAGTTGATAAAAATGAAAACAAGTGCAGGAATTGCATAGTAGTGTGCAAAGCCTGTACAGAAAAAGATGACATCATAAAAATAAAAGATAATGAAATGAATAAGCTTGAAGATGTTTTAAAAATGAAATGTAAAGAAAGGATTGATACAGAGCAAAGTCTAAAATTAAAAGTTGAGAAATTAACACAAAAATGTCATGATTTTGAAAAAGAAAATAAGGTTTTGAAAGAAAAATGTGACACAAAATGTGTTGATTGCATTGAGAAAGAATCTAAGTTTCTAGAGTTACAAAAATAGTATGATTCTTTAAAATGGTCAAGTCAGAAAGTACAAGAAGCTTATGATACTTTGAAGAGCCAAGTCAAAAGTTTTGATCAGAGATTGTCTGAAACTTTAACAACCAAAGAATTGTATAAAAGACAGTTTAAAGAAAAACAAATTGAATTAAACAAGCGTGTTGATGAAATTGCTAATCTTAAACAAGTCTTGGCTGAAAAAGAAAAGATTGTTACAAAACTTCAAAGTTATCATAACTCTTCGTACATTCTCGAACGTATTTTCAATATCACACCAGATGACAAAGATACTTATAACTGTAAAAAGGGTATTGGTTCAGAGTTTCATCAGGTACCACCACCATTGAGGGACAATTATACTTTTTATGATGAGGAAAAGGTGGCAAAGGGTTTGAACATAGTTAACCAATTACCTGAAAGTATTGATGTGACTTACACCAAATCTGATGATGCTGATGATTCAGAGGTGGTATGTAAGGTGGGTGATAGTGTTTTGAAAGGTAAGTCTGAATCACAGGATGAAGGTGAAGGAAATCTTTATGATGGATATCTGAAAGATACAAAATCCGAGAAAAATTTGAATGATGATTCAAAAGGATTGGTTTATACCATGATTGGATCGGACAAACTATTCTTGGATGTGGTTTTCCCGATTCAGAATGTGATTTCAGAAAAAAATTGACAAAGTTTTCAAGATGATTGAAATTGAGAAGTCTGAAATGTTGAAGTTTGCTGGTAAAGGTTTCAAAGGGTATTATAACAAACCTGGTTCTAAGAAGAAAAACATGAAGTCCGGTTTGGGGTATAAGAAGAAACATAATCGAAACAGAACTGAAAGGTCCAATTTTCAGACAAAAATGAATTTTGTTCAAGGAAAAAGTTTCACCGAAGAAGAAAAATTCAAAATTGGAAAACAATCTAATGCAGAGTTTGAGGCTATGAAAAAGAAACAACAACAAGCAAAGGATGTTTCAAAGAAAGTTTGTTTTAAATGTGATCAAATTGGCCATGTTGCACGAAAATGTGAAAATCCAAAGTCTGATGTTGAGACACAGAAATCTGAGAGTGTGAAACTAAGGTCAACCAGATTTGATTCGAGACAAACTTGGAGGTTTAACACAAACAAGTTTGCCTCAAATCAAAATTGGAAATCAAACCCGAACAGGTTTAATTCTAGACAGATCTGGAATTCTCACACATCCAGAATGAGAACATCATGGAGTCGGAAAACATCGGTTGGTGTGACAAAACCTCAAAAGATTTGGAAACCTAAAAATGTTGTTCAAACTCAAAAGGTTCAGAAAGAAACAAATTTTTACAAAAGAGGTACTCCGAAAGGTCAAGTGTGGTCTGTTAAGAAAAGTGTTGAGTTGATAAAAGATGAGAAACAGAAACAAATTTGGAAACCAAAAACTGAAACAACTTCTGAGGATTCAGATGTGGTTGCCTATGATGCGAATGTTTCACCGCTCAAAGCTAAAAACTTTAAAATTCAGGTTGCTAGAATCAAGGTTACACCTAAGGCTCCTGAGGCCTGGGTGGACACCATGTTTGATTAAGTGGTTGGAATTGCCAGAGCTTCCTGGATCGCGAAGCATGAATCGGCATCTATCTTTATTGTTTGAAATTTTTATGACAAATTGTTTGTGTATTTGATAAAGTTTGAATGTGCAGGTGCTAAATGCTGATGAAGATTGTGAGAGTGTTGCACGGGAAGAGGTTGAAGATCCCTGGTTTTGGTCAGACAGGGAATTTGTTTGTTGTTTTGTATAAGTTTGTGTTGTATTTGATGATTGTTGTTTGTTTGTTGGTTGTTTGTTTGTTTGGTTGATGATTGTGATGTTTGATGTTAGTTTACATTGAATAAGTGGTGATGGATTATGCTGAAACCCTCATGGCGGAACAAACATGATTACTCACAAGTTGAAGAACGGTTTTCAAACAGTCAAAATCAATGGGTTGTAAATCATGGGGGTACGTTATATTTTCTGCGAAACAGAGCATGAGATGCAGAAAATGGATGGCGAGACAAAGCTATCAGTATCGGTTTGTCAAATTTCTTTAATGGTTTTGCATTTTAGGGGGGGAAATTTTGTTAAAAAATACAAAAACATTAGAAAATTTGAAAAATACAAAAACATGATAAAATCAAAAATTTGAGTTTTGCATAAATAGAGGAAATGATAGTACATCAGTAGACAGTTACAGTATGCTAAAGATATGTAATGATTAAATAGCATTAAGCAGTCTCACTAATGATATGTCGATAGGTTTTTATACATTTAGTAAGCTTTTTCGGGATATAAATCTAAATTCAAATTTACTTATTTTGTGGGGAACACTACTTGGATATATAGGTAATCCCTGAAATCTCGTTTGAAAGGTCTCGTATTCTGATATACTAGGTGGTTATACTCTATGATGTCTGGGGTATTATTCCGGGACTTCTGCTGAACGGTGGTTCTGACCTAGTCCCTGGCTAATACTTTCACCAAAATGCTTGAAATATAGCATAAAGCCCTCAGCTGATTAGACAATAAAATTGATAATCAGTTGTTGTAGCTGAAAAAGATCCTCTAAATGGGACACACTGCAAAGTCGAAGCTGATATCTCTCTGCTGAACGGAAGTTCTGACCTGAGATCCCTCAGTTTTCGCATTTAACCCCTAATTTATGTACAGACATCGTTGTAGTATTTTCTTACCTGTAAGACTGAATATTGGGATTCTGGATACGGGAGTATATTCAAGAGGTGGGACACATGAATGAGTTTAAGTCTTAAAACATCTAAATTGTATCCTGAATCAGTTGAAATTTGTATGAAAATTTAAATGGATCAGTATATCGACAATCTAAGTGAATTGTTTAATTCTTAATGTGAATTTAAGCTCAACGGTACTTGTGACTTGTCAAAAACTGATATGATCCTCTGATGCATACTCAAACAAAAATATTGTCTGTAAATATGTTTGTATATATTTCTTTACTGCTTTATATTTTCAGAAAACGCAAAAAGATTTTGATTTCTGCTTTATTTTCGATAAACCGATGTCTGAGATGCTGAGTTTCAAAATCTAAGTATGCTGATTGTGTTTCTGAAACTAAACGAGTTCATTAATTTGAAACTTGAGATTTTTAGAAAACTTCAAAAACAGGTTGTGAATATTTTCAAGGTCATTAATTTGAACTTGAATGATAATCTATGGGGGAGTGTTTTAGAAAGTTGTATAGTGCCAGTTTACGGTTATTGGTTGATGAGTTTAAAATGTTGTTACTTATCATTTGTATGAGTGATTACAGGAAAGAATCAGATTACGATCCCGAAGAGCCGAGTCTAAGGGGGAGTCTGAAGATAAGTTGTAAGTGAGAAAAGCAAGGTGATGATCTCTAAAAGCACGGAAGCTTGGCGAGAGGGGGAGCTTTCTGATGATGAAGATGATCAATGAGAAAGATTGAAGGATTCTTATATTGTTACAATCTGAACAAGTTGGCAAAGATGATCAAGACTGAAGAGGTGGCATAACAGAGAATGTTCACTGAAGACTTCGTCAATATCCGAGGGGGAGTCTGTTGGTGCATTACGTCTATTGACTTCGTCTTGTATGATGTAATAGGATAAGATAGATTAGAATAA
Organism: Helianthus annuus; assembly: GCF_002127325.2. NCBI lineage: Eukaryota > Viridiplantae > Streptophyta > Magnoliopsida > Asterales > Asteraceae > Helianthus > Helianthus annuus. The sequence continues at coordinate 18,141,740 of NC_035446.2, forward strand.
CCAGTGCACGAGGTTCGAGAAACGAGAACTGGTGAATTATCATGTTGGACCGCTTATATGAACAATGTTCATAAAAGCGATCCAAGCTATCTTGTCTGGACCGCTTTTGTGTCATGTTCGTATAAGCGGTTCAAGATCTCTATAAATAGGGCACTGGTTGATTCATTTGTAATGGCTCGGAACTTGTAACGAAGTGCTTCCGAATTGCTTCCAGGTTGTAAACATTATCAGAATCAATAAAGTGAAGCATTATATTTAGTTTGAGCGTCTAATTCACTGATTCCGCCTTTGAATTGGAAAACAACTCTTCTGGTCGACTCATTCAGAGTCAAAGACGATCCAACAGTTTGAAGACTTGTTTTATATGGGAATAATAACCACACTCTGGATTTTGGGGTCAAAACAATAAGGTTTGACCCGTTTCGGCTAGTTTATGTAAACTAGTTACATAAACCGAACCGTGCGCGCAAAAGGCGTAACAGGTAACTGTAAGCGTTCTACACAGGTTTCCTAAGTCAATATGCTTTAAAGAGGTTGTGGTATCAGTAGGATACCTTCCATAATGCCAGTAACGAGTTTAAATCCATTTTATGCCCCGTAGGGGTATTTCGGTCATTTTAAAGATTATAAAAGAGGTTTCTGAGTTCTACAGGAAATCTGAGTTTTCCGAACAGTTTATAAAGTTCAAAATACTTTATTTATTATTTAAAATCAGTAGCAACTGGAATCGGGTCAAAAGACCTTGTAGAACTCAAGTTATGTCCGAAAAGGGTATATTCGGTATTACCGAACCGATGCCATAACCGCAGGTTATAAGCAGGTTAAAAATAATTAAAAATCTTTAAAAATCCCAAAATATTATTTTACATCAGTGTGTAAAAGGTTTGGTGTCGAAATCTGGGTTTAGATAGGCGTTATGCTAATTGCGCCATTTAATTACAAAAGTTTCCGTAATTGCGCTATTTAGCACAACTCCTATTCTGGACCTCGGATTGACGTGAAATTTTAGGGACATGCTTAGAAATCAGTATCTAAGGTTATGGTCCTTTCACATGTCCGAAATTCTCATTTTAATTTAAAAAGGGCGTTATGGTCAACTTTAAAGCATTTAACGGAAAGGTGTAAAAGACTCGGACAAACAACGAACCGGTCACAGAGGGTCATACCATCATGTAACCTGGTCCTAAGAGAGTCCTAAGGCATATCTATATCACACCATAACGGGTCAGAACTGAAGTCAAAGCAAAAGTCAAAATTTTGCGACTTTCGGCTCCGAACCGGGTCAAAACAGTAAATGGTCGGGTCAAACAAGCTTAGAGTAGTTAATATACTTATTATCATGTTTTATGAGTGTTAAAACAGGTTACACACCATCTACATTACTGATTATGCATAAAATCGCAAAATAGCATTTCTGACGACTTTTTCTATGCACGTTTGACTCGACATTCAGACTAGTTAGAGTGGGAATCAGAGGGTGCCCTTTTAGGGGTTTAAAGCCCACATGATTACCAACATATAACTACCTTTGATTCGACAAACCACTGGACCATTTGTGATTTATCGCAAAGTCAATCGTTAATTACGACGGATTGACTTTTAAGCTAAACTATGCAAACCTAAGCCACAAAGGGTTGGGCATACTTACAGAAGCTTGGTGCACGACTAGAGATGTTAGAGAAATGCTTTAGAGCTCCAGAAGTGAACTGGAAGGCAGGTTTGAGGTGTGTTTCAATTGTGTGCAATGCATTGCCTTTTATAGTGAAATTTCCTGCACAAGATCATTACAACTCATCCTATAATTGCTCATGGATGATCAGCAGGTGTCCCTGAGTGCTAGGGGACATGTAGGGGGCGCCCATGCTTCAATTAATGCATCCAAGATCGTTTACAAGCTCAAACAGTGAATCTGTCCAAGTTTTCTGCATCTGGGGACTTGACGCGGCCCGCATTAAGGTTCAGGCTAGGCTCACACGGGCCGCCTGAATCTTAATGTCAGTAACCGTATCAACAGATGGCTCGCGGCCCGCCTGAACTTCCTTGTTTCGCTAATGCGGGCCGCCTGAGGCCTGTGATTCAAGATTTTCAAATCTTTTGTAATCATTAACCTGACCTTTCGGTTTCGAAGGGGTAACTTTGCGATTTGGGCCTCGATTATTTACAAATAAGGGCCTCGTGACTATTACCCGCATTGTTAAGTCCCCGGTTAGTTAGATTACTATCCGGAAGGCCTTAACTTTTATTGTTGACGCTTTTAACCCCTCGCACACGAAATTTATCATAACTTTCTCGTTTTAAAACGGAACTCCGCGAAATTCATATCGTATATTCCAGTGAGCGTAATTTACTGTTACAACGTCTCGGGTTCATCAAATGGTCACTCAGAGGTATAAATTAAACATGTTGACACATTTAACCCGTGTAGTTTGTAATCTCTCACTTTCTTTCGCGTTTCGCTCCGTACGATCCATGATTTATTTGTTTGAAGGTACGAGCATCATTTAGGGTTACTATACAGTATATTTACCCCTCTTTGACATTTCTAATCCTCGAATTTACATACTTTCAAGGTTTGTCAACTCTAGTCCTTTATTTAATATTTAATACCACGTGTAAACTCATGACACATGTCAACACATTATTGGACACAAAAATTTGAGGTGTTACATCCTCACCCCCTTAAAATAAATCTCGACCCGAGATTTACTGAAACAAATAAGGGTATTTTTTTCTTTCATCGTGGATTCAACCTCCCACGTGAATTCGGGACCTCGACGGGCATCCCATTTGACCTTCACAATAGGTACATGCTTCCTTCGAAGCTTCTTTACCAGTCGATCCTCAATCGACACAGGTTTTTCCACAAATTTTAAGCTCTCATCTATGTGCACATCTATATGTGGTATTACCAGTGATTCATCAGCGAAGCACTTCTTTAGATTGCAGATGTGGAACACATTGTGAATTCCATTGAGCTCTTCTGGTAAGTTTAACTTATAGGCAACTTATCCGACACGTTTGATAACCTCGAAAGGTCCTATGTATCTCGGGCTTAGTTTGCCTTTCTTACCGAAACGCATCACCCCCTTCCAGGGTGATACTTTAAGCAACACTTTATCACCTACTTCGAAGTGAAAATCTTTACGCTTTGGGTCTGCGTAACTTTTCTGCCTATCTCGGGCAGCCTTGAGACGGTCTCGAATCTGGACAATCTTGTCCGTCGTTTCGAAGACTATCTCTGGTCCTGATAATTAGACATCTCCAACTTCCGCCCAACAAACGGGCGATCTACACTTTCTACAGTATAATGCCTCGAAGGGCGCAGCCTTAATGCTGGTATGGTAGCTATTGTTGTAGGAAAATTCGATTAATGGTAGGTTCTTATCCCAACTACCACCCAAATCGATCGCACATGCACGTAGCATGTCTTCCAACGTTTGAATAGTACGCTCACTCTGACCGTCTGTCTGAGGATGGTAAGCCGTACTGAAATTCAAACGTGTGCCCAAAGATTGCTGGAAACTTTTCCAAAAATGCGACGTGTATCTAGTATCTCTGTCAGAGATAATAGACACAGGTATGCCATGTAAGGCTACAATCTTATCAACGTATAACTGGGCTAACATGTCGGAGCTATAAGTCTCCTTGATGGGTAAGAAATGTGCTGAATTAGTCAGTCTATCAACTATAACCCATATTGTATCATTTCCTTTCCTCGTCTTGGGTAACTTGGTAATAAAATCCATAGTTACCATTTCGCAATTCCATTCGGGAAGTTCAGGCTGTTGTAGCAAGCCTGACGGCTTTTGATGCTCAGCTTTGACTTGCGCACAAGTCAAGCATTTGGCTACATAAGCGGCTACAGACTTTTTCAAGCCTATCCACCAATAATTTGCCTTTAGATCCTGGTACATTTTATCAGCTCCAGGATGAACGGAATATTTGGAACTATGGGCTTCCTGGAGGATAACATCTCGTAGTCCTCCATAAATTGGAACCCATATTCGTCCATTCAATCTTAGAATTCCATCCTTGCCAAGAGATAACTGCTCCTCAGTTACTCCTAGCTTCTCGTTATGGTAGATAGCTTCCAACACAGCTTCCCTCTGTGCAGCTAACAACCTTCCAATCAAACTGTTCTTCACTTCAATGCTCTTGGCATTGATTCGGATGGGTTTCACCCTTTCCTTTCGACTCAAGGCATCAGCGACTACATTCGCCCTGCCGGGATGATATCTGATTTCACAATCATAATCATTTAAAGTCTCCATCCAACGGCGCTGCCTCATGTTTAGATCCTTCTAATTAAACAGATGTTGAAGGCTCTTATGATCGGAATAGATCACAAACTTGATACCATACAGATAATGCCTCCACAATTTTAGTGCGAACACAACGGCACCCAACTCCAAGTCATTGGTGGTGTAATTCTTTTCATGCACCTTTAACTGTCTTGAAGCATAGGCAATAACCTTGCCTTTCTGCATAAGCACACATCCCATGCCAGTGTGTGATGCGTCGCAGTAAACTACGAACTCTTCGTTACCTTCGGGTAGTGTCAGCACAGGAGCGTTGCTCAACCTTTGCTTCAGAATATCAAAGGATTCTTGCTTCTTAGGGCCCCAAACGAACTTTACTTTCTTCTTGGTCAAGGAAGTTAGGGGCGCAGCAATCCTTGAAAAATTTTCGATGAAGCGCCTGTAATATCCTGCTAACCCCAGGAAACTACGAATCTCTGTAGGCGTCTTTGGCTCTTGCCAATTCATGATAGCTTCCACTTTAGCGGGATCCACTTGGATACCACGCTCGCTTACAACATGTCCAAGGAATTGGACTTCTCGAAGCCAGAATTCACACTTAGAGAATTTGGCATAAAGTTTCTCATGATGCAGGAGTTTAAGAATACAACGAAGGTGTTTCTCATGGTCAGCTTGGTTTTTAGACTAGATAAGAATGTCGTCGATGAAAACAATGACGAATTTGTCTAAGTACGGCTTGCAAACGCGATTCATGAGATCCATGAATGCAGCCGGTGCATTAGTGAGCCCAAAAGGCATCACTAGGAACTCATAATGACCATAACGAGTCCTAAATGCGGTTTTATGTACGTCTTCATCCCTGACCTTCAGTTGATGGTAGCCTGACCTCAAGTCAATCTTCGAGAAATAACTTGCCCCTTGTAACTGATCGAACAAATCGTCGATCCTCGGCAAAGGATACCTATTCTTTATCGTGACTTTGTTAAGCTCGCGATAATCGATGCACAGACGCATCGATCCATCCTTCTTCTTGACAAACAAGACAGGTGCTCCCCAAGGAGACAAACTAGGTTTGATGAAACCTTTAGCTAGCAGTTCATCCAGTTGTGTCCTTAACTCCTTCATTTCGGTTGGTGCTAACCTGTAAGGTGCTCTAGCAACAGCAGCTGCTCCAGTGATGATGTCAATTCTGAATTCCACTTGCCTATCTGGTGGCAAGCCAGGTAGATCTTCAGGGAAAACTTCCGGGTATTCAGAAATGACGGGGATGTCTTCTACCTTCGGTTTAGGCTCATCAATAATCACTTGTGCCATGTAGACGACACAACCTTTCTTTAAACATTTTGAAGCCTTGAGCATAGTCACTTGCTCAGGCAGTCCATATTGGGTATCTCCCCGAATGGTAAGCGATGCGCCAGACGGAGTCTTTATCACCACTTGCTTTCTGTTGCAGACGATTTGGGCCTGGTTGTGAGATAACCAGTCCATACCCAATACTATGTCAAAACCGGCTAATTTAAAGGGAAGTAGAGACAGAGGAAAAGAGTGGTTCTTAATGGATATCACACATCCATCTAACACAGTGGACTGCTAACTCTACCTCATAGGTTATACTCAAGGTTTTGACAGGCATATTCAGCAATTTGCAAAATTTATGATCTACGAAAGACTTATCAGCGCCTGAATCAAAAAGTACTCTTGCAAAGACATCATTTACAAGGAAAGTACCTGTGATCACGTTATCGTCTAGCACCGCTTCTTTCGCATCCATCCTGAAGACTCTTGCATTGGTCTTCTTGGCCTCTTCAGGCTTCTTGGCGTATTTAGGGCAGTTGGTTTTAATGCGCCCTTTCTCATTGCAACTATAGCAAGTTGCATCCTTCAGCTTTTTGCAATCCAAGGTCTTGTGGTCCTTGGACTTGCATATCCCGCAAGCAAATGACTTTGACTGAGTCTGCGAGTTCGATTCGAGTCTGCACTTTCCAAAGTGTTGTTTGTTGCAAATCTTGCACTTGGGCTTCTCACCAGATTGTTGCCCATCTCTCCTTGACTCAGACCCCCTCTTGTTATCACCGTTTCCACGGTGCTTCTTGCTCGACCTTCGTGAAGTATCATCTTCACGTTTTCTCTTCTCAGCTTCTCTGTTCCTCAGCGATCTTTGTCTGACCGCATCCAGAGTGAGGGACAAAGATATGTCAGCTACAGATCTCAAGGTCACTGGCCGAGAGGCCTTCACACTTGCCTTTATCTCGGGGGCTAAGCCACCGATAAAACGAGCTATTCTCTTTGGTTCCGGGGTTACCAGATATGGAACCAACTGGGACATTGTGTTGAAGCTCGTGAGGTAAGCTTGACAGTCAAGGTTTGTCATAACCAACGATAGAAAATCAGAATCTATCTTTTCAACCTCATGTTGAGGGCAGTAATTTTCCTTGATGAGAGAAATAAATTCCTCCCACATCATGCCATACAACACAGCCTTCCCAAAGGCTTGAACAAGAGATCTCCACCAAGCAAGGGCTTCACCCTTGAATGACTGTGAAACAAACTTCACCACATCTTTCCCTGCACAACCACTGATGTCCACCACGGTGTCCATCTCGTCTAACCAAGTCATGCAATCTACCGCGCCCTTCTCCCCAGTGAAATCTCGGGGTTTGCAAGATATGAAATACTTGTAGGTGCAACCCCTGGCGTGAGATGCATCAGTAAACACTTTTTCCTTAGGACGAACACTGTTTTCATTGGATGAGTGTTTATCGTCGTCCTTTTTAGGCTTAGACGGAGCCGAGGGTGGTTTGCTGTGAGATTTTGAGTGGGTTTTTGGCTTTAAGTGTGGTGTAGATAGAGTTCTGCTCCGGGACTCGGTGTACTCTTCGTATTGTCGATCCAAGGCTGCCTTAACAGCGCCGTCGACAAGAGCTTTTAGTTCAGCGCCCGTTAAATGAACCTGGGCGTTATCATTTTCATCTTCTTTTGAATGACTATTCACTTCATTTGGATCAGCCATTGTAACTTGAATCTGCTACAGAAGATAATGACAAAGTTTTATTTAGGAGTTCATTATGGAATTGTCTTTTATGGCAATTCATTAACCATGGTAACATAGACCATATCTGGTTAATTTGTTACTCACATTTATTTAGGATTTGAATATACTTATCTCAATTACAAACAATATTGTTAGTGGCACAAAAGCCTGGTCACAAGGACGTTTTTATAATATAAGCCGGGATTACAGAGAATCAAGGCATGAAGGTTTGAACCATAGTCCTTTTACCTTTTCGGACAGGGAGTCATAGACTACAACTGCCTTTTGTCTTATATGACAATATGTATGGCCCGTAGGCACCACATCACTAATGGATGTTTAATAAGTTTGGCCCGTAGGCACTACATCACTAATGGATGTTTAATAAGTTTGACCCGTAGGCACTACATCACTAATGGATGTTTAATAAGTTTGGCCCGTAGGCACTACATCGCTAATGGATGTTTAATGATTGATCATCTTCATTGATGATTTAACCCATGATTTACAAATCATTAATTTGGGCTTTGGAATCCTTAGAAGGATTCTTATATAAGAATGACGTGTGCGATTTTAACGAATCACATCTGCCAAGAACGTTAACATGTTTACAGAGGTTAACAGGAAATCTGAATCTTTTAATCAGGTCTTACCATCTTGGCCGGGTCTTATACTGACACCTGGCTAGGTTTCACCATTAAGATTCTTTATTTAGGCAGATTAATTTAAAAGGAATGAATTTTGATTTATTTCATATATAATAACAAAAATGAAATTTATAACATAACATTCCATTAATTATAACAATGATTACACGCTACCCTAAACGGGACTTTTTAAATAAATAAATACCTACGCAGAGGTTTATAGAAAACAAGTCCACGCAGCGACCAAATACAAGGATAGATGTCCGCGTAGGAACTAAAAGATAAGTCCACGTAGGGACTGAAATGCAATTGTCCTCGTGGGGACTAAAACACGATAAATGTCCACACAGGGACTAAAATACTCTAAACAAATGTCCTCGCAGGGAATTTGCTTGTAATAGTAAATACTGTAATACATAAAGAGACTAATGATCTCGTTTCTTCCTTCCTTTTAGTAGGTTTGCTAGGCCTTTGAGGAATCCACGATTACTCTTTTCTTGTTCGAAGTCTTGTTCCACTCGGTTTAGACGGTGGAGGATTTTTTCTTGCTCCGGTGGAGAAAAATGTGGCTGCTGCGACGGTTGCTGAACCGGAGGTCTAGGAGGTGCTGGATACCCATGAGCTGAGTAATCCGGTCTCCAAGAGGTTCCATGGAGAGCATTGTAATTAGCCGCTACCACGTATGGATCGGCATCATAGTTATAGTTGTAGTGTGTGTGAGTCGGCTGCTCAAACGGATTGTACACGGTGGAACCGGCGTACGCTGGTATAGGGTTATCATAGCCGAAAGGTGGCAGAGGTGGTGCAACTGGTGCAGAATTCACCTCTGCAGGGTGACCCGAAGATTCCCCTAATTGTGGTTCTTCAAGCACTGATGGAAAGTGACTCGCACTCGAGTGGCGAGGGGTGCTGAAATGGAATTCCCCTCCTCGGGTGGACATCCGCACGCCTGATCTCCTACGCCTTGGCGGATCTGGAAGTACTGGTTGAACTGGTGGCGGTGGAGGCGGTGGCGTAACTGCCACGAACCGCGAATCCTCAAAAGGATCCTGTTGCTGCTGTTGGTCATGAGGCGAGAAATGATGAGAAGGCGTGAAGTACCAATCACATTGGTCAAACCTCGCCTGATAACTGTCGGGACCTTGATAGGGTGTTCATGAAGGGATGACCCATCAGAGATCTCGATTGGATGATTGGGAGTACCTCGTGCAGGTTCTATGGGATCTGTATCCTCGTCCATATCCACTGCATTATCTTCGGAAAAGTGATCCTCTGGTCCTAAAGGGTTGTACCCTATTGGTTCTTGGACATAATCAGCAGGGTTAAACTGTCCTCGGAAGAAAGGAGAAGGATCGCCATAAGAATGGTGCGAAAGAGATCGCTTGAGAGGTATAAACGAAGGTTGAGGGTTATTGGGTTCATTTTCTGAGTTTGGTCCGAAAGAGTGACGGTATGAAGGTGTTGAACTGTGCGAGGTAGAATGTCTTGCAGGTTCAAAGAGGTTTCTTCTACGTCTCTGAGGTTCTTCACTCCTTGTAGTCGAAGGAGCTCGCATGTTCGAAGGTCCGGCCTCGTGATCATTGTGGGTAGTGATCGGCCCTTTGCCTCTTCCTCTTCTTCCTCTTCTAATTGCTGGTGGCATATTTCCTGCTTTCAAAATTTTAAATCACAATAAACAATAAAAGACAAATTGGAATAACAAGTTCGAATTTGTCCTATGTTCTTGTCTAGACTCAAGTATGTGCAATTGTGTCATTGAGATTAAACACTTAAGGATAGTGTTTAATTCACTCAACATTGGCTCTGATACCAACCTATTACACCCCTATTTCCACGTGTCTCACCGGTGGGCCCGGTGGGGGATTACGTGACGTAGTTGGCAACAATATAGTCAAACCACACAATATATGAATGCACAGCGGAAGCATAAAGATAAATATATTTCAACTATTGAATGGAATATCAAAGTATCACATTCGTCAAAATATAATCCACAGGGGATCAATAATAAGATAAAAATAATTGTTCAACAGACGTAGGCATATTAAGCTTGCGAGACTCTTTATTGATGCTAAGGAGAAATATCCAGCCAATTACGCTTAGTACCTGCATTTAGTCTTTTTGGGAAAATACGTCAGTTTACACTGGTAAATACATTCAACCGACACTTTTGTAAAATGTTTAATAAAATTGATTTGAATGCACAAGGCACAAACTCTTTATAACTTGGGATAATTTATAATTAAATCTTGTAAAGAATTATATGTTTACTATGCGTTCGGTCGCCCGGGTCGTGTCGGGTTAAAGATTAATAGACACACCACATAGCATAAAACCGTGGCGGGAAAACCAACGGCTATACCTTTATAATCATGGACATAATGCCAGGTGTACGCCTACACCCGGATGTCAAGGTCGTGGCCATTTCGTAAAATGCTGCCAAGGATATCCGGGACATGGTCATTAAGCTCCCAAAGGCGTAAAGTCAACAAAACAAATTTTTAAATGGGTCACATTGATAATACCCAACTACTAATGAGTTGGGGTCAATTGCCCGACCAAGCGGTATTCTAAATACCGTAACTCAAGCCCGTATAACGGAAAACAAGTTAAAAGTATTTACCTTTGCAAGTATAAATCCTTAATCAAATAAATGAAAATATCTTTTATTGGCCTCCTATTCTGGAACGAAGGTTTTAAAATAACCTATTAGAATCCTAACGGGTCTTTAATTTAGCCGTAGCTTAGACCGGTCAGTTTCAAAGGATAATTACGGTTTAATCGCGTGAAAGGCGAAAACCGGGAATGGAATGTGATTTGGACCCAACAAGTTTGAAGACTTGTTTTATATGGGTATAATAACCACACTCTGGATTTTGGGGTCAAAACAATAAGGTTTGACCCGTTTCGGCTAGTTTATGTAAACTAATTACATAAACCGAACCGTGCGTGCAAAAGGTGTAACGGGTAACCGTAAGAGTCCTACACAGGCTTCCTAAGTCAATATGCTTTAAAGAGGTTGTGGTATCAGTAGGATACCTTCCATAATGCCAGTAACGAGTTTAAATCCATTTTATGCCCCGTAAGGGTATTTCGGTCATTTTAAAGATTATAAAAGAGGTTTCTGAGTTCTATAGGAAATCTGAGTTTTCCGAACAGTTTATAAAGTTCAAAATACTTTATTTATTATTTAAAATCAGTAGCAACTGGAACCGGGTCAAAAGACCTTGTAGAACTCAAGTTATGTCCGAAAAGGGTATATTCGGTATTACCAAACCGATGCCATAACTGCAGGTTATGAGCAGGTTAAAAATAATTAAAAATCTTTAAAAATCCCAAAATATTATTTTACATCAGTGTGTAAAAGGTTTGGTGTCAAAATCTGGGTTTAGATAGGCGTTATGCTAATTGCGCCATTTAATTACAAAAGTGTCCGTAATTGCGCTATTTAGCATAACTCCTATTCTGGACCTCGGATTGACGTGAAATTTTAGGGACATGCTTAGAAATCAGTATCTAAGGTTATGGTCCTTTCACATGTCCGAAATTCTCGTTTTAATTTAAAAAGGGCGTTACAGTCAACTTTCAAGCATTTAACGGAAAGGTGTAAAAGACTCGGACAAACAACGAACCGGTCACAGAGGGTCATACCATCATATAACCTGGTCCTAAGAGAGTCCTAAGGCATATCTATATCACACCATAACGGGTCAGAACTGAAGTCAAAGCAAAAGTCAAAATTTTGCGACTTTCGGCTCCGAACCGGGTCAAAACAGTAAATGGTCGGATCAAACAAGCTTAGACTAGTTAATATACATTTATTATCATGTTTTATGAGTGTTAAAACAGGTTACACACCATCTACATTACTGATTATGCATAAAATCGCAAAATAGCATTTTTGTTGACTTTTTCTAAGCACGTTTGACTCGACATTCGGACTAGTTAGAGTGGGAATTAGAGGGTGCCCTTTTAGGGGTTTAAAGCCCACCTGATTACCAACATATAACTACCTTTGATTCGACAAACCACTGGACCATTTGTGATTTATCGCAAAGTCAATCGTTAATTACGACGGATTGACTTTTAAGCTAAACTATGCAAAACTAAGCCACAAAGGGTTGGGCATACTTACAGAAGCTTGGTGCACGACTAGAGATGTTAGAGAAATGCTTTAGAGCTCCAGAAGTGAAATAGAAGGCAGGTTTGAGGTGTGTTTCAATTGTGTGCAATGCATTGCCTTTTATAGTGAAATTTCATGCACAAGATCATTACAACTCATCCTATAATTGCTCATGGATGATCAGCAAGTGTCCCTGAGTGCTAGGGGACATGTAGGGGGCGCCCATGCTTCAATTAATGCATCCAAGATCGTTTACAAGCTCAAACAGTGAATCTGTCCAAGTTTTCTGCATCTGGGGACTTGACGCGGCCCGCATTAAGGTTCAGGCTAGGCTCACGCGGGCCGCCTGAATCTTAATGTCAGTAACCATATCAACAGATGGCTCGCGGCCCGCCTGAACTTTCTTGTTTCGCTAATGCGGGCCGCCTGAGGCCTGTGATTCAAGATTTTCAAATCTTTTTAAATCATTTACCTGACCTTTCGGTTTCGAAGGGGTAACTTTGCGATTTGGGCCTCGATTATTTACAAATAAGGGCCTCGTGACTAATACCCGCATTGTTAAGTCCCCGATTAGTTAAATTACTATCCGGAAGGCCTTAACTTTTATTGTTGACGCTTTTAACCCCTCGCACACGAAATTTATCATAACTTTCTCGTTTTAAAACGAAACTCCGCGAAATTCATATCGTATATTCCAGTGAGCGTAATTTACTGTTACAACGTCTCGGGTTCGTCAAATGGTCACTCAGAGGTATAAATTAAACATGTTGATACATTTAACCCCTGTAGTTTGTAATCTCTCACTTTCTTCCGCGTTTCGCTCCGTACGATCCATGATTTATTCGTTTGAAGGTACGAGCATCATTTAGGGTTACTATACAGTATATTTACCCCTCGTTGACATTTCTAATCCTCGAATTTACATACTTTCAAGGTTTGTCAACTCTAGTCCTTTATTTAGTATTTAATACCACGTGTAAGCTCATGACACGTGTCAACACATTATTGGACACAAAAATTTGAGGTGTTACAGTTACAGTCTCCTCTCCTTTAGGAGATTTCGTCCCCGAAATCTAAGAGGAAGACTGAACAAAGAGTTGTGGATACTTGGTTTTCATTTCACTCTTGAGTTCCCAAGTGAATTCGGCGCCACGTTTTTCTTCCCATCGAACCTTGACTATGGAAATTTTGTTGCGCCTTAGCCGCTTGGTACCTCGCACCATGATTTCGACCGGTTTCTCCACAAAATGAAGGGTCTTGTTTATTTGCAAGTCTTCGATGGGAACCTGAAGTTCCTCATCTGCTAAGCACTTCCTGAAATTAGAAACATGGAACGTCGGATGCACGTTGCTAAGCTCTTGAGGCAAATCGAGTCGTTAAGCCACCTTGCCAATCCTTTCGAGTATCTTGAAAGGACCCACATAGCGAGGGGCAAGCTTTCCCTTTCTACCAAAACGTATCACTACTTTCCAGGGAGAACGTTGAGCAGAACATGATCTCCAACATTGAATTCCAGAGGCTTGCGCCTTTTGTCAGCATAGCTCTTTTGTCTGCTCCTAGCCTTGATCAAGTTATCGTGAATCTAAAGAATCTTATATGTCATCTCTTGAATGATCTCAGGGCCAGTAAGTTGCTTGTCACCAATCTCATGCCAACTGAGGGGAGATCGGCACTTACGACCGTATAAAGCTTCGAAGGAGCCATCTGAATACTGGAATGGTAGCTGTTGTTGTACGAGAATTTGATCAATGGTAAATTTACATCCCAATTACCACCAAAGTCGATGACACAAGAACGGAGCATATCCTCTAGGGTTTGAATAGTACATTCAGTCCATCCATCTGTTTGAGGATGAAAGGTTGTACTAAGATTCAAGTGAGAACCCATAGCGGACTGAAAAGTTTGCCAAAGATGTGAAGTGAAGCGACCATCGCGGTCAGTGATTATGTCAATAGGTATACCATGACGACATATGATTTCATCTGTGTAGATTCGAGCAAGTTTCTCCACTTTGAAATCTTCGCGAATAGGAAGAAAGTGGGCTAATTTGGTCAAATGGTCAGTGATTACCCATATACTATCATGACCGGAGGGGGTATGGGGAAGTTTTGTTATGAAATACATGGCAATGCTATCCCATTTCCATACAGGGATTTCGGGTAGTTCTAGAAAACCTGAAGGGCGTTGATATTCGGCTTTAACCTTTGGGCAAGTGAGACACTTCGAAACGTAAGCAGCGATATCCTTTTTCATACCAGGCAACCAGTAAGACATATGCAGGTCATGGTACATTTTAACAGCACCTGGATGAATCGAGTATCGGGATTTGTGAGCCTTATTCATGATGAGCTCACGGAGATTGTCGCAATCTGGCACCCAGATGCGATTGAGATAGTATTGAAGCCCATCAGACTTCGTCGTAAGCTGGTCAATAGAAGAACCTCGTATTTCAACAATTAGACTACCTTCGTTGGCTGACGAGTATTGAGCTTCACGGATAGAAGCATGAAGATCGCTAGTGGTCTGAAAACAGCGGATGCTACTAACATGAGTCTTACGACTAAGAGCGTCGGTCACGATATTCGCCTTGCCAGGATGGTAGCGAATCTCGCAGTCATAGTCGTTAAGCAACACTACCCATCGTCGTTGACGCGTATTCAGTTCCTTTTGGTTAAAGATGTGCTGCAGGCTCTTATGGTCAGTGAAAACCACACACTTAGTACCATATGGGTAATGTCGCCAAATCTTTAACGCAAAAACAACTGCGCCAAGCTCTAAATCATGGGTAGTATAGTTTTTCTCATGTATTTTGAGTTGTCAGGAAGCATAAGCGATGGCCTTGTCCCGTTGCATGAGCAGACAGCCAAAACCGCGGTTCGAGGCATCACAATATACCACAAAATCATCATTTCCATCAGGGAGAGCAAGTACAGGAGCGTTACAAAGCAGGTTCTTAAGAGTTTGAAAAGATTCCTCTTACTCAAGACCCCAAGCAAAAGGTTTCTCTTTCTGACTTAATGAAGTGAGAGGAACAACGATCTTTGAAAAGTCCAAGATGAATTAACGGTAATAACCCGCCAATCCTAAGAAGGAACGAATCACAAATGCAGATTTAGGCGTACTCCAATTCTTCACTGCTTCGATTTTGGAAGGGTCAACATGGATTCCTTGCTTGCTAACAACGTGTCCGAGAAATTGCACTTTATTAATCCAAAATTCGCACTTAGAAAACTTTGCGTATAAGCGTTCACCACGTAAAAGTTCTAACATGAGGTGTAAATGTCGTTCATGATTGGCTCGGGTTTTTGAATAAATAAGAATATCATCAATAAAGACTATCACAAAACCATCCAAATAAGGTTTACAAACACGATTCATGAGGTCCATGAACACAGCGGGTGCGTTGGTCAAACCAAAAGGCGTAACCACGAACTCGTAGTGTCCATAACGGGTGCGAAATGCAGTCTTGGGGATATCTTCCTCGAGAACACGGAGCTAATGATAACCAGATCGAAGGTCGATTTTAGAGAAACAACTTGCGCCTTGTAACTGGTCAAAAAGATCATCGATACGAGGGAGAGGATAACGATTCTTAATGGTGAGTTTGTTAAGTTCACAGTAGTTGATGCACATGCGGAATGAACCATCTTTCTTCTTGACGAATAGCACAGGAGCACCCCACGGTGAGGTACTTGGACGTATAAAACCTTTGTCGAGTAGCTCTTGTAGTTGACTAGGTAACTCTTGCATCTCAGAGGGTGCAAGTCGATAAGGTGCCTTGGCAACAAGAGTTGAACTAGGTATAAGATCGATACGAAAATCAACAGATCGAGGTGGAGGAAGACCAGGAAGATCTTCAGGAAAGACATCAGGGAAATCACACACTACTGGAACATCACTTACATTCTTTCCCTTGCCCTTTTGTTCCACTATGTGGGCCAAGAAGGCAAAGTACTGTTTACGTAGGCATTTATTCGCTTGAGTGCCTGACATCAATTTCAGTCCTTTAGAAGGTCGGTCTCCATAGACGTGCAAAGTATCACCAGACGAGAGAGGTAAACGAACGTACTTCTCGTGACAAATGATTTCAACATGGTTCTTATGCAACCAATCCATGCCTACTATGATATCGAAACTACCCAATTGCATGGGTATGAGGTCAATAGTGAAAATGTGATCGTTAAGAGTCAGGGAACAATCACGGAGAATAGAATCAACCAGAATAGACTTACCATCGGCAATCTCGACTGAGAAAGACTTAGGTAGTTTAGAGCGTGTACAGTTTAACAAAGATTCAAATTCTATGGACACAAAGCTTCTGTCGGCACCAATATCAAATAGTATCGAAGCGTAAAGGTTAATAACGAGAAACGTACCATTTACGACATCATTGTCCTTACGGCCTGATTCGCGTTGATGTTGAATGCTCGTCCTCGATCGGCTTGTTGTTGCTCCTGATTCAGCTAGGGACATTGGGGACGGAGATGAGTGGTGTCCCCACATTTGCAGCAGGCCCGCGCGTTGTTTGCTGGTTTGAGGTTCTGCTGAGCTGGTGGTGTTTGCTGAACCTGATTGGCTTAACGGCAGTAAGGGGCTGTATGACCATAGCGGTTGCAGGTGGTACACTGGCGACAATTTGCGTTGACAGAGTGATGATAGTTGCAAGTGGCACACTTGGGATGAACTCTAGTGTACGACTTCTTGGTGTTTTCTGGAGCAGGAGGGTTTGGAGTAGTAGTAGGCACAATAGCAATGCGGGCAGGGTTTTGAGACTTTCCTTTCTTACCCTTGTTGCCACTGGGTTGCTGCGTGATCTGGTTAGCTGGTTTCGAGGGGGCAGATATGCCAAACTGTTTGTCACGGACGCGGTTGTTGTTCAGACTTGCTGCAAGACGGTTGACTTCTTCAATGGAGTCCAGTTGAGCTGCTTCAATGGCGTCACGCATAGAAGGAGGTAACCCATAAATGTACTTCGTGATCATGCATTTGGGAATAGACACCAAGTGAGGTACAATTATGCTGAGTTGCTTGAAACGGGTAGTATAAGCCAGATTGTCATCACCAACTTATTTCTGATGCCAAAATTCGTCCTCAAGTTTCTGTTGCTCATGAGGAAGGCAGAATTCGAGCATCATCAGTTCCCTAACCTCGGCCCATGGTAAAGCATAAGCTTCATCATTGGAGCGGATGTTTCTCTCATTGGTCCACCATTCCAAAGCTCTTCCTTGGAAAACACCAGTAGCACTCCTAGTCTTGACATGTTCAGGGCACTCACTATTGATGAAAGTAACTCCTATGTTGTCGAACCATTCCAGCATTGCAGTCACCCCATCACTGCCCGAGAAAGGCTTAGGGTTGCATTAGACAAAGTGTTTGTAGCTGAAGCTCACAGGCTTAGGCTGGACTGCTTTCGAGCAACAGAGGAGGGAGGAGTGTTTGTTCCCAGGATTTCAGTAACAATCTTGGGAACAATGTGTGCAATCTGGTCGGCCATAAAAGACATCATCTTTTTATGAGTGTTGGCCTTAGAACTTTTGTTGGATAGTCAGCTCGATGATATCTAAAGATTCAGAACAAGGATTGGGTGAGACTCGATAATGACGTCTTTAATTCATATCACATAATGCTTTACATATAGCATATATATGTTTCAAATAGTATCCCATAGTGCATATGTTTCACATAGCAAGCATCATAAATTTAGTTTGTTCACGAGAGATTATTATTGTTTTAGATTGCGAAGATACGTGCGATTCGTGTAACAGTTTCGAAATGAACAATCATCAAGTATAAAACCATATGTAGATCGAGATAACATAAAAGATAGGTTCATAAACCACAGGATTGTTTCGGGTGGAGAAACGTCGACTAAACCAAAGTAAATTGAGCCCCTTTTCGAATTAAGGTAACGTGCTTTGGCCTGCTAGACAAATACGTTCATCGATGTTAGGCCTACGATATTGTCCATTCGGTTACTGCACGTCCTTAATCGATTGAGAAAATTC
Source organism: Helianthus annuus (assembly GCF_002127325.2). Taxonomy (NCBI): domain Eukaryota; kingdom Viridiplantae; phylum Streptophyta; class Magnoliopsida; order Asterales; family Asteraceae; genus Helianthus; species Helianthus annuus. Next base: position 18,159,805 of record NC_035446.2, read on the forward strand.
GAGACTTTGGCGAGATTGAAAATCGAAGAGTGGGACTAGTTATCAAGATGCGAGTTTCACCTCTAACTTGGTAACATCGTACCCTAATATTGATGGTACTTATCAAAAGATAAGACCCACTAGAATATGAAATGGAAATTTCCCTTCAAGGTTTGGATGTCACTCTTAACTTGAGGGTAAATCTCGTGCAAAATATAAGCATCGCTGAGTGAAGGCCGTCATCAAAGGCGGGAATCACCCCTATTTTGATGAGTCGTTTCAGTTGTGTTACAAGAGTGTCTTCAAAACGTCCAAGTGTGTATTGTGTTAGCCTTAGGAAAGGCATGTAAGTTTAACAAGGAAGTATTGCTAGGAAGCATGTAAGGTAGAATGCATAAGTTTTAAACAACAAATAAGAGACAAGTTCCTAGAACTACAGACTAGGGTTAATCATTCCTACTTTTCCTAATTCCCTATAGTTAAGGCTCTAATACCAATCTATCACACCCCAACCGATGGTGGAAACATCGGGGCGCGACACTAAGTGAATCAGATTGCTCAAGAGAATCCATAACACTACTTGTTTCGATATAGATTAAATCAAAATTTCATGATAAAAGCTAAATTGTCATACAAAACATCAATCGTATCAAAAGGTCATCACAATTCAACATGTTTCAAAAAATTGTCTTTCTAAGATGGGTTTCTAAGTATCATCCTAGCTTGATTTCTTCACGTCCAAACTTATCAACCTGCAACATGTATTAAAATACAATCAACAAAATGTTGGCAAGTATACAAGTTTGAATACATAGCATAATAGTTTAAACGTATAAAACTCGTATCCAACATGAACAACATATCATAAGTTTCAGCATGCTAGTTAACGTGGTTCATATGGTAACCCAAGTCTCCAACGCGTTAACGTGCCTTTCCTACTTCGTAGTAACAAAGAGGAGGTAAGAGAATCAAAACTTAACAATACTCCCCAAGACTCAAAGAGCGGTGCGTTACCCCTATAGCGCTATAATTGTTAAGGCGAGCTACACATAAGAATCAAATGTTCACATACCATAAAAGACTCAAGTATCATATTTCATGCTTAATGCGGATAGAGCATGTTTATAAACAAGTTTCAAGTGTCAAGTGTTTGATATAGAATACATGTTGCATCCCAAAGTGTTAAAGCAAAAAGGGATCGAGTATACTCACAGTGGGTGCTTAGAATCCTAAACACAGTAGGATTGGATCGAAGGGAGCGCTGGATCAGCCTGCGTGCGGGGAACAGAGCATAAGTCCTCTAAGTGCTGATCCGGTCGGGAACAGAGTGTCAAATTGTGCGAAAATCGAGTTAAAGTGTCTGACAGACTATGCAAGCGAATGATCATCCGAACGGATGGCCATCCGGGCGGATGGCCATTCGAACGGATGGCCATTCGAACAGTGTGTAGGTTTATGTTGTTGGTGCATATTTGTGACAACAGCTTAGATTTGGTCTTTGGATATCTTGTAATTAGTAAAACGATAAACAGTTAGCGGGTTTAGCTTTGAAATAGTTAGTTGTAATGTTTGGGCTAACTAAACCCACCACATTGGGTGATGGGGGGCGAATTGGGCTTACACCAATTCGCAGCCCAAGAGTGTTTGACCTAGCCCAACTTGTAAACCTTGTGTTATATAAACAAGGTTAGGCTTTAGGGTTTAGGTTAATCAGCCAAAAACAGAGTTTAAGAGAGTAATTTCGTGAGAGCATACAGCTTGGACAAATTTGGTTGTTAGGGTTTAGATTGATTGTAATTCCTTGTGATTGATAATCAATAGAAACCCGGTTTAAAAGTGAATTGTTGATTTCTGTTCCTACACGTTTTCTGCTAAATTCTGATCAAGAGGATTCCGCACTCTTGATTAGATTCACAATTCTGTGAAAGATCCATACGACTCAAGGGGACCTACAATTGGTATCAGAGCATTAGGCTCTTGAAGGCTCGGTTCAGAATTGCAGACTGCAGATTCGGGTGGAAGTTGGCTGCAGAAACCGGAAGATAATTTTGAAAATTTTGAAACCTGAAATTAGGGTTTCGAAATTTTTCTTGGTTTGATATAATTTTCGAAATTTTTCTTAATCAGAATTGGCTGTTTTGATGTTACTGTGTTTCTAGGTTTGCTGATTTGCAGGTTTTCGGGACGATTTCGGTTGGATTTTGAAGAGTATTTGGCTGGAATTCGAAGATTGTTCTTGGTTTTCTTCATTAAGTTCATCAAATTTGTGTCAAAAGTTTGCTGATTTGGTGGTTCGATTTTGCAGGAACTGTTTGAAAAATCCAAAAAATCATCAAAATATTCGAGAAGATTGAATTTCCAAATATACAGACCAGCGAAATTAATACACTGATCTAAACCTGCGAAATTAACTGACCAGCATAATTGTCGGTGAAATTAAATCCAAAGGCGACTTTGGTAACCGTATAATTTTCCACAGCGAAATTATCACGGTTTCGGCGATTTTATCAGTCGTAGACCTGCGAAATTAACAGCGAATTTGACAGCGAAATTACCCTTTCAGTGAACTTCAGTAGCAAAATTAACATACTTGGACAACGAAATAGTGCAGCGAATTTGTAGTGACATAAGCAGCGAAATTAGTAGCAAATTTAAAAAGGTGGAAGATTTTTTGGCAAGCGTCTTTTCGAGTTTTCGACATTATATATCATTGGATTCGTCTTTTCGAGACGATTCTAAAGGTGTAATTTAGTAACCACTGTTTTCGGAGATATTTTGTACGGTTTTATCAGTCTGTTGCGTTAAAATGTCGAACATGACAAATTTGAATGCACCTAAGATGATGAAGGTGGAGAATTATCTTACATGGAAGAACAGCTTCAAATCCTTCATTAAATCTCAGGATGCACGCATGTGGATCTGTATTGTAGATGGGTACACAAACCCAACACACGATTTTGAGGGCAGACCACGTAGAACAGACTATGTGAACATGCAAGAGGAAGATAAAAGGATGTATGACGCTGAAAAGAGAGCCTTAGCTGCTATCAAGATGTCCTTACCTGATAGCATCAAGCATACCTTCAAAAGGTACACTAATTCAAAGGATATGTGGGATGCATTACAAAAGCGATATCAGGGAAATGAGAGTGCCACTCAGGCATTCATGGCAGAGATAGTGCCAGTTGATGAGGCTGAAACTACTGTTAGTGACGCTGAATCTGTAGTGAAAAATGCTGAAACTAAAGTGGATGCTGAAGTAGAGAAAGAGAGTGAAGCTGAACAGGTTATTGCTGAACAAACTACAAAAGTTCATGAGGAAGAGGTACAATCTAATTCTGTGTGTTTAAGATGTCGTGAATTACAGGGTGAAGTTGACAGGCTGAGAACAGAAAACCAAAGTCTGGTAAGCGAGATGTCTAGCATAAAAGAGTCAAACTTCTTTGCTAAAAGAAACGAATCTTTATACTTGAAGAAGATAAGAGGTTATGAAAGTGAAATTGAATCTTTAACCTGCACACTAAACGAAAAACTTCAAGTCATAGACTTAGCTCATGACATGATGGCTGAGAAAACAAAAGAGCTTTCTGAAAAAAGCAAAGAGTTGTCAGATGCACAACTAAAAATTGTTGAACTTGAAAAGAAATTAGGTCAATTCAGAGACTCTACTTTTGTTATGAAGCACATGATGGGTGGGTTAAAGAAGAGTAATGACAAGACCAGTGTGGGCTTCCAGGGCTTTAATGAAGTCTCACCTCCTCTTAGTTATAACTATTCTTTCCTGCCTGATGAAGATGAGCTAACAGACTTTATGTCAACTGCACCAAGTAGTTTCGCATCCACATCAAGTCAAGGTGAGGGGTCTGATAGTGATGATGCTAAGAAGAACAATAACAGGGAACCTTTGAAAAAGAAAAATTCACCTTCTAAGAGCAAAAATCAAACTTTTGTTAAAAAGATTAATTTTGTCCAAGGTGGTGATATGAAAAACGAAACAACTGTTATTGAAAGTGAATCAAATGTAGAGTTTGCTAAAAATAAAAACAAAGAAATATCTGAATCCAAGCAAACTGAACAAAATTCTTCCAAGGCATCATCATTATCTGATAAGGGATCTACCTCAGAGACTCCAGCTAAGAAGTCTTTGAAAAGGAGATCGTGCTTTAGGTGTCACATAAAAGGACATGTAGCTAGTTGCTGTCCTAACAAAAAGAGTGAAGCACAAATTAGTGAAAAACAGAAAGGGAAATCACCAGAGAAGAACGGTGATAGTGAGGAGAAAGGCTCAAATTCTCCAAAGAAATCTGCTCCTAAGCAACCAGAGAATGTTGATGTTGGTGTAGATAAGGCTGAAAAAGGAACTCCACAAGTTCCACGTTTTCAAAGAAATCAACCTATATTTCAGCCTAGATCTCCACCAGGCAGATATGAGAGACCTAGAAGCAGTTCACCTAGAATGAACAATTACAATTCAAAAAATTTCAGAAGTCAAGGTCAATATCAATATCGATACAAAAATAATGGTGGTCGACCTTTTTATAACAATGGCTTTAGAAATTATAATAATCAAGCTTCTTGGAATCAAAACTCAAGGTTTCAAAATCAAAATTTTTAAAGGTCTAATAGTCCAAACACGTATAGGAACCCTCAGGAGAGACCTTATGGAAATCAAAATCAAATTCCATCAACAGGTCTGAGATCCAAGACTCCAGTTAGGAGTAATGGATATTGGATGGATGTTCCAGTAGTTGGTGAATTTGGACGACCCAATACCATTAAGGCTTGGGTCCCCCAATCTAACTAATTTCTTAGTTGGTGCGTGCAGGAGCTGCTAAGGAGGATTATCAACTTATGTTGATAGTGGCTGCTTTAGGCACTTGGCGGGGGATGTGAGATTGTTGATATATATATATATATACATATATATATAGAGAGAGTGGGGATCCTACGGAAAGTGTGTTTTTCCTAAAAAGTGTAAAAAGTCATAAAACACAATAATTTCAGGCATAAAACACACCTAAAGCGCACAAATAATAGAATGAATATTACTAAAACATCATATTCAAACTCTAATAGTCCATAAAAACTTCAAACACACCATCGTAGAACTATGAATATAAAACACACAATGCTAAACAACATAAAACACAATAATATTTGTCATTCCACAATCAGAGCCTTAACATCTAAAACACAACACAAAACCCACATACATGATGTTTTAGTAATCTTCATCATATTATTTGTGGGTTTTTGGTGTGTTTTATGGTTGACATTATGGTGTTTTATGACTTTTTACACTTTTTAGGAAATTTGGACTTTCTGGCCAACTCCTATCCTATATATATATATATATATATATATATATAGGGAGAAGATCATGCGAGAACCACCTCTTATTGTGAGAACCGCGAGAACCAATGTGAACACACCAAAAATGCCTAAAAATAGCTAAAAATCACACAAATTTTTTTTTTGAATTTTTTAATATTTTTTATAAAAAAAATCGCTACTTTTCGAAGCCAAAAAAAAAATTAAAAATTTTTTTTTGGTTTCTAAAAGTAGCGATTTTAACATAAAAAATATTAAAAAATTCAAAAAAAAAAATTTTAGATTTTTTTTTTTAGATTTTTTTTAGATTTTATTAGGTTTTTTGGGGGTTTAGTTTTTAGCATTTTAGCTTGGGGGGGGGGGGGGTTTAGGTTTTTTTTTTGGGGGGGGGGGGGGGGTTTAGGTTTTTGGGGGGTGGGGGAGGGGGGTTTAGGTTTTGCAGGGGGGGGTTAGGTTTTTTTTAGGTTTTTTTAGCATTTAGCTTGGGGGGGGGGGTTAGGTTTTTTTTTTTTTTGGGGGGGGGGGGTTAGGTTTTTTTTAGGGGTGGGGGGGTGGGGGGTTTAGGTTTTTTTGGGGGAGGGGGGCGGGGTTAGGTTTTAAATGGACAAACATATTGGTAATCATCTTGAACTGCTTTTCACTAAAAATTAAATAAAGAATAATCTAATAGTGTGAAAACAGTTTGATTTTGCTGATATGATCTTCTTACCAGTGATTCTCACAAAAATAGAGTGTTTATTGCTTTTTGTTATTTATTTATTTTCAAAAATATAAAAATCCAAAAATAGTGTCTTTTTCTGTTTAAAATTCTTAATGTACGGAAAACTGTTATTCTTGGAGGAATTGTTACTGATAGGAGAAGACAGTGTTAGAAAGCGAGTTCAAAATTTTAAATCAGACAGGTTCTTCTGTGTTGGACAAAAAGTTTTGCGTATTGGTGATAAGTTGAAAATGCTTAATTTGTGATACAATTTAACTATCTCTTGAAAAATAATAATTTATTTAACTTTGTTGAAAAATTCTTATGGTTTCTCGAGATGTTTGTTTTATAGTATACAGATTGAAGCAACTTGTTGCTGAAAAGTTGCTGTGAAGTGAGAAGATGAGAATTTGATTGGATGCATGGTAGAACCTCCTTTCTACATTGCAGACCAGATTGAAGAGTTTGAAGATTGCTATTCAAATGTTGAACTGGAGTTTACTCAAGTGCTAACGTTTTTTGAAGATTTGGTGACTGGATGCATCACCTTAGGGGGAGTCTGTTGCTGACAAAAGCTATTGAAGCTGAAGCTATCCAAAGACCAAAGACAGTGCAAGACTACATGAAGATTGCAAGAAGACTGAAGACAAAGTTATTTTATGAAGCTATTGTCAAGGGGGAGTTTGTTGGTGCATATTTGTGACAACAACTTAGATTTGGTCTTTGGATATCTTGTAATTAGTAAAACGATAAACAGTTAGTGGGTTTAGCTTTGAAATAGTTAGTTATAATGTTTGGGCTAACTAAACCCACCACATTGGGTGATGGGGGGCGAATTGGGCTTACACCAATTCGCAGCCCAAGAGTGTTTGACCTAGCCCAACTTGTAAACCTTGTGTTATATAAACAAGGTTAGGCTTTAGGGTTTAGGTTAATCAGCCAAAAACAGAGTTTAAGAGAGTAATTTCGTGAGAGCATACAGTTTGGACGAATTTGGTTGTTAGGGTTTAGATTGATTGTAATTCCTTGTGATTGATAATCAATAGAAACCCGGTTTGAAAGTGAATTGCTGATTTTTGTTCCTACACGTTTTCTGTTATATTCTGATCAAGAGGATTCCGCACTCTTGATTAGATTGACAATTCTGTGAAAGATCCATACGACTCAAGGGGACCTACATATGTGAACAGTTTAAGTTTTTGATCATAGTGTCATGTATAAACAAACAGCAAGTGTTATCATAATCAGATCATCTGGACGGATGGTCATCCGATCGGATGACCATTCAAACAGATGGTCAGAGGGTGAAGTTTCGTAAAATTTTCTTAGCTCTGAGTTAACAGAAATGGTGTGACGACGTGTCAAACAAAGGAAACATACCAACCCAGTTTGTTCGATCGGATGGGTATCACCCCCTTTCGAACCGACGAGCTGTTTTTGATGGAATTTCATGTTTGGACCCATAAGTGGGTCCGTCTTCCGGCGGAATTCAGTTTTCAAGCCGACTCTCGACTAAGGAACGAGTCAAGAGTCTGATTTCACCAATGTTTTGTATAAATAAGAAGAAAAGTTCAGAAAATCAGTTGTAAAACACGAAGTTTATCAAATCCGAGCCGGAAACATGTGAAATTCCGTTAGATCTGTTATAATTAGTTTGATAATCCTTTAGATCTTGTATAAAAGTTGTGAAAATCCTTTAGATCTGGAGCCTATCTTGGTTAAATGGTGCTCCACAACAGTTTGCATAAGCAACCGAGTGGAAACCACCTTCAAGAGGCCCAAATCAGTTGCTTTTCGAGAAAAAGTTGAAGTGTTCATGTGATTCTGATGCAGAATATGGTGTAGAAGTGATTAAAGATGAAGATTGTACAAGATTTGAGGAGAAATACTTACGAAATGGCCTTCAATCGCGAGTAAAGTGACTGAGAGTGACTTGAGTGCGTGTGATCGGATGGCAGAGTGAAAGGTGAGAATGAAGGGTTAAGTCACCTATTTATAGGTGACAGTGACAGCCTCATTCGAATGGGTTAAGTCGATGGAGAAGTGCAGGCGATCGGATGGCTTTCCGGTCAAATGGCCATTCGGTCGGATGGTCATCCGAGCGGATGGTCGTCCGATCAGATGTCCATTCGGACAGCCAATTCTCGTTTGCTAGTTTTCCGACTTTGGTTCATTTTGCGAGCTAGGTTAAGTTGTTGCGTTGCGTATTATTGTGAGTGATCATTATTATCTCATTATTATTCCCCTAGGTATCCAATAACAAGAGTAACTTCGTGGTTCGGATTTGTGTTAAAACTAGTCTCTCGTTTATCATGTATCAAAGCATCACAAGTGTCAAGTTTCTAGAATATACACATCGTTTGCTTATAAAGCATCACAAGAGTCAAGATTCACATTGTTCATATATAAAGCATCACAAGAGTCAAGATTCACATCGTTCATATATAAAGCATCATAAGAGTCAAGATTCACATCGTTCATAATAAAGCATCGCAAGAGTCAAGATTCACATAGAGTAAAAGTTTCACATAATTTAACAAAATTTAAGATTCAACTAGTATCATTTCTCATTATGATCGATCGTCTCGAGTGTAAAAGCATCACACGATAGGAAGTATGACGAGACTTGCTGAGATAATAAAAGTATCGAAATGTTGGGCATTACATTAGTATCCCATCCACTCTAATTTCTAAACCTAATATGTTTTTGCTTAATTTAAAGTTTCTATAAGATTTGTTCTTAAATTAAATCCTTGATTATCCCTTAATACACAATAATCCTACTGCTTTCTTCTGATAAAAGTACTATAGAAGATAACTAGAGCATGATGAATAGGATAAATCGAACATGATGCCTCTAATGATAATTAAGAACTCTCTAACATAATGATGTCACTAAAGTTATTCCGGATTAAGTTTTTCCTAAGACTAATCTATTATCTCTGGAATAATTACAAGAACTCCTAAGTTGCATGCTTCATTTAAAATTCTAAGCTATAAGGTTAAGTGACATTCCTGAATACATTATAATGTACAATACCATGACCCGTAAAGTTAAGGGCTTACGCATAGAAATAAGTACATTTTTCTAGTACATTACATACTAAAATTTCACTTGTACAATTTTTTGCATTATAAATCAACTATAACACTCAAAAGTACCAAAGGAAAATGAGTGTGCTGATAAGCAACATATGTACAAAGAAATAAATGTTTGAAACTGGAAAATAAGATGTTATTCACCTTACAACCACTGAAACCTTAAAAGAGGATTGCTCTAAGGTCCATAGTCAAAATACAAGTACAAAATCCCAACTCTAAGGTTCTTCAAAGGAGAATCTCACTGCATAATTGTGCCATTAGACTAGACATAAGCAACGAGACTATCCATTATTCAGAAGAACAGTTGGATAAGTTAATTAGGTAGTCACTTACTAATGATATATAAGTCTGCTAATTTTAATATTCCAATTAACACATGATTAGTTGACTCTAGTTCTAAACGTTTCCTTACCAGAATTCAACAAATAACTAAAATGAGAGTTAGTGACAAAATTAAATGTTAAGGTTATAAGAACCATAATAAGCAGTCTTCTAACAACGCTTTTCGATACTTTATATATTCTGAAGATTAATCAGAATATAGTATCATAATTAAGCTATGTTATGAAGGTTATGAGGTTTGCATAGCCAACATAAAGTCACACTTACCTTAAACTCTCATATTATTTGTTCTCAATATCTGGATAAAACATCACTAAGATGAAACTAGATGATACCTTACACTTTCACAACTTTTGTTATCATGCAAATGAGAATTTGACAAAAGGAAAACGAGACCTATAAATTTCATCCATTATAACCGAAATTCATGAGAAATCATGACATGGTTAATGAGGATGATTTTTATCAAATCTCATTCTAAGTGATTTTAAATCATGATGTTAAAGGCCCTAAATTATTACTTGGCTTAAGGAATAAGTATGGATCCACCATAAGTCATTCATTGACATTTGTGGACCTTGTTCCAACTGGAATATTCAGACATAATTCATTTATTAATTAAAGACTATCTACTTGTATCTAAATTTTGTCGCATATGGCCCACGGTCTTGGAAGAAATCTATTCATATATATACTTAATAAGATTTCTATTAAATATGTCCCTAAGTTTCTTATGATATCTAGACATTAAAGAAATCAAATAAAGTCTAACATATATATGATAAGTTCCCACATCAAGTACCTCATTGAAACTTCTCTTGTAGCATTTCTAGAGATATCAAAGATCAGTGGGAGCATTAAGTGTCTTAATAATAACTTGCAATAGTTGCACGAGGTGGAGGAGTGAAAACTTCATATTACTTCAATTGACATCTCTTGTACAAGACACTACTCTATCTCGACACCGTTCTATCAAAACTGGTCTCCTTAAAATATAATGCTACTCTTACAAAAGTTTTATTGTTGCTTAATTGTGGGCACACTTAAATTTCTTACCTAAACTAACATAATCCTCAACAAGAGAAACTACAACGAATAATATCATTAATTTATTTCTCTATTAGAATACGTTGGTCGTTAAATATTGACCCTAAGCATGATGAGTTCCTAAAGATTTCTAAGGTTAGTGGGAGCAGTCAAAGTCCTTATCATGACTTGCAAGGAATACAAGAGGCGGGGGGAAGAGAGTCATTAAATTTTACTCTGAATTTAACTCCGATTACACCTCTTGTATACCATACTGCATCAACTCTTACACACTTAAAATACTAAAAATGATAGCAACCTAACCAAGACCTAATCCATAAAACTGAAACTTTTAATAAAACCCAATAATCAACTTAGGAGGTTATCTAGGTTTAAAAGCCTACTAACTTTGATGATTACATAACCTCCCTAACTGAAGTTGAAATGGATTTTGGAAAAGTTTATTGATCCTATCTCTTCAAATTAAGCCATTAGCGTCAATCAATCTTCTGAATGAAATAAATTGTTTTCTAGTAAAACTGATTTTATGTGTTCGAATAACGTTTGGGATTTGATTGAATTACCTAAGAGTGTTCATAACTAAACCAAATCCTAATATAAACGTTAAGACACTAAGAAGCATGATTGATTGTCAAAGGTTATACATACGAAGAGATAAATTATCAAAGATTTCTTTGAGGATTATCACTGTTCTAGTAGCTTATAATAGTTTTGAGCTGCATTAGATGAACATTAAAAACAATTTTCCCTAACAACTGGCTGACATATTTACATGTTCATAAAACAACCTGAAAGTTCTAAACTTAAGGTTAAAGAATAGTTTGTCTATAAGCCAATAAAATCCATGTATGGGTTAATGCAAACATCATAATGTGATGAAATCTTAACGCAATTATTTTCATCAAGAATCAAGTGGATTAATGTACCTACCTCAAAATGAGTGGGAGAAACTAAGATAAACTTGTATATATAGATGATATTCTTTTGACAAGTATATGTTACAAAAGTCAAAGTATTGTTAACACAAACTTTGATATAATAGATCTCAGTGATATCTCTTACGTGATAGATATCATAACATACCGAGATAGACCCAATGGGACATTAGTTTTGTTCCATAAGTTTAATCTTAAATGGGTCCTTAGATATGTAACAATCAATACTGCTCTCCTTTAGAGGATAATATGGTAAATGAGATCTTTTCTTTATGCTTCATTAATTAGAAGTCGTATGTAAGTTTAAGTCTATACTCGTTTAGATATTACTCACATTGCAACACACTAGATATGTCTAGATTAATGTGAAGCATCTAGTATTACAATATCTTTAAAAGAAACGAGAGACTATAATTTAAAGAAGAAGTGAGAACTCAAACCGGTTGATTACTTTGACTTTGTAATACTCAAAGATGACAAAATGTAATTTCGTGTATATCTTTACGTCAGCAGACAAAACCTATCTCATGGAGGAGTCACAATGGACTGATAGGAATAATAAGGGACTATGCCATATAGAATTAAAACGAGTATCCAGCTAGTGATATGTGAGTTTCCTATAATCAATGTTGTAAAAGAAGGTCTCTGAGGCCGAGTACTCTTCGAGTAATCGCTACAAGGTAGGCTACCGGGGCGATTTTCTTCAACTCCACCTAATTACTTGGAATAACTAAATGCAGTCAAACTCGACCGCAATCGGATCTAGTAGGTCAATAGGCGAACTATTTGTCCTCAAAATTCCTAAATTGAATTCAACTTTGGTTCTTTGAAGTCGACTTCATCCAGATTCCACCTATTTGAACAAGTAGTTTTTTTATTTATACTGATATTCACGTATTTTGGTATAAATATTTGTAAATATTCTTGTATTTGACATATATATAATTTCTAGAAAACTAATTTCTTTATAATTTAACATGTTCGAGTACTCCTTAAGTACTCTCTGCCTAGGTCGAGTACTATCAACTCCCCAGTCGGCCGACTAGGGAGTGTCTAGCAACTTTTACAACCATCCCTATAGTTGGTTTTGTGTTCGATTCTTTGTTTTCCCTTTATTTCAACCTTTGTTTTTTTAATTTTTTTGGCTGGCCGGTTGGCCTTTGACTTCTTTGTTTTTCTTTCCTTGTTTCGTAATTTTTTTGTGATGTAGCTTTTTAAATTCTATCTTTTACACATTAAATTTAAGTTACTTCTAAATTAATACTAGAGTTTTATGCTTATATGTTGATTCTTATATGTGAATTTAGTAAATCTTAGGGGCTGTTTGACAACATCTGAATGGTTAAGTGCTGAACCAGTAAGAGGTCTGAACCATTAAGAGCCTGTATAATGTTTAACCGTTCGGAGGCAAATGTCTGACCAATTCAGATTAGAGGTCTTAACCATTCAAACTATGTATAAATCTTAACCATTCAGAGGCAAATGTCTGAATCATTCAGACATCTGCTCGTGAAACAAACAGCCTGAACCATTAAGTGTTGAACCAGTAAGAGGTCTGAACCATTAAGAGCCTCATTAAGAGGTAAACAAACAGCCCCTTACTACTTATCCAAAAACGTTAATGAGAGTCGCATGATTCACTTAAACAAGTTCAATTATTTTGTTACACTACTTTTTTTGTTTATTTTATTACAATTTTTATGGTCTTATTATGGTTTCTTGATATATATTTGATAAGTTTATATTGTAAGTAGTGAGCCCAACTTTTTGTCTCGCCCGAGGCCCAATTTTTTTATCATTCATGGAGACGCCCTGACCAGTATAATGCTTAACCGTTCAGAGGCATATGTGTCACACCCCCAAATTACCACCTAGGGCGTGTCCCTGATGGAGGTGTAACGATTCAACAAAGAGCCACCAATCATATCAAACACAAGTTACAATATAATAAAATACCCAATTGAAATTAATGTAACGTCTGAAAAGTTAAATCAAAACCAAGTACTGAGCGGAAGCATAAAAGTATGAATGTATAAATGTATCGAAATCAAATCAAAATAACTATTTATTACGACCACGACCACTCCAGCAGCATCAGACAGCAAGCTCCCCAGTTCCTTCAATAATTACCTACAAGCATGTAAACAAGTGTGTCAGACTACGCTGGTGAGTTCAAGGTTTGTGTTCGTTTACCAAGTTGTGTTACCGATCAAGTGAGTAAAACAGTTTGCAAAATGATATGTTGTTTGTTGTTATGATGTTGTCGTGTTGATGTTGTTATTACTCGAGTACCGAATGGCCAGATGATATGTGATTGCCAACCCCAATGCCTCTATCAAAGCATTGGTCATGTTTTAAGGTAATTAGTTCACGCCCGTTCCCCTTGAACGTCGTGAGGGTGCCAAACCTAATAGCGCTATCAACTAATAACCCCCGTTGCCCTACAAGCAACGTGCCGGTAGATGTAGTGGTCTTACAGTGATAGAAAAACAGAGTACAATAACCAACATCCCGTTACCCTTGCATTCCCCATCGGAACGTTACCCGTTATCCCTACACTGGGATCCATGCTTGAGAAAAGAGCAATGAACTCACCTTCGGTTGCTCGGTAAGACTTAGTTACTTGTTTTCAGTTGTTCAATCAAATCCTATCGTGGATTACCAGAGACAGTCAGTTACACGAATTCACAACCCACATGCCTAGTTACATGTACTACTCAAGCAACAAATAAATAAACATATAATACATCTTGCACATCCTACTAAGCATCCAGATTACATTTTTCGTTACTCAACCCGTGTAATACACGGGGTTGTAAGCTAGTATCATCATTAAATAAAAATTATAATATAACCCACGTAGGATAAAAATTAAAATAAGTTGGGTTTCTCATAAGCAAAAACAACTCAAGAGTTTTACTCTATAAATGACTTTTCGTTTTATTTGCTGTTATTTAGTCCCTCAACATGACTATTGGACCAACCCTATGTCCAATACCCTTCCTTGGCCGTCCACTATAACCAATCAAAAAAATCATAAGAGCCGCCCCCAAATAACTAAGTCCTCAAACATGATAGTGGCCTAAACCCCCCCTTGGATCTATTCATACATTATCATCCTTATGACCCATCATGGCCGACAACTACTACCCTATGTAAGTTTTTATTGGACCAAATATATTGATAAAAGAACTAGCAAATTATTGGAGTCAAACAAGGTGTAATCACGTGGTTATCATCATGATGCAATCGGTTAGTGGGCACAAGGTTTGAAACACCAAAATTGTCAATCCTAACCATCATCACCAATAAGCCAAACACATGAAGGTTCTACTCATGCATGCAGACATATAAGATCTATCAAGAAACATGCTGTACGAGAATACATGTGTATCATCATATCAATGTGGCCGACAAACTGATTATATTTCATGTGAATAAAGTGCCTATAATATGTCAATGTGGTGGGTTGCATAGCACTAATTTGACAGCCTTATTATTATGTGAATCCCAACACACTCACTATCATTAATTCTATTCACGTGATCAGTCAATCATTATCACACATTCATGCATACATAAACACGCAAGAATCACATTATCAATCATCAACCGACGCTATTTTTAACTATTATACAATAACAAAATACTTGACACTAACCGAATCAAACGGGAAGATGACGAGAACTTCGAAAGGTATGAGTAGATTGCCGTTGACTTTACTTCGAAGGAGGCTGCTGCCTTTGGATGCGAGAAGGAGGGGGATGGGGTTTCCTGCTGCCGAACGTATGGGAGAGGGTGCCGCACAAAGAAGATGGAGGATGGTAGGAGTTTGTTACGTTTTAAACTGGATAGAATCCTTATTCTACTAAATTTCGTATACATGGTTATCTGTCCATAATAATCGACTTGGGCCAGTTGACTTGGGCCAGCTAAATTTCGTATACATAGAAGTTCAATAGGGGTG
This sequence comes from Helianthus annuus, assembly GCF_002127325.2. Taxonomy (NCBI): domain Eukaryota; kingdom Viridiplantae; phylum Streptophyta; class Magnoliopsida; order Asterales; family Asteraceae; genus Helianthus; species Helianthus annuus. The sequence goes on from NC_035446.2 coordinate 18,175,208, forward strand.
TTGGGCCAGTTAATTTAGTCAAAAGGAATGTTGGGTTAGTTATCTAGTTATCTTAGCGGACCGGTTAATAGTTAAAGATGTTGGGTTATGTTTAGCGGACTTCAACCTATCGGGCTTATGTTGTGGGCTTGACCAATACATATACATATAACCTGGACTATACGCAAGACCGGCCCAAGTGTGATATGGCCCACTAACACGCTCGAACATAACCCGACGCGTTTACGTTAAATAACTAGCCGTTGTGAAAGTGAGAGGAGGAATAACGAGGAATTAAAATTTGCGAAGCTAACCTTAGAAGTTCGGGTTGTCACATCATCCCCAACTTGAAGGAAATTTCGTCCCGAAATTGGCAAGTGTCAAGTGTGAGAGAAACGAAGTAAGAAATCAGAGTTGTTGCGGGTTTTGCTCAGTGTGACATCATCCCCAACTTGAAGAGGAATCTCGCCCCGAAATTTAGCAAACAGTCACTGAGGAAGCTAGTTTTGTTAAGCGTTTTCGCGGGGTGTCACATCATCCCCAACTTGAAAGAATTTTCGTCCCGAAAATTGATCTAAAACAATGGTTTAAAGTAAGTTCCGACGAACTCGATCTATAGATACCTTACAACGCCTGGGGGCTAATCTTGTGATCAGTGGAAATCATGGTATGGTGGTTAGCGTGTTGTTATATCAGTTGTCAATCAATGAAACAGGGGATTAATGAGGTTCATACAAAGAATCGAGCGAAACAGGGGTCCATTAAACATCCGAAGGATTTGGCCAGCAAATTTGTTGTCTAGAAGTAATTTCCGGTAGTGGTGCATGGCGGCATGACACAACAGGGAGGTTCGTTACATTGCGGTCGCGCGAGTGTATCATTTGTCCAAAACAGAGGTTGGGTGGGTAAAGGTTAGTGTTGCAACACGACAAACGCGTGTAACTGTGACTGCTTCCCTTCTGGTGGCGATGACAAGTGAAAGTGATAAGGTTCGTCTACAGGGATGCGTGGGTATAGTTCTCCTAATCCGTGTTCGTTCGGAAGTTCCATCTAGCGATGCCATCACATGGTTAGCTCTATTGAAACAAGGGTGCACTGGAGGCCCTTGTGTTCGATCTAATTGGTGCATTCGGTACCGTCCAAGTAATGCCTCCCACTTAAATCCAATGACCACGTCAAAACTTACGAGAGTATTGGGAAGTAGGTCAATGTCGAACACTTGACCCACGAGATCAAGTTTATAACCGAAAAGAACATGAGAAGCTTCTATCGATTTACTATCAGTCAGTTCTACTACATGCTTTATTTACAAGAAAGGTGGAAGTCAGTCCTAACTAACGACTGAACCCTAAGGTACAAAACTCCAATCGAAACAAGAGTCAAATAAAACCGAAATAGAAAAGGTCATTCAAAGAAGACGTACCGGCCTCTACATGGCCATCATTGCGAGTCTTCCCCAGCGCCAATAGTAAATACTCTTCCACGTGCTCCGTTCCCACCATTGTTCCCATTGTTGCCGTTCCCAGTATTGTTGTTGTTGCCAGCATTCTGGTTGAGCTGAGGGCAATCCCTCTTTAAATGACCCTCATCACCACACTGAAAGCACCCCTTTTGATTTCCCTGGTTCTGTTGAGACTGTTGCCCTTGCTGTCTCTGATTCGACTGTGTCTGCTGCTGCTGTTTTGGCTGAGGGGCCCTACAATCCTTTGCCTCATGGCCTATCTTGTCGCACCTACGACAAACCCGATCACACTGCCCATAGTGATGAAACCCACATTTGCTACACTGAGGTTTCTTTCCCGCATAAGACCTCTGATTTTGATTCACTGAGGGTGATTGGCCAAAGCTGCGAGTACTGCCCGTGTCTGTCTTCTTTTGGGGCTGAATCGAGTTGGACGCTTTGTCCATATCACCCCACTTACGTTTACTTTCAGTGACCGGAGTAGTGGCGGTGGTGGCGGCAGTGGTAGCTTTAGAAATACGTGGTGGCAAGGAGTCGCTCTCCACCTCCTGGTCAACGATTTTATGTGCCAATCTAACGATCTGGGTTAGGTTATTGAGGTTCGCTGCTGTAACTAAACCCTTCACCCGTGGAGGTAACCCCTTAATAAACAATTCGATTCTTCGGGACATGGGTCGGGACAAGTTCGGACACAAATCAGCTAACTCATACGACCGCTTCACATACGCCTCAATTTCAGACCCCACCATTTTCAGATTATAGTACTCATTCTCTAACTTCTGTATTTCGTCTCGAGGACAGTATTCCTCTCTCATCAGTTCTTTAAAATCGTCCCACGTAGTGGCGTTCGCCGCCTCAATACCTAGCAGTTGAACCTGGGCATTCCACCAGGTCAAGGCACCATCCTCCAGCGTGCCTGTTGCATACTTCACGCGATCCCCCACAGGACAGTTGCACATAGCAAACACTGACTCAGCTTTCTCGAACCATCTTATAAGTCCCACAGCCCCTTCCGTCCCGCTGAAGGTCTGTGGCTTGCAATCCATAAACATTTTGAACGTACAAGCAGGCTGGTTGTTTGGGTGCGCAGCTTGGTAGGCTGCCAGAGCCTCAGCCACACGTGTGTTTATCAGGTTTGTTAATTCAGCCTGAGTCATGTTGATGCTACCACGACCGTGTCCTCGTCCACTCATGGTTCTATAATAGGAGAAGGGAACGAATTTAGGAGTCGAGAACGAGAAAAGTATTCAGGTTTATCACGTTAGGGACGATTAACTACTATGTTCGTACACAAACAGGGAAGAACCCTTCTTACACTCGTTAAGCCTCATTGGGATTTGCATGCACCACGCGTTATTATTATGTGTGCACCCATGATAATAAGGCGGTTTGCACGCTCCTCTCAATGCTTCTTAACTTATGTTTGAAGTTTCTCCCACTCCAATCAACACAAAGTAAGTACTGCCAACAAGATTAAAATTTACTAGATACAAGTGTTGTGTTGCACTAACAATGTGTCATGATGCCTACCATGTCGTATCGTGCATGCTATAAATATAATTACGTTTACTAGGCATATAATGCATAAGCTAAGGAGGAACGAACCTTGCAGTCTGAAGCTGAGTGTCATGGTCATCGTTTGGATCAATTCGGTTATAGTCTGGTTTTATGAAAACATTTTTAAAACCGAGTTCTCTATAACCAGTGGCTCTGATACCAAACTGTCACACCCCCAAATTACCACCTAGGGCGTGTCCCTGATGGAGGTGTAACGATTCAACAAAGAGCCACCAATCATATCAAACACAAGTTACAATATAATAAAATACCCAATTGAAATTAATGTAACGTCTGAAAAGTTAAATCAAAACCAAGTACTGAGCGGAAGCATAAAAGTATGAATGTATAAATGTATCGAAATCAAATCAAAATAACTATTTATTACGACCACGACCACTCCAGCAGCATCAGACAGCAAGCTCCCCAGTTCCTTCAATAATTACCTACAAGCATGTAAACAAGTGTGTCAGACTACGCTGGTGAGTTCAAGGTTTGTGTTCGTTTACCAAGTTGTGTTACCGATCAAGTGAGTAAAACAGTTTGCAAAATGATATGTTGTTTGTTGTTATGATGTTGTCGTGTTGATGTTGTTATTACTCGAGTACCGAATGGCCAGATGATATGTGATTGCCAACCCCAATGCCTCTATCAAAGCATTGGTCATGTTTTAAGGTAATTAGTTCACGCCCGTTCTCCTTGAACGTCGTGAGGGTGCCAAACCTAATAGCGCTATCAACTAATAACCCCCGTTGCCCTACAAGCAACGTGCCGGTAGATGTAGTGGTCTTACAGTGATAGAAAAACAGAGTACAATAACCAACATCCCGTTACCCTTGCATTCCCCATCGGAACGTTACCCGTTATCCCTACACTGGGATCCATGCTTGAGAAAAGAGCAATGAACTCACCTTCGGTTGCTCGGTAAGACTTAGTTACTTGTTTTCAGTTGTTCAATCAAATCCTATCGTGGATTACCAGAGACAGTCAGTTACACGAATTCACAACCCACATGCCTAGTTACATGTACTACTCAAGCAACAAATAAATAAACATATAATACATCTTGCAGATCCTACTAAGCATCCAGATTACATTTTTCGTTACTCAACCCGTGTAATACACGGGGTTGTAAGCTAGTATCATCATTAAATAAAAATTATAATATAACCCACGTAGGATAAAAATTAAAATAAGTTGGGTTTCTCATAAGCAAAAACAACTCAAGAGTTTTACTCTATAAATGACTTTTCGTTTTATTTGCTGTTATTTAGTCCCTCAACATGACTATTGGACCAACCCTATGTCCAATACCCTTCCTTGGCCGTCCACTATAACCAATCAAAAAAATCATAAGAGCCGCCCCCAAATAACTAAGTCCTCAAACATGATAGTGGCCTAAACCCCCCCTTGGATCTATTCATACATTATCATCCTTATGACCCATCATGGCCGACAACTACTACCCTATGTAAGTTTTTATTGGACCAAATATATTGATAAAAGAACTAGCAAATTATTGGAGTCAAACAAGGTGTAATCACGTGGTTATCATCATGATGCAATCGGTTAGTGGGCACAAGGTTTGAAACACCAAAATTGTCAATCCTAACCATCATCACCAATAAGCCAAACACATGAAGGTTCTACTCATGCATGCAGACATATAAGATCTATCAAGAAACATGTTGTACGAGAATACATGTGTATCATCATATCAATGTGGCCGACAAACTGATTATATTTCATGTGAATAAAGTGCCTATAATATGTCAATGTGGTGGGTTGCATAGCACTAATTTGACAGCCTTATTATTATGTGAATCCCAACACACTCACTATCATTAATTCTATTCACGTGATCAGTCAATCATTATCACACATTCATGCATACATAAACACGCAAGAATCACATTATCAATCATCAACCGACGCTATTTTTAACTATTATACAATAACAAAATACTTGACACTAACCGAATCAAACGGGAAGATGACGAGAACTTCGAAAGGTATGAGTAGATTGCCGTTGACTTTACTTCGAAGGAGGCTGCTGCCTTTGGATGCGAGAAGGAGGGGGATGGGGTTTCCTGCTGCCGAACGTATGGGAGAGGGTGCCGCACAAAGAAGATGGAGGATGGTAGGAGTTTGTTACGTTTTAAACTGGATAGAATCCTTATTCTACTAAATTTCGTATACATGGTTATCTGTCCATAATAATCGACTTGGGCCAGTTGACTTGGGCCAGCTAAATTTCGTATACATAGAAGTTCAATAGGGGTGTTGGGCCAGTTAATTTAGTCAAAAGGAATGTTGGGTTAGTTATCTAGTTATCTTAGCGGACCGGTTAATAGTTAAAGATGTTGGGTTATGTTTAGCGGACTTCAACCTATCGGGCTTATGTTGTGGGCTTGACCAATACATATACATATAACCTGGACTATACGCAAGACCGGCCCAAGTGTGATATGGCCCACTAACACGCTCGAACATAACCCGACGCGTTTACGTTAAATAACTAGCCGTTGTGAAAGTGAGAGGAGGAATAACGAGGAATTAAAATTTGCGAAGCTAACCTTAGAAGTTCGGGTTGTCACATCATCCCCAACTTGAAGGAAATTTCGTCCCGAAATTGGCAAGTGTCAAGTGTGAGAGAAACGAAGTAAGAAATCAGAGTTGTTGCGGGTTTTGCTCAGTGTGACATCATCCCCAACTTGAAGAGGAATCTCGCCCCGAAATTTAGCAAACAGTCACTGAGGAAGCTAGTTTTGTTAAGCGTTTTCGCGGGGTGTCACAATATGTCTAACCAATTCAGATTAGAGGTCTTAACCATTCAGACTCAGTATAATGCTTAACCATTCAGAGACAAATGTCTGAACCATTTAGACATCTGCTCCCGAAACAAAAAGCCTGAACCATTAAGTGCTGAACCAGTAAGAGAGAGATCTGAACCATTAAGAGCTATGTTAAGAGATAAACAAACATCCCCTAAATCAATCCAACCGCAATTTAAACACCCCAGGGGTGTCATTATTACCCACACGAGGAATCAAGACCCGATACTAACCAAAGAAAAAGATGATAAAATAATGAGTTGAATGTCATTTTAGTCCATGTGGTTTGGGTCATTTTGTCAGTTTAGTCCAAATATTTCATTTTTTGCATGTGTGTCCAAAAATGTTTCAACGTTACCGTTTTAGTCCACTGGGTTAACTCCATCCATTTTTTCTGTTAATGAGAAGGGTAATTTGGTTATTTTATATAGCCGAATTGTCCTTCTAGTTAACATAATTACATATAAAAGAACCGAATTGCCCTTCTCTTTAACAGAGAAAATGGATGAAGTTAACCTAGTGGACTCAAATGACAACGATAAAACCTTTTTGTACCCACAGACAAAAATTGAAATATTTGGACTAAACTGGTAAAATAACCCAAAACACAGGGACTAATATTTATCTCTAAAATAATTCAGAATCATTTTACCCTTCTTTTTAGTATGCTAATGAAATAATATAAATTCATTTTTATGGAAAATATATATGTGGACGATATATGTATGTGTGGTTAACCTAATTAGGTTCAGCCGTCATAGTTCCATCTAACACATCGGTTTTCCATTCTTGCTTAGAGAACCCAAAATCGCCGTATCAGCTACAAATAAGTTCTTTCTTTTCGATCTTCGTATGTTTTGACCGACTAATGAATCTCTGCTATGAAGGTGTGTCTGTGTGGGAGACTTTACTGTTATAAGATACCATGGCGATTATCTTTGTCTTCTTGTTGGAATCGGTGTTCTCGGAATTTTAGACTTGCATTATACATCATGGTACGATCTCAATCTTCGCTTTTTAAGCTTTGTGTATGTTTAAGGCACTGGTTTTTTTATTTAGTTTGAGCAAATAAAAGATATCTAAAGTTCTAAACATACATGTTTCTGCAGATATTTGTTATTGTATATGGCATTTATAATATGAACACCCAATTACTTGATAAATATCCCTTTAACAATCCAATTAGGATAATGTATTAGGAGTTATCTTTAACATTATGATGTCAACAAATAGCGTAGTACACTCCCTAGGCACAGATTTGTTCTCTTTTTAGAAAGATTAGAACACCTCATTTTTGGGATTTAAATTCTCATTCTATTCTTTTATTTGTCTTTGTAATGATCATGTTATTTGGACACCCAAACTTCTTAATTCGACATCTTGAACACGAATCATATAGCTCTATACGAGTAGGGGTGCTAAACAGGTTATGTCCGTGGGTTGGCGGGTTAAATCCCATCCGAACCTGAAAATTTTTGATAAACCCGAACACGAAAATCGTGTCATACATATGAACCATAGTCACAGAATTCGCCCAAAATAGCACGAATTTCGAATTGGTACGTTTCGTATGGTACGGAATTCGTATACGACCCAATTCGCTATCAATTCCCGAATTTAGGGTTTGATTCGTTGTTTCAATTTGTCCATTTGGATCGTTCCAATTCGTGTTTCCAGAGCTTCAACTGAAGCCACTACAAGGTGATTCGACCACATTGAATTATCGACCAAATAGCAAATCTCGACAGAGAATCCTGGTGCCGGTGCTGCAATATCGGCAGGAAAGAAGAAGGAGAATAGCAGCTGTGCGTAACTTGGGTTTCAGCTTTAGGTTTAAATAAGTTTAGAAACTTTTAACATTTAACCCCTCCATCTTTTACTACTTTATATTTAGTCTGTAAAGCTTTAAATTTTTACATATAAAGTGTAAAACTAGTTGTTTTATTTTAACATTTAACCCCCTCTATCTTCACTAGTTTACATTTGGTCTTCAAATTTATAAGTTTATACACAAAAATATAAATGAACATTATAAATGGTACACCGCGTACCCGAACCGGAGCGAACCACGAATTAGGTGACTATGATATGAACCCAAACACGATCGGAATATTCGCGGGTTGACCCGAACACAACTCATTCAAGCAGAATTTTTTACTGTATTTTCCGCAATTTAATATATTAAATTTACTAACAAAACGCAAAAGTATATAATACATCTAGATTTAATCTATAAAATCTTGTGTCAATTTTTCTTTTTAAGTTAAAATTATGGCATAAAATGCACACCCAATTTAATTAATGACATAAAACGTATTGTAAAAAACTAAACTATAATATAATATAAATCGGTTAAACGGGTCTCCCCGCCAACCCGGCGGGATGACTTGAACTCAAGCTGTTTAGCTTAACGGGTTCATGGGTTCAACTTGGAACTAAGCCAAACCCGCGAATTTCGTGTTAGGTTCGTGTTGTGTTTTCACATCGTCTAAGAAATTTACACCCCTATATAGGAGTAGTATAGGGTAATTCCAATTCGTAAAGTTAGGCAGACGGCTACAATTGTCACATGTGAACTCTATACGAGTCATATTAAGCTATACGACTCGTATTCAGTACGAGGTAGTACGATGTCTTTCAACAATGACAAAAAGGTGATGGATGTGATGATACGTCTGTTCTATTTGACTCGTACAGAGCTATACGAGTCATATAGAAGTCTAGTGAATGATTGGTTTTGGCATTCTTAGTCCCTTAAACGACGAAGGAAACTTGAAGTTGTTCATTCTTCTTTCTTTCGTCAAACAATTCAAAATTTTGATATTTTGAATTTCCAACACGAGCATGTCAGCTATATCTTATATCTTGGTTCGACATAAATTATGTTTTTTGGTGAATCGTCAGGCAACACGAGCACGTTGGTTTAGAAAAACAGTCTTGTATACTATTTATTAACTTGTTTTGTTTATTAAATACTTACCACACTGTTGTTTTAGGAGGGGTCTGCGAAATGCGGAAGGCATTCCCACATGTGCTGATGATCGACGCAACCTACAAAACAAACATGTACAATCTTTAATTTGTGCAAGTTGTGGGTATGACGTCGACAAAGCATACCTTTTGTGTTGCGCATGCCTTTCTTTCAAATGAGCAGGAAACGTGTGACAAACAGCACAATCTGGTAACTTCCGTACCATTAGATAATTATTTATTTTCTGCAATTATGTGTTTTAATTTTAAATGTCAACATTACATATTTGCATGTTATACATTTTAATCATGCATGTCATACATTATATTCGTCGCATTTTGAAACAATTTGAACGATGCGTCAAAACAATTAGTAAACTCACCAGTTAGACAAGCTGTGCTGCCACAGCCTCAGTACTCAGCTAAATGGTAGATTTAGGACTTAGACGTAGGTCCGACATCAAATATATATCAAATTCCAAGCGGCAAAACAAGTATAATTGATAACACTTTCCTAAAAATCTTAATTTAACTAACTTTAAAAGTGTCCGTTTTGGACCATAAATGACAATTTCTCGCAGAATTCAACATCCGGCAAATTATACCAAGTCCAGAAATAATTTTAAACATCAAAAACAACTTAAAAAGTAACTGAGATACCTTTAAAACTACATACATTAACATTACACTAGTTTGCACATGTTTCATCATCAAGCTCATAATATTATTATTACAAGTGGGATTTCACTGTTAATTCACCAAGATAGCCAAATTCAAGCACAATTCATATTCTATGTGGTACTTCTACCTCATAATCATACTAATTTCACATGAACTTGTGGATTGATTCATGGTTTTAAAAAACGCCCGAGGCGTACGTACTGAGGCGCGCCTCAGTTCGAAACGGAAGGAAAACGTATATGAGGCGGCGCCTCAGGTGCAAATAATAAACGGACGCCTCAGTTGAGTGAGGCGGAAAAAAACGGCCGAGGCGGTACGAAAGTGGTGAGGCGTACGTTTTTTTTAGGCGGTATATATGATAGATTAGGGTTTATTTTGGGCGCCAAAAGCATATTGGCGGCAAAAAAGTAATAGCGCCATTATTTTTTTTATTTCTTTAAATAGCTTTAGGGTTTTTTATTTTAGACATCCAAAAAACACAAGCATATTGCCGATTCTTCACTGTTCTTCACCGCAATTCATTCAATCGCACTGATTCTTCACTGGAATTTTTTCTTTTAATCTTATTTAATCTTCAATACAAGTAAGTTCTCTTCACTGCTTTTCTTATTCAATCGTGATTCCTGTTATTTAATCGTGATTCCTGTTTATTTTTTCTTTACTTCCTGTTATTTTTATTCAATCATGATTATTCACTTGCTGTTAATTTACTTAATACTTGCTGTTAATTGACTTGCTGAGTTGCTGTTGGTGTACACTCAAAGGAATCCTTTTTTAATAAAGGATCAAAATCAAAATCAAATATATTGCTGAGTTGCTGTTAATTATATTGCTGATTTTAATATTGCTGCTGGTCACTTGTTAATTATATTGCTGCTGTTACTTGTATCGACATTTGAGTTTGAAATCCCCTGTTAATTGCTGCTGTTAATATTCCTGCTGTTATTTGCATGCTCTGTTTTGTATCGACATGTTAGTAATATTGTTGCTGTTAATACTTAATATTGCTGCTGTTAATTGCTGCTGTTAATTATACATGTTTTGATTATAAGTTTATAAGTGCATGTCACAAGGGTAGTCTGCTGTTAGTCTGTTAATTATTATTAATCATACATTATATTGCTGTTGTTAATATTCCTGCTGTTATTTGCATGCTCTGTTTTGTATCGACATATTATGTACTTCACTAGTAATATTGTTGATGTTAATATTGCTGCTGTTAATATTGCTGCTGTTAGTATTGCTGTTGTTAATTGCTGCTGTTAATATTGCTGCTGTTAATTGCTTCTGTTAATTATACATGTTTTGCTTATATGTTTATAAGTGCATGTCACAAGGGTAGTCTGCTGTTAGTCTGTTAATTATTATTAATCATACATTAAGTTGCCAAGGTTTCTTCTGCTGTTAATTATATTACTGCTGCTAAATACATTAATACGTGCTGGTCTGCTGTTAGTCTGTTAATACTTGCTGTTACAGTCGATATAAATATAATAATTGCTGAATAAACTTTATAAACTGTTGAATTTGTTTAGATTTTAGGGATGTCTAGTAAAAATGCAAGGAAGGATCCCGCTTGGAAGTATTGTGTAGAAATTGACGTACCGCCATCGGGTGTAAAAAAGGGTTACAAATACATGAAATGTAACTTTTGTAGTAAGGATTTTAAAGGAGGAGTGAAAAGAATGAAGGATCATCTTGCCGGTACACACAAAGATGCCGCCCCTTGTCTTACGGTGCCCGCTGAAGTGAAAGAGGAAATTAAGCAATACTTGAAGGCTTTTCAGGATTCTAAGTTTGCTGCCCAACGCAACTTTGAAGAAAACGTCGAAAGTGGGGCATATTACACCGGTAGTAGCGCTAGTGTTAGCAATCGTGGCGTTAGAGGACCAATGGATCGGCATGTGCATGTGGTGAGTGAAGGAGGATCACAACCGCCCGAAACAATGCCACCGGTGAGTGCTAAAGAGCACCGGAATCAAGTTTGTTTGGATATCGGGAGATTCTTTTACGAGAATGGAATCCCGTTTCACGCAGCAACTAGTCCTTCATTTACTAGTATGCTACGTTCGGTTGGTAACTTTGGACGAGGATTGAAGCCTCCTACGATGCACGAGTTAAGGACTTGGATCCTTAAAGAGGAAGTTAAAACAACAACCGAAATGGTGAATGAAATCAAAGCAACTTGGAAGACAACCGGGGTTTCATTGTTATCAGACGGTTGGTCAGACATGCGAAACCGAAGTCTAATCAATTTTTTGGTCAACAATCAATATGGAACGGTTTTTTTGAAAACGGTTGATGCATCGAACTGCGTGAAAGATGCTGACAAGATTTTTGAATTGCTTGATGGTGTTATTGAAGAGATTGGGGAAGATATAGTCGTTCAAGTGGTGACCGACAACGCAAGTAACTACAAAAAGGCCGGAGAGATGTTAATGGAGAAGAGGAAGAAATTGTATTGGACCCCATGTGCCGCCCATTGCATCGATTTGATGCTTGAAAAAATTGGAGAATTGCCACAACACAAAAATGCTTTGCTTAAAGCAAAAAAAGTTAGCAATTTCATTTATAATCATAATTGGGTGTTGAGTTTGGCAAGAAAAATTCTTGGGAAAGATCTTCTTCGACCGGCCGCCACAAGATTCGCCACGGCCTTTTTGACGATTCAAAGTCTTTATGATTCTAAAGATGCTTTACAACAAATGTTCGTTTCTAATGATTGGAAGAATTGTGCTTGGGCTAAGAAAGACGATGGAAAAAATGTAAAGAAAATTATTATGGATGAGAGAACTTTTTGGCCTAGTGTGGTCTATACCCTTCAAACCACAAGCCCACTAGTTGAAGTGTTGAGGATCGTTGATGGTGAGCAAACACCCGCAATGGGATTTCTATATGGAGCGATGGACGCGTGCAAGGAAAAAATTGCAAAGAACTTGAAAAATGTCGAAGCGTCTTACAAAGAGATATGGGACATCATCGATGAAAAATGGGACTTTCAAATGCACCGCGCTTTGCATGCGGCTGCCTACTATCTAAATCCTAAATTTCGATGGAGTCCTGATGTTTCACAGCATCCAGAGATTAAGAGAGGGTTGTATGATGTCATGGAACGACTCGTGAAGGACAACGGAGTCTACATGAAGATTGAAGAACAACTAATTCTTTACAGGGAAAAGAAAGGATTATTTGGTTATAGGGGTTCGTTGGCAACTTATCAAACACGTCCACCGGGTAAAATATTTGCTAGTTATGTTATTATAGACTTATAGTTTGTATAAATTAAATAATTAACTAACTAATTTCTTAACATATATAGTTTTATGGTGGGGCGAATATGGAGATGATACCCCTGAACTCAAGGCGTTTGCAATGAAGATTTTGGGTCTTACATGTTCGGCTTCAGCTTGTGAACGTAATTGGAGTACGTTCAATCAAGTACATACAAAGAGACGAAACCGGTTGACCACCGAGAGGTTGGACGATTTGGTGTTCATCATGTACAATAGAAAGTTGAAGCAAAAATTTGTAAAAAGGTCCAATTTAAAAGAAGATGAAGATCCTTTACTTGTTGAAAACGTCATGTCTGATGATGAGTGGATAGCCGACCCAAGCGATGATGATGATGAAGATGCAATTGAAGTTGATGCGGCAAATGTGGAAGAAAGTAACGAGGTCATTAGAACAACAAGAGGTGGTGGGGCAACTAAAACACGTAGAGGTGGTGGGATAATTGAGCGAGGCGGTGGAAGTTCCACATCTAAGAAAAGGAAAGCCGCCCTTCATTTGATTGACGAGGATGACGATGATGAGGATTGGGTTGAGGAAGATTGTGAGGATGATGAAGATGATGTTCATTATGCTATTTGAGTTGATTAGAAACTATTTGTGTTTTTTTTATGTTAAGTATTTGATGAAATTTGAATATTTTTTTATGTTTTTGAACTGCTAAATCTAATGAAATTTGATGAGAAAAATCATTTTTTGATGTTAAGTATTTATTATTTTATGATATATATAATTTTAATATTTATTTATTAATACCGCCTCGGCCTTACGCCTCGTTCCGCCTCAATACTTACGCCTCGTGAGGCGAAGGGAAAACGCCTCGATACTCGTTTCCGTTTTTTTAAACCTTGGATTGATTACAACTCACTTCATTCAAGATCATCAAATCATAAAAATCACCTTACCTTGTGTTAAGAATAGTTAGACGATCAAGAATCTTATTTCATGCATTTGATTTCAGCCCTAGAACACTTCAATTTGTTGAATCCTTGTTGTTTGTTGAGGGGGAAGAGTTTTCTTCTTCTCTCCCTCTCTATATCTCGACACATACACACACACAAACTTCCTGCACTTTCTTTTTTCTTTATTAATCCCTTGTCTAGGTGTTCTTGCAATTGCGCCATCAATTCTCGTATTTCAGAAGGTGCCAATCGGTAAGGAGCCTTGGCTACCGGTTTGGTATTTGGTTCCAACTCGATCCGAAATTCTACTTCCCGTTCAGGTGGAAGGCCCGACAATTCATCCGGAAACACATTCGGATATTCACTTACAATTGTTGTATCTTCTATTCTTGGGTTTTAGTATTTTGGGGTGTTACATTGTGTATTGGGTTTTAGTAAACAAAGCCCTCGATTTCTAAAACCGGAACCGGTTCCATACTTGGAACCGGGTTTTTCCCATACCCGAAACCGGGTTTTTAAAATACTCGACCTAAACCCGAAATTACCCAAAAAATACCTGAAAAATACCCCTATAAGGTGCAACCCATTAAAAAATTTAATCTATACCCGAAATATATATGGAAAAAAGCCCCAAAAAACCCAAAAATAGTGTTTTTCAATACTCGAAAATAGGGTATTCAAATACCCGGTTTTAGAATACCCGGTTCTATACCCGACCCGAACCCAATGCATAGGGTATGCTTTTAGAGACAATACCCGGACCCGAACCCGACCCGGGTATTGCTAGTACCCGATTTTCCAATACCCGGTCATACCTGAACCCGGTTCCATACCCAAAACCGGGTATTCGAAAAACCTGATTTGTGCACCTCTAACCACTAGTCAAGTAAATTGACAAGTAACGGTTCGGTTATTAGCATTAACCGAACCGAACTGATCGGTTAATCTAACCGCCCCTTTCCCACCCTCACCCTCTCAGAGCCCCCAAGCTCCGCACAATTATCAGCCGACCCCCTTCTCCTCTCTCATTGTTAAGTGAGATTCTTCGCATGGTTGGTTATATTAGGCTATATATGATTGTTTGTGGTTCCAAATCATCTTTGATAGCTTGCGAATTGTTGTGTTTGTATGCATGTATATGTATGGATGCTTATATATAATTGATTTAAATAATTTATTGCATGTGTATGGTTGTGGTCCCAGTGTTGTTTATTATTTTCAACTAATTTGCATATATGGTTGTTTGAAAATCTATTGTTGCACGTGTATGAATATGTATCTCAGGTGGGTATAATTGTTGCACGTCTATTGTTGCTCCTTAAATATACTTATTTTTTGATATATAGATCGGCACTGAGAAAAAAATGATAGTTGATGGAACTTAAGGAAAAGGGTCGGAAGATCCAATAACAAAAGTTTTTGTATGTGAGCATGGCGGTCAATCACGAAGTGTTTCAAGTGCTATTGGTAATATATATACACACACACACACACACACATATATATATATATATATATATATATATATATATATGATGTAATATATAATGATGTAATATTTGATGTTGAGTTTGTAGGGCATACAAAAGTTAAGGGTCCATATTTCAAAGGTGCTACAAAAAGGGTGGAAGTGAGCACGACGGTGAACATGAGCCAACCGAGACAACCTATTGACGCGAGCCTGGGTTTGCGTGGATCTAGTTGCGGTTCGGGTTCATCACATGTGATATATCCAGATATTCAGGTACATATACTAGTTTATTAAAACGTTATATGGATTACTAGTTTATTAAAACGTTATATGGTTTTGTAGACGGTATCCCAATGTGAATTGTTATATACATTCAGTAAGAGGAGTGGTGATACACCTATAACCGTTGGTCAAGCATTTCCTAGTTCTGATAGAGACTTGGGAAATGACATTTCCATGCACGAACATTGCGTGAAAGTACATGTCGATGAAGTCTATTCACGATATTTGGGAATTCCGGTCCTTGATGAGACTTTTGTAGAAGATAAAATAATAGAGATGGAGGATACAGTTTTACAATTTATTCAATTGCCAAGGAAGTTAATAAAGATATATTTGGTTGGTTAATTAATTAATCTATTTGTCTAGGGAAATTGGCCTGTAATAATCCCACCTGGACCTTATTGGCCATTAATAATCCCACCTCAGAATATTCCCCCCACCAGTCCCACCTTTCACCTATTTTTCCTACAATGGTCCCCCGTTAAAAAAACTTAACGGAGTTAAGCTTTTTATCCAATTACAAACAGATTTTTTAGGGCTTTTGATTAGAACGACGATACGAGTCCATTGATGTAAAACTTGCCTCGAAACGGTGCTCCAAACGATTAAAACGGCGCTTCATTTCGGGTGTTTAAATTTCCAATTAACCAAAATCAAGTCACTTGGAGCACCATTTCGAAGTAAGTTTTACATCAATGGACTCGTATCATCGTTCTGATCAAAAGCCCTAAAAAATATGTTTGTAATTTGGAAAAAAGCTTAACTCCGTTAAGTTTTTTTAACGGGGGACCATTGTAGGAAAAATAGGTGAAAGGTGGGACTGGTGGGGGGAATATTCTGAGGTGGGATTATTAATGGCCAAAAAGGTCTAGGTGGGATTATTACAGGCCAATTCCCCCTTTTATTATAATAAAATTTACTATAATATTTTTTTAATTGTAGATTTTGGACGCCCGGTGTGATTTTAACCCAAGTGTTGAAGCTTAAGGTAGTTTTAGTGTATTTGTTTTATATTAAAAAAAGGGTTTATTAGTATTAGCTTATTGGTTTTATATTATATCAAATTGTTTATTATTTTAGATGCAGCATTCGCCTGAAGTCCATGTTCAGTTTGGAAGTAATGATGTTTATTTTGGAAGTAATGAACTATATGATGATAATGTTTTTTAGCCAATAATGATGCACTTATCAACACAAGAATGAGTGCGTTTGAAGAGGATCAAACTCATCATGTTGAACCACAAAGGGTAATTAAATCAGTTCATTATAGATAAATGTGTGTGTGTGAGTTTGTATACATATATATATATATATATATATACACATTAAATTGTTTGATATTTTAGGCTACGGTGGCTGCAGTTCAAAAGCCCAAAAGGAAACAATCCAACCCGAAAAAACCTAAAGGAAAACAAAGGAACGTCAAAGGCAATGAAAAACATGCCTAACCTAAAGTGACAGATCAGGACAAGTAGACCGAAAAAGTTGAGCTAGGCTTGCAATTATTCCAAGTAAGACCCAGATGGTTCAGGGATATGGTAAAGAACACATCAATGACGATTGGAAGGCTCAGCTGACCTTTAATGTAGATGAAACTATGTTTTCTATGGAGTTGGGTCCAATACATGTCGAACCTGATCATTGTTAGCACTAAATATCAACGGGTAGGTTGATATCACTACTATATTTTGGTTTACATCGTAAGTTCTTTAACACTGTAATCTTTTTTAAATATAACTGAATTTATTAAGTTTTTCATAGTTTTTTTGTTTTGTTTTTTTTTTAAGCTACTTGCATAGAGTGTTAAAGGCTAAAAAAGACAACCGATGTGCCTTCTTAAACGTGAATACAATCAGTGGTCAAATGTGTAGAGAAATGAGAGCAGAAGTTGAAGAACACATTAGGACTATGGTGCGTTATCATCACGATAAAGAATTCATCCTTGCACCTTATTGTGTAGAGTAAGTATAATCTAATTAACTTTCTTTATTTTATTAGTACAATTCATTAACTATGCTTTAACTTTACTTTTTGTAGTGGACATTGGACTTTGTTCATTATTGTCGTAAAAGAATACATTTTAGATTCACTATTCAAAGAGGGCAACAAGAATCCTAGCCACTATCGTCTTACAAGCGTGTTTGAAAGGGCCTTGCTGCCAATAAAACCCACATTTGATATGGTTAATGTAAGTTTGTTTTCTATTTCTTAGTTTGATTTTCAAAAATTTTGAATAAGTAATAATTGTTAATTTATTGTAGTGCAATCAACAAGCTGAGACATTGGAATGCGGCTATATACTTCTTCAATCTATGTTCGACTTTCTCAATGTGTATCAAATAGCAATTTCCTAAAGTAAGTCTATTTTTTAATTATTTTTTAGATGTGCATAAGTATATACAAGATAACATGCGCAAAAATGCTCACACACACATACGAGTAGTTACGTGTTTGTAGCAATTTTTTCGTTGATGTTAACTAATTTCTAATAATTATAATATTTTCTATTTTTTAGATGTGGAACGACACGAAAGAGGCTACAGATGAAGATATAGAAAAGACGTTGAAGGAATTGATGCCAATTTTATTTGACGGGTTGGGTATTCGTTAGTTTAAATATAGTTTGTTTATGGTTTTGAATAGATTAAGTAGTGAATTGTTATTTTACCAATTAATATTGCTTTCGGGTTGAATGTGTATTGGGTCACTTTTTACTTGTCCGGATTTGACTACGTTGAATATATAAAAGGATTGATTGGATTTGACGTCTATGTTGGAGTGCAGATTATTTTTTACTGCATATTATATCATTTTTACATATCTCTTTTTTACTAGAGATTTTTGTTTGAAAGCATAATTTGTCGTTCTTACAGCATTGGTCATAAGTCGCGATTCATTCAACACCGACTAAAACCTTTCCTAAAATTGTAAAACGACTTTAAGTCGCAGTTCATCCAACACTGACTAAAACTTTTCCTAAAACTGTAAAACGATTTTAAGTCACGATTCATAATGCTAACAAAAAACATTTCCATAAAAGTATCAACATCTTTTTAGTCGCGGTGGTTTATTTTAAGACAGGGTTTAGCAAACCGCGTCTTATAAACAACACATTTTTAGCCACGACATTTTAAGTCGCGGTTTGAAACTGCGACTAAAGACTATTTTAGCCGCGTCTAATGCTCACTTCTGTATTAGTGACTCAAAGGTTAGGGGTGGTTTGCGATTATAGAGGGGTGGGCTCGAGCCCTAGTATCCATGGCGCGAGTGAGGTTGGTGGATCCCATATTCATTATCCACCGATAGAGGTACTTATATTTATACGTTGTAAAAGTAAAGGACTATGTCTTTCATAAAGAAAATATTGTTTAGAGTTACTAACCGAGTATGGCATGAGTGCATAAAAACCAGTTAGTAATCCGACATGTTTTAACAACGTTGTGTAAAACAAATTGTGATGTGATCAATAATATCACTGGATATCAGAAGCTGGTGGGAAAGTTAATATATCTTTCTCCCACTAGACCTGGCATATCATACACTATTCACTATTTGAGTCAATACATGCATTCACCAACTCAGAGTCATTTAAAAGTTGCATTCAGGTTATTGAGATATTTAAAACAAGCATAAGGAAAAGGTGTCCTGTTTAGTGGTGGGTCTGGTTTAGACTTGGTTGCATATGCTGATTCTGATTGGGCCAAGTGCCTTGAATCAAGGAAATCTATTACAGGGTTTTGTGTTTTTCTAGGAAACAGTTTGGTTTCCTGGAAGAGCAAAAAGCAGGCCACAGTGTCTAGGTCTTCAGCTGAGCTTGAGTATCGGTCAATGTGTGATGCTGCATGTGAAGTGGTTTAGTTAAAAAAACATGCTGTTAGAGTTGGGTATTAAGGTTAAAGTGCCAATTCGTTTACATTGTGACAATACAGCTGCGTTGTCAATTGCAGCGAATCCTGTCTTTCGTGACAGAACCAAACACTTCGAGATTGACTTATTCTTCTTGAGGGATCTCATTTCTAAAGGAGTAATAAGACCTTTAGGAATAGATTCCGAAGATCAACTACTAACGGGTTGTTGATTCAAGCTCACAATGACTTGTGTACAGGTATTCGTATGTTTGATCCTTTTGCATATTAAACTAGGGGTGTTAAAATTACTCTAATAATATTTAGTTTAATATGCTAATAATGTTTGTTTTATATTTGAACATGTAAAACTAATTGGGCTGAGGATAAACTGGAGTTGGGCTTGGGCTGCTGATTATAAGAAAATAAGAGGCCAGGCTGCTGGGCTGCTGATTATAAGGAAGGCTGTTGGGCTAGGGATGGGCAAATCGGGTTTTTTGTATACCCAGAATTGGTTCCTACCCGTACCCGGTTCTTGACTGAGTTTGACTGGACCCGATTCTCCTAGGACCCAGTTCCGGTTAGTACCCGGTTTCAAACCACAATTACCGGAACTGTTCCTAACCGGTTCAGGTATTTTGTAACCGCTTCCTCGGAGGAACCGGTTCCTCCGGGTATCTTCTAGAAAAAGCTGCAATAAAGCTGCCGGAATCGATTCTTAACGGCTTTATATCCGTTGGAATCGATTAATTGTCATTAAAATTTTGAAATCAGTTTCTAGTATTTCTAAGAACATCACCTTCAACCAAAACTTAGTCCCACTCAAATCGGTTTCACCCTACAAGTTACAACTAAAATCGGTTATGGCATGCAACGACGAAGTGGTAATGGTTTTGGAAACCAAAAGAAACCCCCAAGTTTGGAAGCACTTTGATATGTGCCTGATGTCTGATAGCTATGAAATGACACGTTGCAAAGGTTGTGGAAAGTTCATGAAGGCTACGGCGAACTCGACCCTCAAAAAACACACCGACCGTCATTGCTGGTGACAAAGGCTGCGGCGAAGAAAAGTGAAGGCGGCGAATCATTCGGAACCGGTTCTTCGAAGGTTTAGTGTGTTTATGTGATGTTAGTTTGATTGTGTTTATGTGTTTTGTGTTTAGGTATAATGTTTTGTTTTAATGTATGGTAGGTAGGTAATGGTTTATGGTTGGTTGTAAAGTTTGGTTGTGATGTTTGGGTTTAACTTTTAATGTATTTGGTTTCATTTAAATCTTGCTGGTTCTTTGTGTTTATAGTAGAACCGCTTCCGGGTAGGAACCGGGTATGACCCTGTTTTTTTCTACAAATTATGGAACCGGGTACGAACCTACGGGTTTTTTGAACCCGGAATCGGTTCTTCTATACATCGGGTAGGAACTGGAACCGGTTTCAGGTAGGTTCTACCGGGTCGGGTTTGGAACCGGGTATTATGCCTATCTCTATGCTGGGCTGCTGTTTATAAGGAAAGAAGAGGCCAACCGATTGGTTATTATTAGACTTCTGATCCGAGTACCTTATATAAGAATCCAGATTGTTCCCATTTACAGTAGCAGAATCGAGTTCAGATTTTTTGTTCACTTGTTTTCTCTCTCTTAAAAGTTCATTAGGGTTTCTTGATTTGTTCGTTGATTCGTCTTGAATCAGTGATTCTAGCCGTAAGTTCTAGTGATTGATCAGAGATTATCATGGTGGTAATCTTCTGTTGTTGAGAGATTGAGAGATTTAGCATTTGTATAGTCTGAATTAGTTGAGTTTGTAATCTTCAGTTCTTATGGGTTAATAATAGTGTCAGATCTTGTGTTCTTGTTGATTACCAACTTTATATCATGTTTTTCACAGGGATCGCGTGCGCCCTCAAATATCTCACGTCTCTTCAATTTAGGAACAGCTTTTGGTCTATTCATCTTCTTGAATACTACAATCTTGTTTAATCAGGTTCTTAAGTGTTCCTACACATATCCCAAATGTTGGTTAAACTTAACAAAAAAATGTTCTAATCTGGTAATATTTTGACACTAAATGCTATATAAGTCTTTACTCGTTTGAGTGTGTTTATCCATACCCCATTTTTTTTTGGGTAGGCTAAATATACCCCCTCTTATTACTTTTTATACCCCCTTTCTATAAAATCATATTAAAACTTTAAATATTTACCCCCTATACAAATCATCATATTAAAAATTATTCTTTTTGTTACAAAACAAATTAAAAAGTGTAAAAAAAAGATTACTGACGTTTTATTAAATATTTATTTTTTAATTTTTATTTAAATCATATTTTTTAATAGTTTTCATATATTGTTTCTAAAGACACTTTTTCAAATAATATTTTGATTATGTTTCTTATTGAACATCTTTACAAATAAATAATAACATTTTTTCTTATAAAAATAATAAAAAAGGTTTTGAACTTTCTTTTTGAAAAAAAGTCTATATTATGTTTTTTCCTCGTCTAGTTTGTATTTTAAAGGTCTTACTTTTATATTTTTTAATACTTTAGACGTGTTTTATCAAAAAAAGTAAAAAAAAAAATCTTTTAAAATAGCGTTTACAGCCCATCTATGTAATTGAATAAATAAACAATAGATACTAAAACTATTTTATCAAACTATAAATTAACAATCTATATAAATTCAAATTTAATTAGTGTAAGGAATATGTTATAAACAAGTTAAACCCAGTTTAAGACTTGAATCGAAGTGAACACTTTTCTAAATCAAAACAAATGGATAGGGTTGATTCACAAATATTTTTCTCTTATTCATTTAAAAAATATATCAAATTGGTTGATTTAAAAAATATATGTGGATTTTTTTTGTAATCAAAAGTAGGTATTCGAAACCAAAAGTCACGTAAAAGCATAAACTTAATATTAAAAAAACTTTTTAAAATATTAAAAACAATAAATATAAGAAATTTAAAATACAAACTAGACGAGGAAAAAAATATAATGTAGACTTTTTTCAAAAATAAAATTCTAAACTTGTTTATTATTGTTTTTATATGAAAAAATGTTATTAGTAATTTGTAAAGATATTCAATAAAAGAAAACATAATCAAAATACTATTCGAGAAAGTGTAAAAAATATCTGAAAACCTTTTAAAAAAATATGGTTTTTTAAATAAACATAAAAATAAACATTTAAAAAAACGTCCATAATATATTTTTACACTTTTGAATTTGTTTTGTAACAAAAAAGAATACTTTAAAAAATATGACTTGTTTAGGGGGTAAATATGACAAATTTAAATGTGATTTTATGGAAATGGGGGGTATAAAAAGTAACAAGTGGGGGTACGTTTAGTAGCCCCCTTTTTTTTTTTAAATCGTGAATTTCTTTTAATCCATGTTGTTTGTAGGACTTTAACCCAAGACCTCCCCTTTCAAAACTTAGGTGTTTAAAAGTTTTGTCTTTGTCAATGGACTACCGGCCCACTAATATCTTAAAATGTGTTAGGGAAATACATTTTATATATAGCATAGATATAGATATTACGAGAGCACAATGGTCTTTTACTCAAATGTCTTAATTACAACTCCTAATGCACAAGATACAAGTCATTGAAGCCAAAGTAAAGAGTTTTAGATCTACAAAACTGAGAAGCCTTCCTTCCAAATATATGAAACAAAACCCTTTAATGTATTGTATTTTGTGTCTTCTTTACATCATTATGGTGTAAAGATCGTGTAACTTTGGTTTAGATATCTAGTTTTTGGATTTACCAATGTTGACAATAAGCATTAAGCAATGACATCCAAAATTATTTTTTAATACTTCACAAATCATCATATTTAGTAAATCCTACCAATAGCAAAGGTAGGGTCTAAGGAGGGTAAGATGTGGATAACCTTACATCTACCCTGTAGGAATACAGAGGCTACTTCCAAATATAAATATAAATTATACTATAACGAGTGTTGTAAGAATCGATGGGTGCTAGTCGGACGGTGGGGTACCAACTAGCGATTAATCGGGATTAATAGGGATTACTCGAAATTAATCGGATTGAGTTTTTTATATGTAATTTTTAGCCGTATATATACACACACATTTTTATATGTAGTTTTTAAAGTAGACATGTTTTAATCTCTTATTGACCCATTTTTTTAAGTAATTGGAAGAAATTTATATGGTTTGGTCGAAATTTGGCCGACGTCTGGCCAAAATTTGCCTAGAATAGGACCGCCATTGACTGCCTAGCGATTAATCGACCATTAATCGGTGAACCTCCAATTTGTGATTAATCAGCGATTAATCAAAGACTAGTCGGAATTTTTACAACCATGCTATTAACTAATTAACACCTATAAAACTATTGCGAACAAATTACTTAACTAGAGTATTGGACCATCATGAGTCATGACATCAAACATTAATCGTTTTAAATCCATTAAACTAACCCATGAACCATTTAAGTCATTTTAAACAATTAAGCCCAATAACCATTTAACCCAGTAGCATAGACTATTTACCCATTCAAATTTCCAATCAATATCAAACAGACCACCCATCCATTGTCGACTTGTTCACTGTCGTTTGCCACTTGCCGTCAGGCACCCATTCAAAACGGTACGGAATTTCAGTGACGATTTTAGGTATTATTTTAATTTTTTTCCTCTAAATTTTACTTTATTATTTATTTAATTGCTATTTGCTTTATGTCAAGTCTTTAGATTGCGAGAATTAATTATTACTTGCTACAAAATGCTTCATTAAATCATGTTTAGGTATACATTTAGGGGGAGAATATTACACACTTGGTGTGTAGATAGTCAGTCCAAAAAGGTTTTTTTTTGTCCTATATACATACCATGCAGTGTTAAGTTGTGGTCAAAGCGCGGCGTTTTGGTACGGTCAACCAGACAAAGACTGACGGGTGTCTGACGGGTCTGTTAACCGGACCAAAACGCCGAGCTTTGGCCGCGTTTTGGTCCTGTCAACCAGACACCCGGTCAGTCTTTTGTCTGGTTGACGGGACCAAAACGCGGCCAAAGCCCGGCGTTTTGATCCGGTCAACAGACCCGTCAGTCTTTTGTCTGGTTGAAATCGCCATTTCTCCCATTTTAAATCACTATACGCCGAACGGTTCTTGAGCCAGAAAAAGGTGTCCCCCTTAATCTTTTCCACCACCCGCATAACGGAAAACGTCTTATCTTCAAACACTCGGTTGTTACGGGCCTTCCAAATCCTCCATATTGTGCCATATGCGATAGTTATTAATACATCCTTCCACTTCGACAAACCAATAAATGTGTCGATACGGGTCATAATTTCACGGAACAACCCTGCCCCTCCCATGACTGGAGTCTTCATCCAGACACTAACATGCCACCAGACTTTTGTTTAGTCCTTTCGTGTAATGAAACTTGAACTGTGGGATGAATATTTAGATTAATTTTTTTTAATGGCAATGGTAACCTCTTTTATATCGCAACTGAAAAAAAGTAGCAACATGCTACAAGATTAGAAAACGAGAAAAAATAAACAAAAATCATAGAAGTAAATATACAAGTACGGTAACAAAAATACTCTACAAACCCACATACAAAAGGCTTCGGTCTATATCACCAAATTTCCTCTCGTTATTCCAACCTGTATTAAATATTTGGATAAAACTGGGACGTGCCCCATAATTCATGTTGATCTGGCTTTTTTAGTCTACACCATATTTACTGGTAATAATAGCAAATGTTCATTGAAAGTTTTAGATTTTATCAACTCTAGAATACGAGATAAGCACGGCGACTTAATCTAATTAGGTTAAATTAGTGGCAATAGTGTTAATCAACTCCCCCCTTTCCCTTTTTAACCTTTTAATTAGTGTAGAGCATGCTTTGAAGACTACCCTTCTCTACACTCTATAGTCTAAGAATTAGCTTCCTGTACAAATGAGTCTTATTATACAAATTAGGCTTAATGTGAGAAGTGAATAAGTGATTTTTTTTTTTGAATTTTTTTTCTATTTTGTTAAGCACATATTTTAGTTTTAGAATCTAAAAAAATCGTGTTTTTACAGTAATTATGTAATTATTGTAGAGTAAATACATGATTTTTTTTTATATATTTTGCAATTAAACATCATTATTTAAATAGATGGAAAAAAATGTTTCTTCACTTCTTATGTTAAGGCTATTTTGTATGTTAAGACTCATTTGTATTGGATCCTTAAACTAATTATTAATATTGGTTTAATTTAAAAATAAAGTTAACAGGATCGTTGGTTTACTTATTCGAGTTTTTTATCTTCTCAACATGGTTCGAACTCAATTTATATTTCAGAAAACCAATTATGATTTGAAAATTTGGTTTAGGTTTTTTTTTTTTTTTTTTTTTTTTTTTTTTTTTTTTGTGGGGGGTTAGGTTTTTTTGGTGAGTTATAGTTTTTTGGTGAGGTTTTTGGGTTGTGCTGGGTGGAGCCGTGGAGGTGAGGGTTTAGATTTTGGGTGGTGGTGAGTGGGTTTATTTTATTGTGTTTATATTGATTCTCGCAGTAAAAGTGGTTCTCAAATGAACTCTACCATATATATATATATATATAGGGGGCTGCTAGAATGAGAACCACCTCGAGTTGTAAGAACCGTGAGAACTACTTGATCCGGGGCGAGGTGGACCATTTTTTTTTCAAAAACGTAGATGCATGTATTATAAACACATTCGTAAAAAAATTTTTTAAAAAAAATGCCGTGCGTGTAGTTTTTTACACCACAAGTTTGTGGTTTACGAGTTCCGTAAATTACGGAACTCGTAAACCACAAACTTGTGGTGTAAAAAACTACACGCACGCCATTTTTTTTAAAATTTTTTTTACGAATGTGTTTATAATACATGCATCTACGTTTTTGAAAAAAAATTTGGTCCACCTCGCGCCCGTACGGTGTGGTTCTCGCGGTTCTTACAACTCGAGGTGGTTCTCATTCTAGCGGTCCCCTATATATATATATATATATATATATATATATATATATATATATATATATATATATATATATATTGTAACACCCCGTGTTTTCCAAAAAGTCAAAGTCAAAGTCAAGAGTTGACTGTTATTGGAATTAAAGATCAATAAAGATTAATTTCATTTTAGTTTCATTTTGATTTTCGTATTATTTGGAGTAAGTGTTGTATAATCAAACTAATCGGACGATAATCGAACTGTGAATCAACGACCGACTGTGAATGATAGGAAGTAACAATGCAATAAAGCTAGTCAATCAATAATCAAGCTAATCAAATCAATCATCGAGCTCAAGTGTGGATAATTTTAATGCTTTTATACGTGTGTGTGTGCCTTACGTGTTACTTGTGCATGCTTACTTTATGTTAAAGTGTGTGGTGAATCAATCAAATCAATCAAGACTCAAAGGTGAATCAAACTCAATGGAAATCAAACCCGAAATGGTTGTAAGGATGCTCGTATGTTAGATATAGTAGTTGAGACTAAAAGTAATTTGATTAGGAATTCTATCATTCTCAAATCATCGTTCATCGAAGTCGAAATATCAAAAATCGTCGCGAAACACTCAAAACCAGGCAAGCCGATCGAACAGGGCAACCTGATCGAACAGGCTAGCCGATCGAACAGGGCAACCTGATCGAACAGGCTAGCCGATCGAACAGGGCAACCTGATCGAACAGGCTAGCCGATCGAACAGGCTGTTCGATCGGACAGCCGCTCGATCAGGGATGCTGTTCGATCAGCTGACCCTTTCCTCTTTTGGAAGCCTATAAATAGGGCTCTCCTTGTCAAACTTTCCACTTTTGGAAAAGCTCTGACCGACCAGCCTCTTCTTCTCACTAAATCTCAGATTTCTCTCAAACCGGTAAGTATTTCGCTCTAATCCTTGTACGTTTTTGTTCATTGATCGATTCTACATCTTTCTATCTTTCAAAACTTGGATTTCATCCATGAAATCACCAAGATCTAGGTGTTCTTGGGTGATGTCATCATGTGTTCTTCAAGAACACTAAGTTTTGGCATCATTCCACCATGAATAACTTAGATCTAACCGATTTCCACATAAATAACCTAAAATCCTCCAAAGATCTTAACATTTCACGGTGGAAAAGGATTGGAAGATGGGTTTTCATCTATCTTTCAACTCTTTTACACTCAAAAAGGTGAAAACGAGACTTGAACCGATTTACAAATCAACCTAGACAAACACATGGTTCAAGATTCGGGTTCTACCGAGAGATATACCGATTTCGGGTTAAACGTTTAACTTGGGTTCCAAACCGTCTCTGACCGAGTTTGGGTGATTCCTGCTCGAGTCAGTAGACTAAGTAGGGACTTCAGCCTCGTGGTTCAACTCGTAGTCAAAATATCTCTAAAACATCAACAATTAACGGGAATAACCAAGTGTTAAGTGATAGGTTAACCGAATCGAGAAGCTGGCCGAACGGCTAGGCTGTTCGATCGAACAGCCCAACCGAACGACTATGCCAGCCGATCGGCTAGGCTAACCGATCGACTAGCACTTAGTCCCACAAACTCATGAAGTGTAATATTGACAGAGTTCTATTCGATCGATCGAGCCACTCGGTTGTAATCATTACTACTCGAATCATGAGATACTACACTTCAAAACACTTAGACTTTTCGAAACATTGGAATGTCACCCGATCGAGCATGCCAACCGATCGAGTGACATATTTGAAAACAATGCAATGCTAACCGATCGGTTGGGCTAACCGATCGAACAGCTGTTCGATCGGCCAACCTGAAAGGTAGTACAAACCATCATACACAAACACATCCTTCACATCAAAGGAAGAAACAATCCACTTGAAGGAACCAGCCGATCGAGCCAGCCGGCCGATCGAATGGATGTTCGAACGGATTTTCAAACCAATCGAACAGCCCACTCGATCGAACTGCTGTCCGATCGAATGGCCTACTCGATCCAAGTACATTGTTTACTTTTCCGCGTTACTCATCGTTGTGTTATCGAACTATTCAGGCTAACCTATTCTCAGTGCTCCTCTCAATCCACGATCAACCACTGTGAGTATACTCGATCCCTTTTTGCTTTCAGCACTTTTGGGTGTTACATACGTAATCTATCAAATTCACAAACAACACAAACTATTTGAACGCTAACCTACTTGCATGTATTACTTGTCTAAATGATTGCTGTTTATTATGTTTACACGTGGAGTGCTATCTGCCTGCTTTAGCAACGTAGTACTATAGTTTGGACTCAGCACCCGTTTACACGGGGGTTGCTAAGGACAATTACTTGCATGGATTACAGTGGTAATCATGTATTGCGAACTGTCTCGGACAGTCAACTTGAAGTCATTGGTATCGATGGTCCCATGTTGATAATTTACATGCATCGTTTGCCCTTGTGTACGCGCTTGGTTATGCGTAAACTTTCGAACTTTATATGCTATATCAAACTTGTGTACTCACCTTTACATTATATGTATTGACTTTTATTTTAACGTATGTGACAGGTGTTTAAGCTACTAGCGTGCTAGGGAAGCGAGGCAATAATAAGCTTCTAGGAGCCTGTGACCTTAGGACAGTGTCCACATACCTGCTCCAGGGTCATAATTATCTGTAGATCTTGTACTGGCACCTGTAGTCAGTAAGATCCCCAGTTAGCCGTCTAGAAGTCTTAGAACAATATTTAAATTCGGTCTGTAATAATTAAGAATTTGAGTTGTCGGAACAGTTCCCATATTGTTTAGTTGATTTCTATGATAACTTGTTATTATTTGGGACACGGTATGGGACGTGTTATATAACTGAATTGTATGATAGTTGTTGTGGAAACTTCTGAACAATCTGTTTCGCTCAGTGCCGCGCCCCGATGATTCCGCCATCGGTTGGGGTGTGACAGATTGGTATCAGAGCCATAACTATAGGGAATTAGGTTAGACACGATCTAGTCCGGATCGCTGTCTTAGAGACCTAGACTATAGTTAGGAACCAAGAGACCAAGTTTATGTGCTTATTTTATGTTGTTTCCTTCTATTCTATCATTACATCCGAACTCCGAGCCAAATTTTGTAATTTGGACGGGATTAGGAGTGAAACCCGCGAATTCCTGCCTAAATTACAAATTTTTGCCAATTATTTTGTGCGATTTTCTAACAACAAACGGGGGGAGAATTATACCAAATCAGGGCTGAAACCCGCAATTTGATGGAAACTTTCCTCCAAATTTTCTTAAAACAAGGAAGAAATTGCTGAGCTAGGGGTGAAACCCTAACCTTGGCAGTTATTCCAACATTATTTTATCTCGCCAAGGCAATTGACGGACTCCAATGACCTGAACTCACGAGTATGGCCTAGAATGCGCATGCATAATGCCCGAGAATCGAGGCAGAAACATGTCCCCTAGAGTCGAAAGTGACGACAAGTCAACTGTGAATAGTTAAATTGCCATGGTTAGTCAAAGTCTAGTAGCCGCAGACAATCCATTTTCCGATTTTGAGTGTTGCTTTGTTGATTTTATATGACTTACCTGTTTACGTGTTTTAAGATTTGTTGATTGCTCCATTTGTTATCAATCTGCGTGACCTTTGTTGCTATCCTATCTCGATTCAAATCCCTGTTGACGTGATCTAAACAAAACCAGTGTGCTATGCTACGCTATACGACTAAGTTAGACGATACAATGTGATGTTATCCGATAAGCAAAACGAACGGCACTCGACTTGTGGTTATAGGGTTCTGTTTTCTGACCGCCTCTGTGATAAAAAAAAGCGTACGTGTTTAGGAAATTAAGTGCTCTACTTGCTTAATTGCTTATGTGCTCTAATTGCTTCTGTGCTTATGTGCCTCTATGATTATGTGCTTATGTGATTATATGTGTTACGAGACGTGAGATGCGACGTGATTCTAAGCTTTAGTAAACTAAGACGTGCGAGATTCGAATTCGTTGTGTTGAGCCCTATGGCGATGTCTATTGCAGACCATGTCGTCATCATCAAGAATTCGCCAAAACCTTTCCCGTCAGGAAAAGAGAGACCGACGTCTCGCCAAGCTCATCTCGAGGTCTGTAGCGAAAGCTGTCAGTGAGGTGTACGAAAACACCAGCAAGTCGTCGGAAGAATCCCGAACCCTCACTGAACCCAGCAAAGCTTCGTTCAGTTTCAAGCAATTTAAGGCGTGTGGACCGAAGGAGTTCACCGGTGAAGAAGGCCCTACAGGCTTATTTCACTGGTTTGACTCTGTGGAAGTTACCCTTCGTCAAAGCGGATGCCCGGATCATCTTCGAACTCTCAATGCTACCGGTGTCTTCCAGTCGCGGGCATTGGACTGGTGGACAGCCGAAAGGAATAAGCGCGGGAACGACGCTGCCTACGAGCTGACGTGGGAGGAACTGAAGGCTATCATGCTGGACGAGTTCTGTCCTCCCCACGAACGCCAAAAGTTGGAGGATGAGTTCTGGACCATCAAGCAGAAGGAGGGCGACAACGCTGGTCTCACCGCCCGTTTCAAACAACTGAGCATTATCTGTCCAGACCAGGTCAAGACTCCCGAGATGACCATCAAGAAATACATCCGTGCTCTTCCGGACTGTGTTGCAGATTATGTGTTCGCCGCCAAACCCGCATCAATCGAGGAAACCTACCTACTCGCTGCCGAGATCAACGACAAGCGAGTTAAGGCTGGAGTCTGGGATAAGCCATCCAAGTCGTTGCATCAAGTTACTACCGCATCAACCGACAACCCTACTGCTCAAGCCTCCAAGTCCTCGAGAAGAAGGAAGAAGAACAAGAGTTGCGCCGCCGCAACCAATGCTGCTCCTCTTCAGTCAGTACCGCCACAACAGCAACAACCACAGCGCACTGCGCCAGTGATCAATGCGCCGCCGGCTAAGCGTGCGTACACCGGCCCCCACCCACTCTGTGCTACATGTTCTTATCATCACCCGGTGGGTGTGGCCTGCCGTTACTGTACCCACTGCAACGTTTACGGGCATTTCACTGCAAATTGCCGCTATGGTCCTCGTCAAACACAAGCTCAAGCCGCTGTTAACCAAGCCCTGCTACCAGCTCCTCAAGCTCCTCAAGCTGCACAGGCCCCGGCAAACAATGTTCGGACCTGCTTTGCATGTGGTGACCCTAACCACTTCGCAAACCGGTGCCCGAACAGGGTGGTGAAACAAGAAGCTCAACAACCCCAGCAACAACAACAGCAGCCTCAACAACAAGCCGCTCACGCCAGAACTTTCAACATCAATGCACGCCAGGCTCAAGCTGATAACAACGTGGTCAATGGTACGTTCCTTGTGAATGGTATATATGCATCGTGTTTGTTTGATACTGGAGCCGATAACTGCTTTGTGTCATTTGAGTTTGAGAAACTTCTTAGACGTAAGCGCTCTTATCTTTCGTCACCCTTCGAAGTAGAAGTCGCTACCGGAAGAACCATTGCTGTCAATTCTGTGCTCCGTGATTGTACTCTCGAGCTCAACAATCATATATTTCCGATTGATCTCATTCCAATGCAGCTCGGAAGTTTCGATGTCATAGTAGGCATGGACTTTCTTCGTGAAAACCATGCTGAAGTTGTGTGTTCCGATAAGATGATTCGTTTTGTGCTAGCTAGTGGTGATATTCTATGTGTTTATGGTGAAACTACTGCAAAAGATCTCAAGCTCATGTCATGTCTTCAAGCTCGCAAATATCTCCGCAAGGAATATCGAGCCTTCTTGGCCAACATTGTTGTAGCAGAGACGGACAAGAAAAAGAAAGTTGAAGTCAAGGATGTCCCCGTTGTCCGAGAATTTCCTCAGGTGTTCCCTGATGATCTTCCTGGATTACCTCCTAGTCGTGATATCGACTTTCGAATCGACCTTATTCCAGGAGCCAACCCAGTGGCCAAAGCTCCGTATCGACTCGCTCCATCTGAGATGCGAGAACTCTCAAACCAACTCCAAGAGTTACTTGAAAAAGGCTTCATTCGCCCGAGCACTTCTCCATGGGGCGCACCAGTCCTTTTCGTCAAAAAGAAGGACGGGTCGTTCCGAATGTGCATCGATTACCGGGAATTGAACAAGCTGACCATCAAGAACCGATACCCCTTACCAAGAATCGATGATCTGTTTGACCAACTACAAGGTGCTCAGTGTTTCTCCAAGATTGATCTACGTTCAGGCTACCATCAGTTGCGGATTCAAGAGGAAGACATACCCAAAACCGCTTTTCGAACCCGATATGGCCACTACGAATTTGTTGTCATGCCTTTTGGGTTGACCAACGCACCCGCGGTCTTCATGGATCTGATGAATCGCGTGTGTAAACCGTTCTTAGACCGTTTCGTCATTGTATTCATCGACGATGTCCTGATCTATTCCAGATCGAGGGCCGAACATGCGCAGCATTTGCGATTGGTTCTCGAGTTGCTTCCGGGAAACCAACTCTACGCCAAATTCTCCAAGTGTGAGTTCTGGTTGGAGGAGGTTCAATTTCTGGGTCACATTGTGAATAGTCGGGGTATACACGTTGATCCTGCAAAGATTGAGGCAGTCAAGGGATGGGTTACGCCAAAGAATCCGTCAGAAGTTCGCTCTTTTCTCGGATTAGCCGGTTACTACCGGCGATTCATCGAGGGATTCTCAAAGATTGCTGTACCGCTTACCTCCCTTACTCATAAAGACAAGCCTTTTGTGTGGGGAACCGCGCAGGAGACTGCTTTCCAAACCCTCAAACACATGCTGTGCCATGCACCAGTTCTTACACTGCCGGACGGAAGCGATGACTTCGTTGTCTATTGTGATGCTTCAAACCTTGGACTTGGCTGTGTTCTCATGCAACGAGACAAGGTTATAGCTTACGCATCTCGACAGCTCAAAATCCACGAGAAGAACTATACAACCCATGACCTTGAGCTAGGCGCAGTTGTCTTTGCCTTAAAGATTTGGCGACACTACCTGTATGGTACAAAGTGTACGATCTTCACCGATCACAAGAGCCTACAACATATCTTTAACCAGAGGGAACTCAATATGCGTCAACGCCGATGGGTAGAACTTCTCAACGATTACGACTGTGAGATCCGTTATCACCCAGGCAAGGCGAATGTAGTTGCAGACGCCCTCAGCAGAAAGAATTACGTGATAGGTGTTCGAAACATCCAGGCTCAGTATAACCTCGAAGCTCTCATCCGCGAAGCACAACACGCTTGCTTTAACGAGCGTACGTTGAAGAAAGAACGAATCTATCACGATGGAACTCAGCTCGTGAGCAAAGCCAACGGGATATTCTATTATCTGGACCGAATCTGGGTTCCGAGGAGGACAGATTTGCGAAAGATCATCATGAACGAAGCCCACAAATCCCGATACTCCATTCATCCCGGTGCGGACAAAATGTACCAGGACCTTCGCTACAAGTACTGGTGGCCTGGGATGAAAAGGGATATTGCTCTATATGTTGGTAGCTGTTTAACTTGTGCAAGAGTCAAGGCTGAACACCAAAGACCTTCAGGCTTACTCGAACAACCGCCGATACCCGTATGGAAGTGGGAAAGCATAGCTATGGATTTCATAACTAAGCTTCCGACCACGCCATCAGGTCACGACAGTATTTGGGTTATAGTCGACCGTCTAACCAAATCAGCCCACTTTCTGCCAATACGAGAAGACTATAAGGTGGCCAAGCTAGCCCAAATCTACACCGACGAGATCATCAAGAATCATGGTACGCCTCGAGACATCATTTCTGATCGCGATGCTCGGTTTACATCGAGATTGTGGGAAACTTTTCAAGCAGCTCTTGGTACGACGCTGAATTTGAGTACCGCATTCCATCCGCAAACCGACGGGCAGACTGAAAGAACGATTCGTACTATTGAAGACATGCTCCGTGCGTGTGTTATCGATTTTGGTGGTAGTTGGAGCAAACACCTACCGTTGGTCGAATTTTCGTACAATAATAGCTATCACTCCAGCATCGAAATGGCACCTTTCGAAGCCTTGTATGGTAGGAGATGTCGCTCGCCTATTGTATGGCACGAGGTCGGTCATTCACAATTGACTGGGCCCGAGATTCTGCAAGAAACGACTGACAAGATCCACCAGATAAGGGAAAACTTGGTAAAGGCCCGGGA
Source organism: Helianthus annuus (assembly GCF_002127325.2). Taxonomy (NCBI): domain Eukaryota; kingdom Viridiplantae; phylum Streptophyta; class Magnoliopsida; order Asterales; family Asteraceae; genus Helianthus; species Helianthus annuus. Next base: position 18,209,592 of record NC_035446.2, read on the forward strand.
CAGACAAAAGATGTACGCCGATAAACGACGCAAGCCCCGCGAATTTGCAGTTGGCGACTACGTACTCCTAAAGGTATCGCCTTGGAAGGGAGTAGTCCGATTCGGCAAAAGAGGGAAACTTGCGCCTCGATTTGTTGGACCTTTTAAGATTCTGGAAAGGATCGGTAAAGTTGCCTACAAACTTGAATTACCGGAGGAACTCAGCAATGTCCACCCGACTTTCCATATTTCAAACCTTCGAAAATGCGTAGCCGACCACGACGCAATAATACCACTCGACGATCTTCAGGTCAATGAGACGCTACACTTCGTGGAAAAGCCTGTCGAAATCATGGACCGACAGACCAAGCAACTCAGACGCTCTCGCATTCCTATTGTAAAGGTACGATGGGAAGGCAAACGAGGCGCGGAGTTCACTTGGGAACTCGAAAGTGACATGAAGGCCAAGTACCCGCAGTTGTTCAGATAGATCTGAAGCATCAAATTGGTAAAAAATCACACGGCGATGTACGGTTCTCGGCCTAATTTCGGGACGAAATTCCCTAAAGGAGGGGAGACTGTAACACCCCGTGTTTTCCAAAAAGTCAAAGTCAAGAGTTGACTGTTATTGGAATTAAAGATCAATAAAGATTAATTTCATTTTAGTTTCATTTTGATTTTCGTATTATTTGGAGTAAGTGTTGTATAATCAAACTAATCGGACGATAATCGAACTGTGAATCAACGACCGACTGTGAATGATAGGAAGTAACAATGCAATAAAGCTAGTCAATCAATAATCAAGCTAATCAAATCAATCATCGAGCTCAAGTGTGGATAATTTTAATGCTTTTATACGTGTGTGTGTGCCTTACGTGTTACTTGTGCATGCTTACTTTATGTTAAAGTGTGTGGTGAATCAATCAAATCAATCAAGACTCAAAGGTGAATCAAACTCAATGGAAATCAAACCCGAAATGGTTGTAAGGATGCTCGTATGTTAGATATAGTAGTTGAGACTAAAAGTAATTTGATTAGGAATTCTATCATTCTCAAATCATCGTTCATCGAAGTCGAAATATCAAAAATCGTCGCGAAACACTCAAAACCAGGCAAGCCGATCGAACAGGGCAACCTGATCGAACAGGCTAGCCGATCGAACAGGGCAACCTGATCGAACAGGCTAGCCGATCGAACAGGGCAACCTGATCGAACAGGCTAGCCGATCGAACAGGCTGTTCGATCGGACAGCCGCTCGATCAGGGATGCTGTTCGATCAGCTGACCCTTTCCTCTTTTGGAAGCCTATAAATAGGGCTCTCCTTGTCAAACTTTCCACTTTTGGAAAAGCTCTGACCGACCAGCCTCTTCTTCTCACTAAATCTCAGATTTCTCTCAAACCGGTAAGTATTTCGCTCTAATCCTTGTACGTTTTTGTTCATTGATCGATTCTACATCTTTCTATCTTTCAAAACTTGGATTTCATCCATGAAATCACCAAGATCTAGGTGTTCTTGGGTGATGTCATCATGTGTTCTTCAAGAACACTAAGTTTTGGCATCATTCCACCATGAATAACTTAGATCTAACCGATTTCCACATAAATAACCTAAAATCCTCCAAAGATCTTAACATTTCACGGTGGAAAAGGATTGGAAGATGGGTTTTCATCTATCTTTCAACTCTTTTACACTCAAAAAGGTGAAAACGAGACTTGAACCGATTTACAAATCAACCTAGACAAACACATGGTTCAAGATTCGGGTTCTACCGAGAGATATACCGATTTCGGGTTAAACGTTTAACTTGGGTTCCAAACCGTCTCTGACCGAGTTTGGGTGATTCCTGCTCGAGTCAGTAGACTAAGTAGGGACTTCAGCCTCGTGGTTCAACTCGTAGTCAAAATATCTCTAAAACATCAACAATTAACGGGAATAACCAAGTGTTAAGTGATAGGTTAACCGAATCGAGAAGCTGGCCGAACGGCTAGGCTGTTCGATCGAACAGCCCAACCGAACGACTATGCCAGCCGATCGGCTAGGCTAACCGATCGACTAGCACTTAGTCCCACAAACTCATGAAGTGTAATATTGACAGAGTTCTATTCGATCGATCGAGCCACTCGGTTGTAATCATTACTACTCGAATCATGAGATACTACACTTCAAAACACTTAGACTTTTCGAAACATTGGAATGTCACCCGATCGAGCATGCCAACCGATCGAGTGACATATTTGAAAACAATGCAATGCTAACCGATCGGTTGGGCTAACCGATCGAACAGCTGTTCGATCGGCCAACCTGAAAGGTAGTACAAACCATCATACACAAACACATCCTTCACATCAAAGGAAGAAACAATCCACTTGAAGGAACCAGCCGATCGAGCCAGCCGGCCGATCGAATGGATGTTCGAACGGATTTTCAAACCAATCGAACAGCCCACTCGATCGAACTGCTGTCCGATCGAATGGCCTACTCGATCCAAGTACATTGTTTACTTTTCCGCGTTACTCATCGTTGTGTTATCGAACTATTCAGGCTAACCTATTCTCAGTGCTCCTCTCAATCCACGATCAACCACTGTGAGTATACTCGATCCCTTTTTGCTTTCAGCACTTTTGGGTGTTACATACGTAATCTATCAAATTCACAAACAACACAAACTATTTGAACGCTAACCTACTTGCATGTATTACTTGTCTAAATGATTGCTGTTTATTATGTTTACACGTGGAGTGCTATCTGCCTGCTTTAGCAACGTAGTACTATAGTTTGGACTCAGCACCCGTTCACACGGGGGTTGCTAAGGACAATTACTTGCATGGATTACAGTGGTAATCATGTATTGCGAACTGTCTCGGACAGTCAACTTGAAGTCATTGGTATCGATGGTCCCATGTTGATAATTTACATGCATCGTTTGCCCTTGTGTACGTGCTTGGTTATGCGTAAACTTTCGAACTTTATATGCTATATCAAACTTGTGTACTCACCTTTACATTATATGTATTGACTTTTATTTTAACGTATGTGACAGGTGTTTAAGCTACTAGCGTGCTAGGGAAGCGAGGCAATAATAAGCTTCTAGGAGCCTGTGACCTTAGGACAGTGTCCACATACCTGCTCCAGGGTCATAATTATCTGTAGATCTTGTACTGGCACCTGTAGTCAGTAAGATCCCCAGTTAGCCGTCTAGAAGTCTTAGAACAATATTTAAATTCGGTCTGTAATAATTAAGAATTTGAGTTGTCGGAACAGTTCCCATATTGTTTAGTTGATTTCTATGATAACTTGTTATTATTTGGGACACGGTATGGGACGTGTTATATAACTGAATTGTATGATAGTTGTTGTGGAAACTTCTGAACAATCTGTTTCGCTCAGTGCCGCGCCCCGATGATTCCGCCATCGGTTGGGGTGTGACATATATATATATATATATATATATATATATATATATATATATATATATATATATATATATATATATAGGACAAAGATCCGTTAGGAACCACCCTTTATTGCAAGAACCGCGAGAACCAATGTGAACACAACCAAAAGTGCCTAAAAATAGCTAAAAAACACACAAAAAAAACTATTTTTTAATATTTTTTTGCCTACTAAAAGTAGCGATTTTAATATAAAAAATATTAAAAAAAAATTTAGATTTTTTTTATTCTTTTAGATTATTTTTTATTTTTTTAGATTTTTTGGGGGTTTAGTTTTTAGCATTTTAGCTTGGGGGGTGGGAGGTTAGATTTTTTTTTAGAGGGGGGGGGGGTGGGGGGATTTAGGTTTTTTTTTTTTTTTGGGGGGGGGGGGGGTGTGGGGTTAGGTTTTTTTAGCTATTTTAGGTTGTATTCACATTGGTTCTCGCGGTTCTCGCAATAAAGGTGGTTCTCGCGTGAACCCTACCCTATATATATATATATATATATATATATATATATATATATATATATATATATATATATATATATATATATATATATAGGGGATCGCTAGAATGAAAACCACCCCGAGTTGTAAGAACCGCGAGAACTACACCCCACGGAGGGGCGTTCGCCGCGATTTTTTTTTACAAGTAGATGTGTGCATTATAAACACGGCCGTAAAAAATCACGGCGAACGCCCCTCCGTGGGGTGTAGTTTTTTACACCTCAAGTTTGGTGTTTTTTAATTTTTTTTCTTTTTTCTTTTTTTTTCACCAAACTTGAGGTGTAAAAAACTACACCCCACGGAGGGGCGTTCGCCGTGATTTTTTACGGCCGTGTTTATAATGCACACATCTACTTGTAAAAAAAAAATCGCGGCGAACGCCCCTCTGTGGGGTGTAGTTCTCGCGGTTCTTACAACTCGAGGTGGTTTTCATTCTAGCGGCTCCCTATATATATATATATATATATATATATATATATATATGGTAGGGATCCTAAGAGAAGTCCACCCTATTTGAGAAACTTGAGAAGCATTCTGGACCACACATTTCCCTAAGCTTTTCGTAATATACACATATGTATAGTTTAAAATTGACACTATACATATGTGTATATTATCAAATCTTGTATTATACACATATGTATATAGTCAATTTTAAACTATACATACGTGTATATTACGAAAAGCTTGAGGAAAATGTGTGGTCCAGAATACTTCTCAAGTTTCTCAATTATCCTAGTGCTTCTCACATGATCCTTATCCTATATATATATATATATATATATATATATATAGGGGAATGTTCATTTGAGAAGAAAATTTTATTAAGAATAAAAAGAACAAAAGGGTACAATTGTAAAACATTAAATAGTTTTTTTCTCATCTCATTTATTATTATGTTTGACTAATTAATTAGTCATTAAGACTATCATCCTCCACACTAAAAAAATTTGTCTACACACATCAAAAGTTATCCTACACATTTCGAAATTTATTCTACACATATTGAAATTTATTCTACACAACTCGTAATTTATCCTAACGCCTCGTATTTATCCTATACTATAAATGAATTTTTATTTTTATTTTTTTAGAAAAATATATATCTTAAAAAAAGTTACAAATTTAATATAGTTAGTTATCAAATATGAAACTACCAATTAATGATGTATGTAAGTTTACCAATATACCCTTATAGTTACATTATGTACAAATATTAAATGAAGTCTAATGAAGCATTCCTATTGGTTGAAATTTCTTCTTTTTTCTTCTTACAAAAAATTTCTTCTCATTTGAACTCTCCACTATATATATATATATATATATATAAGGGACCGCTAAAATGAAAACCACCTCCAGTTGTAAGAACCATCAGAACTTTTTGATCCGGGGCGAGTTGGACCAAATTTTTTTCATAAACGTAGATGCGTGTATTATATACACATTTGTAAAAAAAAAAATTAAAAAAAAATGTCGTGTGTGTAGTTTTGAGCATCACAAGTTTGTGTTTACGGGTACCGTAAATTTTAATTTTAAAAAATTTACGTTACCCGTAAACACAAACTTGTGGTGCTCAAAACTACACACACGACATCTTTTTTTTGAATTTGTTTTTACAAATGTGTTTATAATACACGCATCTACGTTTATGAAAAAAAAAATTTGGTCCAACTCGCCCCGTACGGTGTAGTTCTCATGGTTCTTACAACTGGAGTTGGTTTTCATTTTAGCGGGCCCATATATATATATATATATATACACACATACATATATAGGGTAGGGTTCACGCAAGAACCACCTTTATTGCGAGAACCGCGAGAACCAATGTGAATACAACAAAATAAACCTACTACATCACCCAAAACCTAAAAAAAACCTACCCCCCCCACCCACCTCCAAACAATCTAGAAAAACCTACCCCCCCCCCCCCACCACCCAAGTTAAATGCTAAAAACTAAACCATAAAGCTAAACCCCCAAAAACCTAAAAAAACCTAACCCCCCCCCCCTCAAGCTAAATATTAAAAACTAAACCATGAAGCTAAAAAAAAAAACTCCTTCCATGGAATAATTGAGCGTCAAAAATGTAAATTTGTTTTCTTTACAGATTATTTGGTGATTTTGAAGAGACAATAGTTCATTTGTTCATATAATGTGCAGTTGCGGGTCAAGTATGGTGCCATTTAAGCATCAGGTGTCACACCCCCAAAATACCACCTAGGGAGTGTCACTGTTAGGCGTGTGACGTACCAACAATGAGCCACTAATCACATTGAACCCATACAAGTTTTTAAATCACGTTCTCAATCATTAACAAGTTTAAATGAAAACCAGTATGTTCAGCGGAAGCAAATGTTAAACCAAGTTAAACTGTTTCAAAACCAAAGTATAGTATCAAGATATCAATCACATAAATCCTACCAGTCGGCCCATTGTAACGTCCTAAGTCCATTTTAATCAATTATCCAATAATTTTCGATTATAATAGTGTATTAAGATTTAATATACACTTAAAAATACGAACTTGTTTAAACATTTTATTAAATAAAACATTCCAACATTTTGTAATTTGATTTGCCGTTTTAAAATGTGACGGCGAAACTATTCGCGAAAGCTTTGATCTTGATCGTGTTCGGTTCTTCATCTGGCTCGGTCGTTATCCGGTACTACTAGGCAACCTACATTCCATAAACATGAAATGATTTTAGTCATACGTGGTTTAAAACGTGTTTAAACGGATTCTCAAAACAAAACTTAACAAAAATAACTAGGTGCCACCGTAACTTACGGTAGCCACCGTAAGTTACGGTAGCCACTGGGCTTTCAGGGGCTGCCGTAAGGCAGTATAATACCACCGTAACAACTTTTGTTGCTACCGTAAGTTACGGTAGCTACCGTAACTTACGGTAGCTACTACATGTTCTTCACAATTTGCTGTTTTGACCCGTTCATGTATAAATCAAACAAAAACAGGTTTGTATGCTCCCCAAACTCATGAAATTCATAATTTCAATATCTTCTATCATATTAGGTTCAAGTCACGAGTTTCTTACGTAATTAGAACTCGTTTACGCTCAAGTGCTTATTTTGACCCGTTAAGGGCATTTAAGCACTTTCTAGTTTAAAATCGTTTTCGATTGCTTCTAGCATGACATTACCATAATTCTTATCATAAAAATTTTCACGAGGACCGTATTTATGGCGGAATTAATGTGGTGATCTATATAACCCGAGTTTAACCCCTTGAATCATTAGTTTAAGGCAAGGACTCAAACTTGACTAGAGATTTATATCTTTCAATTTCTATACTCATTCTAAATATTTATCCAACCATCAAACTCGTTTCCAAACAACCTTTAAGGGTTGTTTGTTCAATTTAGCCTACAAGGGCGTTTTGGTCAATTTTGGTCCTTCTTTTACGACGGATGACTTTTAGATACTTGTTTGACCCAAAATCCGATCTTTTAACTATAATTCCGATTAGAAACCATTATTTTTCTAAAACACCATGATTATAACTTAAATCATTCGGTTTACCTTTAAGATAACCGAATATCCAATTTTGACCTTGTTTAACTCTTAGAGAACCTCAAGTTCTAAGTGATTAGTTGAACCATTTTACATACCTGACTCGGATCAATGCATTAACCCATTTTAATACCTTGCCTTAGTGGCCGCTAAGTAATAGCAATGTAAACATCCGTGTGCTATTTATTCCTAAAATCATACAACTCGACAAACCATTAGTCAATATTGTCAAAGGGTGATATTTCCACCTTTTGACCCGTTTGGTCTAAATGACCGTGAATCTTTATGAGATGATATTATTTACCATCTTAACCATATGACTCATTCCGGTTTACATCATATAGTCGTTTTTCTTATAAATCATTTATTAATTCTTTTGACCCATTATAGCTTACGCTATAAAGTGTCTTTCACAAACTAACGGTTATTGTCAACAAGTGACCAAAACACCGTTTTACCTTTATTATTTGCATTGGTTTACCTTATAAGGTAAACATTAAAAAATCGTTATCTTTTAACCATTTCATGATTAAATAACTGTATTGGCTCTCTTTTAACCATTAAACATGGTTTATGGGCATTGTCTTTTGTTCCGAACCGCACATGTCGTGTCGGAACATCATAATTCAAACAAGACTTTATTTTCACCATGATCTATAAAACAAATAGGTATTACATAAAAAGGTGTAAGCTTTACTTACCTCGCATCCGAATACGCATTTCCGTCATTCTTGACCTGTTTGACCCGCTTCCTTCCCAAGCTTCCACCTTGCTTGTCAAACGTCAAACTAACATCATAATTCATAAGACGGTTACATTAATCATTTTCACATACGACTATTCCATCTTACGAATCCTATGTCGAAACTACTATTCGACTTCATCATTGGTTAGTTTAACTTTCCAAAAGTTAACTACCTTTGATCACATGATATGCATATTAAGTTCAATCACTCATTTAGGCATTTTAACAAACACCTAGTGGGCATAAATTTTATACTATTAACAATCAAGTTCATGACTAACTATTTAGCCAAGATTAAAGGTCATTTTCAAGTGTGTTACATCTAGCATGCATAACAACACCTAGATTCATTTCATAAGGATTAATAACACTCGTTGTATGATCAAGATTCCAATGTTTTTCATCATCCTACAAAACCCACTTAACACCTAAATGGGTGATTCTCAATTTCACATGCATGAACATCAATGCATCAAATTATTGATTAGGGTTCATTCCTAAGCCTGAATTTATCATAATTTCATTCAAACATCAATCAATCAAGTTCAGATTTCGATTTCACAAGTTTATCAAGAATTTGAGATGAAACCAAATTGTGAATTTTAACATACCTTGTGATCCCTTCACTGAGGTGATCACTAATTTGTGCTTGAATTTCGATTTGGGTTTGATTTGCCCTTCCAATTTCTTGATTTTGTGCTTGTTAGGGTTTTTGAGCTCAAGAGTTCTTGGCTCCTGTGGATATCTCGATCAGAACACACACTTTAAGTGTGTGTTTTGGTGTTTAACTTTTGTTTTAATAAAACAAGTTTTCCACTTGGCAATATTAGTCCTTGTGTTTTATTTTGATCAAATGAAGCTATAACTCACCATTAGTCACTTAATCACATGCTACTAACTAGGTTAATTATTCCTAGTTACTTTAACGGGTTCGGGAAGTTATAACCCGTTATGTTTTAAGTCCCGTTAATTTGGGCTTTTTATATACTTTGTTTTCTCAAAGTATTTATTTCCCTTTTTAATTAATATTAGGTTTATTTATTTAAGTCCTAATATTTACCGGGTTAAATTTTACCACTAACGGTATTTTACCCGTTCATCACTATTAACGAGGTTTGATTACTAAACCCGTTTTTGGGGTGTTACAAGTCTACCCCCCCCCCCCCTTAAAGAGGTTTCGTCCCCGAAACCTTATTTATGTTATTTATTAATTTAAACGAATTTTAGTTTCGTTTTCAAGGCATTCATTCATTCCTTTCGATTAAATGTTTTCCTTTAAATTGATGCGTACGTCTTTCACGTGTAAGGCCTCGCAGGCCGTTACTTTCAGCTTATCACCCCTTTATCTTTATTGACTGAATTGTCACTTGACTACTTAGTCTCGCTTGTCTTTTAACAGGTTTATCTAGCGCTTGTGTTATATTAACAAGCGCTTGTATTTGTCATGACGCTTTCTTAACTTGAATAGTTTTACCGGCTAGACTAATTAGTCGCCGTCGTTTTACTCCCCGTCATTAGGGTATATCTTATCGCCAACCCGGCCTTTTACGTATTCTTATAATTTTCATATCTCGTAACTCACGTTACGACTTGATTGTATTCTATATCACTTTTTTTGACGTATCACAATTTTAAATAATTGTGAATTCTTTTGTCATTTTTGCCAGTTTGAATATTTTAGTGAAATTCTTCACTTTTGTCAACTAGACCTTTCACAATCTTTTCGCTTTTAACCCATTTAATTAATTTAGCGAAACCCATCGCTTTTATACGAACTTTATCTCCCGGTATTGTTTTACGCGGGAAGTTACAATCAGTTTCCTTGTTTTATTCAATTGCCTCGTAGGTTCTTTCACCTTCGGGTCACAAATAGAAAGAAACGAATTGTTGGGGTCTCACCTTAATAAGGTCAAAAAGGTGAATACATTTATACTATCATAGGTTATGATAATCATTTATAATATCATTGGTCCCGTAGACCTTAGCATCATTTATAATATCATAGGTTATGATAATCCCGTAGATCATCTTTTATTCAAGTCTTTATTCAAAGGTATATACATTTATATATGCATATGGCATTAAGGCACCTTTTTTTATGTTCAAAGTCATTTATTTTCGCCTTTGAATTTCCTTTGACCTTGACCGTAGTCTAAGGCTATATTTGTTTTCTTTCGAACAAATTTTCCGACTTTATGACTTCTCACGTCATTTATGCGTCGTTTCATCTTATGCTCACTATTACCCAGTTTACATATATTCATATTTGATTGTGTCCCATTACCGGGCGCATTATTCTTTTGCTTTTAACGCTACAGTTATCCCGCTTGCGATTACTCATACCATCCGACATTATATTATATTCAACTCGTTTGACTTATTCATGTGAAATTTTATCATTTATGGATGTCAAACTTTATTGTTTGTTCGACCCGTTCAACTTTAAATTAGTTGAACATAATTTATCAAAATTTCTATTTACATCATCTTGTCGTTTTTTAGTCATGACTCAAAACCCGAGTCTTTTAACTTTCCATCCGACTTCCCGTTTCTTGGTCTACTCATATGCTTAACTCCTTACCCATCAACCTGGTGTTTTACCGAAGTCGTTCTTATTGCAACCCTTCCGGTATGCATCAAGAATTCGTTTTACTTTTATATTTCTACTTTGTCCTCAAGTTTGGCATTTTACAAAAATGGCCCGTTAAGAGTTATATTTGCATTTTCCGGGTTCGAGTGTAGTACACCCCTCCCAATGCATATCTTAATCATTTTACATTAATCTTTGTCCCTTCACTCGGGCTCATTATCTTAATGTAATACGCTTCCGTCACCCGGCTGTGCGTTTACATTTTATCAAATATTCCACTCATTTGATTCATTTGGGTACTTTTAATTTGTCCCATTTACCATGTCCCTACTACATCGGATGTAAATGCGTCCGCTATAAGAAGCTCATGGTTTCATATGCCACTACTTACTTGGCCAGAGTAAGCGATTAACACATGACACACACGACCTTTTTATAGTTTTCACATCACGCCCTACGTAAGTAACGCCTCTATTTAGTTTTCTTGGAAATAATATCCTGGATAGGTATTCTATTCAGGTTTTTCCAAGTTTCTAATTTACATATGCAACAATCATTCTCTACATGTTTGTTGCATATTGCTATTTGTGCGATTATATTTAAAAGCGCGCACCTGGTAATGCTTGCCCCCTTTCGCTTTTTAACCTTTTTCTTATTAGTGGCAGAGCATGCTTTGAAGACTACACTCCTCCACACCCTATAGTCTAAGAATTAGCTTCCTGTACAAATGAGTCTTATTATACAAATTAGGCTTAATGTGAGAAGTGAATAAGTGAAATTTTTTTTAATTTTTTTTTCTATTTTGTTAAGCACATATTTTAGTTTTAGAATCTAAAAAAATCGTGTTTTTACAGTAATTATGTAATTATTGTAGAGTAAATACATGATTTTTTTATATATTTTGCAATTAAACATCATTATTTAAATAGATGGAAAAAAATAAAAAAAATGTTTCTTCACTTCTTATGTTAAGGCTATTTTGTATGTTAAGACTCATTTGTATCGGATCCTTAAACTACTTATTAATATTGGTTTAATTTAAAAATGAAGTTAACAGGATCGTTGGTTTACTTATTCGAGGTTTTTATCTTCTCAACATGGTTCGAACTCAATTTATATTTCAGAAAACCTATTATGATTTGAAAATTTGGATTAGGTATTTTTTTTTTTTTGGGTGGGGGTTAGGTTTTTTTGGTGAGTTATAGTTTTTTGGTGAGGTTTTTGGGTTGGGGTGGGGTGGGGTGGAGGTGAGTGTTTAGATTTTGGGTGGTGGTAGGTGGGTTTATTTTGTTGTGTTCACATTGATTCTCGCAATAAGAGTGGTTCTTAAATTAACCCTATCATATATATATATATATATATATATATATATATATATATATATATATATATATATATATATATATATATATATATATATATAGGGTAGGATTCACGCGAGAACCACCTTTATTGCGAGAACCAATGTGAATACAATAAAATAAGCGTACTACACCACCCAAAACCTAAAAAAGACCTACCCCCCTTCCACCCAAGTTAAATGCTAAAAACTAAATCATAAAGCTAAACCCCCCAAAAACCTTAAAAAAAAAACCTAACCCCCCCCCCCAAAGCAAAATATTAAAAACTAAACCATGAAGCTAAAAAAAACCTAACCCCCCCCCCACCCGCCTCTACCCAAGCTAAATGCTAAAAACTAAATCAGGATTTGTTCACCCTGTTCACACATACAATAGTTTTCAGTCTAGAACCCCACCCTAGTGTGATCTAGTTAACTTTCAATAACTTTACTTTAACATGTTTAACAGGTGAAAGATGATATTTGCAAAGACTTTATTAGAGTCATTGGATGTATGTGCAAATGAAATCAAGTTTTGGCTGGACCGCTCACTTGAAGACTCTCCCTTCTGCTTCGACTTCCTTAATCTATTCATTCTTTAACGAGTTAAATCTGTCGTCGTTGCAAATTGTTTTAGTTCATTGGTGCAATGCAGCTCTCGGATATGGATGATTCATGGGCTTGGGGGAGGCAACTAGTAACTCGTTCTCTGTGAAATAGGTAAAGGAATTATGTTTGTGCTTCCTGATACAAATGGGATTTTTACAATTTTCCATTGAATAACTGGGCGCCAAAAAAGTAAATTTGTTTTCTTTACAGATTATGTGGTGATTTTGAAAAGACAATAGTTCATTTGTTCATATAATGTGGAGTTGTGGGTCAAGTATGGTGCCATTTAAGCATCAGGTGCAAGATATCCCATATCTTTGCCTCCATTTTCATGGATCTGATGGAACTGCATAAATCTATTTTGTGCGCTAGCTTAAAGAGAAAGATTGTTCACGCCATCATTCTCATTGCAGTTTGATGTATATGTATGCTAAGGAACGATGCCATTCTGTAATATCCCAAACTTCTGGGTTATATTGTTATGTTAGTTTCGTGATTAAAGTGACAATGAAAGGCCACTTCACGTGTAGCTTTGGGAAAAACTCATGAAATATGAAATCTGGGGGTCTAAGATGATAATTGTGGAAGATTGGGGATTAGAGGGAACTCTAATTAGGTATATTAGGCCGAAACCTTCCCTTAGGGGTCATTCACAGCCACAAAGAAGGAAACGGGTGAGAGGAGGACATGAAGGTATGGTGGTTTCGTTGATTTTTGGTTTTGAAGCCATGGGAGGAGGATTGGGGTGTTATGGTGAATGATGTCACACCCAGTCTAAAGTGAAAACACCGGGACACGACAAACCGCATAAGACTTCAAGTAAAGAAATATATGTTTTTATTAAAGCCCAAATAGTTCAACATTAAATAAAATCACATAAATTCCAAAATGTGTAATTGTCTAGGTCTCTTGTATACATTCTACGTATGAGCAATCAACAGTCTCTTTTCTCTAGTTTTCATCACCTAAAGACCCTACTAAAAACATGGTGAAAACATAAGTTTTTGTATAAAAGAAAAGATATTACTTAACTATCAGATTTGGTCAAAATCGACACATCGGTCCACCTAATCAAAACCAAACTTCATCACCGACTCATCCACAACAATGGCAGCAAAAACCCTACTATCGCTACTAACAATCATCTCTATTCTCCCCAACCTCTGCACTCTCCGATAATCCACTCGCAATCCACCATGATGAAACACTGGTACCCAGCTAAGTCGTCTCATGTATAAGGGTTCAATCTCTTCCTCTACTTGCTAATCACTGGATTCCTGCAAAACAGAACACCAGTGACTCTCCACAAGGAGGAGAATAGGGGGTTCTCCTTGTGACCACCCTCCGGCGTGAGAATAAGTATTGTTCTGAGGAGAATAGTGTGTGTTGTTGGTGAAATAGAGAGAGAATGGAATTGTTAAACCTGAAGGAGGAAGTCCTCTATTTATAGCCGAAAGATAAAGGAGGGAAGGAATGCCTTGCCAGCTGTCCGACCAAGAGGAATATCCTCTTGGTCTCCTCTGTCATTCCCAGAGTAGTGGATGACGTGGCGCATCCTTATTCGTCCAGCTAGGAGAATTCTAGCAGTGGCTGTAGGCCTGTCCTAGGAATATCTTGCAGGTTCAGCTGGTGTCCATCTATTAGTGACACGTGTTTGTCCTTTTTGTCTGGGAGGGCATCTTTGGTGTCAGCTGCGATTCCTTCCAGAAGCTTCTGGATGAACTCTGCTGATGTACGCGCCATGCTGGAGATAAAGTGGTGTGGTCCTTACCACGTGTGCATGGATTTGGGACCATACCTCTTCAAGTCCCCCTAGTCCAGTGCGCCTTCTTGTTGAGTTTATCATCTGGGAGGGATTTTGGACTCATAAGGGTAGAGGTATTGTTGGTTGTTTTAGTTTGGGCACTTGGGCGTATGGCGCATGGCCCATGTAGCTGGCGTGCAAAGTTAAGCCAAAACAGCGCGTAGCGCATGGTGATGGTGTACAACATTGAGTCAAAAGAGCGCATGGTGCTTGGGTATATCTTGCAAACTTGAGCCAAAACAGCGCATGGCGCATGGTGATGGCTTGCCAAAGTTGAGCCAAAATAGCGCATAGCACATGGTGACGACATGCAAACTTGAGCCAAAACGGCGCATGGCGCATGGTGATGGCTTGCCAAAGTTGAGCCAAAATAGCGCATGGCATATGGTGATGGCGTGCAAACTTGATCCAAAACAGCGCATCGCGCATAGAGATGACCTGCAGATTTTTGAGCCAAAACGGCGCACCGCGCATGGTGCGTGAGATTTTTTCTTGGAGATTTCTTCAAAGGGAAGTCTTGATTTTTTCAACTTTGTAGAAATGATAACGTCTGATGTGTGACTGATGTTCCATCTGAGGTGGCTGTCTTGTCGGAGGTATGCACAGTTGCTTTTTCAGTTGTCAGGCACGTTTTTCGTCGTGTGGCGGCCACGCGCCCTAAATAGGCGGTGTCTCGTTTCCTCTCTCCTGACGTGTCATCCCCCGATTGGTTGAACCTTTGTCTTCTGACAGTCCACTAACCCATCGCATTAAATGCGATGGGTATAAATAGATGGCGGTTTCCACCAAACGTCCACTTTTCTCTCTAAATTCTTCAAGATTTCAAATTTCAAATTCTTCTTTCTTTCTTTCTTTCTTTCAAATCTCCTTTCATCTTCAACGCTTTCTTGAGAAAATATCTACTGGTGCCAAACCTGCTACTGTAAAGATGAGGAAATCCAAACCGAAGAATCATCCTGGCCCAAATCAAGCGGTTATCAACTTAAGGGAGGATGAACTGAACAACTTGATCCAAAACTTTGCTTTCTCCTCCAACTGGGATGTTCAGTTTCCGACGGCTAACTGCACCGCTTTGGACGCTCCCCCCGGCTATATAACTCTTTATGCTGACTTTTTTCAGGAATGGAACTTCCGACTTCCGATGTCAAAGTTTTTGGCGAATTACTGAACGGTTATGGGTTGCATATCTCCCAGATAAATGCGTTTAAGAAGTTTATTTGTCGGGTTTACCTAGGGTTACACATTTTGAATTTATTTGTCGGGCTCAGAGGATAGAGCCGACGTTTGAGAAGTTTAACGTATTCTACTACGTGACTTACACCGGGGGTTTTTACTCTTTTAACTCTCGTACCAGTGGTGTACTTCCTTGTAGTCAGAACCCCCTAAAAGTCTTCATGATTGGAAGCAGAAGTTCTTTTATGTTCGCCGTGGGGTGATTCCTATCGACATGCACTACCGATCGAAAAGTGAGGGTTGCACTACCGATCGAAAAGTGAGGGTGTCCCCAGGGTTAATGTCTCTATAGCTTTCACTGACGAAGAGTGGTATAAAACCTTGACCCAAAAGTCTACTCCCATGATCCAACTGGAGGAGAGGGTCTTAGTCGCTGCTGGAATGAGTCTGCTGTGGGTGCCTGTAGTAATAATTTGGGGTGAAATTTTCATCCAAAAATATACAGTTGGAGATCGTGGCGTGAGGTAACTAGCCTAGCCTGATGGTATTAAGTAGTTTGTTTGGGGGCTCCTTTGAAGGCGAATTACTTAGCTGGAGAGTGGAAAATGGTAACTTAGCTTCAAAGGAGGATTTGATTGACTAAGGTATCTGTATTCGGAATATTCGGTGTGAGGTGTGACCTGTCCATTGAAACGAGTGACCGTATCTTTTTGAATTGTATGGTGGCCTGGGTGTTTGGTGGAACATGGCGATGTGGCTGACGATGGTGGTCCTTAGCCAGGTTAACTCTGTTTCAGGTATGATGTTATTCATTAAAGTATAACTAGGTAACAATATATGGGAAAATGAAGTGTTAGTTTATCTGTAACCAAGGTGATTACCTCCAGTAATACCATTGTTATATGTATTATCTTCTTCTTTAGATTACATTTTTGTTTCCTTTATTCATGTATAATAAAATTATTCAATATTAACTATCAAATCTTGGTGTATAATAGAAGTTTGACCAATTACATTGAATTTCAAAATCACAAACATAAGTATTTGGGAAGTTGTTACAGATTATATTTGAATTTCAAAATCACAAATGTAATTATTTGGTAAGTTGTTATTGATTGTTTCATTTATTGGTTCTCTTCCACCCATAATTTACAATTTTATAGTACATACTTTCCTTTCTTTATATATAATCAAATCAAATTAGGACTAAATCTATATCTATATCTATATATATTAATAAATGAGATGATTTGGGCCATGTGGTATGTGATGGTGGAGCTATTTTGCTGATGTGGCATGTTATGGTGGAGTAGAGGTTGATTTTGGGAGGGAATCATTCTAAATACTCTACTTTCTTTTGGACACGGGATCCGTTTGTTATTCGGGTCGAAATCCTGAATTCGGGTCGAAATCCTGAATTCGGGTCAAGCATGATGGATAGTTTATATGTCTTATTTTCTCATTCCTCTTTCAGACACTTAACAAACCCTAAAAAAACAAAGTTGCAGCCTCTCTCCTATCGCCACCACCAAGATCCTCAGTTCCACAAGATCACGACATCGTTGATGCTCCTCCTAAAATTCTCAACAATCAAAAATCCCTCTCAATTTTGCACAATCTTCTCCCGATTTCATCTATCCAGCATATGTTTTGGCTTGGCCGTCCTTCAGATCTAAGGTAAGTTTACTAAAATTAAGGTTAAATCGTAGTAAGATTTCCCTATCCTTTTGAAGTGTTTTATTTTATCAAGTTGGTATTGATGATTTTGCTTTATATTATGTAAATTCTTATTAAATAGTTCAATAGGAACCACATTTCTACCTTGTGATTTTGCTCATTTTGTTTGCTTTCTCGATAATAGTAGTGACCAATGGCCATCTGGTTGCCATCGGAAAAGCTTAACTTCTCCGATGATGACTCCATTGGTACCAGATGGGCGATATTGATTGCCAGATCTAAAGATTTTGGCTACCGGAATTACAAGCATCGAGCGATTGTTAATGAAAATGATATCAAATGATTTGGTTACGAATTACGATCAATTTATTGTCATCGTTTGTGTTATGTTGATTAGATATTTGAAACTTATGGATTGATTTTAATTAAAATAAATACTTCCCTAAATTTTAAAGAAGTAGATATAGAACTAAATTAAAGGTGTCCTAAACCATTGATGCAAGATTTTTTATTGCTTACAGAGGAATGCGGATATGTTGTTTGGAGGAATTACAATTGTGGGTGGAATTAAGGGGACGTCAGCAACATATTTTATCATAAATCGCATGAGCTCGAATGATAATTGTTTCAGCCATGTAGTCCTTTTACTAACTTTCCAGTTATTTGTGCAGGTCACGGCTCAATGTCACACCCCGGCCGATGGCGGAAACATCGGGGTGTGGCACTGAGCGAAACTGATTGTCCAGAAGTTTCATAACAACTATAATTACCATTTATTTAAAGCATCATGTCCCATACCATGACATAAAAAGTAATACAATTATTACAGACAAAATCTAGTCAAATTGTTCTGTTCTGACAACTCAGATTTCAAATACAGACAATTCGTTTATTTGTTTCTAGACCTTTCCTAGCCTCGATTTCACAGCAAGCCAAGCATATAAACATCTTAAGCACCTACCGCATACGTTAAAGTAAAATTCAATACACAAAGTGTAAAGGTGAGCATACAAGTTTAATAGATATAATAGAGTTCGAAATCGATTACACATAACCAGCACATACACAGTGTGAAATGAAGCACATTAGTTATCGACATGAACCTATCGATACCAATGACTGCGGGTTGACTGCCCAAGGCAGTTCGTAATACACACTCACCACTGTGAGCCATGTAACAAATTGTCCTTAACAACCCCTGAATGAACAGGTGCTGAGTCCAAAATATAGTACTATCGTTGCTAAGGCAGGTAGACAGCATTCCATGTGTAAACATAACAAACAAGCATTCATTAAGTCACGTATAACATGCGATAACGGTTAGCGTTAAAGTATTGCGTAGTCTGATTGATGTGATTTAGAATAAGTAACGTATGTAACACCCAAAAGTGCGTAAAGCAAAAAGGGATCGAGTATACTCACAACGATGATGGATTGAAGGGAGCGCTTAGAGCGAGTTTAGCCTGATCAGAACGGTAGCATAAAAGATAAGCGGCGCGTAAAACGAAGCAAGGTGTCAATGGATCGGACGGTAATCCGATCGGGTGGCAATCCGATCGGGTGGCCGGTCGATCGGATAACAACCGTACGGGTGGTCGCCCAATCGGGTGGCCACTCGATTGGATTGTCACCTCGTTTGGGATGGATGTGTTTGTGTACGATGGCTTGTGTTTGATGTTTTCTTTGTAGCATTTTAAAAATAGAGAAGTATCTCTACTTTTCAGGCCGGTCGATCGAACAACAGCTCGATCGGACGATGATCCGATTGGCGAGGCTTCTCAGTTTTGAGAACAAGTTCACAGCCGGACGGTCACTCGATCGGATCACGATCCGATCGGGTGGCAATCCGTATGCATAGAACATGTTGAAAATTGTTTAAGTGTTTGTAGGATCGTTTTACCGACCAAAACGAGTCGTTCAGAGGTGTTCTACTCAATATGAAAGGTGGAAACAGACATATTGAGTTAGATTCAGCTAGATATTCACTTTAAATGTCTTTCTGATTGATTTGACATAGTTTTACAGCGAAATGACACTTCGGCAGCACCTCGGCTCCGGAAACACACATGCAAGAATTATTCAAACGAAATTACATGAGCTCTACTTATAGGCAAGCTAATTCCGCACCAACATGCTCACACGGAATTAAGTTCAAGCGGAATTGCAATTCCGTACGAAATTACAAGATAATTTCGTGCGGAATTACTTGAACTCCATTTCATGCGGAATTACATGGTTCATGCGAAATTACTTGTTTTGATACTTTTCTTGAACTTTGAGCCCTAAACAATGCAAGACTCGATACAAGACGAAGTCGACAGACGTATGCACTAACAGACTCCCCCTCAGATGTTGACGAGTCTTAAGTGTCGAGTCTTCAACACCTTCAGTCTTTATCAGTCTGTCTGCTCTCTCTGAAGTATCTGACAGTGTAAAACTTCTTCAATCTTTTCTCCTCTCTCTTCATCAGAACCAACAGATAACCTTCAAACAAATAATCTCCCCTCGGAAGTTGATCTTCAAAGAATCAGAATCACAATATGGATTTCAAGCTTTCTAATTCTTTTGATCAGATCTGTTGATTCCTTAAGTTCATCAGCATCGTTAGCTTGCGTGAAATTTAGCTTCAGGAACGTTACTTGGCTCTTGCTTAAATCACAGAGTCTTCAGATATCGGAACCTGTCTCTTAATCACTCAGAATCAATATCTGAAACTTGGCTATCCTGCACATTCTCTACCTCACAATAAATTTCACAAATTTGATATTTGACAAATATATATACCACATGTAGGAATTAATATCTAATGAACCACTTGAAGACCAAACACTAAAAAATCTGTTTTCATATTAAACACAAACTCCCCCCCTCACGAAATGATCATCATGTTTAGCACTTGGAATTTTGAAACTCAGCTCCTCAACACCAGTTGTCGAAAATATTTTGAATTTTTCAAAATTTATGCTAAATCACACTAAAATCTTTTTGAATTTTTGATTTTATAATGATATGCTGTAAAGAAATATTTACAGACAATATTTTTGTGAGTTTGTGTAAGAGGATCATATCAGTTTTTGAGACAAAACACCAACACCATTAAGCTTTAAACATTTTAAGTTCTAAACAATTCACCTAGATTGTCAGTATACTGGTCCACTTAAATTTCTACACAAAGTTCAACTGTTTCGAGATATGATTTAGTGTTTTAAGCACTTAAACTTATTCGCGTGTCCCACCTCAGAATATACTCCCGTATCCAGATTTCTATATTTAGTCTTACAGGTGAATGTACACTAGTGATATCTGTAAACGGGTAAATGCGAAACCGTGAGAGCTCAGATCAGAACTTCCGTTCAGCAAAGAGATGACGGCTCGTCTTTATGGTGTGTCCCTTTTGGGGATCTTTTCTTCAACTGCCATTGATACATATCTTTCTATAATTCTCAATTTTTAGCAGAGGGCTGGCTTTAAGATTAAAGCTAATGCAAAGTATTATACGAGGACTAGGCTATTGCTCCCGCAAAATCAGAAGTCCTGATATAATACCCCAGATATCACCACGCACAAAGACCTAGTATGTCAGAAATAGAAAATCTTTCAAACAAGATTTCGGGGGTTACCATATATCTGAGAGATGTTCCCCACGAGATAAGTAAGCATTTGTTTTTAGATTTATATCTCGAGAACAATCTACTAAATGAGTAAAAACCTACTGACACATCCACAGTGAGATTGTTTATCACATTTTTTACTATACAATTCTTTAGCGTGTTGTGATAATCCACTGATGTACTATCATTTCCTCTTTTTCACAACAAAACTCATTTTGGATTTTCTAATGTTTTTGGATTTTCTGAAATTTCTTACTCCCCCTAATAATTCAAAAACATTTAAAGAAGAATTGAAAACAAATTGTACAAATAAAATGACAACTTGATGAGAATCGCTTCAATTCGCCATCCTCTTGGCATAAACAATCAGAACTCCCCCTCACAACAAACTATTTTCCCATTATGATTTCAAAACACTTAAGTTTGTTTGAATCAAAATGGTTTTTTCGGAAAAATTAGTTTTGTTGTTACCATTTGTAGGATAGGGGTTCCATTCATCACCTTGTTCATTCAGTCACATGTAAGAATTTAACGTTTCCCAATTTTCTCAACACAATCACTTGTAAGAAAGATAAATCAAGTACAACTTAATGTCCCTGATTAATCTTTTGAATTTCGAAATATCACCGAAGTGAATTTCTCAAGAAAGATGCCGATTCCTACTCCACACTTACGAACCTGGGAGTTCCGGCAAGTCAGGATTTTACTTGTGAAAAACTGCCATCCAAGCCTGACCAAACTTGGATGTTTCCTCCTCAACTTCGCTTGGGTAAAAAGTTGCTTTCTTTGTTTCATAAAAGTCCTTTACTCTTTTAGCCCTTCCCTCGACTATTTTCCCAAAAATCTTTTTAACATTTCCATTAAACACTTTCTCAACATCAAATTCTTTCTTCTCAGAATAGAATTGATTCGAGATCTCAACCTTACCAACTTTTGATTTAAAATTCTCAGCCTTCAATGGTGGGAAATTAACATCATCCATTGGAGGCACTGAGTTTTCCTTTTTATCCTCAACTAGTGGTTCCTTTGACTTTGTGAAATCAGATTCATCACCAAATTTCTCAACAAACTTCTTAACAACCCACATTTGGTTGTCATGCTTAGCTCTCTTTTTATAAAAACTTGTCTTTGAACACTCACCAACTTCATATGTTGAATTTTCAAAAATTTTAAATTTGTCAGTTGATGGTTCATTTTTCTCAACAACTTTTTCTTTGAGTTTTTTAGAGACTTCCTGTTTTGTTTTTGTTGCTTGAGAACAGTTCCATGCAATGTGACCAACTTCATTGCATTTGTAACAGGTTCTTATTTCCTTTCTTTGATAAGCTCCATTCTTCAGCTTCTCTTGCTTCTTGGCAAGGAATTCTCTGTTTGATTGCTTCCAGAATGAGCTTTTTGATTCCTCTTCACAACTTGTCCTTGGAACAAATTTTGTATTTGTTTTAGAAGTTTTTTCCTGTTTATAATTTTCAGATGGAATAAAACCTAATCCTTTCTTTTTGAAATTACCTTTATGATTTGGTTTCTTTTGAAAACCAGAATCAGAACTGTAACCCTTTTTCTTGTTTAACTGTTGTTGAACTCTTGAAGTGTATTTTTTAGGTTTTGCATTAAGATTTACATCTTTTATTTCAGAAATGTTAATTTCTGTTAATTTGAAAACCTTTTTTATCTTTTCAATTTAAACACTTCTTATTGGAAATTCTTTATCAGAATATAATTTGTCAAAATCTATCAAAGTATATGCCACTTTGATTGGTTCGTCATTCAAATTAGATTTTGATAACAGAAACTATTTACTATAAACCCGTTTAACCGATGTCTTTGAACAGTTGATCGACGAACACGAACTTTTGACAGACGAACTCGAACTTCCAGACTCAGACTCCTCATCTTTATCCAACACCTGATCGACCACCTTTTTTATTAACTCGGACTCATGATCAGTATCAAAAGATGTAAAAGTGACGTCAATGTTTTCTGGTAAACCATCGATTATTTCAGACTTTAGCTTTATATTGACAGCCTTTTTAACTTGCTCCTCATTTGGTTTTCTAGGAGAATACCCTTCCCAGATCGGAGGCAGACACTTGTTATAATAGACACATTGTTTCTTACCAGTATCTTTCTTCTCTTTTGACTTCTCATCTTGAAAAACTTCTAAACCTGCAATAGTTGGATAGATTCGATCAATCAAATAATCAGAACTAGAATAACTTCGTAAGAGTCTTCTAATTCTTTCATTTTCAATCTTTTCTATCTCCAACTCTTGTTTTAGCTTTGCACACTCTTCAATGTAATGATTGATAGCTTTTTGCTTCGACATCATCACTGCATTCATCATTGTTAAAGCATCTTCTCTGTCAGAATTCGTCTTTTGTAGACCAGTCACTGTCCTATTCAACACGTCATACGATTCTTTTACATAATTGAGATTAAACAGTAATTGTTCCTTCATTTTCTCTAGCTCACTCAACTTCACATCCTTTTCTTCACATTTCTTGCAAGATTCCAAGCGTTTTTCACACGACTTGATAATCTCAACAATCTTTTCAACTTCGATTATTTTCTTCACTTCAACAACTTTCTCAATTTCAATCACCTTCTCAGCTTCACCATTCCTCTCAGCAACATTAACTTTCTTGCATTGTTCAGAATTCTTTTCCTTATTAACACTTTCACATTTCACCATTTTCTTTTCTTTTGCTGCTCGTCTCTCCTTCAGCTTCTCCAAGCGATCTGCAAAGTAAAATTGAAAACTTTCAGGAGATAAATGAGTTTTTGCGACTTTAATATGCTTTTCTTCCTCTTCATCACCACTGTCATCAGTTGGTGATTGATCAAACTCTATCGTCTTTTCTGAACTATCATCTGAAGAACCAGAATCAGATGGTGATTGATCAAAAACTGTTGTTCTTTCTGAACTTCATCCAACGAAACAGACTCTTCTTCGTGACTTATTTCATTACTATTAAACACTTTCATCCATTCAGTCAGCAAATCAGGTTCTTGAACAATTTGTGCGATAAGTGCTACTGTTTTTGAATCGGGTGGAATGTATTTATCCCAACTGAAACCTGCTGCAACCTTTTCATCATCTTGATCAATGATACCATAATAAGCTTTCTTATTTGCATCCTCGATCATTTTGGCATGAGTCTTTTTCTCAACTCCCAAATTTGTACGTGGTAAAACATATTTTTTCTCAATACACTCCCAAGATCTCAAATGGTTAGCTTGAACCCAGTTTTTGAATCTATCTTTCCAACCACAATACTCCTCAATTCCCATTAGCTTTGGGGGTTTTTTCATTGTTCCGGTTTCATTTTCCATGTTCATGCTTTGAGCAATAGCAGCCGGAGTAGTCGGGGATGTGGCAAATGCGTTATAAAATTCTTCTTCCATGATTTGGTAACAAATTTATCAAGACAAACACTTTCAAACGAAATTAAGTCTTTCAAACGGAATTACCTGCAAAATGACTTCAAACGAAATTACAACACAAGTGAAGTCAATATTTCAAACGAAATTAGTAATTTCATGTGAACCGGCCAAACGAAACTTAATTTCGTACGGAATTACACTCAATTTCAAATGAAATCACAAATTTGGAACGAAATTATAATTTCGTGTGAAATATTTCAAGCGAAATACTAATTCCGTACGGAATTAGCTGCACTTTCAAACGAAATTAGTCTCAAATTTTAATTCCGTGCGAAATTAGGATCTTCCACGCGAAATTATGCTGACGTCATCATAACAGATCTGATTTTCAAGCGAAATTACAAATTTTATCAGTTTTAGATCGAATTAAAGTCCAAATCTCTCAAGGCTTTGTTAAAATACTGTTTCGCATGTAATGTGTGAAATTCAAACCATTTTAACCATGAAAACTTGTTCAATTTAGAAAAGAAGGTGTAGAAGATAGAAAATCTAATGAAATCAAGCTGAAATCGGTTGAACTCCTCCTCCTGAGCTCTGATACCACTTGTAGGATCGTTTTACCGACCAAAACGAGTCGTTCAGAGGTGTTCTACTCAATATGAAGGCGAAACAGACATATTGAGTTAGATTCAGCTAGATATTCACTTTAAATGTCTTTCTGATTGATTTGGCACAGTTTTACAGCGAAATGACACTTCGGCAGCACCTCGGCTTCGGAAACATACATGCAAGAATTATTCAAACGAAATTACATGAGCTCTATTTATAGGCAAGCTAATTCCGCACCAACATGCTCACACGGAATTAAGTTTAAGCGGAATTGCAATTCCGTACGAAATTACAAGATAATTTCGTGCGGAATTACTTGAACTCCATTTCATGAGGAATTACATGGTTCATGCGAAATTACTTGTTTTGATACTTTTCTTGAACTTTGAGCCCTAAACAATGCAAGACTCGATACAAGACGAAGTCGACAGACGTATGCACTAACAGTGTTTGAAGTCCAAACATCACATGGTCGGTGTTTTGGTCAAAAATTACCTAAGCAATTAAGTGATCAAATTAGTTAGGTGAGGTAGTGTGCTAAAATTATATGTGAAAAATGTATTGGCCAAATTGGATATGAAAACAGTTTCAGGATACAGCCCGGGATATAGAGCTGTATCAATGATCAAACAATGAGCAAAAAAGTAAAGGTTGACACGTGATGTACGAGGAAAGCCCTTGATCAATCTAGATCGCCGGCATAAAACCTCGGGAGCTGACAATCGCAGCTGCCTTGTTCTTCTTATTGCTTCAAATATCAGGATACAGTGCAGGATGTGGTGCAGATCGACTATGTGTTACAATGTAATTTGAATACAAGTGTTTGAGTGTGGTGTTTGCGGTGAGCTAGAGAGTAAAAGTGTTCGAGAGTGTAAGTGTAAAATTGCGTGCCTTAAACTGATCCGCCCCCATCTATTTATAGTAAAGATAATGTAACAAACTATCCTAAACTTCCGGGATCTAGAGAATATTCCTATTCAAACGTTGAGGACCAAGTCTTTCGGGGTCAACGGCTTCCTTATAACAAATACGCCCGAGTCTTGAGGAGAAGAAGTCCTGATAACCGTTAGTAACTTACAGCCATTAACCTGCACGTGTTTAATTCACTCAACCTTAGGATATCGCCCAGGATGTTAACAATATCCCCGTCCAGTATCCTGATCACAAATAAACAATTAAAAGCGGGATATTAGTCAGGATATGTATACTCAGAAAATGACCCATAACAATTGTCCCCAAATATATCGGTTGGTATACCAATCCGACGGATATATTTCAAAAGTCTTATCCCATAACTCAAGGCATTTAATACGATGCGACGGTCGAGATCACATCGTAACTTCCAACGCGCTTTTTGCTCAATGGAGATCCATAATGCCCCTATATCTTCTCTCTTCTTGTTTGAAAAGCAGGTATCTTCAACAGAGCTTTCAGGTAATTCTTCATTTCTTATTTACTTTCTATCAATTTTCCTTGCCTTCTTCGTAATGGATGCCGAAACCTTCACCCAGCAGAATCTCCTCAAAAATCCCGAAAAGGAGGTCTGTGCCTTTGACAACGCAGACATTGCGGCTTTGAGAGCTTCCGGCGCTTTCCCTGATAACACGGTCTTTAGACCGTTCGATCGGATGTTTCTTCCGCTGAATGGGTTTGCTTTCCAGCATATCCTTTTTCGCTAGGTCTTCGATACCCTTTTCCTGAATTCATGATGCAATTCTTTCGAACCACCGGCATCTCTTTTGCTCAAACCATGCCCATGGTTTGGAGAGTATTAATTGTACTTAACCAAATCAAAAACCTTCATTGCCCCGACCTCTGCATCGAGGATTTGCCTATTGCTTATCGCCTCCGATCTCACGGCTCTTGCTGGTTCTTGCTTTTCTCGACCTCTAGCAAACCCCTTATTCTTAAAGCCACCAAAAACGAAGACGGATGGCAACGCAAGTTTTTCTTTGTCAAACGAGACTCCATTGCTGAGGGTGCCAATCTTCCGGTGGAGTGGTTAACCACCGGTAGGGTTATAAATATTCTCATGGACCGTTTGGTTTTTATCTTCTACTAATATCCTTCTTTTTTATCCCTATGCAGTGAATTTCAAGGAAGTAGCTCCCCCTACCGCCGAATCAGAAGAAAGAGTCAACACTGTTTACCGATTACCTGCAATAGACAGGACCTTCACCACACACGTCCCGAGTTCCAGTCAATACTCGTCATCTGAAATGTCTGGTAAGGATTACTTTTAAAATAATTAGCTAACACAGTATAATAATAAAATGAAGAGTAATAATGATGTAAAACTTTTCCCTTTATGCAGCACCGGCCAAGATCCCTGAAGTCTTTGACCTCGACGAGTTGGACAGTTATTCTGATCAGGTTCAGGTCAAGAAGGAACCTAGTCCCAAGGCCACAGCCTCATCCAAACCCAGCAGCTTGTTCCCAAACCTTCACCGGCTACCAAGCCCCGAGTTCAAGTTCCCGCAAAAGGAAGGAGCCTGATTCTCCTGTCATTTCTGACACCTTTCCTTATGAGAAGCACGGGTTCATTGAAGCTAGCGGGTTTATGACTTCCTTTCTTAACCAGGTTAGTATTCTCATATTATATCCTGCGGCTTACATCATTTACAAAGATTTATTAGTACCTGTCCTCTTACCTTCGCAGGGTCTTGAGTGTCTGGTTCACCTACATCAAGAATCCTGCAGGCTTAACAAGACGCTTGAATCCAAGCTAAAGGAAGCAGAAATCACAATCTCTGATCAAGGCATGATTGCAGCCGCCAAATCCCGTCATTACGAGGAGAAATTCAAAGCTATGACTCAAGAACACCAGACTGCTCTCAACAGAGCTACTCTTCAAGCCCAGGCCGATCTTGAAGCTGTCCATATGCAACATGAACAGGATATGGTCAGCTACCGGGAAAGCCTTATGAGTTCCGTCGTCATTTCTCTTCTCCAAGCCAGGTTGAAGATGGCCCATGAAGCCAAAGCATTAGGTTTTGAATGCCCTTCTTGGGACGTCGGTGCTTGGGAGACCAAGCTAAAGAACCTTGGCGGCCCTTCTTCTAAACCAGCTATCGCTGAATCTTCCAAAGCAGTTGAAAAAGCAACCCATACTGAAAAGGATGCTGAGGAGGATCCCAAGACGGATGCTGTTGAAATCATTATGGACGAAGAAGATACTGCCCCCTAAAGTTTATTTCCTTTAAATTGTTTGAACTATTTTATGAACAATTTTCATTTTTGTATCGAAACAATTTGATAGTCGAAGGTGGATGGGTCCTGGGTTTCAGGATGAAACCTTCGGTTATCAACTAGTATTGATTGTTTCAAGAATAATTTCATCTTTCATTTTTCTTGCTATTATTTTTCGTCTCTCTTAGTATAAATCTTAGCTTTTCAAAAATTTTGTATTGTTATCTTATGGAAATATCCTGATCAATATGCTTAGCAATATATTGTAAAAACTGTTATTAGATAATTCCTTCAACTTCGTAGAAAGATTTTTAAAAAGTGAAAAACAGTCCACTTTCCAAAACCTGTTTTGATAATACCTGGGTGATCAAAGTTTCAAACTGGTATTAGTTTCAAATATTTTGAGAAGTATTTTGAAAATATATTTTGAGAATATATCCCGAGAATTGATCCTAATCAGGATGTTTAACCTTTTACCCAACCTAGTATTATCAAAAACTCAAACGACGTTTACAAAGGAAAGATCATACCAGGAATAGGATATAACCCTATTATCAAACCTCAATTCCTTTGCAACTTTTCCAATGAAGATGTCCCCTGTGTGAGATACTTAGTGCATTAGTTCCGAGCCTTACTCTTTGAGCTTTACATCATTGCTTTAGTGGGAATGTCCCCTGTGTACAATGTCTTCAAACACTTAAAAATCTTCTGGATATCAGTTCCCATTGTATAGACAATTTTTCATGTTACAGGGGTAAAACCCAAGAATGTACTGGAGATAAATTCCTTGTATCCTGGTGAAAATCCCAAATTTTCATGCGCTACAGGCGGGAGTGTATAAACTCCAAGACTTAGAAAGGTGAAAACCTTTAAACCTTAGAGAGTATGAAAATACCCTTTCGTGAGAGAGGGTGATCAATCCTCATATACCTTTAGGATTCAGGATATAGCCAACAGTAACGAAATTGTCAGCCACTTTTACATGGACTGGTCCCGCCACCTTGAACTATCCCTGAATAACTTGCGCTCCAGGCGGAGTGTTTAATCCCAATTCGGAAGAAAGGTGAATACCTTTAAACCTATGAAGGGATCAGGATCCCTTGTACGTGAGAGAGGGGGCCAATCCTCTAATCTTCTGAAGTATCCCGAGTGAGCATCCTGGAGCTATATCCCAAAGCATATACTGCAAAACATCCTTACACAAAGGTGGGTGTTAGCTTGGCTAACACCCCTCCAATGCTTAAGTTAGTATTGGGTTTCAAAGAATAAATTAAACCAAACATATTTAAAATAGATAGAATTCATACCATCCTGAGTTAGAAATTAAATTCTAAACTCACTTGAAATAAAGCTTAAGGTGTATAGCTGTAAGTCCCCGTAACGCATGCGGATCGTAACAGAATCGTCGATCCAACCTAGAGTGCGGAATCCTCTAGATCAGATTTCACAGAAAAACGAGTAGAATAAGAATCAAGAACACGATACACTTTCAATCCGGTCTTCTATTGATTATCCAACACGAAGTTTACAATCAATTCAAGACCCAAGAAATCTCTCAGCCAATCTCTGTAGATTTCTCTAACTCTCTCTCAATATCTCTAAATGTCTAACCTAAACCCTAATGCCAAGCCTTGTATTTATAGTACAAGCTTTGCACATGGGCTTTGGTCTGGGCCAGGCCACTCTCCAAGCCCATAACACTAAATAACTCCCTAACCAATAGTGCTAAGCCCAATACAAAATATCCAAAGACTAAATAAACAAACTATTAAGCTATTGACACAAAACATGCACTAACAAACTCCCCCTTGACAATAGCTTCATAGTGTAACTTTGTCTTCAAACATCTTGCAGTCTTTTGGTCTTTGGATAGCGTCAGCTACACACAGTTTCTGACACCAACAAACTCCCCCTTAGCTGATGCTTCCAATCTCCAAAATTTTCATTCGTTGTAGATCAGCGAACTAGCAATCTTTGGTTAAGCAAGTATCTTCAAATCTACCAATCTCTTTCTTTGCAATGTAGTAGAAGGATCCTACCATGCATCTTCACACATCTTCACTTCATTCTCAATCTGCACTTTACTTGAATTCTGCACTTCATTTTGATAACTGCATCAATCTGTTTAGAAACACAAGCAAGTACCTCGAAAAACCATTAGCCTTTTTCACATTTAAAGATAAACCAATATTTTATCTTATCATGCAAAAACAACTACCTGTCAGTTCAAAATGGGAGATCTTTTAAAAGGAAAATCTTTTTTGGTATTTTTGATATTTTTCAACACAAACTAAACTAACTAAACTAAAAGATATTTACAATACTTCTTTTTGTGAGTATCATGTGCAAGAAGATCATATCAGCACAATCAAACTGTTCTCACACTATTAATCAATTCTTTATTTAATTTTTCGTGAAAAGCAGTTCAAGACGATTACCAGTATGTTTGTCCATCTAAACAAAATGCATGAACATTTCAAGTACCATTACCGTATGATACGTTAAGGTAATTTTATTATACCGAAATACAAGCGTGTCCCACTTCAGGATGTACCCCCGCAATCAAGGTATGCACAAAGATTCATCGTAGTAGGTGAGTATACTGAATTCATCCGTTTAGTTTTTCAACGATAGATAATTGGTGAACAGGTCAGTACTTCCGTACAGCAGAGAGACCAAAATATCTTATCGAGGGCTAAGACAGATACCATTTTTGGTACGAATTGTGCATTTTGCACTTATTGAATGACTCTCTTTGAGAGCTATTTTCAGGGTTTTGGCATTTTTAGCTCTTTTAAGATATCCTGGGTGTGTCTAGGTCAGCATGTATCTGGATGCAGCAGAAGGACACCCATGATATCCCCGGATGAGATAACAGTATAAAGACCCAAAACTTCAGATTTTGGCAATCTATCAACGCAAGAATTAAGGTCATTAAACCATACACCACTGATGTGTTCCCCACTCATACTCAGTGCTTTTAGGTTTATATCACTTTGGTAAGTTGATTATTTCATGCTTTTGCCTACTGGTACATCATATGATGAAGCTGCTATCACACTTAAGCAATTTTGGTTCAATTTCAGTGTGACAGTCTAATTTGCTGATGTACTATCATTTCTTCTTTTTCACACCATGAACTCATTTTTGATTTTCTATTTTTTATGTTTTTGATTTTTCAATTTTTAAAAGTTTACAACTTACTCCCCCTAAACTCACGCACTATCTAAACTCTTTTTGGCTTAGAGGAATTTCCCCCCCTAAATTTTTGTTTTTATGGAGTAAGTTTTAAAAACACAAATTTAAACACATACAGACTCCCCACTTTAAATCTGACTAAAGTTTTTTTTTTCACGTTTAACACATCAAAACTATCACAAAAGTAAATAGTTCGTTACCCATGTTAACCGACTATTCACCTCAGATGCTTTACAGGAATAACCACTGTCGAACACATCAACAGTCCTTCTTGGTCATCCTGCATTCACTCAACAACTCAGTTAGTTTTGAGAACCCAAGCCCTGATGGTCTTGGGTTTTCCGTATTCATCCAATACAGGAACATCCATCCAATATCCATCACTCCCCAATGGAGTCTTGGATTGCTTATCTTGATACCTTCTTCTCCCATTATTATACCATGAATTTTGAAAAAAATTTGGATGTTGTTGAACATTTGAGTTACCAAAACTCCTATGTTCGTTTCTTCTTTGAAAATTTCGATTACCAGAATTCTGGTATCGATTTTGATATCCAAAACTTTTATTTTGACTTAGAAAACGATTTGATTTACCATTATAATGACTAAACTGTGGAGAAATACTTCGTGGTCTATCAAATCTTTTCGAAGTTGAAGGTTTTGATTGAGATTCAGGTTTCTTAGCTTGACAACTAGTTTTTACACTGTTGCTTGACCCAACCTGATTCCCAACCTTAACCTCATCAACCTTTTGCTTACCTTTCTTCAAAGGACAACAACTCGCCACATGTCCTTTGTTGTGACATTTAAAACAGGATCTTTTCTTATAAGTTTTCTTTTTGTTTGATCCCTTTTTAAATGAGTTGGTCTTTTTGTCTTCAGTATCCTCATCCACTTCATGAGGTGTACTGTTAGACCCAACAGATTCTTTCAAAGAAACTGGACTATTTGGCAAGTCCACGGATATCGGATCCACTACTGCTTGTGTAGTGGCAACAAAATCAGCTAGCTCATCTTCACTTGGTAAAAATGAGTATTCTTGATTTCCAGAAGATGAAGCTTTTGTATACCCCACCCCTGTTTTATCATTACTCTTTTTTAAACCTTTTTGAATTTGAGTTCTGACTAACGAAGAATTCCCAAAGTTGTGTAACTTCCCCTGAAGTTCTACAATTTTGGCTTGTGCATCAGCCAATTCTGTGCACTTTTCTGAAAGCTCGTTAGTCTTTTCTTTCACAGTTTCACGAGCCAAATCAATGACCTGTAACAGTTCATTGACTTTGCTTGTTAGACTGCTAATTTCTTGTTCATTTGATTTGAGTTTATCTAAACAATTTGACTCTCGTGTAATCAAAAGAACATTTGACTCTTTTAACTTTTCTAATTCAGCTAACAGGATTTTGTTTTGCTCCGATAGTCTGTCAACTTTACCCTGTAGTTCAGTGCAATTAAGACATGTATGACTTACAGGTTGTGATGTTACCTTCACCTCTGTTGCAAGTTCATTCACATCTTTCAAGCCCTTTGAAACTTCTGCATCCTTCTTCTCAGCAGTTTCCTTATCAGCTTTCATCTTTTCAACCTCAGCAGCTACTTCTCCTATCTTCACAGCTGCAAACTCAGCAACCAATGCTTGATCACAAGTATTCACTTTTGATGAGATCTGATAACGTTTTTCCAAGGCTTCCCACAACTCTCTAGAAGTCCCATACATCTTGAAGGTATGTTTAACATTCTCAGGCAAGGACATCTTTATTGCTGCGAAAGCTTTCTTCTCAGCATCAACCAACTGTTTCTCAGATTCATCCATCTCATTATAAGAAATAACTTTAACTCTTCCTTCAACACGACGTGTAGGAGCAACATATCCATCAATCATACAGCTCCACATTCTTGTATCTTCACTCTTCACAAATGCCTCAAACTGCTCTTTCCAGTCATCATATTCTTTGACGTTTTTAAGCTTAGGCCAGTTTTTAGCAACCTCACTAGCATTATCCTTCTTAGCCATCCCGCAGCGTAAAAGTTTAAATGAATTTTGGCAACCTGTGTCCAAATCCAAATCTAACTCCTCTACTGGTCCTTTTCAAGCTTTTACCGTAAGCGAACTGATAAAACCGTACAAATATTTTTCCGAAAACTGTTTTTACCAAATTATACCGTTAGATTCGTCTCGAAATTACGATTCCAATGATATATAATGTCAAAAACCTGTTTCGGTGTAAACGGTTTGTCCTAAAAATCCAAGGATCCCAACGGTGCAAACGGTTTGTCCAGATGAGTTACGGATAGTTCTCTAAACACGAAACAGTGAAATTTTTCTTACGCAAGCCCAGAAAAATTCCACCCCTTCCGAAATGAGCAGAATTGATCCGTAATGGTCCGAAATGGACTATGTTTATCCGAAATGAGACCTGTTAATCCGAAATGAGCACCTTGCAATCCGAAATGAACCCCTTACAATCCGTAATGGTCCGTAATCCTTTGATTTATCCGAAATCTAGTCCGAAATCAAATCAATCTGATCCGAAATCAACTGCTTTATCCGAAATGCAATCCGAAATCCAAGCAGAAGATCCGTAATAGTCCGAAATTGCTTGTTTCTGATCCGAAATGCAGTATTTTGGTCCGAAATAACTGATTTTCAGTCCGAAATCCAAGTCTTCTGATCAGTAATGATCCGTAATACTTGATGTTTATCCGAAATCCAAGCTTTTTGATCAGTAATGGTCCGAAACGCTTGAATTTTATCCGAAATCAGCAGCAGAACTCAAGAACAGCCTTCAAAAACGTCCAAATCTTCGATTTTTCTGTAGAAAACGATTCTGAACCAAGCCAATCAAGAGCCGAAAGCTCTGATACCAAATGTAAATCCCCATCACGCGTGCGGATCGTAACAGAATCGTCGATCCAACCTAGAGTGCGGAATCCTCTAGATCAGATTTCACAGAAAAACGAGTAGAATAAGAATCAAGAACACGATACACTTTCAATCCGGTCTTCTATTGATTATCCAACACGAAGTTTACAATCAATTCAAGACCCAAGAAATCTCTCAGCCAATCTCTGTAGATTTCTCTAACTCTCTCTCAATATCTCTAAATGTCTAACCTAAACCCTAATGCCAAGCCTTGTATTTATAGTACAAGCTTTGCACATGGGCTTTGGTCTGGGCCAGGCCACTCTCCAAGCCCATAACACTAAATAACTCCCTAACCAATAGTGCTAAGCCCAATACAAAATATCCAAAGACTAAATAAACAAACTATTAAGCTATTGACACAAAACATGCACTAACAATAGCATTCCAAGATCTCGGTAGCATATCCCCTTTCATATTCTTGAGTCTATATGCTCATTTCCCTGCTTCTGATTCAACTTCATATGGTCCTTCCCATTTTGGAGCTAGCTTGCCATCGGCAGGATTAGTGGTATTCTGAAAAGCCTTTCTTAACACCCAATCTCCAACCTTAAATATTTTGGTCCTGATATTTTTGTTATATGCTCTGGATATTCTTTGTTGATATGCTGCCATCCTTAGCCTTGCTGCATCTCTTTTTTCATCTATAGTATCCAAATCTTGACACAAGGCTTCAGGATTCTGTTTAGGATCACTTAGGGTAGATCTTGCAGTAGGTATTGTCATTTCCGTTGGAATCATTGCTTCTGCTCCAAATACCAAGGAAAATGGGGTTTGGCCTGTTGCGTTCTTTACCGTTGTCCTATCAGCCCACAAAACAAAGGGTAATTCTTCTGCCCATCTTCCTTTTTTGGTTCCAAGCCTCTTCTTTAAGTTATTGACAATTATCTTGTTTGAGGATTCTGCTTGTCCATTCGCTTGAGGATGTACTGGAGTAGATGTTATCATTTTGATTCCCCAACTCTTGCAAAAGTCAGTAGTCCTTTTGCTTATAAATTGAGAACCATTGTCACAGATTATCTCTGCTGGTACTCCAAATCTGGTCAGGATATTTCTCTTTATGAAGGATACTACTTCTTGATCCCTAACTTGAACAAATGCCTCGGCTTCAACCCATTTGGAGAAATAATCTGTCATTGCCAACATAAAAACCTTCCCTCCTGGAGCCTTTGGAAGCTTTCCCACTATATCCATACCCCACTTCATAAATGGCCAAGGGGAAACAATAGGATATAATGGTTCAGCAGGCTGATGCAATATGTTATTATGTCTTTGACATGTGTCACATCTTCGAGCATATTTTGCGGCATCTTTTCTCATTGTTGGCCAATAATATCCTGTCCTTAACACTTTTGAGAATAACGACCTGCCCCCAGTATGGTTACCACAATCCCCTTCATGTATATCCTGAAGTACTTCTTTGGCTTCAGGATCCTCCAAGCACCTCAAATACGGTCCTGCAAGAGATTTCTTATATAAAACATTATTTATAATAGTGAATCGTGATACCTTCATCCTAAATGCCTTAGGATTTTCATTTCCGGGGATGTGTCCTTCTTTGAGATATCTCACAATTGGAGCCGTCCAAGATTTAGGATCCTCTTAAGGATACTCTGCTCCAGGATCCTGAATAGCCGCCACTTCTTTACCCCAAGGATTCGTTGCAGGATACAAGACATGTATTATTGGTATTTGGGTTCCTTCTGGTATCCTGATCGATGATCCCAGATTTGCTAAGGCATCTGCTTCGGCGTTATCCTCTCTTGGTACCTGTTCAAGTGTAAAAACATCGAAATACTCTGCTAACTTTTTGAGAATATCGAGGTATTCGATTAATTTCTCACCCTTAACTGCATAGGATCCATTAAAATGGTTAGTAATTAACAAGGAGTCAACATATACTCGCAAATTCTTGATACTCATACTCTTAGCCAATTCTAATCCTGCAATTAAAGCTTCATATTCTGCCTCATTATTAGTAGCAGGAAATTCACACCTAATGGCCTGGGGTAATATGACACCTCTTATATTGGATGCACCATCAGTATATAATGTCCAGGATCCTGAAGATTCTCCTAACTGTTGAACTTCTAGGTCTACCTCATCCTGAATATCACTACTGAAATCAGCCACAAAGTCAGCTAAAGCCTGAGACTTTATGGCATTTCTAGGTTCATATACTAAATCATAAGCACTCAACTTTACTGACCACTTGGCCATCCTGCCTGACATCTCTGGTTTCCTAAGCACATTTTTGACAGGATAATTCGTTTTAACATGGATCCTGTGTGTTTCAAAATAATGTCTAAGCTTTGTCGATGCCATGACTAGAGCTAATATCAATTTTTCTAAATGAGAATACCTAGTTTCAGCATCTAACAAACTTTTACTAACATAATATACAGGATATTGCTGACCTTCATGGTCTTTTATAAGAACGGCACTTACAGCATTCCCTGATACAGCGAGGTATAGGGATAGTGGTTCACCATTTTCAGGCTTCATCAATAGAGGTGCAGTTGAGAGATATCACTTCAAATCCTGCAAGGCTGCTTCATGCTTTGCTCCCCATTCAAATTTCTTATTCTTCTTGAGGATATCATAGAATTCCTTGCATTTTTCCGAGGATCTAGAAATAAATCTATTCAAAGCTGCTACTCGGCCTGTTAACCGTTGTACGTCCTTCATATTCGAGGGTGACTTTATATCTAGGATAGCTTTAATCTGCTCCGGGCATGCCTCTACCCCCCTTTTTGTCACCATATATCCTAGAAACTTTCCTGCCCCCACTCCGAAATGGCACTTAGCAGGATTCAGCTTCATGTTATACTGATCCAGGATATCAAATGCTCCCTTGATATCCTGGAGGTGATCCTCAGCCTTTTTAGATTTCACCACCATATCATCGATATATACCTCCATGGTGTCCCCCAGCTTATCTTTGAACATCATGTTTACTAATCTCTGGTATGTTGCACCTGCATTTTTCAAACCAAAAGGCATAGCAGTATAGCAATATATACCTGTTGGTGTCATGAAAGCAGTATCCTCCTGATCCCAAGGCTCCATTTGAATCTGTTGAAATCCTGAGGATGCGTCCATGAACGTTAACATTTCATGTCCAGCAGTAGCATCCACCATTGCATCGATATGAGGGAGAGGAAATGGGTCTTTAGGACAAGCCTTGTTCAAGTCCGTGTAGTCTACACAGACTCTCCATTTCCCGTTTTTCTTCTGTACCACAACTACGTTTGCTAGCCATCTTGGAAACTTGACTTCTCTGATCATCCTGGACTTCAACAATCTTTCAACTTCCTCTTGGATAATCTTATTCCGCTCAGGAGCAAATTTTCTTCTTTTTTGCTGAACAGGCTTGAATGATTTGTCAATTCCAAGCTTATGAGTGATAATGTCTTTGGATATGCCTGTCATATCCTCATGCTTCCATGCAAATGTTGACATCCTGCATTTCAAAAAGTTAGTTAACTGCTCTTCAATATCCTGAGGGATATTGGTTCCTACGAGCACCGAGATATCAGGATTATCCTGATTCAGGATAATTTTCTTCACATCCTGCTCCGAATCCTCCATGATATCCTGGGCCCGCATCTTTAATTGCTATGCTGCACTAGGCTTAGTTGAGGATTTCATCGAGGATGAGTAGCATTCTTTCGCTTCCTGCTGATCACTTTCAACCTTGAC
This sequence comes from Helianthus annuus, assembly GCF_002127325.2. Lineage (NCBI taxonomy): Eukaryota > Viridiplantae > Streptophyta > Magnoliopsida > Asterales > Asteraceae > Helianthus > Helianthus annuus. The sequence goes on from NC_035446.2 coordinate 18,247,591, forward strand.
AACTCCCCAAGGGGTAGGGATCTTGATGCATTGGTGATATGTTGATGGCACAGCCTTCATATCGTGAATCCATGGTCTTCCCAGTATGATGTTATAGCAAGATAAGGAGTCCATCACGCAGAAGCGTTGTATGGAGTTGACCCCTTCAACATATACTGGTAACTTTATCTCCCCTACGGTATTCCTAGCTTCTCCACTGAAACCAACGAGCACAGTGGACTTCGAAGTAATGTCCATCGGAGATACATTCATCCTCTTCAATGTTTCCAGCTGAATTATATTGACAGAACTACCGTTGTCTACCAATATCCTGCGTACAAAATGGTTAGCCACATATAATGTTATTACCAAAGCATCATGGTGAGGATCCTGAACAGTATCCCTGTCATCACTATCGAAAGTGATCATTTTATCAGTTGTGAGGGTAGTCATCCTGACTGGTCTGTCTCCCCTCTCACTCTTAGCTTCCTTTGCATGTCTCTTGGCCGCCGAATACAAAGTTCCACAAATATCGGATCCTCCTGAAATAAAGTTAATTATCTTGGCATCTGCTGGGGGTGATGCTGCTCGTTCAGGATCCTTCTCAGGATCCTGCCCTTTATTCTTCTTTTTTCCCAGCAAGTCCTTCAGATACCCCTTGCTTAACAGGTAACTTATCTCTTTCCTTAGAGCAATGCAATCCTCGGTTATATGTCCGAAGTCTTCGTGGAAGGCACACCATTTGGATTTATCCTTCCAATCAGCTTTCTGCTGGTTCTTTCGAGGCCATCTAGCTTTGTCCTCTAAACCCTGCATAGCATACATTAACTCAGGTATATTAACAGAAAAGCAGTATTCAGATAAGTCAGGATATTCTTCAGGATCCTCGTCTTCAACAGCATTCACTTTCTTGTTATCATTTCTGCCATATGGCTTGGAGCGATATGGCTTATATGAGGTTTCTGATTTCCTGTTAGTTGATTCATAGGTTGAGGTAGAATTCATCCTCTCCTACATCTTCTTGTCATCTTCCTAACGGATATATCTCAAAGCCCTGTTACGAGCTTCGTCGAGATTCCTGCAGGGATTCATTTCAAGATCCTGATAAAACTGAGAATCCTTTTGTAACCCCATCTTAAAAGCTTGCACAGCTGTTGCAACATCAAGATGTGGGATATCCAAGGATTCTCGACTGAATTTGTTCACATAATCCCTCAAGGATTCCTGAGGCCCTTGAGTTATCCTGTAAAGATCACTGGTTAGTTTCTCAAAACTCCGACTACAAGAAAATTGACTGTTAAATAAATTAACCAAATGAGCAAACGAAGTAATTGAGTGAGGAGGAACGTTTAACAGCCATTTTAAGGCTGATCCTGTCAGAGTAGAACCAAATCCCTTGCATAAGCATGCTTCCTTGAGCTCCGGAGGGATACGGTTAATCTCCATTCTTTCCCTATACTGGGCAATATGCTCTTCAGGATCCGTAGTCCCATCATACAGCTTCATGTTGGAGTTTGAAATCTTTTTGGGATTTCAGCATCACAGATAGGATATGCAAAGCGGGATATCCTATGGCTGTCTTGGGATACTTCCGGAATTGGCTAGACCACTCCAGGTACACTGGATATCATGTCCTTCAATTTCTGGAGCTCCCTGGTAAATGTTGACGTCATACCTGCATACTGCAAAGAGCCATTGTTGTTAGTAGCAAGAGTATTATTATTTGACCCATTACCGTTCTGAGGATTTTGGCCATATCCTGAAGCATATCCTGAACTTCTCACAGTCGATATCCTGACCGAAGAGGGTATCTCAGGGGTATGATTCTGAGAATGGCTTGAGACGATATTCCCCCTATTATCCTCAGTGTAAACTGCGGAACTGAAGTTCAAAGCCCTGGGCTGTATAGGAGTGACAGTTTCCACAACAAGTCTGCTCGAGCTAGCTTTTAAGAGTTGTATTTCTCTTAACAGCATTTGATTAGTCTCCTATTGCTGCCTCATTTGTTCCTGCACACTTCCAAATAAAGTCAAAATTTCATTGTTAGAGGCTAAAACGGGAGCAGATCCCTGGACACTCCGAGTAGGGATAACATCTTGAGATTGTGAAGAAAACGGCATCCTTAGAGGAGGTGGTGGAAGCACCGAACTAGTAGTAGCAGAGGTCGTAGCAGACATAGTGGAAGAGCTCATGTTTGATCTGGAGGCCATTGTAAACAATGTGGCAAAAAATTTTGAAAATAGAAAACCGATTAATGATTTTACAAAGATTTTTAGTAAAAGTAGCACCACTTGCCCCACGGTGGGCGCCAAATTGTTTTGGTCAAAAATTACCTAAGCAATTAAGTGATCAAATTAGTTAGGTGAGGTAGTGTGCTAAAATTATATGTGAAAAATGTATTGGCCAAATTGGATATGAAAACAGTTTCAGGATACAGCCCGGGATATAGAGCTGTATCAATGATCAAACAATGAGCAAAAAAGTAAAGGTTGACACGTGATGTACGAGGAAAGCCCTTGATCAATCTAGATCGCCGGCATAAAACCTCGGGAGCTGACAATCGCAGCTGCCTTGTTCTTCTTATTGCTTCAAATATCAGGATATAGTGCAGGATGTGGTGCGGATCGACTATGTGTTACAATGTAATTTGAATACAAGTGTTTGAGTGTGGTGTTTGCGGTGAGCTAGAGAGTAAAAGTGTTCGAGAGTGTAAGTGTAAAATTGTGTGCCTTAAACTGATCTGCCCCCATCTATTTATAGTAAAGATAATGTAACAAACTATCCTAAACTTCCGGGATCCAGCGAATATTCCTACTCGAACGTTGAGGACCAAGTCTTTCGGGTTCAACGGCTTCCTTATAACAAATACGCCCGAGTCTTGAGGAGAAGAAGTCCTGATGACCGTTAGTAACTTACAGCCATTAACCTGCACGTGTTTAATTATATATATATATATATATATATATATATATATATATATATATATGTATATATATATATATATATATATATATATATATATATATATATATATATATATATATATATATATATATATATATATATAGACTCAATCTTAGGATATCGCCCAGGATGTTAACAATATCCCCATCCAGTATCCTGATCACAAATAAACAATTAAAAGCGCGATATTAGTCAGGATATGTATACTCAGAAAATGACCCATAACAGTCGGGTGGCAATCCGGTCGGGTGACAATCCGGTCGGGTGACAATCCATTCAATGTTCAGAACCTCAAATATTGAAATAAGAGTTAAGTGTGGGACCCAAGGTGCAATTCGATCGGGTGACTATCCAGTCGAGTGGCAATCCGATCGGACAGCAATCCGATCGGACGGCAATCGTCTTCTTCACTTGGCTGTTTTGGTAGTTTGCATTTTCTCGAGACGTTGTGACTTCGTGCTAAGCAACAGAATCTCATCAAGATCCTTGTGACCCGATCGGACAGGAATCACCCAAATCCGACCCGTTCACCGGTTCGTGACGGTGGTTCATGCTTAACCCGAAATCGGTATTCTCGTGGATAGGATCTAGATCTTGAACCAACACATCAACAAGAAGGAGTAGAAAGTTAGAACAAGCTCCGATTCTATCGGTTTTGAGTGCATTGAGTGTAAAAGAGTTGAAAGAAGGTTGGAAAACCATCTTTCATTCCTTTTCACCATGAATATGTTCAGATCTATGAAAGATCTTTGGTTATTTATGTGGAAATCGTTCAGATCTAAGTTGTTCTTGGTGGATTGAAGTCAAATCATGAAGTTCTCAAGAACACCATGATGACATCATCCTAGAACACCTCATATCTAGTGATTTCATGGTTAAAAGTTAAAATTTAAAAGATAGAAAGGTGTAGGAGTGCGTGTAGATCAAGAAAGTACAAGATTTAGTTTGAAAACTTACAAGAATCGCGAGAAATCTGAAGAAAAGCGGGCTGGAGCGAGTAGGGCAGAGAGAGAGCTGTCAACATCAAATGATGTTGACATATTGGGTATTTATAGGGTTTCTATAAATGGAAAGGGGGAAAGAGGGCTGGTCGATCGAGTGGCAGCCCAATCGGGTGGCAGCTCGGTCGGCTGACCACTCGATTCTAGTGCGCGGCGCGGCGAGTTTTGCGGTTTGAATTCGCTTGTTGAGCGTTGCGATGCGATAGAGTTTCCTATTAGAATTAGTTTTAATCCCAACTACTATATCTAACATATAATCATCCTAATTCACTTGCGTTTAGCGATTGCGATTCGATTGCGATTGAGTTGCGATTGCGTTTCGATTAATCACCACATCATAACATAAATAAACATGCACAAATAACACATAAAGGCACACACACATAAAACAATATCCAGAACGCATAATTCGAGTTGCGAGCGCGATTGCGATAAGCAATAAAGCGATAAAACATGCGATAAACATTGTTTAAACCTCGATTATTAATAATTATTCCACATAATACAACTAACGTAAAAGCATAAAAGACTAACTACTAGTCAAAGAAGTCAAAACAGGAATTGAGCAAGGAGTGATAGATCGCAATTAGCAATCTTTTCTTCCTTTGACTTCAATCTTGACTTTGACTTTCGAAACACGGGGTGTTACAGCCTCCCCTTGTTTAGGGAATTTCGTCCCGAAATTAGGCTTCAGTCGTAACAAACAACTGCGGGTACTTTGCCTTCATGTCGCTTTCGAGTTCCCAAGTGAACTCTGCACCTCGTTTGCCTTCCCATCGAACCTTCACAATGGGAATGCGCGAGCGTCTGAGCTGCTTGGTTTGGCGATCCATGATCTCGACAGGCTTCTCCATGAAGTGTAGTGTTTCGTTTACTTGAAGATCATCAAAAGGTACATACAAATCATTCTCAGCCAGGCACTTTCTGAGGTTTGAAACATGGAAAGTCGGGTGAACGTTGTTAAGTTCCTCCGGTAGTTCGAGTCTGTAGGCTACTTTTTCGATCCTTTCCAGAATCTTAAAAAGTCCAACATATCGAGGCGCGAGCTTTCCTTTCTTGCCGAAACTGACCACACCCTTCCAAGGTGATACCTTTAGGAGTACATGGTCGCCAACGTCAAATTCAAGGGGCTTGCGTCGTCTATCGGCATAACTTTTCTGACGACTCTAAGCTTCAGCAGGTTGTCTCGAATTTGGAGAATTTTGTCAGTCGTTTCTTGCAGTAGCTCAGGACCGGTTAATTGCGACTGCCCGATCTCGTGCCATACAATAGGCGAGCGACATTTTCTTCTGTATAAAGCCTCGAACTGTGCCATTTGTATGCTGGAATGATAACTGTTATTTGATGTGTGTAAAATGCAACATATAAATTACATCAAATGAGGCATAAAACTAACCCTTTTTAAGTACTAATGTTGGAAAAAGTGTGTTTTTGTCTTCCTTTTGTATTTTCAGGATTAAATGAGCTCAAATTAACAAAAGAAGCAAAAAGACAGCTAAATCTAGCATAAATACAAGAAAAGGAACAAAAGTGGATTGCCCGACCCCTCAACAGCATCTTCCCAAGCAAAACAGAGAAGGCAGAAGACTGAACACGCCCCATGCTCAGCGAGCACGGGGCCGTGCCCAAGAAGCAGCAGAAAAGACAAACCTGTAGAAGCTTCTATTGCTCACCATGGGGGCGTGCCCAGTGAACACGGGGGCGTGCCCAAAGTACAGCAGGCGCATTAATTGTAATTGAGAATTACAATTAATGAGGAGAGAGAGTGTCAGACAGGCACGGGGTCGTGCCCAGCGGACACAGGGCCGTGCCCAGGCCTCTGTTCAGCCTATAAATAGGAGTGCTTGGCTTCCTTGCAACTCATCCCTTGGCACACCACCTCTCTCACACTTCATCCACCACCCACCACCATCACAACACCATCATCCACCACCATCATCCATTGTCCATCATAGAGTGTGTGAGTCGTCTCGGGATCCAAGATTGATTGTAAGAGTTCTTGACAATCAAGGCCATGTTTGCCTAAGTCTCTTACATCACTTGGTGAAGACAAGTGTTTAGTATAATACTTTTATTTTTAATCTTTTGCACTTTTTATTTGGTTTTGTATTAATGACTTTAATAACTAGTTGCTTATGTTGAAGGTGACTTTTCCTTATCGTTTGTCCGTGGTGTCTTGGCATTATTTTACTGTCTATATAAAATAAAAGATTTTTACCATTCATATCTCCACGGTCTATATGGAGGTAAGTTGGCTACCTGGTCGGGGGTTAAGGGAACGGTTTGGTAAGGGTCTTGCCCTTGTTCAGCGTTTAGAGGTCCTGCAAGGGACCTGGGTCAAATTTAGTAGGATCTCCTTCAATACCCAAAGGTATTGGATGGCGGGGATCCAAACTCTTTGACCCCCTCATAAGTTAACTACTATTAATACTATAACCCGGCTATTTAGGACTGTATCCCTGCTGACTCAGACTACTTAGTCGAGGGTAACGTCACCTCCAAAAGAGGGGCCTACCATAATTTGCATTAATAACTTAATTCATTATCTTTCAATAATCCGACCCTTTAGGATTGTATCCTTGCTGACTCAAACTACTGGGTTGAGGGTAACGTCGCCTTCAAAAGAGGGGCCTACTACAATAACTAAGATAATCTCTTAAACAAGTGCAAAAGTGCGAAAATAATCAAAGGTTATACTAATACACGAGTCGAATCCAAGTGATTCATCTTGTCTATCTGTTTTTATTTTTATTTTTATTTTTCAGCATTTAGTTAGTTTTATTTTCTTAGTTTAGAAATCTTTTCTAACATTTTGATTTGATTAGACGTTGAGGATAAACCGGTACTAAAAGCTCTTGTGTCCTTGGACGACCTCGGTATCTTACCAACACTATACTACGTCCACGATGGGTGCACTTGCCCATATGTGTGTTTAGTGTTAGTAAATATCGTGTTTTTATATATTTAAAACTTGGCTAAAAAGTGTAAAAAGGACTTAAAATATATACCTAAAATATAACACACTTGACGCACATCAAGTTTTTGGCGCCGTTGCCGGGGACACAAGGATTTTAAGAAAGTTAGGAATCAACGGCCTAATCATTTTTTTATTTTCTTTTAAAATTTTTAGGATTTTCTTAGTTTTTCAGCTTCTGCAGAGCTCAGCACGGGCCGTGCCTGCTGAACACGCCCCCGTGCCCAATCATTGGAACTAGCAATCCTGTTTTAAGTCAGACAGTAAGCTGAACACGGGGCCGTGCTCACTCCACACGCCCCCGTGCCCAAGATTCAGTTACTGAAAACAGAACCGTTAGATACCGGCGGTTGGTAATTTCTGACACAAACATGAGTGATAGTAATTCTTTTTACTTTCGGCACTCTTATGGTACCTGGTGTCAATTATGTAGAGGCAAACATAAAGAATTAGAATGTTACTTTCTAAATTACAAGCCCCACTATATAGACCCACCGTCTCCCTATAACCTTAAGAGGGGCGAAAGTAAAAATAATCACTATCTCTCCCTCGAATGCGCTCAACCAGATATTCTAGGAGAAATGCTCCTTGACGAGTTATTTCAACTAGAAAATCTAATTTTAAATTGGTTAAAAGAGCTTAGGAAGGATTTCATTAATCCATCCCAAGACGACGACCATGAAGAAATGTTGGGGTCGCATTCCGACAACCTCGTTGCTTCCAAAAATACCTTCAGTTCTAGCGAAGACTTGGACGATAGTCGTCCCTGTGCCAATTGTGCCGTGAAGGACTCTCCATCGACTTCGTTCGGTGCATACATAGACCTGAGCGATTCGGCATATACCTTCTTTAACGAGAGCCCGGAAAAGGGTTGGACTTGTCCACCTAGAATAAAAGTAGGAATTACCCTCACCGATAACCTCTTGGGTTCTCGCCTTAGTCTAGGACAATTAAGCTATCTTAGGCACTTTGGAGTTGTTCCAACCAGTAAGGAACCACCCGATATCAATAAGTTCCTTAGAAATTAAAGAAACTCCATAAGACAGCTTCCAGACACGGGGCCGTGTCCAGGTCAGCACGCCCCTGTGCCCACCTAAAAGATTCTCTACTGATTTTGTCAGAATACGGACAAAATGTGTCAGGATTTTATCTGCACACGGGGCCGTGTCCAACCAACACGGGGCCGTGTCCAGTGCGCTGTCGTTTTCTTTAAATACAGCCTGATTCCTGCTCATTTTTTGACCACTCCAAAAGACAGAGATTCCTGGGATCTTCACTCATACTATCCTAGGTAAGTTCTAAAAGAAGGTTCCAAAGAACCCTCTTGTCTTTTCCACTTCTATTCATTGCTTTCTCTCTCAATTTTTCATAGCATCTCCTCCACTAAAGCTTGGAAACTCCATGATTCCAACCTCTGGTGTAAAGTTTGTAAGGTTGTTATCCAAGGGATCTTACTCAAAGTAAGTTATATAACTTTGTTTTAAATTATCTTTGCTTAAAACTCGGATAAAAACCATAAAAATAATTTAAAACTCCAAGATTCCTTGATCTCAAAACCTGCAGACAACTGGACACGGGGCCGTGCTCAGTAAGCACGGGGCCGTGTCCGAGGTTCTGTTTCATGAAAATTGAACTCTCTTCGGTCTATTTCCCAGAAATGGCAAGCAGAACTAGCGGAGCATCTTCGTCAAGAAATAACCGACAAGGGAGGAGATCATCAACGGCAGAAGACTCTCTTGTAAATTACGTTTACGCCCTAAGAGAGGCTATTGATGAAATGACGGGGGTGGAGGAAGCATTGGTCGACCGTATCAACCATCTAACGGTGGGACTGGAAGGATGTCTCCGAGAGGTAAACCTCTTACACCAGAGGTTAAACCTCCTCGCTTCTCCTCCTTTGGTACCTATAATAACCCAAAGGGCATGGAACGTGGTCCCCGAAGTTATCATACCCGCCGAATGGTACGCCATACACCCGGAGCCTCCGCAAGAGATAGTGCAAGGAGTCCCGGTGGTTGTTCCCCCTCCTCCACATAATGTTGAGGAGAGTGAAGCCGCCTTCTTCCTCCCAAGGGAGATAGAAGAATGGCTTTAACAACATCTAGGAAGAAGACCATCGGCCGAGAGTACTACTACACCGGGAAACTATTCCCGAAATTTTCCTAACAAATAGTAGAACTCTTTATGATAACTTTGTGCACCTCCTGATCTAATTAGTTAAGATTTTTCTTTTATTTTTATTTTTCTTTTTAGGAACGTTATGTAAGATCTCTCTATGATTTTAATGGAACGATGGTTTTAAAGTTTGATTGATGTCATAACGAATAAAACACACTTATGACGGTGAAGGATGAATAGGGAAACGAGAAAAATGGCCCCATGCACAAAAACAAGGCCACCCGACAACACTTTCTCCATTACAGTAAGTTCAGCACGGGTCGTGCCCAGCAAACACGGCCCCGTGCTGAACACCCTGCAGACAAATGCCCAGTTCAGGTAACTGGACACGGGCCGTGTTCACCGGACATGCCCCCCGTGTCCAGGCTTCTGTTTCATTCTTTTAATTATCGTTACTGGCACCTGAACACAGGGCCGTGCCCGGTCCCCACGGGGCTGTGTCCAGACTGCCAGTAACATAAAAATTTTGCTTTTAACACCATTTTGCACATTCAATCAACCTAAAAATTTATTTTTGGGACACATTGAGGACAATGTGTAATTTAAGTCTGGGGGGATGCTAAAACCTTGAATTTTGCAAGTCCTAATAACAAGCCTTACACAAAACTTTATTGGAACCGCTAATCACCCCAAATTTTTTCAAAAAAAAATCATTTTTTTTCCTTTACTTGTCTAAAGTTTAAGTTGGAAATTCTAAAAATACACCTTCAACCGAGTGTGAGTGATTTCTCCTGTGAGGTATGTGAACTTGTATATAAATGGAATTTTAAAAAGGCATGTTATGCTTTAATAAATAATTTACCTTATGAAAAGTTTTTAATAAATCATGACGAATAGGATTGTAAATAAATAAAAATAAAACCCAATAAAGATCTTGGATTCCCGACACTCTATGACAAGCCAAAACCTTCTCTTCTACCCATTCCATTTGGGAGTGTAAGCCACATATTAAAGAGTTTTGCTTGAGGACAAGCAAAAGTTCAAGTGTGGGGATATTTGATGTGTGTAAAATGCAACATATAAATTACATCAAATGAGGCATAAAGCTAACCCTTTTTAAGTACTAATGTTGGAAAAAGTGTGTTTTTGTCTTCCTTTTGTATTTTCAGGATTAAATGAGCTCAAATTAACAAAAGAAGCAAAAAGACAGCTAAATCTAGCATAAATACAAGAAAAGGAACAAAAGTGGATTGCCCGACCCCTCAACAGCATCTTCCCAAGCAAAACAGAGAAGGCAGAAGATTGAACACGCCCAGTGCTCAGCGAGCACGGGGCCGTGCCCAAGAAGCAGCAGAAAAGACAAACCTGTAGAAGCTTCTATTGCTCACCACGGGGGCGTGCCTAGTGAACATGGGGGCATGCCCAAAGTACAGCAGGCGCATTAATTGTAATTGCGAATTACAATTAATGAGGAGAGAGAGTGTCAGACAGGCACGGGGCCGTGCCCAGCGGACACGGGGCCGTGCCCAGGCCTCTGTTCAGCCTATAAATAGGAGTGCTTGGCTTCATTGCAACTCATCCCTTGGCACACCACCTCTCTCACACTTCATCCACCACCCACCACCATCACAACACCATCATCCACCACCATCATCCATTGTCCATCATAGAGTGTGTGAGTCGTCTCGGGATCCAAGATTGATTGTAAGAGTTCTTGATAATCCAGGCTATGTTTGCCTAAGTCTCTTACATCACTTGGTGAAGACAAGTGTTTAGTATAATACTTTTTATTTTTAATCTTTTGCACTTTTTATTTGGTTTTGTATTAATGACTTTAATAACTAGTTGCTTATGTTGAAGGTGACTTTTCCTTATCGTTTGTCCGTGGTGTCTTGGAATTATTTTACTGTCTATATAAAATAAAAGATTTTCACCATTCATATCTCCACAGTCTATATGGAGGTAAGTTGGCTACCTGGTCGGGGGTTAAGGGAACGGTTTGGTAAGGGTCTTGCCCTTGTTCAGCGTTTAGAGGTCCTGCAAGGGACCTGGGTCAAATTTAGTAGGATCTCCTTCAATACCCAAAGGTATTGGATTGCGGGGATCCAAACTCTTTGACCCCCTCATAAGTTAACTACTATTAATACTATAACCCGACTAATTAGGACTGTATCCCTGCTGACTCAGACTACTTAGTCGAGGGTAACGTCACCTCCAAAAGAGGGGCCTACCATAATTTGCATTAATAACTTAATTCATTATCTTTCAATAATCCGACCCTTTAGGATTGTATCCTTGCTGACTCAAACTACTGGGTTGAGGGTAACGTCGCCTTCAAAAGAGGGGCCTACTACAATAACTAAGATAATCTCTTAAACAAGTGCAAAAGTGCGAAAATAATCAAAGGTTATACTAATACACGAGTCGGATCCAAGTGATTCATCTTGTCTATCTGTTTTTATTTTTATTTTTATTTTTCAGCATTTAGTTAGTTTTATTTTCTTAGTTTAAAAATCTTTTCTAACATTTTGATTTGATTAGACGTTGAGGATAAATCGGTACTAAAAGCTCTTGTGTCCTTGCACGACCTCGGTATCTTACCAACACTATACTACGTCCACGATGGGTGCACTTGCCCATATGTGTGCTTAGTGTTAGTAAATATCGTGTTTTTATAAATTTAAAACTTGGCTAAAAAGTGTAAAAAGGGCTTAAAATATATACCTAAAATATCACACACTTCACGCACATCATTATTATACGAGAATTCAAATAACGTTAGGTAAGCGTCCCAACTACCACTGAAATCCATGACACACGAACGGAGCATGTCTTCAAGGGTCCAAATCGTTCTTTCAGTCTGACCGTCGGTTTTAGGGTGGAATGCGGTACTTAGATTAAGCGTAGTACCGAGAGCCGCTTGAAACGTTTCCCACAGACGCGAGGTAAACCGAGCATCACGGTCAGAGATGATGTAGCAAGGCGTCCCATGTCGACAAATGATCTCATCGGTGTAGATTCGGGCTAATCTTTGTCACACCCCAACCGATGGCGGAAACATCGGGGTGCGAGCACTAGGCGTTCAGATTGCTCATGAGAATTCCATAACACTATTGTTGCAATATAAATTAAGTAGATTTCATGCATAATTATCTAGAATTCGACATCACCAAAAATCATTTTACAAAACCCATATCATAATTGTTCAAATTGTTCAAAAGACTAAATTAGCTAGAGTGACGTTTCTAGGCATTCCCCTAGCTTGATTTCCATGTTCCATATCTACCTATCAACCTGCAACATGTATTAAAATATTAATACAAAAGTATTGGCGAGTATACAAGTTTGATAATAGAATAATAGATTAAAACAACTCATATCCATAGTGTAACTAATAAAAATAGTTTCACCCGTGCTAGTGTCGCAGTCCACGCAGTGATAGCCCAAGTATCCCGATGCTTTAGTGTTTACCTAAGACTCAAGGCAAACTAGAATCCTCCTAACAGTACCCCCGAAGAATAATGGGAGAGGTGCACCCCCTATAGCGCTACTATTGTTAAGGCGGAACTAAACACCCTGGATTAAACGTCACATAGCACAAATAGAATACTAGAATGCACAAGTTTTTCACAACACATAGGATAGAGTTTAGATTGCCAAAAGTATGTAGTTTAATAGAATACATGTTACACCCCCAAAGTTTAAAAGTAAAAAGGGGATCGAGTATACTCACGGTGATTGCTTAACAGTCGCAACTGTTATTGGATCAAAGGGAGCTCTTTTAGAGTTAACCTGATTAGATTACAATAGGATAAGAGTCGGGCAGAATAACGAGGTTGCCTAAAGTGTCTAGTTGGTCATTGGATCGAATGGTTGTTCGATCAGATGGTTATCCGATCGGATTGTCGATCGATCGGACGACACACCTTGATGAAGAGATGGGAGGGTTGCCTGATCGGATGGCTATCCGATCGGGTTGCCACTTGAGTGAAGTTTATAATAAAAGAGACTAGGTGGTTGTCCGGTCGGATGGTAATCCGATCGGATTGCCACTTGGTCCGTGTGCGGATAACCTGGTCGTTCCAATCGGGCGGCTGCTCGATCGGACGGCTGTCCGATCGAGTTGCCATTCGTTCAGACTTCCAAGTTTTGATAGTTTACCAATTTTGACAAAAATTCTAAGTTTGAAAATTAATGGTGACGTCACGGTACAGACTGCGGCAACAGTAACTTATCATTTCACAGACATTCTGACCGGTCGGGAATCACCCTGTCCGACCCGTTTGTCTACTAGTGACGGGTTTATGCCGGAATCCATCCCGTGATCGTCTTAATCGGTGAACAATCCGTCCCTAAACCGACTCTAGACCACCGACAAAGTCTACAGTCCGCTCAGTACCGTTTATCACCGAAGTATATCGAAAGTTTGAAGAAAAAAACCAAATATAAAAGTTGTAAAGTAAACATGGAGATATACTTTAAAGTTTTGGGTATTCTATCATGATATTGGGTATATGGTATAACCGGTTTCGGGTATTTTCGGGTACAATTCCACGTACGGGTATTAAGTTAAAAATGTATACCCCATCCATTCCCTATGGATAGGGTTCAGTTACGAATATAAAATATCGGGGTAAAAGAGCACACTTTTACTGTTTATAATGGCTCACGTACTATGTGTTCTTTCTTGGTTTGACCGGTTTTTGAACTCGGGTGACGATTGCCCATATATACAAAAAGGGTTTGAAATTTGGTGGAAACGATCGTTTTGGAGAAATCCTAAAATGCAAAGAGAGTTCCCTGTTACTAATGCAAATGGCGGAAACTCATGCGATTCGGGTATGTTGGCTTGCCTTTGTTCACAGTTGGTTTGTTTGATCTTTTTTTCATAACAAATGCGATTCGGGTATGCTGGATTGCTTCAGTTGATCACTTATGACAAATGCTATATGCCATAATAATCCATAAAAACCACATGTAATATAACATTATATCTATTTATGTGAATATATATTTACATGAAAATCTAGGATTTGAAACATCGAGGCTGCAGAAAAATGTGTTTTATGTGGTACTGGCTACGGTTTGTTGGGCATTGCAAGAAACGAACTAATTTTCAGAAATAAACAACCACAAGTGTCGAGGTTAATGGGTGAAATAAAGGCGTTATCGTATCTTTGGATCAGCTCACGGGAGTATAGAGAATAACTGGAGGTACCGGAGGAACTTTAGTGGTGGATAGAGATGTTTCCTGTAGTGAGTTAATATGCATACTTTTAATCTCTCATTACTTTTAATTATTGCAGTTACCATTGGCAATAAGTGATTGATACATGGACAAGGTGTTAGCGTTAATACATGTGAAGACGGGTAACTATGTGACCTTAAAATTTGATACTAAGTGTTGATTAGTGGAATAGGGATACTATGATTTTGAGATCTATTATCTATTATACATGTGTATTTGATAGTGAAAACATATACCAAGTTTTATATTTGTATTTATTTAATGGACTTTATAACAACAATATAATCTTCTGAAGCTTCCGAACACGTCATGCAAAATTAACCAGCTATTTCATTTAATGTGCAACAACACGTGGGTGGAAATACATGAGTGGATTGGGTAATAATAGATACATGTAGAGGTGGCCGTTTGACCCGTTTTATTGTGTTTGATTGGATTGTGCTCTATTTTAACAGGTTAAATTGGGAATAATAGATAAATATCTAACAATGAAAGGGACGAAAGTTAGACCATAACATGAACATTTTTTTATTTGACATTGGAATTGTGATTCAACCAATGTAGTGCACACCAATGTAGTACACTGGTCAATGACATATGTTATGTATTCGACTTAAACTATAAATGTTTATAAATTTATGAATTATATCGTTTTCTTTTATAACATAATAATATTAATATTAACATTTCAATAGTTAGTATTTCTTTAATTTATAAATATAACTATTTTCCCCACATCGTACATTTTAATTAAATTATTACATTCGTTATTTACAACCCGAGAGTATTCACGGGTGATAACTTTGTTTTCTTTCTCTTATTTTGTGATTAGTATATTCGTCACACATTTTTCATTATATAATATATATATATATATATATATATATATATATATATATATATATATATATATATAGGGGATGGTTCAAATGAAAACCACTTTTATTGTAAAAACTCGAAAACTAACTAAAAAAAGCCTAAAAAACATACAATTTTTTTTTCAATTTTTTTTATAAAAATCGCTGGTTTTTATATATAAAAAAAACTTTTTTTCAAAAAAAAAAAAATTTGTGTAGTGCACATGTGTAATGATACACATGTGCACTACACAAAAAAAAAATTATATAAAAAAACCTGCGAAATTTGGTTTGCAAAAAAAATTTGTATGTTTTTTTGGTTTTTTTAATTAGTTTTCGAGTTTTCACAATAACTCTAGCGGTTTTCATTTGAACCTTCCCCTATATATATATATATATATATATATATATATATATATATATATATATAGGGGAGAGTTTAAATGAGAACGCTAAATATTGTGAGAACCGTGAGAACAAATGAAAAAACCGCAAGAACTTGGTCAAAAACAATTCAAATTCAAAATTTTTTTCTACACTTATCATTATTACTCGAATACCATGTTAGAAATTTAATTTACACGTTTAAATTTACGTGAATTCGTAAATAAAGAAAATGTACACATGTGTAAGTTTGCCATTTACACATGTGTAAATCTGTTATATTTACACATGTGTAAAAAATCAAAAAAGAGTGATTTTAAAAGGAGAAATGAATTATTTGATGTTGTAAATTCTTTTTTTGATGTTGTATCTTAATTACAATGAGGTTTGTATTAAAAAAATTGGTTTTGATTGGTTTTTTCATTCGTTCTCACGGTTCTCGCAATATTTAGCGTTCTCAAGATAACCCTCCCCTATATATATATATATATATGTATATATAGTTTTGTTGAATAAAATTTAAATGTCCGACAAAGAATTAATATACCTTTTTTACCTTTTTAAATATCAATACCCAAAAAAAATAAAATTTAAACACACCTTATATATAGTGATAAACACTAATATTTACATTTAACACTAATCATTCTTTACATTTAATTGCTTATATTCTTTTCAAACATCGAATATTTACATTTGGTAAGAATTTTATTGTCTAAATTTGCTTATGTGTTCCATGTTACTTTTGTAATTTTCAAGACATTCCTTTCTATATTCATGTATCTCATTGTTATTTTTTTCTTTATTGCTTTCTATATTCGAGTATTCAATGTTGCTTTCTATATTCATGTATCTGGTATGTAGTGTGGGGAAAAGAAATAAAACTATGTTTTGGACAGACTTGTGGATCAATGGCGAACCGCTAAAAGAACGATTTCCATTAATGTACCATCGTACAAAAAAGATTTCTTTAAACATAGATCAAAATGAATTGGCATAAACTAGAACAAATGGCGAAGCTTTAGACTAGAGGGGTAATATGACATTTCAAGATTGTAGTTCTGTTTATGTTTCCTTCAGTTTCCTCTTTATTTGTAATGCCCAAGATAGCAGCTTCCTATGCTGGTTATTTCCGTTTTTAATAAAAGCTTCCGTCGCCATTTCAAAAAAATTGTAATTGTTTCTTGTGTTGGTGGCTGTATTATTTCTGTTTTTTGTTTTTGTTTAGTGTTAGTATGTTTTTTTTTTTTGTTCAGCTTCTCGCTAGGCTACTGTATTAATGAAACCTTTTATGTATAGTGTTTTCTGAGGTTGCATGTGCATTTAATACACATGGATTGCTTCTATTTTTGTTCACCCAGTGGATCTTCTCTTATTAATGTCGATTCACTAAAGTGCCCCAATATAACAACAATTATTCAATGTAATGTAAAAGTTTAATGAAATAATATGTTACATTTTAATAAAAATACATGTTTATTAACTAATAAAATTAAACTACCCGGGAAGCAGTCCCGGGTGATAACCTAGTAATATAATAAATAAGATGGATTTAGGACACTTGCATGTGATTAGGCTACTTTTGGTGTTGTTTTGGCGGGCTCTATTCTTGTGAAGTTTTATTTTTGGAAAATATTTATGTATTCATTATCTATCTCTTTCTCAAGAATTTGCAACTCTAATTTATTTTTCTTCAGCCTTTTCTCTTTTTTTCAACATGCATTTAACCTACCAAAATTCTAACAAACCCAAAATCCCTCTAGTTGATTCTGAGAAATCGATCTTCCATAAATCCATAAACGTGATTTATGATTCAATCCATCTCTTCGATTCAAGTTTGATCATCCAAGGTATGGTTTAGATTCATCCGTTTTTTTTTTTATATTTATAGTTAATTGCATCAATCAAGTGTTTTATGTTTATTAATCCTTTTTTTTTGCTAATTATATGTTTTAATTTCATGGTAATCATCTAAGAAAATTTTTGACCCTTGGATCATCTACTTCTTCATAAACCCTAAATACCTACACGGTGTGTCTGCTTCTTGCTTCTTCGATTCATCATCCACAATTGTAGGTATGTTCTTTAATATTTTGGCCTTTTTGTTGTGATGTATTGTTTCTTTTTTTAATCAAGTTTCAGTTATTTAGTGTTTAGATGGTATGAAATTCTATGTTCAATAAACAATTAAATCTACTTCAGTTAGTTCATCGATTCATGTTTAATTGTAAAATTCTATGTTTATTTCCACTTTTGTTGTCCGATTCAAGCATGTTTATTTGCTGGTTAGTCAAATTTTTATTGATTATGTTAATTTTCTTTTAGTCACTTGCTAACATGTTTTTCTTTTGTGATTCAGATGCTCCTTTTAGTACATTTGTTTTATATAATATAGTTAATATAATACTTCACCCTGGTATAAAATTGTAGTATGTTTTTATCAAAGTATTGGCATAACATGAAAATGTTGTATGTTTGGGTATAAAACTCTTAGGTATATATGTAAATCCTGAAATAGTTGTATGTTCAGGACACTTCGCCCTGATAATAAAAAAAAAAGTAGTACAATTGATTGTCGTATTGACACAAATGTTTGATAACTTCTTTTAAGAGGTCGTTACACCTATCCTTTAAGATTAAAATTTTCTATCTATTCTTCCCGTATCCCTTTTTAGCTCTTTTGTATTCCACGTGTTTTACCCAGATAAACGTCAAATAAACTAATAACATTTGTATGTTCATTTTTTGTTTGCTAATTCTTTGTAGGATTGGCGCAAAACGCCAAAAAGCATTACATGCAAAATGGTATTTCATTTTCTGTTTTCTTACATAAATAATGAGAAAGATGTTAGTATTGTTAATCTGGTTTTTTTTCTTTAAAAATTTTTGTATGCCTTAAGTTATGTGGAATTCTATTCTTGTAAATATTGATATTGCCTAATAGGTAGAGTTCCATATTTATATAACATTAAAATAAAAGATCGGTGGCTTTGCCGAGTGACCATTCTACCCTTTGACATTTTGTTTGTATTGAAGGTTGAAGTTACTTAATATATAGAGGGCAAGTGAAGTGATAAAATATCTGATTGCCTCTAGCCTCATCCACCAACCCTTTCTCTTTTAATCTCTTACACTATCCTTTTCTTTCATTCATTTTCTTCCAGTACTTCTCCAGGTTCTTTTCCTCTTGCTAACGTGTCTGGCTTAAGGCTTTCTTCAAGCTTTTCATCAAAATACAATTACAACAATCGCACAAGATCACAAAATCAAATTGCACAAGAAATCAAGAAATCAACCAATTTCACTAACCCTAGAACGAATTCAACAAGTGGGTTTCACCATTTTTCTTCTGGAATTTCAAATGGAGTAGAGGGCTTTTAAGTTGCAGCTAGCCAGGAGCTTTAATTTGTTGGTCAGGTCAGTTTTGCTTAGAGCGTTCCTTTTAATTCTTACCCTAGGGTTTCTTCTTTGTCTATTGTGTTTGGTTTTTTTTTTTTCTACTTCTTATTTGCAAATTGATGTGTGTGTTTTGAGTTGTTACCTGTTGGATTTCATCTGTGATGGTCTTATGTTAGTATATAAAGTAAACGTAAGTTTTTTAAACACATCCTTGGTGAATTAATTAAGAGTTACTTTTTGAAAAGATCAATGTAAGAGCATTCACATCCAGCCCCCTAAAATTATATATACATTTCACTAAAAAACAACTCCCATATCAATATATTTAACAAACACTTTTTCTCTCTCCTTTTCAATTAAATAATATTTTTATACCTTTATCATTACATTTTTCTCTCCTTCACTCACAACCACTTTCAATATATATTAAAAAATTATAGTGGGTGAACAGTGTCCCCCCAAATATACAGATGAACAGTAACATTTTCTCTCTCCTCCACTCACAACCATTTTTTATACTCTTTATATTTTAATTGTTGACCCGCATTTGACCCGCGTTATTGTAATTGTTGGCTTCTTTGTTATCAAGTCAACACATTTTCTTGAAATTTATTTTTTTCAAGTTACATAAATGGTTTTTTGTTGTGACCATGCCGAAGGTTTTCTTGTCAACACATGTATTTATTGTCGGCTTGTGCCGAAATCAAATGCAACTGTTTGAACTTGTTCATTACACATATTCAATTCAAGACAGCATATGATGTATTAAAAACGTCATATTCGAATTCGTTTTAACAAGCGTTTCATTGTTCTGAGTCGTAGTAGATTTGTTTGGTCTACGACTCCATTAAGTCGTTTGTTAACTTCGATACCTTGTGGTGGCGTTTCACTAAATTGAAGCTTGCGTTAATCTCGTTTACATATCTCATGCACGGATTTAATTATTTATTTAGATTAAATCCGCTTCGATTTATTATTGCGCTTTCATTTGACTTCAAACACAGGTGATACTTGTTTGATCACCACTATTATTGAATTATTTTTTATCACTACGACACCTTGTGGCGTCGGTAGAACTTGCAGCTTGGGCTGATCATGATCGAGCGTTTCATGCAAAACTATTCCGTTTGGACTTGTTGATTCTAAGTTCCATTTAGTGGATGTTATCGTTTCTAGAATTCATTTTCATATTGTAAACGTCCATTTGGAACTCTGTTGGTCGAAATTCCTCTTTTATTGGACCCCTGTTAACTTGGTCACACTAGTGACTGTATCAGTATGTCCCGTTTCCTTTGACATTATTCGTATTTACTTACGCATAACGTAACTCTAAGGAGTTGACGTAGTCTAAATTTTGAGGACGAAATTTTATTAACAGGGAGAGAATGTGACAACCGGTGATTTACGGCTCTTAATTATGTGATTAATATGTGATTAAAGCGATAATCAATAGTGTTTTCGATGCAAATTAACTAAATTAGGCCCTTGAAGTGCCTGTGAATGCCTCTTCAACATTACAGTGCGCATATGGTGATCCGCGAAGAAACTGCTGAAAATTTAGTAGTGATAAACCGATAACACACAAAATACTGACAACGCCACTATTATACGCCTTTTAATTTTAAAAATTTTATGCTTTCGACACTCATGAAGTTTGGGTTGCGATATCGGGTCTCGTAGGAATCACGGGCCACTTACACATAAGATGGGCTTGTGGGCCCTGGGCCCAAGCCCAAAACCCACAAGCCTAAACCTATGCATAATATATTAGAGCTTTTCCTTAAAAATCTTATCAAGATCTTATAAGATCTTGCAAAATCTTGCAAAATCTTACCTAAATCTCTACAAGATCTTACAAGATCTCTTTAAATCTATACAACTCTATAAATAAGGGGTATAATATGCAAACACAGACATCTTGTTCTTTCCTTTATCCTCTTCTTAAATTCCTTTTGAAAACCACATAACTAAACTTACACACACAAATAAAGAGCAGGCCCTTCATCTCCTCTCACTCTCTCGATCATCTTTACAGACAACACACCTCTCAACCTCACCCTTTCTCCCACTCGATGAACCGACCGGCGACAGCACCGGGCTGGCGACAGCGGCCGGTGGTCCCCTCCGACAAGTAACACCCCCTCCCTTACCCTTCTCGGTTCTCGGTAACCCGCGCCATGGAGCCGACGACGATCATGGGGCCGGCCGCCACACCTCGGTGGTCCGGCGAGGGTCATGAGCAGCGACCAGTCAGAGAACAAGAGAGAGAGAGGGAGAGACGAGACGGAGAGAGAGAGAGGCTGAGAAGAGAGAGAGATGTGGCGGAGAGGTAGCGGCGCCGCCGCTTACGGCGGCGGCGGTGGAGGAGCCGGTCATGGATCGAGTAGCAGCGGCGGCGGTCTTCGGTTTCTGTCCGACAAAATTCTGGTAAACCCCCGTTTCTTTTATTTTTTTCTGAAGATTAAGGATGGCGGATTGTTGTTGTCGATGATGTTGACGATTTGCTGTTATTGAGGGTGATGATGATTTGATGTTGGTTCGGTTCAACAGGTCCTAAATTTGTTCGGCTCGGAGACGGGTCAACAAGTCAACTGTGGTTCGGGTCAAGACTCGGGTCCAGTCAACTTTGGTCAACGACTCCGGTTCGGGTCAAACTCAGTCAAAGTGAGCAGTAAATGGAGTCACGGTTTGGTTCAGGTTCTACTCGGTTCAGTCACGAGGAGGTTCGGGTCTTATCTTCGGGTTGTTTCAACTCGGTCAACGCACAGTCAAACCGAGTTAACTCAGTTGACTCGGTCAACTCAATCAAACATATCGACACGCGAAGATTGGTAAAGATTTTACGGCGATTTATTTCGTTACTACCCTAATTTTATTATTTTGTGACTATCGAGCTCAAACCGGTTAATTATAGTTTGCGTTTAATATATTTGATAAGAGTAGGAGTTCTACGGAAAGTGTGTTTTTCCTAGAAAGTCTAGGAAGCGATCTGGGCCCTCCGATTGGTGTTTTTAATGGCTTAGATCAAATGGATGGCATTTTCGTAATATCTGAGTTATATAATTAGAGACTTTTAATATAGTGAGGGTATTTTGGTAATTGAAAGTATTTTAAATCAGTCAAGAAAACTGTCATATCAATAACCAATCCCTAAAATCATGGGATTTCCCCTCTTTCTCTCTCTCTCTCTCTCTCTCCCTCTCTCTCCCTAACCGAACCAAAGAAGAACACTATCTACGTAAGATATTCAAACTGGCTGTCCTAATATTAACCGAAAGACTGTTAATTCAGGGAAACATTTGAGAGCACATTTACAGCTAGATGAAGGAGACGTAAGTTATTTTCATACACCACTTTTTTCGTATTAAATTAGTTTACATATTAAAAAACATGTATTTGATTTTGGTTTATCTACGTTTTTGAGTGTAGGTATGTGGTACATGTGTTTTCCAAGGATCATGTGACTGGGCCTTGCTGTTAAAACACAGCGTCAAGGAAATCTGCTTGCTGTTAAAACACAGTGTCAAGGAAATCTGCTTGCTGTTAAAACACAATGTCAAGAATCCTCCAGGAATTTCACAGCGTCAAGAAATCTGCTTGCTGTTAAAACACAGTGTCAAGGAAATCTGCTTGCTGTTAAAACACAATGTCAAGAAATCTGCTTGCTGTTAAAACACAGTGTCAAGAATCCTCCAGCAATTTGCTTGCTGTTAAAACACAGCGTCAAGAAATCTGCTTGCTGTTAAAACACAGCGTCAAGAAATCTGCTTGCTATTAAAACACATCGTCAAGAAATCTGCTTGCTGTTAAAACACATTGTCAAGAAATCTGCTTGCTGTTAAAACACAGTGTCAAGAATCCTTCAGCAATCTGCTTGCTGTTAAAACACAGTGTCAAGAATCCTCCAGCAATCTGTTTGTTGTTAAAACACAGCGTCAAGAAATCTGCTTGCTGTTAAAACACATTGTCAAGAAACACAGCGTCTTGTACGATTTAAATTGAAACTATCAATTTGATTTAAATGGAATATTTAGTTTCCATAATTTTCTGGTTAGTTAGTTATCCTAATAAAATAATCCATAATTAAAATAATATTCAAATTACATAATTGCCCTTTTAGTTAAAATCCTTCAATGCCAAATGTCGCGTTCTTATTGCTTCCTAGACTTTCTAGGAAAAACACACTTTCCGCAGGAACCCTACTCTATTTGACAAATTACGTGTATATTGTTTGAATCTTGTCGAATTTGAAAAAAAATAGCGATAACTGGTGTTGTCGGGGCCGTCCAAAAACAGAGGAAACTCTGCCCGTTTTTCGAGAACACCTGTAAAAACGAAACGTGTCTTTGTTATGAAACAATCGAAGTCAAGTACCTTTTTATAAAAACGAATACAACGTATATTATTTTCGGCGAAATAATATAACTTACAAAACACTTACATAACCTTTCGACAAAAGCCATTTTTCAAGATAACAAAACTTGATAGTTTTATGAAACAAGTAAAACTAACTATATATTTCAAACGGCTAGCGATTCAGATCCTTTTATTAAAACAAATACAATTTATATACTTATTTTGAACATCAAAAAGTCGGACATTTCCTTCTATGTTTAGTTTAAACATTGAAAGCTCGAAAAGTCTTTTACAAAATAAATATAACTATTATATTATACTTATTTCGAATATCACGACTCAAAAAAGTTATGAACTAAACATAACGATGTTATTTATTTTCAAAAGCTAAAAGATCGACGATTCTTTTACAAAATAAATATAACTTTTTATATTTATTTCAAACGCCTAACGGCACAATATATGTATATATCATATATCGACATACGACTTCTCAAAACGAGCTAACAAGTATAACTTCTTCGCTTCTTTTAAGTTAACAATTTACCGTCAAATCGTTCGCTCAACGATTCGGTAGAGCTCGGTGACACGTAGTGTAGCTACCGCATTTATTTAGAAACTTATTAGATATCCCGTGTTAGGAATATTGTAGAGTGCACGCTAGCGAGTCACGTCTCGGAAACGACATTACGAAATCGTATATAGCTAGCTTTGCACAGGAATATTCAGGTGAGTTCATAACCCCATGATGTATTGCAAAATACATCGGTATTCGCGTCGGTTTTAGCCGTTAGTTAGTTAGTTTTAGTGTCGGTTTAGTTTAGAATGTACATACTATTGATTTATTTGTGTTTCCAGGTCTTTACAGCCAAAAGGAGCGAAAACGAGCAGAAATCTGGAATGGCGGAAGGCTGGCACGGAAACCGAGGAAGTCGGGAGCTGAAACGAAGAAAATTTGCAGTTCTGGAGCTCCCAGGCGGGCCGCATAGACTTAACAGTCAACTTCACACGCCCCGCATTGACTTAAAGGAAGAATTGCAGGAATAACTACCTCTCGCGACCCGCGTCAACTTAGGCATGATTCTTAGGCGGGCCGCGAGAGAGTTGTAAAGCGAATCAGGATTGTAAACCCTAGGCGACCCGCGTTAGCTCAAGCCATTTCTTCACGCGGGCCGCCTAAAGAGACTGTGTCGGCAGAATTACGCGGATTGCATGGCAAGTTAGGGTTTTTGGTTATATAATAACATATACGCGTGCACAGCCGAACAACTACGAACTTGGGCAACTTTGGGCAAGAATTGGCTGCTGATTGAAGGCTGTGGACGTGCTTGAAGCATCTTGGAAGCTTGGAATCATTGGGATAGCGTTTTTGAGCATTCGGGAGTGAAGATTCGGGTTCTACATACCTTTTTTCTTTCGTTCTTTGTTTGTTTAGACTTTGTTACCAATGAATTCAGTTGATACAATGTTTTTGACTTTGTTTTTGATGATGTTTTCCGGCTAAAACCATAAACTACCTAGGCGATGACTATGGCATAATAAAGTTTGGATTTTTATTTGATTATTGATGTGGGTGTGGACTTTTCTTGTATTGTAAACACTATGATAGTTTGTCTTGGTGCATATGTGTGCTTGTGATTATTTATTTATTGTTTATTTGTTCCATTCGATTCTTGGTGACGGTCTTTATCACGGAATAGAGTCGAATTAGGGTTCTTGACTTAGGTGAGTGTCTATATCACATAATAGGTCATTAATTCTTTAGGGTGAAAAGTGCACTAGTAACCTTAGGAACAATATTCGGTAATTAATTAAAATCAAGTGTGCTGCTAGACTCGTCGCGGAAAGGCTCGAGGATATTGATAGGTCTCGGAGTAGTTATAAGGAATTAACCACCCATTGTCTATTAAGCCAAGATTAAACCCATAGTTGCTTTAGACGTTCGCGCGGCAAAGTAGAGCGTCTTCCATAAGCACTTTCAAGAAACTAGAGGACGGACAAGAAATCTAGAAAACCGGTGAGCGTAACATCCTAGGTAGTGCCACAAGAATCGCCTCGAGAGTGTTTGAGGGGCTTAGTGGTTTCTTAATAGGTTTAGCATTAGAAGATCCCGGTTCCACACCACATCATTATCATTTAGGAATCCATTCTAAGTTTAGCCTGCGTCTAGCCTAGGTAGTCTTCATTCTCACTGATCAGACCCTTCGTTTGAGTTCGTGTCTAGCTTTCTAGTATTATTTTATTATTTTATTTAGGATTTTTAGAAACCCCCCCCCAAATTAATAAACAATTTAGTATGTCGTGTCAGTTTGAGTCTAGATAGAGTCCTAGCGTAGTCAGTAGAGTCTCGTGGGTTCGACACTCGGACTTACTTTAGCTTTACTACGTCGATCGGTTCACTTGCCGGTTGCGTGTTTTAGGGTTTAGGTCGAGTCTTAGTTTTATAAATTTAAAGCTTAGAGAGTCTAGAAATAGGGTAATTTAGTTAGTTTTATTTGACCCATTTTCAGCACATCAAGTTTTTGGCGCCGTTGCCGGGGACTCTTGGCGATTGCGCTGATTACTTTGTTTGGACTTACTTGACATATTACGTGCTATTTTGTTTCTTTGTTTGAGTCGTAGGTGTCTAAGTATTTTAGTGTCTTTTTATAGTTAGTCGAGTCGTTCAGTAGAGTCTTCTTACTTGTTTGTTTTCGGTTTTTGCAGTGGATGCCCCATACGCGCTCGCAGGGACCGCCACCATTGCCGCTTGCACTCAGGTCTTCCTTCTCGTCATCTACGTCTGAGGTACGTGCTTCGATTTTCATCTGGTCAGTATCAGAGTAGAGGGCCCGGTATTTACACGCAGTCTAGTTCAGGGCAGTTTAGTGGGTCGGGGTCTAGTGGTCAGTTTTCGAGTAGGGGACCACCTCAGGAGAGTCAAGGTGGTGGGAAAGCTCCTGAGGTTAGCACGAGTAGGTTAGAGGTGATGTTTGCTCAGATGATGACGCGGAGCGATGCATTCATGAAAAATCAGGAGCAGATTAACAAGAATAACGACCTTCAGTTCAAGAATCAGCAGGCCGCCCTCCTCGATCTTCAGAGGACAGTAGGCGGAATTGCTCAGCAGTTACAGGAGCACCCACCGGGTCAGTTTTCGGGAAACACTTTCCCGAATCCCGCGAATCAGTCAGCGAAGGCGATTACGACCCGTAGTGAGAAGAGTTTGGGAGAGGTAGTGAGAGAGAGAGAGGTTGAAGAAGTAGAGGAGGAGGTTGATGAGGAGATCGAGATGGAGGCTCCAGGCAAGGTGCACACGAGGCTAGCCCCAGCAAGTACAGCACACGCCGAGGAGTCGCCAGTAGAGCAGAGAGTGGAGAGGCAGCCGACGAGAGGTCGGCCGGCACCAGTTATTGATCATTCTCGCCTTCCATTTCCCGCCCGTGCCAGGCAGCAGAAATATGCTCAGGAGTACGGGAAATTCCTCGAGATGTTTACTCAGTTGAAGATCAATCTTCCGTTCATCGAGGCACTTCAGGCTATGCCTAAGTACGCGAAATTTCTTAAGGATCTTTTGAAGCGTAAGGAGAGAATCGGTGAGCTTTCGAATATTCCATTGACAGGGGGTTGTTCCGCGGTAGTCTTGAATAAGCTACCAGAGAAGTTGACCGACCCTGGCACATTCACGATTCCATGTTTCTTTGGGGGAGCCGCTACCCCTTCTCACGCCTTAGCCGATTTAGGGGCCAGCATCAATTTGATGCCATTCTCGTTGTATGAGCGTCTTGGTCTAGGAGAGCTTACACCCACGCGCATGTCATTGTCCTTGGCTGACCGATCAGTCAAGTATCCTCGTGGGGTAGTAGAGAATTTGTTGGTGAAGGTCGATAGGTTTGTGTTCCCAGTAGACTTCGTTGTGCTTGATATGGAGGCCGATGAGAGAGTTCCTATTATTCTTGGCCGTCCATTCCTTCGAACCGCAAAGGCGATCATTGACGTCTTTGACGGTAAGATTTCTCTTCGTGCGGGTGACGAGGTTGTCACATTCGAGATCGATAGGGCGATGCAGCATCCTAGTTGTGGAGATGATGTTAGTGGGCCGTGTCATTCCGTCTACTTTCTCAATTCATTCATATCTTGTGTCGATACGTGCTTCGAGTACATTAGTGGAGCCGATCTGGTAGGTGAGGGAGTTGTTGACGAGCATTCTGAGGATGAGGTAGAGGAGGTAGAGGAGGAGTGTTTAGATGAGAGCGATGAGGTTAGTGCTGAGCCATTAGGGCTCGATGCGATTAGTGATGAGAGTACTCCGGTAGAGATTCCACCGCCTTTAGAACTTAAGGTTCTTCCATCCCATCTCGAGTACGCGTTTCTAGGAGAGAAGCCGAGTATGCCTGTCATCATTTCGTCGAAGTTGACAGAGGAGGAGAAGTCGAGGTTGATTGAGGTGCTTAGAGAGCACAGTGATGCGATTGCATGGAGGCTATCCGATATCAAGGGCATCAGCCCTACCTTTTGCACGCATCGCATTCTGATGGAGGACGTTTTCAAGCCTGTAGTGCAGCCGCAGCGTCGGTTGAATCCGAATATGCAGGAGGTAGTGAAGAAAGAGGTGATGAAGTTGTTAGCGTCTGGGTTGATCTATCCCATTTCTGATTCAGCTTGGGTGAGTCCTACGCAGGTTGTCCCGAAGAAAGGGGGGATGACGGTTGTTCTGAATTCGAAGAATGAGCTTATTCCGTCTCGCACTGTTACGGGTTGGCGTGTGTGCATTGACTATCGAAAGTTAAATGACGCCACTCGTAAAGATCATTTTCCGCTCCCATTCATTGATCAGATGCTTGAGCGTCTCGCGGGTCAGCAGTTCTATTGCTTTCTCGACGGGTTTTCGGGTTATTTCCAGATTCCTATTGCACCAGAGGATCAGGAGAAAACCACTTTTACATGTCCATATGGCACATACGCGTACCAACGCATGCCGTTTGGATTATGTAACGCTCCTGCTACATTCCAGCGTTGTATGATCGCGATCTTTCAGGATATGGTCGAGAGTTCGATGGAGGTGTTTATGGACGACTTCTCAGTGTATGGTAGTTCTTTCGATCAGTGTTTGACGAATCTTGAGAGGATGCTGAAGAGATGTGTGGAGACGAAGTTGATGCTGAACTGGGAGAAGTGTCACTTCATGGTGACTGAGGGGATTGTGCTAGGGCACAAGATTTCGCGAGCAGGTATTGAGGTTGATAGAGCGAAGATAGATACGATTAGCCAGCTTCCTCCTCCGACTAGTGTCAAGTCGGTTCGTAGTTTTCTCGGTCATGCGGGATTTTATAGGCGCTTCATTAGGGATTTTTCCAAAATCACTCGCCCCATGACGCGATTGTTGGAGAAGGACGTTCCTTTCGTCTTTGACGAGGAGTGCCTTCGAGCGTTTGAGTTTCTGAAGGAGAGGTTAGTGAGTGCACCGATCCTCGTATCGCCGGATTGGAGCTTACCATTCGAGCTGATGTGCGATGCGAGTGACTACGCAGTTGGTGCAGTGTTAGGGCAGAGACGGGAGAAGCATTTTCACCCGATTTACTACGCGAGTAAAACGCTGAATGATGCCCAGGAAAATTACACCACTACGGAGAAGGAGTTGTTGGCGGTGGTGTTCGCATTCGATAAATTCCGATCATATCTCGTTCTTTCGAAAACCGTCGTGTTCACTGATCATTCTGCTCTGCGTCACTTGTTTCAGAAGAAGGACGCGAAGCCGCGTCTTATACGATGGATTCTGCTTCTTTCCGAGTTCGACATTGAAATTAAGGATAAGAAGGGGGCAGAAAATGTGGCGGCGGACCACTTGTCTCGCCTAGAGGATCCGAAGCGTGAGGAGATTCGTGAGGAGGCGATAGGAGACAGATTCCCTCACGAGTCCATTGATGCTGTCACGGCAGGAGCCGTAGACCTCCCGTGGTTTAGCGACATAGCCAATTATTTGGCTGACGGGTTTGTGATGGAGAGTTTGAGTTTGCAGGAGAAGCGCAAGTTGACGAGGGACGCTAGGAAGTACATTTGGGACGATCCCTATCTCTTCAGGATAGGCGGTGATCGAGTCTTGAGGAGGTGTGTTAGTAGAGAAGAAGGTGCGGGGATCCTGAGGCACGTGCACGAGGGATTGACTGGAGGACACCATGGTGCGCATGTGACCGCACAGAAGGTGTTCGATTGTGGTTTCTATTGGCCGACGGTGGTAGTTAATGCGGCCGAGTTTGTTAGGAAGTGTGACCGGTGCCAGCGGACCGGCAACATCTCATCCAAGGATGAGATGCCCCAGAATCCCATTCAAGTGTTGGAAGTCTTTGACGTTTGGGGCATCGATTTCATGGGACCATTTCCATCTTCGAGTGGAAATCGGTACATCCTCGTTGCGATTGACTACGTTTCGAAGTGGGTGGAAGCTCAAGCTTCGCCTACGAATGATGCACGAGTGGTGGTGAGGTTCTTGAAGAAGTTGTTTACGCGATTTGGTACGCCTAGAGCCATTATTAGTGATCGCGGCACGCATTTTTGCAATGCGGTTATGGAGAAGGCGTTGGAGAGATATGGAGTTACGCACCGCTTGTCCACCGCGTATCATCCACAAACGAGCGGTCAAGTGGAGAACGCGAATCGAGGAGTGAAGCGGATTTTGGAGAAGACGGTAGGGAAGAGTAGGCAAGATTGGTCCGACAAGTTGGACGATGCGTTGTGGGCTTTCCGAACCGCCTACAAGACGCCATTAGGTACGACACCGTTTATGATCGTCTACGGGAAAGCGTGCCACTTACCGGTCGAGTTAGAGCATCGGGCTCTTTGGGCGCTCAAAACGGTGAATTTAGATTTGACCGAGGCCGCTAGGAGACGATTTTTCCAACTCCATGAATTAGAGGCACTTCGTGACGCCGCGTATGATCGTTCTTGGAGTATCAAGGAGAAGTCGAAAGCGTTGCATGATAGGAAGTTGCGAAAGTTGAAGGAGTTTAAAGTGGGCGATCGGGTGCTATTATTCAACTCGAGGTTGAAGTTGATTGCCGGAAAGTTGAAGTCGAGATGGTCCGGGCCGTACGTCGTGAAGGAGGTTTTCCCGTATGGTACCGTTGAGTTGTTTGATGAGGAGAGTTCGCATGTGTGGAAGGTAAACGGGCATAGGTTGAAACACTACATAGGAGGTCCCATCGATACCGCCGAAGAGGAAACCGTTCCTCTTTTGGACCCGCCTAGCACCGCCACGTAGGTTCTTGAGTGAAAACTCAAGTGTAGAGTTTGTATTTTGCGTCGTTGTCCGTGTCGTGTCCTTAGTGTAGTTTTTGTGCGTTTTTGCGTCATTTGTGTCGTTTTGTGTGTTTTTGCGTCGTGTGTGTGTCATAAGTGTTGTTGCAGGTTTCATCGCCTTTACGGAGCCGAGATCGATCACCGAACAGCTGCACAGGTACGTTTAACGCTGAAAACGCGTAAATAAATGCAGGGGGTAAAATGGGGATTAATGAAATTAAATTTTTGCTGAAACTTGCTGTTGCAGTTAACCAAACAGCAGGTTTTTGCTGTCCATGCGATCCGCGTAAGGGTTCCTCCTTATCTAACGCGACCCGCCTGGACTTAAAAAGAGTTGAAAAATAATCAAACACTCGCGACCCGCTTTCACTTACCATTACCTTTCACGCGGGTCGCTTGGTTGTTAAAAGGTTTTAAAAAATAATAAAGTTGAAGCGACCCGCTTCATATTGGCTTCACACTTCATGCGGGTCGCGTGAACAGTCACAGTCGGTCATCTTCAAAATCCCCAAATCGATGTCATTTTCAAACCCTAACCTTTAACACTTCTCTCCGGCGATTTCAAACCCCATCACGACCTCCCTTCACCACCATTCACCACCCCACTACCACCACTGAAACCCCATAACCACCTCCCTTCATCGCCGAAAACCACCATCATCACTGTCTTCACTACTGAAAACCCCATCACCACCGATCTCCACCCTTGAACCACCACCACACCCACTGTTAATCACTACCCTATAACCTCCACCACCACCGCGTATCCAGCCGGCGACCATTCCCCCACCTGCTGACCACCGCACAACCACCACTATTTTCTGATTTACTCGGTTCGGTCGACTGCGAGGTATGTTATCCTGCTCCATCACTTGTTTGTTTTTCGTTGTGTCGAGTCGAGTCAGTAGTCTGTTTAGGAAGTCATCGAGTCTAGTTTAGTTGTTGTTTTAAGTCCGCAGGTTTGTGTGTGAGTTGGTTCAGTTTGGTTCAGGTCAGTCAGTGTCGGTATGTTTAGGTCACTGAGTCCGCAGGTGGTTACATTGAATCCCTATGTTCTGCGTTGTTGAATTTTTGCCAGGGTGCGGGCGGTTTGGGTTGGGTTGTTTGTATTGATTGATTTGTTTTGAGAGGCGTGCGAACGGGATGTGACATAGGAAAATCAAAGGGGGTGGTTTTGTCCGCGGAAAATTTTTGGGCGTTTGTTTTTGGACAGGATGAACTTCAAGTGTGGGGAGGTATTGCGCGCACTTTTCACATAAAGATTCCATTTTTCACCAAACTTTGCGCGCATTTCTTCCGTTGCTTCCGCACTTGGTGTATGATGTTTTCTCGGCACTTAGGATTGCTCGAGGGCGAGCAAGGTGCCGGGAGGGGGTAAAAGTGTAATTTTTTTTGTAAAATGAGTCATAAGTGTCGTTTTTAGGGTTATGTGCGTCGTTTTGCGTCGTTTAGGGTCCGTTAGTGTGTTTCGAGTCATAGTTGCGTCGTATTAGTGTCGTGTCGTGCGCGTACTATTGCATCGCTCGATCTTAGGCCGCGTCGCCCGTACTCAATCTCCATTCGGGCGAGGTTGGCCTAGTTTCGGGTTGCTTTTGTGATATGCACTTATATCGAACAACGGCCGCGAATGAAATGCTATACGGCCGTCGTCCGATTGTACATTATTATAATATTATTTTATTATATATATATAAAAAAACAGAAAAATTCCAAAAAAATCAAAAAATTCAAAAATACCAAAAATAGCTTGTGATTACTAACGGTTCACCTGTTTTGCATGGTTATTTGATCTATTGTGAACAGGATGTCAGGTGAAGGATCATCTTCGGGTGTCAAGCGCAAGAGGCGCACTACTCGTGCCCAGGCAGCTGCACAGGAGCAGCCGGATACTCCGGTGCTTCGAGAGATTAGATACAGGGATGCTAGGACCCCACACGGGCAGAGTGAGAGGCTGGTTGAGAGCCCGTTGTTGCGTTTTATGGTGGGGTCATATGAGTTTATGAAATTCGAGGCAATTAAGAAGGTGAAGTTGTTAGAGAGTAAAAGGATTGACTGGGATTTGGTTAGGAAGTTGGGACAGGTCGAGAGAGTTCAGGAGCTTCTAGGGGATAAGTTTAGGTGGGCGATGGATTGTGAGATGCCTCAGTATCTGGAGCTGACTATGGAGTTTCACTCCACATTCATTTATAGGCACCCAGGGGGGTTCGATCAGCCGGATGTGGTTTCGTTTGCGTTGGGCAAACAGGTTTACAATATGAGTCTGATACAGTTTGCAGAGGCGACAGGGTTGTATTCGGCTGAGGAGGTTGGGTCAGATGAGTTTAGAGGTTTAGTGAGGCAGGTTTTGAGAGACCCGGCCGAGGCGTGTGTCGTGAAGGAGGATTTGGCACGTTTCTGGCACACCATTGCTATTTCACCATATTCTAGCAATTTGGTGGCGTCAGACATTAGAGATCCGGTTTACAGGTTCGTGCACAAGATTTTATGTTCTACTTTGATAGGAAAGCACGAGGGAGACAAGGTAAACCAGCACAGTTTGTTCTGCTTGATGTGCATGGTTGAGAGGCGGCCGGCCAACCTAGCTAGTATTTTGGCATGGTCTTTAGCGAGGCCGAAGAAGGGGGGTGGTACGGCCAGATTGTATGGTGGGCCGTATATCACTATGTTGGCAGCCAATTTGGGTGTGTTTGCTGAGTTTCCGGCGGAGAGGATGACTGAGGGACCCGCTCCATCTCTCGTGGAGTTGAGGAGTTTACAGCTAGCTAGGATTGTCACGTTTATCGAGCCGCTAGCATGGACAGAGATTCTGCCAGCACCACCGTCTCCGGATCCGACTGCTGAGGAGGCAGCGACCACCACGATTCCGGAGCGGTACCAGGTGCCACTTCAGAGACATCAGCTCCCAGCACGGGAGTATCCTTTCAGGCCGCCGCGGCCAGTGCCGCTGACTTTGGAGGGTTTGTATGATAGAGTGGAGGAGGTTAGACAGGAGGTTAGACAGGAGGTTGAGCAGGTTAGGCGTGAGATGCAGCTGGGTTTTCAGGGTTTGTATGATTACTTCCATATACAGCTACCACCGGTATTGCAGCCACAGCAGGGGGGTCCCGCTGGTGGAGAGGAGGAGCCTGCTGGTGGAGAACAGGGTGGAGCAGGAGATGCATGAGGATGAGCAGCAGTGCTTACAGCAGTTATATCTTTTGTTTTATTTTTTTATGCTGTTTTTGATCCTCGTTAGTCGGTTTGTATTGATATGATATATTTGGTTGGTCGGGTTTTTTTGGGTTGGATGATACTTGTGATGATACCTTGATGGTTTATATTATTTTGGGTTTAGTATGTTTTGAGTGATAGGTTGATTTTGATGCCGCTTCCGTTCGCGTGTCCGAGTTAGTACAGTTTGCTGAGCGCGTTTTGGATTGGAGGGCATGTGTGGTATCGACTGGCATTCTGACAGTCTCACATATGATTCAGCTAAGTCGTTCCACTTGTATACTTGTATATTTATTTATTTATTTTTGTTTTTAGGTTTTAGGAGTCAGGTTTACATCCTTGCATTTTGGAGAAGACGGTAGGGAAGAGTAGGCAAGATTGGTCCGACAAGTTGGACGATGCGTTGTGGGCTTTCCGAACCGCCTACAAGACGCCATTAGGTACGACACCGTTTATGATCGTCTACGGGAAAGCGTGCCACTTACCGGTCGAGTTAGAGCATCGGGCTCTTTGGGCGCTCAAAACGGTGAATTTAGATTTGACCGAGGCCGCTAGGAGACGATTTTTCCAACTCCATGAGTTAGAGGCACTTCGTGACGCCGCGTATGATCGTTCTTGGAGTATCAAGGAGAAGTCGAAAGCGTTGCATGATAGGAAGTTGCGAAAGTTGAAGGAGTTTAAAGTGGGCGATCGGGTGCTATTATTCAACTCGAGGTTGAAGTTGATTGCCGGAAAGTTGAAGTCGAGATGGTCCGGGCCGTACGTCGTGAAGGAGGTTTTCCCGTATGGTACCGTTGAGTTGTTTGATGAGGAGAGTTCGCATGTGTGGAAGGTAAACGGGCATAGGTTGAAACACTACATAGGAGGTCCCATCGATACCGCCGAAGAGGAAACCGTTCCTCTTTTGGACCCGCCTAGCACCGCCACGTAGGTTCTTGAGTGAAAACTCAAGTGTAGAGTTTGTATTTTGCGTTGTTGTCCGTGTCGTGTCCTTAGTGTAGTTTTTGTGCGTTTTTGCGTCATTTGTGTCGTTTTGTGTGTTTTTGCGTCGTGTGTGTGTCGTAAGTGTTGTTGCAGGTTTCATCGCCTTTACGGAGCCGAGATCGATCACCGAACAGCTGCACAGGTACGTTTAACGCTGAAAACGCGTAAATAAATGCAGGGGGTAAAATGGGGATTAATGAAATTAAATTTTTGCTGAAACTTGCTGTTGCAGTTAACCAAACAGCAGGTTTTTGCTGTCCATGCGACCCGCGTAAGGGTTCCTCCTTATCTAACGCGACCCGCCTGGACTTAAAAAGAGTTGAAAAATAATCAAACACTCGCGACCCGCTTTCACTTACCATTACCTTTCACGCGGGTCGCTTGGTTGTTAAAAGGTTTTAAAAAATAATAAAGTTGAAGCGACCCGCTTCATATTGGCTTCACACTTCATGCGGGTCGCGTGAACAGTCACAGTCGGTCATCTTCAAAATCCCCAAATCGATGTCATTTTCAAACCCTAACCTTTAACACTTCTCTCCGGCGATTTCAAACCCCATCACGACCTCCCTTCACCACCATTCACCACCCCACTACCACCACTGAAACCCCATAACCACCTCCCTTCATCGCCGAAAACCACCATCATCACTGTCTTCACTACTGAAAACCCCATCACCACCGATCTCCACCCTTGAACCACCACCACACCCACTGTTAATCACTACCCTATAACCTCCACCACCACCGCGTATCCAGCCGGCGACCATTCCCCCACCTGCTGACCACCGCACAACCACCACTATTTTCTGATTTACTCGGTTCGGTCGACTGCGAGGTATGTTATCCTGCTCCATCACTTGTTTGTTTTTCGTTGTGTCGAGTCGAGTCAGTAGTCTGTTTAGGAAGTCATCGAGTCTAGTTTAGTTGTTGTTTTAAGTCCGCAGGTTTGTGTGTGAGTTGGTTCAGTTTGGTTCAGGTCAGTCAGTGTCGGTATGTTTAGGTCACTGAGTCCGCAGGTGGTTACATTGAATCCCTATGTTCTGCGTTGTTGAATTTTTGCCAGGGTGCGGGCGGTTTGGGTTGGGTTGTTTGTATTGATTGATTTGTTTTGAGAGGCGTGCGAACGGGATGTGACATAGGAAAATCAAAGGGGGTGGTTTTGTCCGCGGAAAATTTTTGGGCGTTTGTTTTTGGACAGGATGAACTTCAAGTGTGGGGAGGTATTGCGCGCACTTTTCACATAAAGATTCCATTTTTCACCAAACTTTGCGCGCATTTCTTCCGTTGCTTCCGCACTTGGTGTATGATGTTTTCTCGGCACTTAGGATTGCTCGAGGGCGAGCAAGGTGCCGGGAGGGGGTAAAAGTGTAATTTTTTTTGTAAAATGAGTCATAAGTGTCGTTTTTAGGGTTATGTGCGTCGTTTTGCGTCGTTTAGGGTCCGTTAGTGTGTTTCGAGTCATAGTTGCGTCGTATTAGTGTCG
Organism: Helianthus annuus; assembly: GCF_002127325.2. Taxonomy (NCBI): domain Eukaryota; kingdom Viridiplantae; phylum Streptophyta; class Magnoliopsida; order Asterales; family Asteraceae; genus Helianthus; species Helianthus annuus. The sequence continues at coordinate 18,283,823 of NC_035446.2, forward strand.
TGTCGTGCGCGTACTATTGCATCGCTCGATCTTAGGCCGCGTCGCCCGTACTCAATCTCCATTCGGGCGAGGTTGGCCTAGTTTCGGGTTGCTTTTGAGATATGCACTTATATCGAACAACGGCCGCGAATGAAATGCTATACGGCCGTCGTCCGATTGTACATTATTATAATATTATTTTATTATATATATATAAAAAAAAACAGAAAAATTCCAAAAAAATCAAAAAATTCAAAAATACCAAAAATAGCTTGTGATTACTAACGGTTCACCTGTTTTGCATGGTTATTTGATCTATTGTGAACAGGATGTCAGGTGAAGGATCATCTTCGGGTGTCAAGCGCAAGAGGCGCACTACTCGTGCCCAGGCAGCTGCACAGGAGCAGCCGGATACTCCGGTGCTTCGAGAGATTAGATACAGGGATGCTGGGACCCCACACGGGCAGAGTGAGAGGCTGGTTGAGAGCCCGTTGTTGCGTTTTATGGTGGGGTCATATGAGTTTATGAAATTCGAGGCAATTAAGAAGGTGAAGTTGTTAGAGAGTAAAAGGATTGACTGGGATTTGGTTAGGAAGTTGGGACAGGTCGAGAGAGTTCAGGAGCTTCTAGGGGATAAGTTTAGGTGGGCGATGGATTGTGAGATGCCTCAGTATCTGGAGCTGACTATGGAGTTTCACTCCACATTCATTTATAGGCACCCAGGGGGGTTCGATCAGCCGGATGTGGTTTCGTTTGCGTTGGGCAAACAGGTTTACAATATGAGTCTGATACAGTTTGCAGAGGCGACAGGGTTGTATTCGGCTGAGGAGGTTGGGTCAGATGAGTTTAGAGGTTTAGTGAGGCAGGTTTTGAGAGACCCGGCCGAGGCGTGTGTCGTGAAGGAGGATTTGGCACGTTTCTGGCACACCATTGCTATTTCACCATATTCTAGCAATTTGGTGGCGTCAGACATTAGAGATCCGGTTTACAGGTTCGTGCACAAGATTTTATGTTCTACTTTGATAGGAAAGCACGAGGGAGACAAGGTAAACCAGCACAGTTTGTTCTGCTTGATGTGCATGGTTGAGAGGCGGCCGGCCAACCTAGCTAGTATTTTGGCATGGTCTTTAGCGAGGCCGAAGAAGGGGGGTGGTACGGCCAGATTGTATGGTGGGCCGTATATCACTATGTTGGCAGCCAATTTGGGTGTGTTTGCTGAGTTTCCGGCGGAGAGGATGACTGAGGGACCCGCTCCATCTCTCGTGGAGTTGAGGAGTTTACAGCTAGCTAGGATTGTCACGTTTATCGAGCCGCTAGCATGGACAGAGATTCTGCCAGCACCACCGTCTCCGGATCCGACTGCCGAGGAGGCAGCGACCACCACGATTCCGGAGCGGTACCAGGTGCCACTTCAGAGACATCAGCTCCCAGCACGGGAGTATCCTTTCAGGCCGCCGCGGCCAGTGCCGCTGACTTTGGAGGGTTTGTATGATAGAGTGGAGGAGGTTAGACAGGAGGTTAGACAGGAGGTTGAGCAGGTTAGGCGTGAGATGCAGCTGGGTTTTCAGGGTTTGTATGATTACTTCCATATACAGCTACCACCGGTATTGCAGCCACAGCAGGGGGGTCCCGCTGGTGGAGAGGAGGAGCCTGCTGGTGGAGAACAGGGTGGAGCAGGAGATGCATGAGGATGAGCAGCAGTGCTTACAGCAGTTATATCTTTTGTTTTATTTTTTTTATGCTGTTTTTGATCCTCGTTAGTCGGTTTGTATTGATATGATATATTTGGTTGGTCGGGTTTTTTTGGGTTGGATGATACTTGTGATGATACCTTGATGGTTTATATTATTTTGGGTTTAGTATGTTTTGAGTGATAGGTTGATTTTGATGCCGCTTCCGTTCGCGTGTCCGAGTTAGTACAGTTTGCTGAGCGCGTTTTGGATTGGAGGGCATGTGTGGTATCGACTGGCATTCTGACAGTCTCACATATGATTCAGCTAAGTCGTTCCACTTGTATACTTGTATATTTATTTATTTATTTTTGTTTTTAGGTTTTAGGAGTCAGGTTTACATCCTTGCATTTTGGAGAAGACGGTAGGGAAGAGTAGGCAAGATTGGTCCGACAAGTTGGACGATGCGTTGTGGGCTTTCCGAACCGCCTACAAGACGCCATTAGGTACGACACCGTTTATGATCGTCTACGGGAAAGCGTGCCACTTACCGGTCGAGTTAGAGCATCGGGCTCTTTGGGCGCTCAAAACGGTGAATTTAGATTGGACCGAGGCCGCTAGGAGACGATTTTTCCAACTCCATGAGTTAGAGGCACTTCGTGACGCCGCGTATGATCGTTCTTGGAGTATCAAGGAGAAGTCGAAAGCGTTGCATGATAGGAAGTTGCGAAAGTTGAAGGAGTTTAAAGTGGGCGATCGGGTGCTATTATTCAACTCGAGGTTGAAGTTGATTGCCGGAAAGTTGAAGTCGAGATGGTCCGGGCCGTACGTCGTGAAGGAGGTTTTCCCGTATGGTACCGTTGAGTTGTTTGATGAGGAGAGTTCGCATGTGTGGAAGGTAAACGGGCATAGGTTGAAACACTACATAGGAGGTCCCATCGATACCGCCGAAGAGGAAACCGTTCCTCTTTTGGACCCGCCTAGCACCGCCACGTAGGTTCTTGAGTGAAAACTCAAGTGTAGAGTTTGTATTTTGCGTTGTTGTCCGTGTCGTGTCCTTAGTGTAGTTTTTGTGCGTTTTTGCGTCATTTGTGTCGTTTTGTGTGTTTTTGCGTCGTGTGTGTGTCGTAAGTGTTGTTGCAGGTTTCATCGCCTTTACGGAGCCGAGATCGATCACCGAACAGCTGCACAGGTACGTTTAACGCTGAAAACGCGTAAATAAATGCAGGGGGTAAAATGGGGATTAATGAAATTAAATTTTTGCTGAAACTTGCTGTTGCAGTTAACCAAACAGCAGGTTTTTGCTGTCCATGCGACCCGCGTAAGGGTTCCTCCTTATCTAACGCGACCCGCCTGGACTTAAAAAGAGTTGAAAAATAATCAAACACTCGCGACCCGCTTTCACTTACCATTACCTTTCACGCGGGTCGCTTGGTTGTTAAAAGGTTTTAAAAAATAATAAAGTTGAAGCGACCCGCTTCATATTGGCTTCACACTTCATGCGGGTCGCGTGAACAGTCACAGTCGGTCATCTTCAAAATCCCCAAATCGATGTCATTTTCAAACCCTAACCTTTAACACTTCTCTCCGGCGATTTCAAACCCCATCACGACCTCCCTTCACCACCATTCACCACCCCACTACCACCACTGAAACCCCATAACCACCTCCCTTCATCGCCGAAAACCACCATCATCACTGTCTTCACTACTGAAAACCCCATCACCACCGATCTCCACCCTTGAACCACCACCACACCCACTGTTAATCACTACCCTATAACCTCCACCACCACCGCGTATCCAGCCGGCGACCATTCCCCCACCTGCTGACCACCGCACAACCACCACTATTTTCTGATTTACTCGGTTCGGTCGACTGCGAGGTATGTTATCCTGCTCCATCACTTGTTTGTTTTTCGTTGTGTCGAGTCGAGTCAGTAGTCTGTTTAGGAAGTCATCGAGTCTAGTTTAGTTGTTGTTTTAAGTCCGCAGGTTTGTGTGTGAGTTGGTTCAGTTTGGTTCAGGTCAGTCAGTGTCGGTATGTTTAGGTCACTGAGTCCGTAGGTGGTTACATTGAATCCCTATGTTCTGCGTTGTTGAATTTTTGCCAGGGTGCGGGCGGTTTGGGTTGGGTTGTTTGTATTGATTGATTTGTTTTGAGAGGCGTGCGAACGGGATGTGACATAGGAAAATCAAAGGGGGTGGTTTTGTCCGCGGAAAATTTTTGGGCGTTTGTTTTTGGACAGGATGAACTTCAAGTGTGGGGAGGTATTGCGCGCACTTTTCACATAAAGATTCCATTTTTCACCAAACTTTGCGCGCATTTCTTCCGTTGCTTCCGCACTTGGTGTATGATGTTTTCTCGGCACTTAGGATTGCTCGAGGGCGAGCAAGGTGCCGGGAGGGGGTAAAAGTGTAATTTTTTTTGTAAAATGAGTCATAAGTGTCGTTTTTAGGGTTATGTGCGTCGTTTTGCGTCGTTTAGGGTCCGTTAGTGTGTTTCGAGTCATAGTTGCGTCGTATTAGTGTCGTGTCGTGCGCGTACTATTGCATCGCTCGATCTTAGGCCGCGTCGCCCGTACTCAATCTCCATTCGGGCGAGGTTGGCCTAGTTTCGGGTTGCTTTTGTGATATGCACTTATATCGAACAACGGCCGCGAATGAAATGCTATACGGTCGTCGTCCGATTGTACATTATTATAATATTATTTTATTATATATATATAAAAAAACACAGAAAAATTCCAAAAAAATCAAAAAATTCAAAAATACCAAAAATAGCTTGTGATTACTAACGGTTCACCTGTTTTGCATGGTTATTTGATCTATTGTGAACAGGATGTCAGGTGAAGGATCATCTTCGGGTGTCAAGCGCAAGAGGCGCACTACTCGTGCCCAGGCAGCTGCACAGGAGCAGCCGGATACTCCGGTGCTTCGAGAGATTAGATACAGGGATGCTGGGACCCCACACGGGCAGAGTGAGAGGCTGGTTGAGAGCCCGTTGTTGCGTTTTATGGTGGGGTCATATGAGTTTATGAAATTCGAGGCAATTAAGAAGGTGAAGTTGTTAGAGAGTAAAAGGATTGACTGGGAATTGGTTAGGAAGTTGGGACAGGTCGAGAGAGTTCAGGAGCTTCTAGGGGATAAGTTTAGGTGGGCGATGGATTGTGAGATGCCTCAGTATCTGGAGCTGACTATGGAGTTTCACTCCACATTCATTTATAGGCACCCAGGGGGGTTCGATCAGCCGGATGTGGTTTCGTTTGCGTTGGGCAAACAGGTTTACAATATGAGTCTGATACAGTTTGCAGAGGCGACAGGGTTGTATTCGGCTGAGGAGGTTGGGTCAGATGAGTTTAGAGGTTTAGTGAGGCAGGTTTTGAGAGACCCGGCCGAGGCGTGTGTCGTGAAGGAGGATTTGGCACGTTTCTGGCACACCATTGCTATTTCACCATATTCTAGCAATTTGGTGGCGTCAGACATTAGAGATCCGGTTTACAGGTTCGTGCACAAGATTTTATGTTCTACTTTGATAGGAAAGCACGAGGGAGACAAGGTAAACCAGCACAGTTTGTTCTGCTTGATGTGCATGGTTGAGAGGCGGCCGGCCAACCTAGCTAGTATTTTGGCATGGTATTTAGCGAGGCCGAAGAAGGGGGGTGGTACGGCCAGATTGTATGGTGGGCCGTATATCACTATGTTGGCAGCCAATTTGGGTGTGTTTGCTGAGTTTCCGGCGGAGAGGATGACTGAGGGACCCGCTCCATCTCTCGTGGAGTTGAGGAGTTTACAGCTAGCTAGGATTGTCACGTTTATCGAGCCGCTAGCATGGACAGAGATTCTGCCAGCACCACCGTCTCCGGATCCGACTGCCGAGGAGGCAGCGACCACCACGATTCCGGAGCGGTACCAGGTGCCACTTCAGAGACATCAGCTCCCAGCACGGGAGTATCCTTTCAGGCCGCCGCGGCCAGTGCCGCTGACTTTGGAGGGTTTGTATGATAGAGTGGAGGAGGTTAGACAGGAGGTTAGACAGGAGGTTGAGCAGGTTAGGCGTGAGATGCAGCTGGGTTTTCAGGGTTTGTATGATTACTTCCATATACAGCTACCACCGGTATTGCAGCCACAGCAGGGGGGTCCCGCTGGTGGAGAGGAGGAGCCTGCTGGTGGAGAACAGGGTGGAGCAGGAGATGCATGAGGATGAGCAGCAGTGCTTACAGCAGTTATATCTTTTGTTTTATTTTTTTTTATGCTGTTTTTGATCCTCGTTAGTCGGTTTGTATTGATATGATATATTTGGTTGGTCGGGTTTTTTTGGGTTGGATGATACTTGTGATGATACCTTGATGGTTTATATTATTTTGGGTTTAGTATGTTTTGAGTGATAGGTTGATTTTGATGCCGCTTCCGTTCGCGTGTCCGAGTTAGTACAGTTTGCTGAGCGCGTTTTGGATTGGAGGGCATGTGTGGTATCGACTGGCATTCTGACAGTCTCACATATGATTCAGCTAAGTCGTTCCACTTGTATACTTGTATATTTATTTATTTATTTTTGTTTTTAGGTTTTAGGAGTCAGGTTTACATCCTTGCATTAGGGACAATGCAACATTCAAGTGTGGGGATGGGAACTTTTAGTTAGTGAGTCTTGAGTCGAAAAAAAAAAAATTTGAAAAAAAAATCCAAAAAAATTAAAAAAATAGAAAAATGTCTTTTGAAATAAGAAATTTGCAAAATAAAAACGGAAAATGATAGAAAAGTCGGGTTTTTGACCGGGTTCAAATAATAATAATATGAGATAAAATATTTGTGCTTGTGTCTAGTTTGGGATGCGCGGGTAGGCTTGATTCGGTTTCGGGTTCCTTTGATATTAATTATACCTAATTGTCGGTCTACTAGTGGGTTCTCATCTAGGGAAAGTGGGGAAATTGAAACCGCCAATAATAGTATAAGGGATGCCGTTATAAGCTAAGATCGTTAGAGTTTTTGGTCATTATCTCGTTGAAAAAAAAATATATATATAAATAAATAAGCGAGCTAGAAACTAAATGAAAGTAGCCATTCTATGTAATCTGTGGTTGGGGATAGCGACTCTACAGCCGGAATACCGCTAGAATGTGTGAAATCGACCTTGCAAAATAAATAAAAAGTACCGAGGCCTATGTAATCTGTGGTTGGGGATAGCGACTCTACAGCCGGAATACCTCTAGGATTAGGGAAAGCAACGTCTACGCTCGTAAATGAAAAAAAAAATGAAAAAAAAAATGGAAAAATAGATTTGATTTTAAACTCTCTTGATCTTGGTATAAGGCGGTTAGGAAATAACCCAGTGGTGGTTCCTTTTGTCCTATAAGCTTGAGGGGGGAGTAGGTGGACTTGCAATTCGTAGCGTGAGACCCTAGGTGGATTGTCACACCCCGATTTCCACGTGTCACCGGTGGGCCCGGTGTGGGGTACAGTGACGTAGTTGGCATCGTCATAGACAATCAACACAATATAATAATGCACAGCGGAAGCAGAATAGATACATTTCAACTTTTAAATAAAATGACATAATAACATCATGGTAGTTGAAACGGATCCACAGGCGGATCAATAAAATGAGATAAAAATAGTTCAACAGATATTTGTCGTCCGAGCTTGCGAGACTATAGTGGACGCTCTTAGGAAACAGCCAGCCTATTTCGTATAGTACCTGCACTTAACCTTTTGGGAAAAATACGTCAGTTTACACTGGTAAATACAAATCGACTGACTCATTTTGAAAATGATTGAAAATTGATTTAAATGCACAAGGCATAAATATTTTTATTAACTTGGGATAATTATATAATATAAACTTGTGAACGATTTACATGCACTTATATCTCTGGTGGCCCGGGATCTGCTGTCCGGGCTAGAGATTAAATGACACACCACATTAAAGAGTTATACACGTCGGGTGTACGCCTACACCCCGTGCTCTGGTCGTGGCCATCTCGTAAGATAATGCCAAGGATATCCGGGACACGGTCAATAACCCCCCAAAGCCTTTAAGTAAGACAAGACTGTTTAAACGAAGTCGCACAAGCTATTCAAGACTGTACACCCATAAGGCGCAGGACTTGTGCGCCCGATCAAGCGGTATTTTAAATACCGTACCCCAAGCCCGTATAGGGAAAATAAGTCAAAATGTATTTACCTGAGCAAGTATAAGTCACAAATGATAAGTGTTGGTAGCTTTTACCGGCCTCCTAATCTGGAACAAAGGTTTATAATTAACCTATTAGATTCCTAACGGGTCTTTTATTTAAGCCTAAGCTTTGACCGGTTAGTTTTAAGAACGATACGGTTTACGCACGATTAAGCGAAAGACCGGATAGAATGTGATTTAGACCCGACAAGTTTGAATACTTGTATAATATGGGTATACTAAATACATTCTGGATTTTGAAATAAAAATGATATCGTTTGGCCCGTTTCGGTCAATTTACGCAAACTAGTTACGTAAACCGAACCGAACGTAAAAAGGGCGATACGGGTAGACAAATGATTCAAATGCAAGTTCCCTGATATAATATGCTTTAAATATGATATATTATCAGTAAGTTATGTTCTATATTGCCCGGAATAATTTTAAACCCAATTTATGCCTTAGAAGGGCAGTTTGGTCATTTAAAAGATAATAAAAGAGTAAAATTAGAAATCTGAGTTTCGGGTCTGGTTCATACAGCAAATATACTTAATATAACATATTATATCAGTAGGGTATGACCCATATATCAAATTTATCATTTAAAACCAAACTATGCACCGTAGGGGTATTTTAGTAAATTCACAAGGGCTAAAAGTGCCAAAACTAGAAGTCTGAGTTCAAAATATTATACTTACTGTTATTATATGAAAATATGTAATTTACATCAGTAGGTATAGGTCTTATATGTTTAAAACAAGTATAACGCTCACTATGCGCTTAAAACGCTAAATATGCGATTTAAGGGCGTTTTCGGGGTTTCAAGTTAAATCTGAGATTTTTATATTTCCAGAATACTTAAAATAATTTATTCATCATATAAAATCAGTAGAAAAAGGTTTCGGGTCAAAAGGATGTGTAAAACTCATTTTATGGCTAAAACGGTCAAAACCGACATAAGCCGAAATGACTAGGCGACCTAGGATCCGTTCAGCCAAAAATTAATTAAAAATCATCAAAATTCCCAGAATATTATATTACTTCTGTTGGTAAAGAGTTTCGTATCAAAACGTGGCCAGAAACGGGTTCTACGCGAAAAGGACCGTTTATGTAAATTTATAATATAGTTTTACGCTAATGGCCATAACTCGCAATCTGGACCACCAACTGATCCGAAATTTTCGGTGCAAGTTTATATATTAGAAATGAAGATTTCTATGCTTTCACTTTTCCAAAAATCACATTTTAAATCAAAAAGGGCAAAATAGTCAACTTTATGCATAAATCGGAAACATGCATTCGAATCGGCTAAGCATAGACTTATGACATAAAATTTCCAGAAAGTTTAACTAAAATGCCAATGGTCAAAAATGCTCTAAAATACAGATCTCACACATGCATGTACGGATCCGAACCGATAGTTTACAAAAAAGTCGTTTGTTAAGACTTTCGGTTCCAATCCGGGTTTACACTAAAGATCGTCGAGTTGATCGTGGTAAAATACATTCTTATATTCATAATAAAGCTTTCTATGAAGATCAAACAGATTGCATGTCATCTATATCATTATTCATGTCATTTTTCACAAAAATTGCTTCTGTTGACTTTTTAGAAATAGGTTTGACTCGACATTTAGCATGCATGTAGTGGGAATCAGAGAGTACCCTTTTGAGGGTTTGTTTCCCATAATATTACCAACATGTATCAGGTTTCAATTCGAGAAATGACTGATTGAAACTTGTTAAATCAGAAAGTCAAAGCTTATGAACAAACAGTTTGACTTTTAGCAATAATCACAACAAGAACGGATTAAAGAACGAATTGGAAGCTTACAAAGGTCCTATAGGTGCTTAGTGAACACTAGGATCGGCCTTGAAGATCAGATGAACTCCAGAAATCTGCCTTGAAGGTTCTTGCAATTGAGAGCTTCTTGGTTACTATGAAATTGCTCAAGAAATGGATGCAAAATCGGATTTAAAGCTGGAATTTGAGGGTTACTGTTTGCCTAGCCATGCATGGCTTCTAATTGGAGCAAAAGGAGGCAAGAAACAACTGGATACCACTCAAAATCGGAGCCAAATAACCCAAATCCGCGACTTCTGTCGCTGGCAGCCCCACGCGGCCCGCTTGGGTCAGACCAGGCGGGTCGCCTGACCCCTGATCAGCAAAACAAGTTTCAATTTTGGCAGAAATGGTCCCTGAGCTTGTACGCGATGTTTCGGCTACTTTTCTCGACCCGTAAACCCCCAAACTTGGTTTCTAAGAACCTTAGGACTTTTACCAACATGGAAATGTCCTCGGAACATTTTGCGCTCAACCGAAAAGCCCTGAAATTCGACGTTGACGCTTTTAGTCCTTCAAGTACGGTTTTGGCCATAACTTTCTCATACGTTGACGAAACTTCATGAAATTTTTACCACATATTCTAGTGAGTATATTTTAGCTTTACAAAGCTTCGGGTCTGCCAAAAGTTCACTCAGAGGTATAAATTAAACATGTTGACACTTTTGGCCCCTATAGTTTGCAATACTTCACTTTTGTGCAATTTCCGCGTCGTATGATCCATGAACCATCCGTTTAAGTTTATAAACATTATGTAGGGTTATCATAGAGCCTATTTATCCATTGTTGACACTTCGGACCCTTACGTTCCATAGTTTTCACTGTTTGTCACTTTTAGTCCCTCTAAAGTATGTTTTCACATAACGGAACCTTATGACACGTGTCAAGACATTATTGGACGAAATTTTTCGAGGTGTTACATCCTCACCCCCTTAAAAGAAATCTCGTCCCCGAGATTTATTGAAACAAATGGGGATATTTTTCTTTCATCGTGGATTCCACTTCCCACGTATACTCGGGTCCTCTACGGGCATCCCATTTGACCTTTACAATAGGCACGTGCTTCCTTCGAAGCTTCTTTACCTGTCGATCCTCAATCGACAAAGGTTTTTCCACAAATTTTAGACTTTCGTCTATGTGTATATCTGTATGCGGTATAACCAGTGAATCGTCAGCGAAACACTTCTTCAAATTACAGATATGGAACACATTATGAATAGCGCTAAGTTCCTCAGGCAAGTTTAACTTATAGGCGACTGCCCCGACACGTTCGATTATCTCAAAAGGTCCTATATATCTCGGGCTTAGCTTGCCTTTCTTTCCAAATCGCATTACACCTTTCCAAGGTGATACCTTAAGCAACACTTTTTCACCCACATCGAAGTGAAAATCCTTGCGCTTAGGATCCGCATAACTTTTCTGCCTATCCCTGGCAGCTTTCAAACGATCGCGAATCTGAACGATCTTGTCTGTCGTCTCAAAGACGATATCCGGTCATGACAACTGGACTTCTCCAATTTCTGCCCAACAAATGGGCGATCTACACTTTCTACCGTATAGGGCCTCAAAAGGCGCAGCCTTTATGCTGGAATGGTAGCTGTTGTTGTAGGAGAATTCAATCAGTGGTAAGTTCTTATCCCAACTACCACCCAAATCGATCGCACATGCGCGAAGCATGTCTTCCAGAGTTTGAATAGTACGCTCACTCTGACCATCAGTCTGAGGGTGATAAGCCGTACTAAAATTCAAACGAGTGCCCAACGACTGTTGGAAACTCTTCCAGAAATGTGACGTATATCTAGTATCTCTATCGGAGATAATAGATATAGGTATACCATGTAGCGCTACTATCTTATCGACGTATAATTGAGCTAACATATCGGAGCTATACGTCTCCTTGATGGGTAGAAAATGAGCTGACTTAGTCAGTCTATCTACAATGACCCATATGGTATCATTTCCCTTTTTCGTCTTCGGCAACTTGGTGATAAAATCCATTGTCACCATTTCCCATTTCCATTTGGGAATTTCAGGTTGTTGAAGCAAACCTGACGGCTTCTGATGCTCAGCCTTGACTTGCGCACAAGTCAAACATTTTGCTACATGTTCAGCTACTGACTTTTTCAAACCAATCCACCAGTAGTTTGCTTTCAAATCCTGGTACATCTTATCAGCTCCAGGATGAACGGAATATTTAGAGCTGTGGGCTTCCTGGAGGATAACATCCCGAAGTCCTCCATATATTGGAACCCATATTCGTCCGTTTAGTCGTAGCATTCCATCCTTGTCGTAGGATAACTGCTCCTCAGTTACCCCTAACTTTTCTGCAGGATAGTTAGCTTCCAGCACAGCTTCCTTCTGTGCAGCTAACACCCTTTTATTCAAATTATTTCTTATCTCAATGCGCTTGGCATTGATTCTGATTGGCTTCACCCTTTCCTTTCTACTTAAGGCGTCGGCAACCACATTTGCCTTGCCTGGATGGTATCGTATCTCGCAATCATAGTCATTGAGAGTTTCCATCCATCGCCTTTGACGCATGTTCAATTCCTTCTGATTGAACAGATGCTGAAGACTCTTGTGATCCGAATAAATTATGCACTTGGTGCCATACAAGTAATGTCTCCATAGCTTCAAAGCAAATACAACCGCACCCAATTCCAAATCGTGGGTGGTGTAGTTCTTCTCATGCACCTTTAGCTGTCGAGAAGCATAGGCAATGACTTTGCCTTTCTGCATGAGTACACAACCCATGCCAGTATGTGATGCATCACAATACACCACAAATTCATCTATTCCATCAGGCAATGTCAATACTGGCGCATTGCTCAGCTTCTGCTTCAGAATGTCAAAGGATTCCTGCTGCTTAGGGCCCCAATCAAACTTAATCTTCTTACGAGTCAATGCAGTTAGGGGCGCAGCAATTCTTGAAAAGTTCTCAATAAATCTCCTATAATATCCTGCCAAACCGAGGAAACTGCGAATCTCAGTAGGCGTCTTCGGCTCCTGCCAGTTCATGACTGCTTCTTCTTTAGCGGGATCTACTTGGATACCACGCTCGCTTACAACATGTCCAAGGAACTGGACTTCTCGAAGCCAAAATTCACACTTCGAGAATTTGGCATAAAGCTTTTCTTGATGCAGAAGTTTGAGAATACAACTAAGGTGTTTCTCATGGTCAGCTTGGCTCTTCGAGTAGATAAGGATGTCGTCATGGAAGACGATGACGAACTTATCTAAATAAGGTTTGCAGACGCGATTCATGAGATCCATGAACGCGGCTGGTGCGTTAGTGAGCCCAAACGGCATCACTAGGAACTCGTAATGTCCATAACGAGTCCTAAACGCTGTCTTGTATACGTCTTCCTCCTTGACCTTCAACTGATGATATCCTGACCTTAGGTCAATCTTGGAGAAATAGCTTGCTCCTTGCAACTGATCGAACAGATCGTCGATCCTGGGTAACGGATACCTATTCTTGATAGTGACCTTATTAAGCTCACGGTAATCGATGCACAGACGCGTCGAACCATCCTTCTTTTTAACGAACAAGATTGGCGCTCCCCAAGGAGATGAGCTAGGTCTAATAAAACCTTTAGCTAACAAATCATCCAGCTGCGTCCTCAACTCCTTCATCTCCGTTGGTGCCAATCTGTATGGTGCTCTTGCTACAGGTGCTGCACCTGGAATGATGTCTATCCGAAACTCCACTTGCCTATCTGGTGGCAAACCGGGTAGTTCTTCAGGAAATACTTCAGGATATTCCGAAATAACAGGGATATCCTCAATCTTCGGCTTCGGCTCATCAATGGTAACTTGTGCCATATAAATGACACATCCTTTCTGCATGCACCTGGATGCCTTGAGCATGGACACTTGCTCCGGCAATCCATGCTGAGTATCTCCTTAGATAGTAAGTGACTCACCGGACGGAGTCTTAACTATTACTTGCTTTCTATTACACAGAATCTGGGCTTGGTTACTCGACAACCAATCCATGCCTATCACTATGTCGAATCCAGCTAACTTAAAGGGAAGCAAGGATAACGGGAAAGAATGATTCCTAATGGATATAACACATCCATCTAGAACAGTTGAGGCGGTTTCTATGGTTCCATCGGCTAATTCCACCTCGTATTTTACACTTAAGGTTTTAACAGGAAGGTTCAACAGTTTACAAAACTTATCATCTACAAACGACTTATCAGCTCCTGAATCAAACAAGACTCTAGCAAAAACATCATTTACAAGAAACGTACCGGTAATGACGTTGTCGTCAAGGACTGCTTCCTTGGCGTCCATTCGGAAGACTCTCGCATTAGTCTTCTTTCCTTCATCTGCCTTCCTTGCATTCTTTGGGCAATTGGGCCGAATATGCCCTTTCTCGTTGCAACCGAAACAAGTTGCATCCTTCATTTTCTTGCAATCCACAGCTTTATGATCTGTGGACTTGCAGATTCCACAACGTTTTTCTGAAGACTGGGATTTCGTCTCCAAACGACATCTCCCAAAGTGGTGCCTCCTGCAGATCTTGCATCTGGGTTTCTCACCCGACTGATGATCACTTTTCCTAGACCCCGACCCTTTCCTGTGGTCGTTGTTCCCTCTATGTCGTTTCTCAGACCTTCGTGAGGTGTCATCCTCACGTTTCCGTTTGTTCTCCTCAGAGCTCTTCATAGCTCTCAATCTTACCACATCCTGAGTGAGGGAGAGGGATAGATCTGCTACGGATCTAAATGTAGTAGGTCTTGAAGCTTTAACACTCGCCTTTATCTCCGGCGCCAGACCCCCAATAAATCGAGCAATCCTACGCGGCTCCGGGGTCACCAGATAAGGCACTAAACGAGACAACGTGTTGAACGTAGTAAGATACGCTTGACAATCGAGGTTCTTCATAACTAAGGATACAAAATCCGATTCAATTCGCTCGACCTCGTGCTGCGGACAGAAGTTCTCCTTGATCAGTGCTACAAACTGATCCCAGTTCATGCTATATAGGGCGGCCTTACCGGCAGCTTGAAGTAGTGACTTCCACCATGCTAACGCGTCTCCCTTGAATGACTGGGATGCGTACTTCACAACATCCCTATCAGCACACCCGCTGATATCCACCACAGTATCCATTTCATCAATCCACGTCATACAATCGACGGCTCCCTTTTCCCCAGTGAAATCTCTGGGCTTGCAAGATACGAAGTATTTGTACGTACAGGACCTGCTGTGCGTATCATGGTTCATCTTAACTTCTTGCTTTGGGACGCTGCTGTGGTTGGAGGAGTGATTATCATCCTCAGCTTTCTTCGGCTCACTCTTTTTAGAAGGAGGCTTACTATGAGCCTCAGAATGAATCTTGGGCTTTGCGTGCGTTACTGTGCGGGTTCTACTCTGAGTACCACTAGATTCCTTGAACTGCCTATCCATAGCCTTGGCGACAGCATTATCTATCAGTGCTTGCAATTCTTCACCAGTGACGTGAATCCTGGTATTGTCTGGGTGCTCCCCAGAATGACTGTTGGTCTCCTCCGATTTGGCCATTGTAGCTTTAAGCTACAATAAAGGACAAGGTCTATTTTAGGACCTAACAGTATTATCGTTCTAGACGATTTATTAACCATGGTATCAAGAACCTTAGCAGTTAATTTAATAAATTTCATTCAGGCTCTTATTAGCAATCAAGGAATGAAATTATATATATTGGCACCATAGGCCTAGTCACATGGACAATTACTAAATTATAAATTTAGATTTTTACAGGATTATAAATTGTATAATTAAACAAATAATCCTTTACTAGACAGAGAGTCATAAACCACAACTGTCACTATATGACATAGTCATAACCCGTAGGTATCAAGCCATTAATAGACTTGTATACAGATATAATCTGTAGATAATTTATTAAAAAGGGTGGCTTGTGTGATTTTACAGATCACGCTTCGCCAGGAATGTTAACATGTTTTCAGATGTTAACAGGGAGTTGAATCCTTTCAACCAGGTTTTACCATCATGGCCAGGCCTGTTAATAAGGCATTCAAGCTAGGTTATACCTTACTAAGATTCTTATAAAATGGCAAATCAAAAAAAAAATTGATATTTTCCATTATTTTAATATTATATTCATGCATATAAATAAAATAAGAAATTCCAATTAGCCATTTCAAATTTCAAATAAAGTACCAGTACATATTTGCCCTAAACGGGACTTTAATGCAAATAACACGAATAACATGCCCACGCAGGGGCTAAACAACTAACAACAAAAGCAAATAAAATAAGGCAAACCCACGCAGGGGTTAACAGAACAACATACCCACGCAGGGGTAGAATACAGGAATAGATGTCCACACAGGGACATGAGTAAATGAGACAATAATTAAAGGATTCAATGATCCCTCTTGCTCTTACCCTTGAGCAGGTCAAACACCTTCTTGAACATGCCACTGGTGCGACGGCGATCAGCTCGCATCTCGTGTTGAAACTCACGTCGCATGCTATCAATCCCATGCAGGATTTCCTGAACCTGTGGCGGCGACATCATAGGCGCCGGTGGCGGTGGCTGGTACTGCTGCGGCTGCGGTGGCTGCTGGTAACCCGGAGGGTAACCAAAAGTAGACTGCCCAGCAGCCCAAGTGTCTCCCAATGGACCACTAGGTGGGAGTGAGCTGTAGTTCACAGCTTGCCAATAAGGGTCTCCTGTGTAATCATAACCCTGAGGGAAAACATGCTCGAACGGGTTAAACTGAGCTGCACTAGCATAAGCTGGAATCGGCTCTCCAAAATTCTGCGGCGGCAGAGGCGGGATCGGTACTGAAGTGACCTCCGATACAGGATGCTGAGACTCCCCTGTCTCGGACTCCCCGGGAAGAGACGTGTAGCGGCTGCTACCAACATGTGTTGGGGTGCCTATGCGAATCCCTCCGCGCGTAGACATGCGCGCATTCCTCCTTGGCCTCTGAGGCGGAGGAGGTAAAACTGGTGGCGGCGGTGGTGACGGAGTGATCACGTCACGCCATAGGGCCTCAGATAGGTCCTGCGGTAGAGGCGGCTGCTGCTGAAGCTGCTGCGAGTGGTGCTGCGAGTGCACCGGCGAAACCTGGTGAGACTGGAGCATCGGAGAGTTGTGGCTGGGGGTGTAATACCAATCATGCTGCTTAAATCTCTCCTGAAAGCTGTCCCCACCATTGTAGGGTGATCCCCTAAATGGCGACCCATCCGATATCTCAATCGGATGGTTAGGCGTACCTGATGGTGGTAGCGAGGGGTCCGTATCCTCGTCGACGTCCATCTCGTGACCACCAGAAAAGTGGTCCTCCGGTCCGAGTGGGTTATGACCCACTGGCTCATCCACAAAAGCATCAGGGTTATATAAACCCTGGTAGACTGGTGCTGGATACTGGTGCGGTGACTGATGCAAAGGTATGTAGGATCCATGCGAACCATGGGGCCCATTCTCCGAGTGGGGCCCAAACGAGTGGGGTAAAGACGGTGAAGTGCTGGCGGATACCGAGTGTCTAGCAGGCTCGGCGAAAGACCTCCAAAGGTCGTTGGCGGCTGTGTTGTGCGTGGCGGATGGTGCTCGCCTATGTGAGGGCCCTGCCTCATGGTCGTGAGACGTAGCAAATCCTCCTCGACCTCTCATACGGGGCGGCATAGTGATCCTGTCAAAAATTAAACAAGTTGCACAACAAAATATATAAGACAAAGCAAATAATGAGATTAAAATAAAATACACGAAATGTTGAACATTTCCTAAGTTCCTTGTCTAGACTCGAAAATCGAGGAATGTGCAATTGTGTAACTGAGATTAAACACATTAGAATAGTGTTTAATTCACTCAGCGTTGGCTCTGATACCAACCTGTCACACCCCGATTTCCACGTGTCACCGGTGGGCCCGGTGTGGGGTACAGTGACGTAGTTGGCATCGTCATAGACAATCAACACAATATAATAATGCACAGCGGAAGCAGAATAGATACATTTCAACTTTTAAATAAAATGACATAATAACATCATGGTAGTTGAAACGGATCCACAGGCGGATCAATAAAATGAGATAAAAATAGTTCAACAGATATTTGTCGTCCGAGCTTGCGAGACTATAGTGGACGCTCTTAGGAAACAGCCAGCCTATTTCGTATAGTACCTGCACTTAACCTTTTGGGAAAAATACGTCAGTTTACACTGGTAAATACAAATCGACTGACTCATTTTGAAAATGATTGAAAATTGATTTAAATGCACAAGGCATAAATATTTTTATTAACTTGGGATAATTATATAATATAAACTTGTGAACGATTTACATGCACTTATATCTCTGGTGGCCCGGGATCTGCTGTCCGGGCTAGAGATTAAATGACACACCACATTAAAGAGTTATACACGTCGGGTGTACGCCTACACCCCGTGCTCTGGTCGTGGCCATCTCGTAAGATAATGCCAAGGATATCCGGGACACGGTCAATAACCCCCCAAAGCCTTTAAGTAAGACAAGACTGTTTAAACGAAGTCGCACAAGCTATTCAAGACTGTACACCCATAAGGCGCAGGACTTGTGCGCCCGATCAAGCAGTATTTTAAATACCGTACCCCAAGCCCGTATAGGGAAAATAAGTCAAAATGTATTTACCTGAGCAAGTATAAGTCACAAATGATAAGTGTTGGTAGCTTTTACCGGGCTCCTAATCTGGAACAAAGGTTTATAATTAACCTATTAGATTCCTAACGGGTCTTTTATTTAAGCCTAAGCTTTGACCGGTTAGTTTTAAGAACGATACGGTTTACGCACGATTAAGCGAAAGACCGGATAGAATGTGATTTAGACCCGACAAGTTTGAATACTTGTATAATATGGGTATACTAAATACATTCTGGATTTTGAAATAAAAATGATATCGTTTGGCCCGTTTCGGTCAATTTACGCAAACTAGTTACGTAAACCGAACCGAACGTAAAAAGGGCGATACGGGTAGACAAATGATTCAAATGCAAGTTCCCTGATATAATATGCTTTAAATATGATATATTATCAGTAAGTTATGTTCTATATTGCCCGGAATAATTTTAAACCCAATTTATGCCTTAGAAGGGCAGTTTGGTCATTTAAAAGATAATAAAAGAGTAAAATTAGAAATCTGAGTTTCGGGTCTGGTTCATACAGCAAATATACTTAATATAACATATTATATCAGTAGGGTATGACCCATATATCAAATTTATCATTTAAAACCAAACTATGCACCGTAGGGGTATTTTAGTAAATTCACAAGGGCTAAAAGTGCCAAAACTGGAAGTCTGAGTTCAAAATATTATACTTACTGTTATTATATGAAAATATGTAATTTACATCAGTAGGTATAGGTCTTATATGTTTAAAACAAGTATAACGCTCACTATGTGCTTAAAACGCTAAATATGCGATTTAAGGGCGTTTTCGGGTTTTCAAGTTAAATATGAGATTTTTATATTTCCAGAATACTTAAAATAATTTATTCATCATATAAAATCAGTAGAAAAAGGTTTTGGGTCAAAAGGATGTGTAAAACTCATTTTATGGCTAAAACGGTCAAAACCGACATAAGCCGAAATGACTAGGCGATCTAGGATCCGTTCAGCCAAAAATTAATTAAAAATCATCAAAATTCCCAGAATATTATATTACTTCTGTTGGTAAAGAGTTTCGTATCAAAACGTGGCCAGAAACGGGTTCTACGCGAAAAGGACCGTTTATGTAAATTTATAATATAGTTTTACGCTAATGGCCATAACTCGCAATCTGGACCACCAACTGATCCGAAATTTTCGGTGCAAGTTTATATATTAGAAATGAAGATTTCTATCCTTTCACTTTTCCAAAAATCACATTTTAAATCAAAAAGGGCAAAATAGTCAACTTTATGCATAAATCGGAAACATGCATTCGAATCGGCTAAGCATAGACTTATGACATAAAATTTCCAGAAAGTTTAACTAAAATGCCAATGGTCAAAAATGCTCTAAAATACAGATCTCACACATGCATGTACGGATCCGAACCGATAGTTTACGAAAAAGTCGTTTGTTAAGACTTTCGGTTCCAATCCGGGTTTACACTAAAGATCGTCGAGTTGATCGTGGTAAAATACATTCTTATATTCATAATAAAGCTTTCTATGAAGATCAAACAGATTGCATGTCATCTATATCATTATTCATGTCATTTTTCACAAAAATTGCTTCTGTTGACTTTTTAGAAATAGGTTTGACTCGACATTTAGCATGCATGTAGTGGGAATCAGAGAGTACCCTTTTGAGGGTTTGTTTCCCATAATATTACCAACATGTATCAGGTTTCAATTCGAGAAATGACTGATTGAAACTTGTTAAATCAGAAAGTCAAAGCTTATGAACAAACAGTTTGACTTTTAGCAATAATCACAACAAGAACGGATTAAAGAACGAATTGGAAGCTTACAAAGGTCCTATAGGTGCTTAGTGAACACTAGGATCGGCCTTGAAGATCAGATGAACTCCAGAAATCTGCCTTGAAGGTTCTTGCAATTGAGAGCTTCTTGGTTACTATGAAATTGCTCAAGAAATGGATGCAAAATCGGATTTAAAGCTGGAATTTGAGGGTTACTGTTTGCCTAGCCATGCATGGCTTCTAATTGGAGCAAAAGGAGGCAAGAAACAACTGGATACCACTCAAAATCGGAGCCAAATAACCCAAATCCGCGACTTCTGTCGCTGGCAGCCCCACGCGGCCCGCTTGGGTCAGACCAGGCGGGTCGCCTGACCCCTGATCAGCAAAACAAGTTTCAATTTTGGCAGAAATGGTCCCTGAGCTTGTACGCGATGTTTCGGCTACTTTTCTCGACCCGTAAACCCCCAAACTTGGTTTCTAAGAACCTTAGGACTTTTACCAACATGGAAATGTCCTCGGAACATTTTGCGCTCAACCGAAAAGCCCTGAAATTCGACGTTGACGCTTTTAGTCCTTCAAGTACGGTTTTGGCCATAACTTTCTCATACGTTGACGAAACTTCATGAAATTTTTACCACATATTCTAGTGAGTATATTTTAGCTTTACAAAGCTTCGGGTCTGCCAAAAGTTCACTCAGAGGTATAAATTAAACATGTTGACACTTTTGGCCCCTATAGTTTGCAATACTTCACTTTTGTGCAATTTCCGCGTCGTATGATCCATGAACCATCCGTTTAAGTTTATAAACATTATGTAGGGTTATCATAGAGCCTATTTATCCATTGTTGACACTTCGGACCCTTACGTTCCATAGTTTTCACTGTTTGTCACTTTTAGTCCCTCTAAAGTATGTTTTCACATAACGGAACCTTATGACACGTGTCAAGACATTATTGGACGAAATTTTTCGAGGTGTTACATGGATTGACCGAACTTGAACCTAAATTGCATGATAAGGGCTTGAAACCGGGTTGGGTTTAAGAGGATCATTATACTTGCAATCGCGGCTAACACGAGTATCGGTTTAATAAAATAATCTAAGCTTTTGTCCCGATCGACTATCTTGACTATGATTCCGTTTGCATTATTCTTTTTCGAGGACGAAAAAAAAGATAAGTGTGGGGATATTTGATGTATTGCAAAATACATCGGTATTCGCGTCGGTTTTAGTCGTTAGTTAGTTAGTTTTAGTGTCGGTTTAGTTTAGAATGTACATACTATTGATTTATTTGTGTTTCCAGGTCTTTACAGCCAAAAGGAGCGAAAACGAGCAGAAATCTGGAATGGCGGAAGGCTGGCACGGAAACCGAGGAAGTCGGGAGCTGAAACGAAGAAAATTTGCAGTTCTGGAGCTCCCAGGCGGGCCGCATAGACTTAACAGTCAACTTCACACGCCCCGCATTGACTTAAAGGAAGAATTGCAGGAATAACTACCTCTCGCGACCCGCGTCAACTTAGGCATGATTCTTAGGCGGGCCGCGAGAGAGTTGTAAAGCGAATCAGGATTGTAAACCCTAGGCGACCCGCGTTAGCTCAAGCCATTTCTTCACGCGGGCCGCCTAAAGAGACTGTGTCGGCAGAATTACGCGGATTGCATGGCAAGTTAGGGTTTTTGGTTATATAATAACATATACGCGTGCACAGCCGAACAACTACGAACTTGGGCAACTTTGGGCAAGAATTGGCTGCTGATTGAAGGCTGTGGACGTGCTTGAAGCATCTTGGAAGCTTGGAATCATTGGGATAGCGTTTTTGAGCATTCGGGAGTGAAGATTCGGGTTCTACATACCTTTTTCTTTCGTTCTTTGTTTGTTTAGACTTTGTTACCAATGAATTCAGTTGATACAATGTTTTTGACTTTGTTTTTGATGATGTTTTCCGGCTAAAACCATAAACTACCTAGGCGATGACTATGGAATAATAAAGTTTGGATTTTTATTTGATTATTGATGTGGGTGTGGACTTTTCTTGTATTGTAAACACTATGATAGTTTGTCTTGGTGCATATGTGTGCTTGTGATTATTTATTTATTGTTTATTTGTTCCATTCGATTCTTGGTGACGGTCTTTATCACGGAATAGAGTCGAATTAGGGTTCTTGACTTAGGTGAGTGTCTATATCACATAATAGGTCATTAATTCTTTAGGGTGAAAAGTGCACTAGTAACCTTAGGAACAATATTCGGTAATTAATTAAAATCAAGTGTGCTGCTAGACTCGTCGCGGAAAGGCTCGAGGATATTGATAGGTCTCGGAGTAGTTATAAGGAATTAACCACCCATTGTCTATTAAGCCAAGATTAAACCCATAGTTGCTTTAGACGTTCGCGCGGCAAAGTAGAGCGTCTTCCATAAGCACTTTCAAGAAACTAGAGGACGGACAAGAAATCTAGAAAACCGGTGAGCGTAACATCCTAGGTAGTGCCACAAGAATCGCCTCGAGAGTGTTTGAGGGGCTTAGTGGTTTCTTAATAGGTTTAGCATTAGAAGATCCCGGTTCCACACCACATCATTATCATTTAGGAATCCATTCTAAGTTTAGCCTGCGTCTAGCCTAGGTAGTCTTCATTCTCACTGATCAGACCCTTCGTTTGAGTTCGTGTCTAGCTTTCTAGTATTATTTTATTATTTTATTTAGGATTTTTAGAAACCCCCCCCCCAAATTAATAAACAATTTAGTATGTCGTGTCAGTTTGAGTCTAGATAGAGTCGTAGCGTAGTCAGTAGAGTCTCGTGGGTTCGACACTCGGACTTACTTTAGCTTTACTACGTCGATCGGTTCACTTGCCGGTTGCGTGTTTTAGGGTTTAGGTTGAGTCTTAGTTTTATAAATTTAAAGCTTAGAGAGTCTAGAAATAGGGTAATTTAGTTAGTTTTATTTGACCCAT
Source organism: Helianthus annuus (assembly GCF_002127325.2). Lineage (NCBI taxonomy): Eukaryota > Viridiplantae > Streptophyta > Magnoliopsida > Asterales > Asteraceae > Helianthus > Helianthus annuus. The sequence continues at coordinate 18,306,837 of NC_035446.2, forward strand.
TTTCAGCACATCACCCCACCTTTTTACGGTTTTACATTTTTCTAAATGTTTTAAGGGTGGAAAGACATGCACTTTTTGCAAAGCATACAAGAATTACATATTTCTAAACCATTTTACAAGCAAGTTTTAACTGACACAAATGGTTTATGAAAAGCTAATGTTTTATACCGCTTTTTCAAACAAGCGTATTTTTCGAAGTGTACATACGCACGAATTCTAGTTTTCTAAACTACGAAAAAATACAAGTACAAAGAGGTACATCAAACTAAGGAATGATACATAGATCACGTGACGAATAGGGTACCATAAGCACCATTAGTCAACGTATACATTTAGACCGCGGAACAGAAGGGTTAGATACAATGGGTTTCAGGCAACCCCACTCTTGGCCTACTTCTACCAATGAGTGCTTTTGTGTCTCAGTCGAACTCGACAAGAATGCCTAGGTTTGGTGGCTTCTTATGTCGTTACATATGTTAGTGGTCTCGCGAACCATTATCGATCTCGTATTCCTTACATATACAGAACTCAGTTTCAATACGTCTTTCCAAATTACATATCATGTCTTATACACATTCAAAGCATAGGATTATGCAAGCTTGATGTCAATGTCAGGATGAACATTGACAGTACACAAATTTTACAAACACAAGACTTTACAAATGCAAGGTTTTTGCAAATATAATGCGTTACAAATACAGAGTTTTCATATAACTTGACAAGAAAATGATTTTTAAATTCGTTTTCTCAACATTATTTCAAAAACCGGTTATTCAAAAAGATCTATCTCAAATCTCTTCAAAACAAACTATGAACTCGCTTAACTTCGTGTTGATTTTTTGCATGTTTCTTTCTCAGGTTGCATATCAAAAATTATGGCACGGTTGGAATAGGAGAACCATTGAGGATTCGAGTACTTAGTGGGCGTTCGTTTTCCAGAAGTCTTAGCTTATTTGCTTCCGATGTGCAATGAAGATACCAGTCCAGTCACGCCAGCTCTGATAATTTCGGGGTGTGATAGTGGTAGTCTGGAACAATAATGGTAGTTATTGGAGTGGGTTAAAACAAATGCAAAGCCAGTCAACTCAGTCAACAACAAAGACACAAGTATTAGATATTCGTGTGCGCGAGGTATAAACTCAAAACTGTCAACTTAATTAGTTATTTAGTTTGTATGTATGTATGTATGTGTATATATGTATGTGTGTGTATATATATATATATATATATATATATTAAGGTACCATCTTTGGCTCTCTCAACATGGCGTGTTTATACCTATTAATATATCGCTGAATCATACATTTTTTTTCTTGAAGGGTAAAGGTTAAGCACTTGATGATGGTCGGGGTCATATTGTTGCTATGCGAGCTCAGGTAAGTATTATGATTATCTCTCTAGAATTTATGAATCCAAATTATGTTAAGGTGATCATTATTAGCTTCATGGTTTACTTTAATTTGACAATATAGATAAAGTTGCAAATAATTGTACTTATATAGGATGCAATTTATCTTTTGTTTAACAAGATTTTCGTGCTAGGTTATTGTAGGAATAGAGGATTTAGCTGCCAACCATGATGTTATGTAGGTAGTCAAGGTACTGTAAATGTTTATGATCTTCTAACAATTTTATAATTATGTAAGCTCATTTAGGCCTTAGTTAGAGAGGCAGTTGAGTTTAATAAAAGAAATGAGTTTTTTTTTTGTCATTCAAATGTTGGTTTATTAAGTTCAAGCACATGATCAACATTTGGTTACACATAATTTATAAGTGTTAGTTTTAAATTTTAACTTATACTTCACCTGTCATTTTAGCTCATGTCATCTACATTTATAGTTCAGACAACTAGACCACTTGAAAGTGTCTGCATTGTCGCTAATTTAGTATGGTTCCAAGTGTGTGCTTGGCTCGAGCTGCCAGTACATTTTCAGTTTTAGACGTTTTGTTGTGAATTGGATATGTCCCCGAAAACGAAAAAAGGTAACTCGTGTAGTGTTCATGATGGCGATGTGGAGGTTGTGGTTAAGGAGGAATGACAAGGTTTTTAAAGGGTGGAATATGTCTGGTGCTAAGATTGTTCAAAACATCATGGAGTCAACGCTCTGGTGGGTGCTTAAGAGATCGAGAATTTCAGTTGTCAACACAACAAACTGGTCCCCCTTCAATATAATATAGATGACTTTGGTTAGGGTGTTTGGCTAGCTTCAGCGGGGTGTTGGGTTGTGTTCTCATGGGTGTGATTAATTTATGTTTTGTACTCTTGTTGTATTGATCTGGCTAGCAACTTGGTAAGCTGATCATTTTCCTTAATTAGCAATTTAGTAATTTTTTTCCTGAGTTTTACCTCTTTTTTCTTTTTCTTATATATTTTTTTTTATTATACGTGATTATTGGCATAACTCTCCGAACTAAAATGGTAATTTTTAGAATGACCTATCCTGACTTAAACCTGTTCTATTAAAATTTATTACAAATCTTTTTTACTTTACTAGAAGTTGTGGTTCGTCATCCAGAACAACATGTTGCATTTGTTAAACAAGAAGTTGAGGCTCCGGTTATTTAAGATTATTTTAATAATCATGTAAACAAATATGATCAATTTTGTTTTCTTTGTCTTATATTTCACAAGTATTTTTAGTTTGAAGACGTTGTCAACGTTTAATCAATATAATTTATTCGTCATACACTATTTATTTTTAATTATTTATATTAGTTTTAAAAAAATTAAATTTCTAAACCCGTGAATTACCATACAACAAGAATAATGAATCATTTTACTGTACTTCTTTTATACCAAGGATCTCATTTATGTTACGCCGACGACGTAATATTTATGGGAATGGGAAAATAACATAAGAAATCTAAACCGTCTCTTTAGATGCTTCCATATGTGCTCGGGTTTAAGAGTAAACTAGAACAAGTCTTGCTTATTCGGGATTGGGGTAGAAAAAAATGAAGTCGAAAATATGGCTAGTATACTAAAGTGTAGAGTGGGTGAAAGGCCTTTTACGTTCCTTGGCCTTCCAATCGGTGCAAACATGAAAAAAATAAAGTATTAGAAACTGATTCTCGACAAATTTAATGCAAAACTACATTTTGCCGGAAGAGTAGTTCTAGCAATGGCAGTAATGGGTGCCCTACCAAATTACTATTTCTCGTTGTTTCGAGCCCAAAAAAAAGTTATATTGATGCTTAATTCAATAAGAAGGGATTTTGTGTGGGGTAGAAAAGATGAAAAAAATAAAATAAGATGGATTTCGTGGAAGAAGGTAGTAGTACCAAAAAAGTATCGGGGTGGGGATATAAGAACCACAAATTTGGCCTTCATTGTGAAATGGTGGGTCAAATTTAAAGAAAATAGCGATGGATATATCTATTCTGGGAACTAAACAAAGTCAAACTAAAGGAAGAACAAGATACATGGAAATGGAAAATAGAAAAAAAGAGGAATTTTCGGTGGGACTAGTAAGGAATCAAATTATGAAAACAACAAATGTTGGACAACACACATGGGTTCAGTGGGATAATTGGGTGGTACCAAAAATGAACTAGTTTGTTTGGAGAGCAAGTCTGGGAAAATTCCGGTAAAATCTGAATTGCGAAAGCGTGGAATTAGCTTGCTAGATCAGCGATGTCGAAGGTGCGAAGTTTATGACGAGACGACAAATCATGTTTTAACAGAATGCACAAAGGCGAAAGAAGTTTGGCGAAATGTACTAACATGGTTAAAACTTCCAACAACAACAAACATCAATACATGCGCAGATGCAATGAAGGCTATCGAGACAATGGCAGGGTCAAAAGAATGGAAAAAAGCGGTGAGCATGATATTTATAATAACCACGTGGCACTTATGGAAGACGAGAAATGATAAAGTATTTAATAACTATAATAGCTCGGGAGACAAGACAATCGAGCGCAACAAGGAAGACTCATATCTTTGCATTGAAGGAAGGACGGAATATAGAGGAATACCATGGGATAGGTGGGAGGATTTTAATGTAAGAGATAAAATATTATAATCTAGAGTAAATTTTTGTTTTCGTCCATGAGGTTTGTCAATTTTAACTAGTTTAGTCCAAAAATCTAATTTATAACAAATCCAGCCCTTAAGTTTGCATTTCTTAACGCTTTTCATCTCTAAGAGTGCTTTTTTATTTAATTCTTAGGGATGCAAAGTTTTAAGAAATGCAAACCTTAGGAATGGTTTTGTTATAAATTAGATTTTTGGACTAAACTAGTTAAAATAGACAAACCTCGGGGATGAAAACAGAAATTTACTCTATAATCAAAGAAGTGGAGATGTATGTAGTTAGGGGGTGTTTGGGTTAGCTTATTTAAGTTAAAAATGACTTTTCATGAGAAGGACTTATTAACTTATGACTTTTTAAAAAGCACTTTTAAAAAAAATGTTTGGGTTAGCTTATAAGCCAATAAGTCAATAAGTAGTTTTTTTAAAAAGTGTTTGGTTTAACTTATTCATGTAAAATGGGGATTTAATGGGGATTTTGTTCATAAAAGGACTTTTGGGGTTTAAGAAGTGAGAAATCATGACTTCTCAAAAAGCCACTTATCAAGAGTAAACTAAAAGTCATTTTAAAAGTCGTTCTCATTTTGCCAAACACTATTTTAACAACTTATTATATATCACTACAAAAACCAACTTGGGTTGTACCCTTTAGTTAAAAGACATGTCGGTTAAAAAATCTATTCACATAAAATGTAATTACACGTCGGTTAAAATATATATTCACATGAAAAGTAATTATGAAAGGGTGTGGTCTTAATTTAATCCATATAAAAATAGGCATCTCTTCCAAAACGTTGTATCTTTTGTTAAAAGGTTCTATTAGTTTATTTAAGTTGTGAAGGGGCATGTTGGTTCAAAGCCTTGATCACAATGAAATTAAATGCACCGCTTTGAATGATATATCTTTACGATTACTAAAATTTTTCTAACTAAATCACATAGATGTTCCGCATACGGTTGCCTATCCCGAAATCAAAACTACGAGGGTTCTTTATGTACATAAAAATGATATGTTAGTTGATATTTTCAAGCCAAAAATATGAACACGTCGTAACTTCCTCTTTCACCGCGTCTCCTCAAATCGCCATGTCTCCTCCAACCGCCACCACCGTTTCCACCCTTTATAACCCTCAACGCCACAAGATCACTCTGGTCGACATTATCATGGCCATTCACCACAAAATTTATCAAATTTTTAAAAATTGGCGCCAAAGATCAACAATGAATGTAAAACCTCTACTACTGCACACGAGCGGGATGTGAATTCACATTCTGAATGGTTCGAAAGAGGTCCCTTTTACAAGACGCTATACCCAATTTCCCGGTCCCAGTACGGTTCCATGCTCAACAAAAACACATCATCGTGTATAGGATCTGTACAGGCATATGACCTATTCACATCTCATCATCCCAGTACAGTTCTTGATGGGTTGGAACCGATGCAACATAAATCCGCCGTATTGTATTCTCACTCTGACCAATTCACTTTCCCCTTCGTTTTACCTTTTTCTCCAATCGTTACTCACTCCTGTTCTGGCCGAATCCGGAATGTTTTCACTCCCACCGTTCTCAGTGTTCATGGTGGTAATCCAAGAATTATTGTTGTGCTTTTTTGTTTTTGGTTCTTTGTTCATATTCATATTCATATCTTTGTTTACATGCTATAAAAACACATGTTTTTTTTTTTCATATTTCCAAGTTGTATTTGGATTTTAGTTTGTTGCAATTGTTATTAGCAGTGCTATTTATTGGCGTCAATTTCTTTGTTACATATTGGTTAAAATTCGTAGATGATCATCAGTTTTATGGAAGAATATAGTGAAATTAGGATACGATATTTGCTTAATTTGTTAATTTTTATTGTATGTGTTTTGTCATAGAATTGATGGTTATTCAAATCATATGTGATCTATGAAAACACATGATCGGATCAGGAGTTTGAAATGATCATGACGACAATGAATGAAATTACGCTCGGATTTCGTTTAGATTATTCGCCGGAATCGAACGACTGGATTTGTAGCATGTAATCAATAATCGAATCAAATGAACCTTTTGTAACCTGCATTCGCTAATCACGAGTGAATGATTTCGATAATCACATATTTAAAACGAGTGTGTTATATTAAACTAAGGGTTCACAAAATACTATATTGTTGCCGTAGAAAACGAACTCTGGAGAACTCGATATATGACTCTACTTAATTTGTAGTAAAGGAAATGCATTTATAAGGGTTCACAAAATACTATATTCAGAACTGGGAATTGGAATGGTTGGGATATGGAAGATAGACGTCTCATTATTAGAAATTAAATAGCCTAAAAACGGTGGATTCCGTTTATAAGTTCCTTGGGTTAATCAGGTAACTCGAAGCATACACATTCAAATCTGGCATCCGACCCAATCAAACTAATTTTGGTGTTTTTCGTTGCCAATTTGTTTGTTTACATGCTACAAACAACACATGTTTTTTTTTTTTTTTTTTTTTTTTTTTTTTTTTTTTTTTTGCAAGAGGGCTTATTGCAACAGGATTTGTATGTCGATTTTGTGTTTGTAGAGTCCTAAGATTCATGTTAACTTAAAAATATTCCAATGGTTCATCACATATAATGTTCAATATGTTTTTTGCAACACCAATTTTTTAACGCTGTTTTTTAACACCATACAAAATTTTAAGATTTGTTATGCACATATCGAGTTGATTTCTTTTTTGAAAAAAAATGTTTTGCATAAATTTAACGGTTATTGCATCGTATTTATTTATTGACACTAAAAACATTCTTGATCAAGACCCGCCGCATAAATTTAACTCGTTAACTTATAAAAGTCAATAAGTTAAAAGTTGGGGGAAAATAAGGAATCCCAAACACCAGGGCCGTCACCGAGAATAATAAAGAAAATTTGGGCCTCGTGCGAGATAAAATAATTGGGGCCCTTACCTATAATATAAACTTCATCTTTTAAAATGTGTTGAACGTTATTAAAATATATATGGTGCATCAATATTGCTTCAACCTGCAAAAAGTTGAAGTTGCAATGCTACTTCAATATTACTTATGTTATGTGTGCAAAACTTTTGAACCGATGCTTGTCCTCCTCGCTAAAAGCGACCTCTAACACTTATTAAGGATATCTCAATCTCGGGATGTAAGTCATTTTTTTTTATTTTGAATTACAAAACACAAACTCTAGTATTCATCTAATCCAAATTAGCAAATGTGAAAGTAAGTAGTAAACAAAAAGTATAACGAACATCAAAGAACATATGTGCAACAAAAAATATTAACATTAGTTATGGGTCGGCATATTATGGATTCTTAACATTGATGTTTTATTTTGAATTATCTATGTATTTTAATCATAGTCAAATTAAATGTTACAAAGTGTTTAACTTTTGCTCCTTGAAAAGAAACCAACACCAAATGTTAAATCAACTTGTTTAATGGTTAGATTATAAAATAGTACCAAAGTAATTGTATTAAAGAAACTAAAATAATAAGTTTTATTAAAATAAAATAAATAATCTGAATCAATCTAGCAAGGTAATTGTATTAAAGAAATTAAAATATTAAGTTTTATTAAAATAAAATAAATAATATGGATCAATCGTGGAGGTAGGGTGCCTTATGAAGGTATTATGTATATTAAAGTTGGCTAGCCCAAGAGAGTTCAACAATAGACATAGGGAAAAAGAAAAACTGAAATAAAGGATGCAAGGATCGAACTTGGGAAGCAGCACTCACCAAAGAGGATAGAAGCCACTGTAACACTTTTTATTAACGTTTTAGCCTCACTGTTATCAATATTTAACATATACATTTTTCTTGAAAACTTTGGACCCTTTGGTGATTTGGGCCTTGTGCCGTCGCCCGACTTGCACAGGCCCAAAACCAGCCCTGCCAAACACCATCTTAGTTTCTATTTTAATTTAGCATGTAACTTTGTTGGACTTTTACGGGCCCATTTTATAATTATAGAATCCAACCCTTCAACAAAAAATGCATGGTTGAAATGAAAAAAAAAAAAAAAAACAGTTTTAGGGATATGATACAAGTAGATGTGGTAACCCTAATTAGGCTCAGCCGTCAAACTTCCATTTCCTCCCTATCACCATCAGTTGTCCATTTACATAACCGAAATCGCCGTCTACTATCACCATCTGTTGTCCATTTACATAACCGAAATCGCCGTCTACAATATCTGCTACAAATAAGGTCGTTCTCTTTCGATGTTTGGATTGGATCGGCCAACAAATCTCTACCATGATTTGTGTGGAAAACTTTTCTGTTATAACATCCCATGGCGATTATGTTTGTGTTGTTTGTGTTGGAATCGGTGTTCTCGGAATTTTAGGTTTGGATTATATATCATGGTACAATCTCAATCTTCTCTTTTTAATCTTTGTATACATTTATTATATGGTACAAAATAAGGGTATGGTATTTTATTTAGATTGAGCGAATAAAAGATATCTAAAGTTCTAAACATAGATGTTTCTTCTGCTGGTATTTGTTAACTATATTGCATTTATAATATGAACACCCAATTACTCGATAAATGTCCCCTTAACAATCTATACATCCAATTAACATTCTATAGGGTTGCTCATAAAGAATTAACTTTAACACTATGATGACAACAGTGCATTCTCTAGGCTCAGATTTTTTTATCCTTTTAGAAAAATTACACCTCCTTATTGGTATTTAAATCTTATTCCTTTCGTTTAATTGTTTACATAATTTATAGAAAAGTATTGTGCTTTTTTTATTTCTTGTGAAAATGGAAAGCTAGTGCTCTTTTATATAAGTACTAGGTAGTACATGGTTTAATGATAGAAAATGAAAGACCTCCAATCGAGTTTTCGAAAAATTGTGCTTTATATCTATATAAACTTGAATGATTTTTTTTTTTTAAATAAAATGTTATTGTTGAGGCCGGTTGTGTTCGAGGAATATAATTGTTATAATTTTGAATTATTTTTTATGTTTCGTAATGTTTCTTCCTTCTTGTATCACACATAATAAATATCAATTTTAATATGAATACATATAACCATACAAAATTTAAGAAAATATAACATTATTCATTTTAAATAATCCGTTTAAGAATTTTATTTCAAAATTATTATTTTCTTATTTTCGAAAGTGTTATCAAAGTAGATGGAATGGAATATGTTCACGATCTAAGAACACATGTATATTTTAAATTTTAAACATATATTGTATAATGTTTCTTATTATCCCATCTTCTTTTGATAAATTTGTTTGCAATCTAATGCAATTTTTTTTTTTACATCTGATGCAAAAAAAAAAAAAAATTACAGCTCAACCATTATTAGCTTTTGGATTGGAAAAAATGCAACGTTTTTACTATCTTAGTTATAGCAAAAGCAGCCATTTTTAAACCTAATTACAACTTTGAAACATAAGTCCAATTTATATTAATAAATATGCATTCAATGCAATATAAACATACAACGAAGTTTTAAAATTACCGTTATCCTAAACTGATATTTTATATTTTATTAAAATGTAGTCACATGTTGGGCTTTCGTCACAATAACTACTATAGAAGCACTCAACAAAATAGCAAACGGGGGAGAACTAGTCACGTTTTCTGAGCAGTACTTGATAGATTGTGACATCTTTTACAATAGCTGCAATTTTGGAAGTCCGCAATAAGCTTTTGAATTTATTTTAAGTGAAAAGGGTAAGTGCCGCGTTTATAGAGATAAAGACTATGTGTTTAAAGGTGAAAAAGGTGACTGTGAATGTGAGAAGGTGAGTATCTAATTTATCTATGTTTAGATTTACAAATCATTCTCTAATCATATTTCAATTTTGTTGTGCAGTATGAAGTTGCGTTCAAAATTGACGAGTATTCGAGGGTGCCCAAAAACGATGAGAAAGCGCTCAGAAAGGCTGTTATGGAACAACCGGTATTGATTGTAGATACCTTAAGCACTATACAGAGGTAAAAATAAAGTAATAATCTAAATTTTGTTTTTTTTTTCTTATGCAATAAACATTCCTTTTTTTTTTCTTTCAAGGGTATAAAATGGCATGATCCTAGCTTTTGTCTTCAGGATGTCATTATCGAAACTACGGTTCCGATTGATAGTTATCTTCATGCCGTAGTCATCGTAGGGTATGGGCGTGAAAGAGGTATGGATTTCTGGATATGCAGAAATACCGGAGGTCCGCAGTGGGGTGAGAAAGGATACTTTCGTATCCAGAGGAGTATGCCGAATTACCCCGACGCATTCAGCCTTGCAAGACGTTACTTTTACCCTTGGAAGAGGGGCTTTAATGAACCCAAATGTATGTAACCTATGGGAGTGTTAATGGCTCAAAACGGGTCCGGATCAATTACAAAAAAGGGTTGTTTTGGTTTGGGTTGAAACGGGTTTCGAGTTGGGTTAGGTTCGGGTTGAAACGGGTCCGGGTCGGTTCGGCTTGAAACGGGTCTAGACCGGCTATGTCACTCTTGCCTATGGTAGGTGCTCCGGGTTTAACCTGTTTTCATCAAAGTTAGGTCTCATTATGTTTATGTTCTTAATCTTCAAGTAGTGTTATATATAATGACCGTGTATGCATTATTAATATCTTGTTGTTAAAGTAAAGTTCGCTTTTAGTCCATGTGCTTTGGTCAAAGTAATGATTTTAGTCCAACATTTCTTATTTCACTGTTTTAGTCACTGATGTTTCTAATTTGTATCAATCAAGTACGGTCCTTTAACCCCGTCCATTTATCTCGTTTGATAGCACTCACGTGCCCCTCACGTGAAGGGCATTTTAGTCATTCTTTCCCTCTAGTTTTCATATACACTAAAACCCTTTAAAATTAAAAGAAAAAAAAAACAAAACGCTTTTTCCCAACCCTTTTTAAAATTCGTCTGGAAATGAAGATGCAAATATTATTTTTTATAATCTTATTTTTTGTATAAATAGCTTTTTTTGTATTTCAGATGCAAATAATAATTTTCATAATCTGATTTTTGTCTAATTGCCATTTTTAAAACTTAAGACGATGGTTAGAGGGTAAAAGGAGGACATATGATACAATTTATGCCTGAGGGTGTACGGTGTGGGCGGCAAAGGGGTGCGGTAAACGTGGCTTGCCGCTCGGAAACACCGCCGCCTACCCCCTTTGCCGCGCAGTGAACTTTGATGATCGGTGACCCTTTGCCGCTCGGTGTTTGTGCCTCTTCAACGGCTATATAGCCGTTACAATATAAAAAAATTAATTTTCAACTTCATAAATAAAAACAAATCAACTTCCATTTTCACCAACAAACCCAACCTCCATATTCACTGCCACTTTCACTCAATTTTTCAAATCTTTTCAAATAAATGGAAGGCTCAAACAAAGGTGAAGGCAAGAAAAAAAATGTAGGGTCCGGTTCGAAGGCGAGGGCTCAAGATAAACGCGGTGGTTCGGGTGGTTCTAGTGTGCCGTTTCATCCCCAACTTGGCTTTGCTCATCAAACCCAACCTCCATTTTTTTAACCAACCCATGCATCCGAATTTCGGTTATGATAGCCAACCCCACCAAAATTGGATGCTACACGGTCCGACGATGGTTCGCCCGACGTTTATGATTACCCCCTAGACGCCCAAAATTCTTTTGACCCATTTGCTTTTCAAACCCCACGCTCACAATCACCGAGAGACATACAAGATGACTCCGAAGAAGAGTTCGTGTCGGATACCCAAGAGCAACATTATGATGAGGATGAAGATGTAGTCATTCAAGAAAATCCCTTGAACCAAAATGAAGCCGCAAAGGATAGAAGAGGAAAAGCGAAACGGGAAAATTGGACGTCTAATCAAGAAGAGGCGTTGGCAAAGGCTTATGTTCATTGCACTTTGAATAAAAGAAAAGACAATCAACAAAAGGCGGATGGTTTTTGGAAGTAAGTTCTAAAGCATTTCAATCAAACGGTTGGAGGAAGTAACCGAAGCCACCACCAAGTTCGATCAAAATGGCTCGCGATGCAAACAAAATTTATACACGGTTTATTTTTTAGTGAAGTATATGGATTAACTTGTTGATAATTTATTATTTTAGGATCGTTTACGTCCTAGCGGGTGTGACGATAATTTTGTAATGAAGCAAGCGCTAAAGGATTACAAAAACAAAGAAAAACATGACTTTCCTCAAAAGTCATTAGAACAAATCAAAAGTGGTCGCCGGTACCGTTTTTCGACAATGATCCCTCGCCAAGATGCCGAAGTCTCGAGCGGTCTTCCCGCCATAAATGAGGATCCTTTGCCAAGACGACAAAAGAGAAAAAGGAAAAAGGGCCGTCTTCAAGACACGAAGATCCAAGAGATATAACCGGTAGATTCGAAGAATACAAGGCCATGAAGAAAGAGTTGATAGATATTAAACGTTTACGAGAAGAAAAATACATGACGTTGGCGGATAGGCGTTGAGACAAACTATGTTCGACAAGGACTTGGAGACGTTTAACCGGCCTCACGACAATGTTCACCCTTCGATGTTGGAAATCACACTCTAGAAAACGTGAGATCGCAAAAAAAAATATGGTTGGCCTTGTAATTTTTAGTTTTTTTAAACTTAGATTTTAATGTAATGCTTTTTTTTATTTATAAAAGTTTGATGTTTTATTCATTTTATCTTAAATTAAAAAAATAAAAAATATAAAAAGTAGTTTACCAATTCATGAAGTGTCTAACCATTGCCAACTCTTTTCAGCGTAGTTTAAACTCTTAAGGTTGAATGACAAGGCACACTCTCATTGGTTGATTTTGAAGTTTACTACTTTCAAGTGTCTAACCGCTCTTAGACCCTGATAGTTCATGCGAGCCCGTATTGTCATTGGCCGTAGCAAAACGGACGAATAAAGATAGAACGTTGCTTTTCATAATTGGTAGGTTGGTTAACGGCCACGCGGGGTCTATTGAAAACCTTTTATCCAAATTTAAAAGCTATATAGATAATAAGGCTATACGGTATGGAGACGGACCGGCGAAGGAGACGGACCGGCGACGGGGTGGGCGGCATGGTGTTGGCTCCGGCGACGGGGGTGGGGCCCACCTGGAGGATCGTCCCGAACGGCGAAGAAGGGACGTTGGCGACGGGGACGGAGCTCAGGACGGGGGGGCGGCACGGTGTTGGCTCCGGCGCCGGACGGCGACGCACCGGGGCCGTCCCCCATACCGTATGGCCTAAGTGTGTCAAATATGTTTACAGTTCTTTTACAACAATAATCTAAAATGTTGAACAAAATCATTTCGAATTTTTTATGCATTAAAATAAAATTTGAGGGCCAAAGCCTTTTAACCTGTGTGACTTGTTTGACCCATTTGACTATGCAGATATAAAGTACAACCTCAATCGACCCATGTGTTAGGAAAATGGGTTTATGGGTCGGGTTGACCCAAAATGGTTTCTTTTGTCAAATATCTAGTAATTCTATACTAGTTTGTATGTTCATATTTCTCGCGATATTAAAGTAGAGTGGGACAACGTTTGATTTCTGCTTTCTTCCCTGCAGGAGCACCAAAAGAGTGAACATGAGTATGCATATACGAGCTAGTAACTTTAGAAGTTTCTTGCGTGGATTCCGTCTCTGTGATTTCTATAAATTCATTGTCGCTTACAAAAATCTGCATTCCAGACTGTTTTCTTGTCTCGACCCACTCTTACAAAAAGCCATTACTAACTGCTTTTTTTTGTAATTGCTTGAAGAACTTTGTGTATGCTAGAAGGCTGTGTAAGCATGCATTTTTTATAGTGTAAGTGTGAAAAAGGCGTGGTTAATAAAAGCGTGAAAAAGGATTTTGAGATACCGAGAAGACGAGAATGAACACATTCAGTTAGTTAAAAGTGTGAAAATGCTGTTAAGATTCTGGTATGTGTTTTTCATGATCTCAAACATCGATTCGACACTCGCGAAGGCGTTTCGTGTGACTATGGATATGATGAGTTCATTACATGAAATGGTTTGACTTAAAGTGACCTTGATTATGATGTAGTGTTTGTGTGAATCTCCTACTAAGACTGTGTTGTCATCGCGCGCTGGGGCGTCGTTCCGGGCCACGTCGGATGAACACCGCCCTGCACACCGTTACACACTAGCGTTGTTGATGGCGTGGGGGAGGGACAGGAAGGCGGATCACGGCGTTAGAGGGGGAATGGGTCGGGTTGAGTGCATTTTAACATGTGTGACTTGTTGGACCCATCTGACTTCGTAGAGATAAAGTGAACCTGAATCGGCCCATTTACTAGTAAAAAATGGGTTGAAATTGCTACCTGTGAGTAACGTGTCAGGTTGACCTGGGATGTTTTTTTGTTCAAATATTTAGTAGTTTTAGGCTAGTTTGTATGTTCAATATGATTACACTAGTAACATTATTTCAACAGTAGCTCAGTTTTTATATCATATTATTTAGGGGATTTCTTTGTATTAAAATACATTTTTTTGTCCCGTTTGACCTCTTTGATCGATTTGATCCAGGAGCCCCGAGTCGACCCATTTATAAGTATATTAGTTGCGATTGCCACCTGTATGAATTACTAATATTTCTTTTCTGCTTTAGATTAACAAATTTTTCATCTTGAGCTTGAGCAAGATGTCATATTAGACCTGTTTGACTTTTTTAAGACGGTATATATGGCAAGTAAACGTTCTGAGACCCATCACACTGAAAAGTCAAATAGGGATCCTGCTTCTTGCATTTGCTGAAAGTCTAAAGTCAAAAGTCAGTGAATTTCGTGCTAGATTGGTGTCAACCTTAGTTCCCCTTTGTTCCCAAAAAAGTTCATAAGGTTAGTAACTTTCATAAGGTTATATTATATAGTAACTCATCACCACGAATGTTTTCTTTTTATCAAATTTAATGCTAGTTACATGCTAAAATCATATGTTTTACGTGAAATTTGATTAACTTTGGCTTGTGTAATCCTGTGTCGTAATTTTTTTATACATACCATCAGAATATATATATATATATATATATATATATATAGGATTAGGTTCAAGAGTGAACAACTTATTGAGAGTGAACTGAGTGAACTAATCTTGGCACTTGATCATTTTTTAGATTAAAGGGCAGGGGCGGACTTACCCCTAGCCCAAGGTGGGCGGGCGCACCCCCGGGAAAAAAAATTTTAGTGCTATTTTCCGTTGAAAATCCCGTCCGCACCCCTTGGATTTTTTCGTCCGCACCCCTTACATTTTTTCATCCGCACCTTTTGGAATTTTTCGTCCACACTCTACACACCTTAGGTAAAAAATGTTATCGATTTATATTTTAAAATTTTTTAGTAAACTCTAATTAAAAAAACTACCTAAATTATATAAACTTATAGTACCCAACTTAACCCAAATAGCCAATACCTTAACCCATTATTTCATTAAACATAATTAGCCCACTAACTACTAGCCCATTAACCAAACTCAACCTAAGTTCAAACTATAATAATTAAAATAAACCCAATAATCCCTTAGAATTCCTCCCGCCCTCCCTCTCTTGAGTCGTCTCCTGCCAGCGATCATCGAAAACAACAGTCGCGAACCACCGCCGTCCGACACCAAAGGGTAACAAAATTCTTAAATAGGTTTGAAATTTCATGTGTTTTGATGTTGTTTATGGTTCTTTAGATGATTTTTAGGGTGATTATGTTGTTTAGATGATTTTTAGGGTGATTACCCATGATTTTTTTTGTTTTACATGACCCGACCCGAACCGAACTTACCCGACCCGATACGAACCAGTTTTTTTACTTATATACCTAGGGGCCTAAAATTTTTAAAAATGTTCCGCACCCCCAATGGAAAGATTCTTGGGTCCGCCACTGTTAAAGGGCAAGATTGACATTAGCCAAGTATGTTTAATTAAAATCCCATAATTTTCTCATCTCTTAACTCTCTCTCTCTCTTTCAATTTTAATTATTTCTCCTTCATTTCTTTATCCATAGATTTTGTTTTAATTTTATCTTGAATATTGTTTTTCCTTTATTATCCGTATAAATAGATATCATAATATATTATTTTTAACTTTTTATAATTTTCAATAAATATCGAAAAATTTCTTCGATACCAACGACTGCGGGTTGACCGTCCGAGACAGTTCGCAATACATGATTACCACCGTAATCCATGCAAGTAATTGTCCTTAACAACCCCCGTGTGAACGAGTGCTGAGTCCAAACTATAGTACTATGTTGCTAAGGCAGGTAGACAGCATTCCACGTGTAAACATAACAACAAGCATTCATTTAGTCACATAATACATACAATCGGTTAGCGTTCAAATAGTTACGTAGTGTGTCGATTGTGATTTGATAGATAACGTATGTAACACCCAAAAGTGCTAAAGCAAAAAGGGTTCGAGTATACTCACAGCGATTGATTATGGATTGAAGGGAGCGTTGGGGAGTAGGGTTAGCCTGAATAGTTCGATAGTATAACGATGAGTGAAGTGGAAATGCAAACAAGTGTAAATGGGTCGAACAGTCTAGTCGATCGAACAGCAGGTTCGATCGAACAGCCCCATCGTTCGGTTGGTCTAACCGTTCGGATGGTCTGCTCGATCGCCCAGGAGGCTCGATCGGTTTGACAGTTCAAGTGGATTGTTTCTTCCTTTGAGAAGGATGTGTTTGTGTTTGATGGTTTGAACTTTTGAAGTTTTTGCAGCATTATTTGAGAACATTGAAATGTTCTTACCTTTCAAGTCGGTCGATCGATCGAACGGGTCGTTCGATCGGTCGGAATCACCCAAGTCTGGCCGGTGAACGGTTCGGAACGGTAGTTTGTCGTTTATCCCGGAATCGGTGAACCTCGTAGATAGAATCCGAATCTTAACCCACTCAACTGTTAGAATGATTAGTGAGTTGGTTCAAGCTCCGTTTCTACGGGTTTTAAGGCATTGAGTGTAAAAGAGTTGAAAGAAAGTTGAAATCCTTCTTCCAATCTTTTATACCATGAAAATGTTACGATCTATAGCAGATCCTAGTTTGTTTATGTGGAAATCGGTTAGATCCAAGCTATTCATGGTGGAATGAGGCCAAAACATGATGTTCTTCAAGAACACTATGATGACATCACCCAAGAACACTTAGATCTTGGTGATTTCACGGTTAGAAATCAAGATCTGAAAGATAGAAAGGTGTAGAATTGTGTAATGATCAAAAACGTACAAGAATTAGAGTGAGAACTTACCGGCGTTGAGAGAAATCTGAGAAATGGTGAAGAACAAGAGCTGGTCGGTCAGAGCTTTCCAAAAGTGGTAAAGATGACAATGACAGCCCTATTTATAGGTTCCAAAAGAGGAAAGTGTCAACCGATCGGCCAGGATTTCTGGTCGAATGGCCTGCTCGATCGAACAGCATGTTCGATCGGCTGGCCTGTTCGATCAGGGCTTCCTGTTCGATCAGCAACTCCTTTTAGGTGTTTTGCGATGATTTTTGATATTTCGATTTCGATTGAGGGCGATACGAATACGATAGAGTTTCCTAGTCAAGTTACTTTCAGTCTCAACCACTATATCTAACATAAGCATCTACAATTTATGTTTCGATGTCGGTTTCGATTGAGTTTGATTGCTTTTCGAGTTTCGTTTTGATTCGATTGATCACCACACATAGCAACATAAAGTAAACACGCACAAGTAACACGTCAGGCACACACACACGTATTAACAATACCAAAGTTCGCACAATTTGAGTTTCGAGTTCGATGATTGATTCGGTTAGCTTGATTGTTGATTAATTAACTTTATCGCATTGATACTTCCTGCTATTTAAGGTCGATTATCGATTCATATTTGATTAAATGTTCGATTCATTTTTATTAACAACACTTACTCCACATAATACAAAATACAAGAAATGAAATAGACTAATTACAGTCAAAGATCAAACTCTGACTTTGACTTTGACATTAAAAAACACGGGGTGTTACAGCCTCCCCTTGTTTAGGGAATTTCGTCCTGAAATTAGGCTGAAAGCTACACAACACCGTGAATTACCGATTTGATGCTTCAGATCTATTTAAACAACTGCGGGTACTTGGCCTTCATGTCGCTCTCGAGTTCCCAAGTGAACTCCGCGCCTCGTTTGCCTTCCCATCGGTCTTTCACGATAGGGATGCGTGAGCGCCTGAGTTGCTTGGTTTGGCGATCCATGATTTCGACAGGATTTTCCACGAAGTGTAAAGTTTCGTTGACCTGAAGATCGTCAAGCGCTACGATTAGGTCATGATCAGTTAGGTACTTTCGGAGGTTAGAGACGTGGAAAGTCGGGTGGACGTTACTGAGTTCCTCTGGTAGTTCGAGTCTGTAGGCGCCATTTCCGATCCTTTCCAGAATCTAAAAGGTCCAACATATCGAGGCGCTAGTTTCCCTTTCTTGCCGAATCTGACTACACCCTTCCAAGGTGATACCTTCAGGAGTACATAGTCGCCAACGTCAAATTCAAGGGGCTTGCGTCTTCTATCGGCGTAACTTTTCTGTCTACTACGAGCTTTCAACAAGTTGTCTCAGATCTGGAGGATTTTGTCAGTCGTTTCTTGTAATAACTCGGGACCGGTTAGTTGAGAATGACCGATCTCGTGCCACACAATAGGCAAACGACATCTTCTTCCATATAGGGCCTCGAATGGTGCCATTTGGATGCTGGCATGATAACTGTTGTTGTACGAGAATTCGACTAGTGATAGGTATTTGTTCCAACTACCACCGAAATCTATAACGCACGCACGGAGCATGTCTTCAAGAGTACGGATCGTCCTCTCAGTCTGTCCGTCGGTTTGAGGATGGAATGCGGTACTTAGGTTAAGCGACGTACCGAGCGCTGCTTGAAACGTTTCCCACAATCTCGAAGTAAACCGAGCATCACGATCTGAGATGATGTCGCGAGGCGTACCATGATTACAAATGATCTCGTCGGTGTAGATTTGGGCTAGTTGTTCCACCTTGTAGTCTTCTCGTATTGGCAAAAAGTGGGCTGATTTGGTTAGACGATCTACTATAACCCAAATACTGTCGTGACCTGATGGCGTGGGCGGAAGCTTAGTTATGAAATCCATAGCTATACTTTCCCACTTCCATATAGGAATCGGCGGTTGTTCGAGTAAGCCAGAAGGTCTTTGATGTTCAACCTTAACTTTTGCACAAGTTAAACAACTTCCAACGTATAGAGCGATATCCCGTTTCATACCCGGCCACCAGTACTTGTATCGAAGATCCTGGTACATCTTGTCAGTACCGGGATGAATAGAATACCGGGACTTGTGGGCTTCGTCCATTAGAATCTTTCGCAATTCGGTCCGCTTAGGGATCCAAATTCGGTCTAGATAATAGAAGATCCCACCCGATTTGCTTACTAACTGAGCTCCATCGTGATAGATCCTCTCTTTCTTCAATGTGCGCTCGTTAAAGCAAGCATGTTGGGCTTCGCGGATCAAGGTTTCGAGGTCATGCTGGGCTTGAACATCTCGAATACTGAGCACATAACTCTTCCTGCTGAGTGCGTCTGCGACGACATTGGCTTTGCCTGGGTGATAACGAACCTCGCAGTCGTAATCGTTGAGGAGTTCTACCCATCGGCGTTGACGCATATTAAGTTCCCTCTGATTAAAGATGTGTTGTAAACTCCTGTGATCGGTGTAGATCGTACACTTTGTACCGTACAGGTAGTGTCTCCAAATCTTCAATGCAAAGACAACCGCGCCTAGCTCGAGGTCATAGGTTGTATAGTTCTTCTCGTGGATCTTGAGCTGACGAGATGCGTAAGCTATAACCTTGTCTTGTTGCATAAGAACGCAACCAAGGCCAAGGTTAGAAGCATCAGAGTAGACAATGAAGTCGTTGTTTCCGTCGGGCAGTGTAAGAATCAGAGCATTGCACAGCATGTGCTTGAGAGTTTGAAAGGCAGTCTCTTGTGCAGTTCCCCACACAAAAGACTTGTCTTTAGGGGTAAGGGCGGTAAGCGGTACAACGATCTTAGAGAATCCTTCAATAAATCATCGATAATAGCCTGCTAGTCCTAGAAAAGAACGAACTTCAGACGGGTTCTTAGGAGTAATCCAACTCTTGACTGCTTCAATCTTCGCGGGATCGACGTGTATACCCTGACTATTCACGATGTGACCCAGAAACTGAACCTCCTCCAACCAGAATTCACAATTGGAGAACTTGGCATAGAGTTGGTTTCCCTGAAGTAACTCGAGAACCAAACGTAGATGTTGCGCGTGTTCAGCTTTCGACTTGGAATAGATCAAGACATCGTCGATGAACACAATGACGAAACGGTCTAGGAATGGCTTACACACGCGATTCATTAGATCCATAAAAACCGCGGGTGCGTTGGTTAAACCAAAAGGCATAACAACGAACTCATAGTGGCCATATCGGGTTCGGAAAGCGGTTTTGGGAATGTCTTCCTCTTGGATCCGCAATTGATGATAACCTGAACGTAGATCGATCTTCGAGAAACACTTGGCACCTTGCAGCTGATCAAATAAGTCGTCGATTCGGGGCAAAGGGTATCGGTTCTTGATGGTCAACTTATTCAATTCCCGATAGTCGATACACATCTGGAACGACCCATCCTTCTTTTTGACGAAAAGGACTGGTGCGCCCCAAGGAGAGGTGCTCGGGCGAATAAAGCCTTTTTCAAGCAATTCCTGGAGTTGGTTCGAGAGTTCCCGCATTTCGGATGGAGCGAGTCGATAAGGAGCTTTGGCAACAGGGTTACCTCCAGGAATGAGGTCAATACGAAAGTCGATATCACGACTCGACGGTAGTCCAGGGAGATCATCAGGGAACGCCTGAGGAAACTCACGGACCACTGGAACATCTTTGACTTCAGCCTTCCTTTTCTTTTCCTTCTCCGCTACTACAATGTTGGCCAAGAAGGCTCGGTATTCCTTGCGGAGATACCTGCTAGCTTGAACACACGACATGAGCTTGAGACCTTTCGAAGCTGTTTCACCGTACACACATAGCAGATCTCCATTTGCGAGCGAGAATCAGATCATTTTATCAAAACACACAACTTCAGCATGGTTTTCACGAAGAAAGTCCATGCCTACTATGACGTCGAAACTTCCGAGTTGCATCGGAATGAGGTCGATTGGGAAGATGTGATTATTGGGCTCGAGGGTACAATTACGGAGAACAGAGTTAACGGCGACAGTTCTTCCAGTAGCGACTTCGACTTCGAATGATGAGGAAAGATAAGAGCGCTTACGACTAAGGAGCTTCTCGAATTCAAACGACACAAAGCAGTTATCGGCTCCGGTATCAAACAAACACGATGCATAAATACCATTCACAAGGAACGTACCATTGACCACGTTGTTGTCAGCCTGAGCCTGACGGGCATTGATGTTGAAGGTTCGGGCACGGACTGCTTGTTGCTGCTGCTGAGGCTGCTGTTGTTGCTGAGGCTGCTGAGGCTCTTGCTTAACCACCCTGTTCGGGCACATGTTGGCGAAATGATTAGGATCACCACATGCAAAGCAGACTCAAGCATTGACCACAGGGGCTTGAGCTGTTTGTTGGCCTCGAGGGGTGGGGAGTAGAGCTTGGTTGGCAGTAGCTTGAACTGGGGCTTGACGAGGACCATAGCGACAGTTCGCAGTGAAATGACCGTATAGGTTACAGTGAGCGCAAAAACGACAGGCTAATCCCACCGGATGATGATATGAGCATGTCGGGCAGAGCAGGTGGGGACCTGTGTATGCACGCTTCGTTGGCGGTGCATTGATCACTGGAGCTGAGCGGTGGTGCGTTTGCTGCTGAGCTGGTACAGCTTGTATAGGAGCAGCAGTTGTTGCGACGGCACAACTTTTGTTGCTGGAGCTGTTGTTGTTGTGCTTCTTCTTTCTTCTTGATGCCTTGGAGGATTGAGCAGCGGCGGTGTCCGTGGTTGCTGTTGTGGTGCTTGATGCAGAGACTTGGTTTGCTTATCCAAAAAACCAGACTTTAACCGCTTGTCATTGATCTCAGCGGCAAGTAGGTAAGTCTCTTCTATTGTTGCTGGCTTGGCGGCATGAACAAAATCGGCTACACAATCTGGCAGAGCTCGAATGTACTTCTTGATGGTCTGGTCTGGGGTCTTTACTTGATCGGGACATATGACGCTAAGCTGCTTGAAGCGAGCAGTGAGAGCAGCGTTGTCTCCATCCTTCTGCTTGATGGTCCAAAACTCGTCCTCCAGCTTTTGGCGTTCATGGGGAGGGCAGAATTCGTGGATCATAATTGCCTTCAACTCCTCCCATGTCAGCTCATAAGCTGCATCATTCCCGCGCTTGTTTCGTTCAGCCGTCCACCAGTCTAGTGCACGGGACTGGAAGACGCCTGTTGCGTTGAGGGTGCGGAGATTTGCAGGACATCCGCTTTGGCGCAGAGTGACTTCAACAGAGTCGAACCAATGAAACATGGCTGTAGGGCCATCTTCGCCAGTGAACTCTTTGGGTCCGCATGCCTTGAACTGCTTGAAGCTGAAAGCAGTTTTGCTTGAATCCTTAGGGATATCAGCTCGGGATTCCTCAGACGATTTGCTGACATTTTCATACACCTCACTCACGGCTTGTTGGATCTGAGTTTGTTTTTGATTGTATTTTATGTTTGTAAATAAGATGAAGATGGATGAGTATGCAGCGGAAATTAAAATGAACACAAACTTTGCATACAATCAAACGAGCGTAATACTTTTATCAAACATCTTTACACAATGAACCGAAAGATTGAATTTATTTCAAACACGATTACAATGATTGATGAATGATTGCAAACTCCCCCTCAGCCAGAGCTCAGTAGTTTGTTCGTGCAAAGAAGACGAATGATGCAAAGAGCTAATAGAACAGTACAAAGTACTGAACTATTTATAGGCACTTGCAAACTACTGAGCATCTTAGCTGACGTCACCATGAAAGTGACATCTAACCTCCTAACAACCTCTAACCTCTGATCTATACAGACGCTGCTTGTGTTAACTACTGCTAATACATTCTATTACAAAACAGACTTTAGAACAGCTGCTGCAACCTTCTACTGCTGTGAACCCAGCAGCACTTGTCCGGATCAGCAGTGCTTGACTCAAGGCAGTAGATTGAATCAGCAGGACTTTAGTCTTCCATCAGATCATTAGTTGAGCAGCAGTTATGGGTCAGCAGTTTAGCAAGATCAGCAGATAGGAGGTCATCAGTAGTTGTAATCACTTTCAAGGGGAGAGATTTGTATATCAACATCTGCTTATTCAGGATCCACTGCTCTGATCCAGTTTTGGCTTTAATTATCTGTTCCTCTGATAGGGTTCAATCCCAACAATCTCCCCTGGAACAGATAATGCCAAAACCCTTCATTATTTGTGGATATTTTATTGCCTCATTAACAACTTCCTTATCTGACCTTTAAATTGTAATTCAAATTCAAGGGCATCTGTATCTTCATCATCCCTGCTAAGTGGAAGATCAAGGAGATCTTGCAAATCTTCAAGACTCAGGCCAAGAGCTTGTTCCCTTGATATTTTCTCCACTTCTCCACCAGACCTGAGCAAAGTCAATACGCAGGTCTGTTTGTCAGTTTCCCACTTTTGTATTTTTGAGCCTGGTGGGTTTCTTGGGAGATGCTTATTTGCAGAAGTATTTGGTGAGGCTGGCCTGTTCATCACTGGCTGAGCAGTGGTAGCAGAGTTTTCCTGTTCAAGTTCTTCTTTTAACTTTCTTAACAAGCCTTCATTTACAACAGCATTTCCAGTAAGAATTTCTTGAACTGTTTCAGCTCCCAACTGGCTTTGTTTCCTTCTTTTGTAAAAGGCAGTACCAGTAGGAGCAATGGCTTTCCTGGTGTGCAGCTTTGTTGGCCTTTTTGAAACCTCTGCTTCAGGATAGTCAGGTTTTTGAGGAATTTTTGGATCTTTCTTTCTTAATTCCTCCAACCTTTTGTAGGTTGACCTGACCACATCTTCTTTCCATCTAGCAATTTGTCTTTTTGTACCAAAATCAGCAAAAACCAGTTCTTCTTTCATTCTCTTCAGTTCCATTTGCTTATCAGGTACATTCTTTCTGAACTTTGCCCAATCAGGAGGAGTGTGAGTGACTTTCCTTTTTATCATGTCTTGAATTCTTGCAGCTTCAACTTCAAGCTCAGGAACAGTCCACTCTTTGTACACGTGTCTCTCTCCTTTGTATCTTTTGTGAAACATAATGCTTTCAATGTAGTCTTTCTTCAAAGTTTCAGCTGCTCTTTCTGAAATTTGTTGACTGACATTCTTTGCAAAACGTTCTTAGGAACTGACTTGTGTGAGCAGATATTGGTAGTATCTTGATACTTCTTTGTCAGATTTCCCTTGTGTGTTTCTTTTCGAGATATCCTCTGCTTGCTTGGCCTTTATCTTCAAATATTCATCAATATTTTTGGGCCAGGGATATCCTTTGATTGAAGGCAAACTCCTTTTGGCAGGGTCATCCTCAATATAGAAAGATTTTATTTCTTCTCTAACAGCTTCCAGTTCAAGAGGAAATTGAACACCTGCAGGAGGTAAGGGCTTGTGCATTGGAACAGAAGAGAGTGGGACTGGTTTTGGTATATTGACAAGAGCTAAAGGGTTTGAAGATGTTTGTGATGGTGAAGAGACATCATCTTTAGGAATTAGCCTTCTCCTCTTTATTTGAGGAGGGACTGATGATGTTTTGGATGGAAAGGTGGTTGTAGTGGCAGTGGTGGGTGATAAACTAACAGCTGTTGAAACAACTGGTGTTCTAATCACTGTTGTCTTTACAGCAGAAGTTATAAAAACTGCTGTCTTCTGCCTTTTGACAGGAGGTGATTTTGATTTTGGTGGTGATGGTGGTAGAGCAGTGGATGTAGTGTGTGTTGAGATGGTGTGTGTTGAAGTGAGAGCAGATGTTGAAACTACTGAAGTACCAACAGCAGCTGATACAACAGGAGTTACAACAGCTGTTTTAGGTGGTGGTTTTTGAGCAGACTTTGAACGTCTGACTGGAATGGATTTGGGTAGCCTTACTCTTCTTGTAGGCTTCTTCTTTTCATCAATAAGATTTTCATCATCTCTTGACCCTGAAGTACCCTGATCCGGGTAATCCACCCTGGCTTTCTTTTTGGCCTCTCTATCCCTTTTCACACATGCAAGTGCTTCTGCAAGTGCATTTGTGGTCACATCAATTTTCTTACTCCCATCTGGCAAAGGAATCTGTTTGGTCATATTTGAATTTTCTGGTGCAAGGTAGAGACCATCTGTTATTCCTTTCCTTCTCCACTCTTGAATTTTCTCCCCCTTTTTGGCATTATCTTCGGGGAGTTGATCAATGAAGAACACTGGTGGAGGAGCAGTGCCAGAGTTGTGCAGGATCTGAGTTTTGAGAGCCTTGAGATCAGCATGAGTGTCTTTGAACCTAGATTCCATAGCATTTCTCAGTTGTTGAACATGTTTTACATGTTGCTGATCTGCTATTTGTGCTTGATGATGGAGAAAAGGTTGAAATAGATTCCAGAGCTCATTTGTAGCAGGTGCCTGTTGGAGAGCAGGTGCTTGAGGTGGAACAGCAGTGGATTGTACCTTTTGTACCTGTAACAACTGTTGGAGCATATCTTTGAGCTCTGCAACAGAGTTATCAAGTTTTTCAACACGAGCCGTCAATTTCAGGTACTTTAAATCATCACCCAATTTGATGGGATCATCTGATTTCCCACTAACAGTGGTTTTATCAGTGGTAGAGGTAGGGAGTTTACTCCAAACATTAACCACTGATGCCCCTTTTTCTTGGTACTGGGGTCTTCTTCCTTCAACACTTGACAACCTTTTGATGTTGCCAGTAGGATAAATAAATCCACTGGTGGTTGGCAGAGGTGCTATAAAAGGAATTGCCTCCAAGGAAGTCTTATTGATGTAACCACTGTCCAACTGTAAACCAGTGGGTTCAACAGTTATAGTGGCTGCTTCACTTGGATTACCACAAAGAGTTACTTGTAACTCAATGGGTGTAACCTCCTCAGGTTGTGTTGGTAGGTTAGCAATGAATGATACAGCAGGCTCAGTCATTGGTTGAGGCATATTCTCATTGACAGGTGATTGAGAAGGACTGAGTAATGCCTGGTTCAAATCAATTGCATCCAACAGTAGTTGTGTTTTTGGTGGAATTGTGGATGTGATGGTTGGTGTAGAAGGCGGACTTGCACCGGGCATTGAGCTGTGGATGATGGAAACGAGTGTATCCAGAGCATCATAATGTGGTGGCCCTTTGTGTACAACCTGTTCTTTTTGTGAAGAAGCAGGAGGAGTTATGGTTATGGGTTGAGATATTTGTACCAACTGCTGTGAGGAAGAAGCAGCAGTGGTTTCTTGTGACATTTGTGTTGTCATAGGCATTAACTTTGGTATCTCATCCTCCAGAGTTGCCGTTTTGATTGGTTTAGGGGGTTTTTGATTTTTCTTTTTGTAAAGCCTTTTGGGTTTTGTAGGTGTGGGTTTCAAAACAGTTGGTCTTTCTGCTTTGATCACCTAGAGCAGTAGGCTCAGCAGCAGATACCTGAGGAGCAGTGGTAGCTGCTAAATTCTGCTCAGGCACCCCTGCTTGTGTTTTGAAAGGTGCTAACATTCGTGAAAAAGTTTCAGATGTTAGGTAGTTTATTACAGTTATTTCACCTTGGTTTATTAAAGCTAAATCATCCTTACTGAATTTCTTTTCAAAATAGTAACTTAAAAACCTTGGAAATAGTAAGAATGATTTGGTTTCAACATTATTAACCAAATCTTTAAAGATTTCCCGAGAATAGTTAAAATTTTCTTCTTGAAGAATTGCATATCCCAGATTTTGAATCTTTATAGGGATCTCATTAAAAGAAGTGGTTTTGTTTGAAACACATAGTAGGAGGGTATGAAATAGGAATCTGGGTGCAGGAGGAAAATAACCCTTTTCTAAGGTTAGTTTCTTCATCATTGTGGCTTCATACCCTCGTTCAATGAAGTCAATGTGCAACTCGTTTTTAGTGAAGGAAGTTTTACTTGCCTGATCATCGAGTTGAAAGACTTCGGAGATGGATTGTGGCGTGATTTGGACCTTTTTACCCTTTATAGAAGAGTGTATGGTGGTTGCAATGTCTCCTTGTTTGTCAAGGGTTGCATTCTTCCAAAACTCCATTTGGGTCGCCAAATAGATTGGTGCATCGGCGGTGAACAAAGTTTTGTACTTTGATTTTGCCATGATGTTGATGATGGAATCAAAAACATCGGTGGTTCCTGGTTTTGTTAGAAGACCCAAGAGATTGTGAGATGATTTGTATGGAATTTCAGTGGAAGTTGCCTTTTGAGAGGCTGTTTTCGATGATTTTGATGTGGGTTTTGCAGATGACTTCGATTTTGTCATTTTTGAAACGAATGATCGAAGGAATTTGTGAGAGATGAGAAGAAAAAAACTGCTTTGAGAAGAGAATTTTTAAGAATTCAATTCGACAGTAAAACCTGTTTTGGTGGTGAGTGGGGAATTTTATAGGAAAGAGAATGAATGCTGACGTGGCAGCCATTACAAAAGGTCTGACTGCTATGTAATGCCCACGTGACAACCACTGGTGAAAATGAAGGACAGTACTTTTGATGAAAGCAACTGATGAAAGCAGTGGAAAGGGGGCAGTGGATGATTTTCACTATCAGTGGATAAGACACTGCTTTTGAACAACAGAGGTTATCAAGAAATGAGAGAACAGAGGCTGCCTTTCAGTAGTGGGCAGGTTTTTTGAAGTAGAGCAGACTTTTGAACAATCAGTGGTTATGGCAGACTTTTAAGGATTTAATGAAATTTCATTTTTAGCTATTTTTAAGGATGGATTTTTGATTTTCTGAAAACATTTTGTTGCTTTTATTCATAGAAAAACAAGATGTTGCTTGTTATTCCATGTTTAGCATCCCAATCCTAGAGACCAAGCTTTCAAAAGTGGCTGTATCAAGTGCTTTTGTGAGCACATCTGCCAGCTGGTCTTTAGTTGGGACATGATGCAGAGAAATCAAACATTTTTCATAGCAATCCCTCACAAAGTGATGTCTGATGTCGATGTGTTCAGCCTCAGCAGTGGGCTGTACAGCTTGCAGCATCAATGTATTCAGCCTCAGCAGTGGATGTTGAAACTGCTGCTTGCTTTTTGCTTTGCCAAGAGACTAAGCAATCACCTAGAAACTGGCACCCTCCTGAAGTGGACTTCCTTGTGGTATGACATCCAGCAAAGTCACTGTCTGAAAAACCTGAAAGCTTGATATTCCCATTAGCTGGATAACAGATACCAAGTGTGGGAGCACCTTTTATGTATCTGAGAATCCTTTTTACAGCAATGAGATTTGATTTTCTGGGAGCTGATTGACTTCTTGCACAGACACATGTTGCAAACATGATGTCTGGTCTAGATGCAGTTAGGTACAATAAAGACCCAATCATGCTTCTATAAAGTGTTTGGTCAATCAGCTCATCCTTTTCATCAGACATGACCAGCTTATTTGTGGCCATGGGTGTGCTGCATGGTTTACAATCATTCATATCAAATTTGGTTAAAAGTTCTTTAGCATATTTGCTTTGATGAATGAAGGTTCCATTTTGCAATTGCTGTACTTGGAGACCAAGAAAGCATTGCAGCTCACCCATTGCACTCATTTCAAACTCAGCTGTCATGAGTTCTCTAAGCTCTTCACACATTTTGGTACATGTGCTTCCAAAAATAATGTCATCCACATAAATTTGGACAATCATTAAATCTTTCCCTCTCCATTTAAGAAACAGTGTTTTATCAATGGTACCTCTTTTGAAACCATTTGAGAGTAGAAAGTTGGAAAGAGTTTCATACCAGGCCCTTGGTGCTTGTTTCAGGCCATACAAGGCTTTGTTTAGCCTATAGACATGATCAGGATAAAATGGATCCTCAAAGCCTGGAGGTTGACATACATACACCTCTTCTTGCAATGTACCATAGAGGAAAGCACTTTTGATATCCATCTGAAACACCTTCATGTTATGGTTGACAGCAAAGGCCAGGAACAGTCTGATAGCTTCCAATCTTGCAACAGGGGCGAATGTTTCATCATAATCAATCCCCTCTTTCTGTCTGTAACCTTGAACCACAAGCCTGGCTTTGTTCTTGACAACAATGCCCCTTTCATCGGTTTTGTTCTTAAAGACCCACTTTGTGCCAATGGCACTAACCTCTTTTGGCAGTGGTACAAGCTCCCATACTTGTTGTCTTTTAAACTGTTGGAGCTCCTCTTGCATGGCTTCTACCCAGCTGTTGTCTTTTAGTGCCTCTTGGTACTTGACTGGTTGATGGAGTGATAGAAAACCAGCAAAAAGACAAATGTTTTGGGTTTGGCTTCTTGTGAGCACCCCTTCATTTATGTTGCCAATGATTTGATCAGGTGGATGAGATCTCAAGAAGATTAAGTCTCCTTGGTATGGTATGATGGCATTTTTTGGTGAAGGCTGCAAATGTGTAGCATCTGAGCTAACCACTGCTAGAGACTTTGATGACCCAGCAGTGGCTTCAAAAGGTGGTGGAATGGGTGGTAATGAAGTGGACCACTGCTGACTTTTATCCACTGTTTGAGGACTTTTGTCAGCAGTGTTTGAGGATGTGGAAGCAGTGGTAGATGGGCTACTTTGGTCAACAACTGTTGAGGTAGCAGTGGTTGAGCTTTGGCAGCTGTTTTGAACAACTGGTGCTTTTCCCTTTGTGGCAGACCTTTGAGGGATGATGATTTCATACCCATAGTCTGGTGATGTATCCTCTGATGGACCTGCACTGTTAGTCTTGATAGCAGTATTTTCAAAAGTGAATTTTTCAAGATCAAACAGATCAGCAGGATTTGCTGGGATTTTCATTGATGAAAGTTCATTGAACTTTACATCCAAAGTCTCCTCCACTACCTTGGTCCGTGCATTGAACACTTTGTAGGCCTTGGCAGTGGTTGAGTATCCCATAAAATAACCACAATCAATTTTGGCTGCAAATTTTGAAATGGAATCTTTTAAGTTCAAAATAAAGCATGGGCAGCCAAACACCTTGAATTATGAGATCAGTGGTTTGATTTTATACAGAATTTCATAGGCAGTCTTTTTGTGCCTGGGGTTTATTAAAACTCTGTTCTGGACATAACAAGCAGTGTTTACTGCCTCTGCCCAGAAAGTTAATGGCAAACCTGAATCTGTAAGCATAGTTCTGGCAGCCTCAATCAAAGTTCTGTTCTTTCTTTCAACAACCCCATTTTGCTCTGGTGTTCTAGGGATGCTGTACTGCCTTACAATCCCTTTCTTCACACAGAAGGCATCCAACTCCTTATTTTTAAATTCTGTGCCATTGTCACTCCTAAAGCTTTTTACTGGAAGATCAAATTGCTTTTCAACCTGTGTCACAAAGTCTTGCAAAATGCCTGCAGTTTCATCTTTAGAGTGCAAAAAGAAAGTCCATGTAAACCTAGAAAAGTCATCAACTATAACCAAACAATATCTTTTCCTTTTGAGGCTCATGACTTGAACTGGGCCAAACAAATCCATGTGTAGCATTTGCAAACATTGGGTTGTTTTGGACTCTTCAATGGACTTGTAAGAACTTTTATGCTGTTTTCCTTTTAAACAGGAAATGCAATGTTCAGGACATGAAAACAATTTTTGTGGTAGGCCTCTCACCGAACCATTTTTTGAAATTTCTGTTATTGTCTTAAGATTTGTGTGCCCCAGTCTTCTGTGCCAAAGTTCTGTCTCTTTGTTAGAGGCAGCTGAGAACAGACAGGCATCAGCTCTGGGACACTCTTTAGACATGTCAACAACATAAACATTGCCACTTCTTTGAGCAACAAGTTTAGTTTGACCATTTTTGATTATTGTTTCAATCTTTTTGACCATTTCTGGTCCAACAATCCTACAACAGTCTTTTGTGAAGAATGACCCAAACCCTTTGTCACTCATTTGAGATACACTCAGAAGGTTGAATTTCAGATTGTCTATTAGATTGACATTTTCAAATTTTACATTACCAGATTGCACTGTTCCAGACCCCAGAACTTTCCCTTTACTATTATTTCCAAAGGATATATCACCCCCTCCATGGATTTTAAAGTCTTTGAGGAGGGCTTTACATCCTGTCATGTGCCTGGAGCCTCCACTATCTACATACCAAAGGCTATCAAAGCATGCAGAAGCTCCCTTTGCAGCAGCCATCATTGCACAATCACATTTAGGATTTTCCTCATCTTCAGCTCTCTCTTCTATCTCACCTGTCTTTTCTTCTTCGGACCATGGATCTGTCAGTGGTTCAATCAGGGTGCCTGAACTTTCTTCCAACAGTACTTCATTAGCCACAGCAGTAACCACTTCTTCAATCACCTCATCCACTGTTTCAGAGACCAGCTGTTCCTCTTCAGATTCAACACCCTCCTGTATTGACTCTAATGCCATCAAACAAAATTCATCATGAGAAGAAACATTAGAAGCATAGAGTGCAAAATTTTCATCACTGAGGTCTTCAGGCATACTGCTCCAGTCAACAAATTCTTGAGTAAAGAAACTTTCTTGATCTGGTTGTGTTGCTACTGGAGCAGTGGTTTGTGGTGCAGGTTGCACTTGTGCCTGGGGAGCAGGGGTTTGAACATATTGGATCTGTGGAGCAGCTGTTTGGACATAATGCACTGGCACAGGAGCAACAGCATAGTGAGCAGTGTTCACATGTGCTGCTGGGGTATATTGGGCATAGTGCACAGTGTTTTGATTTTGAGGTCTAGGATTTGAACTAGGGTGAGTGATTATAGGACCTGTTGTTTGACTCCTACACTCTATAGCAAAATGTCCTAACCTGTTACACTTATAACACTTGATTTTCGATTTATCCAACCCAACCCTTAGATTCCCATGCAACCCTGGGAATTTTTGCCCTGTTCTTTTATAAAACTTGCTAGTTCTAACACTTAGCAAGGCCAGTTGGTGCAGGATGTCCATTTCCTCTAGATCAGTGGGGTCGAAATGCTGTAGATCATTGAGTTCAAAGCTTAAATTGTCTGACATCTGGTTTTCATTTGCAGTGAATGCATAACTTGTAGAGTGAGGATGTCACACCCCGATTTCCACGTGTCACCGGTGGGCCCGGTGTGGGGTACAGTGACGTAGTTGGCATCGTCATAGACAATCAACACAATATAATAATGCACAGCGGAAGCAGAATAGATACATTTCAACTTTAAATAAAGTGCAATGATAATTATCACAGTAGTTGAAACGGATCCACAGGCGGATCAAATAAAATAAGATAAAAATAGTTCAACAGATATATTGTCGTCCGAGCTTGCGAGACTATAGTGGACGCTCTTAGGAAACAACCAGCCTATTTCCGTATAGTACCTGCACTTAACCTTTTGGGAAAAATACGTCAGTTTACACTGGTAAATACAAATCGACTGACTCATTTTGAAAATGATTGAAAATTGATTTAAATGCACAAGGCATAAATATTTTTATTAACTTGGGATATTTATAAGATATAAACTTGTGAACGAATTACATGCACTTATATCTCTGGTGGCCCGGGATCTGCTGTCCGTGCTAGAGATTAAATAACACACCACATTAAAGAGTTATACACGTCGGGTGTACGCCTACACCCCGTGCTCTGGTCGTGGCCATCTCGTAAGATAATGCCAAGGATATCCGGGACACGGTCAATAACCCCCCAAAGCCTTTAAGTAAGACAAGACTGTTTAAACGAAGTCGCACAAGCTATTCAAGACTGTACACCCATAAGGCGCAGGACTTGTGCGCCCGATCAAGCGGTATTTTAAATACCGTACCCCAAGCCCGTATAGGGAAAATAAGTCAAAATGTATTTACCTGAGCAAGTATAAGTCACAAATGATAAGTGTTGGTAGCTTTTACCGGGCCTCCTAATCTGGAACAAAGGTTTATAATTAACCTATTAGATTCCTAACGGGTCTTTTATTTAAGACTAAGCTTTGACCGGTTAGTTTTAAGAATGATACGGTTTACGCACGATTAAGCGAAAGACCGGATAGAATGTGATTTAGACCCGACAAGTTTGAATACTTGTATAATATGGGTATACTAAATACATTCTGGATTTTGAAATAAAAATGATATCGTTTGACCCGTTTCGGTCAATTTACGCAAACTAGTTACGTAAACCGAACCGAGCGCGAAAAGGGCGATACGGGTAGACCAATGATTCAAATGCAAGTCCCTTGATATAATATGCTTAAAATATGATATTATATCAGTAAGTTATGTTCTATATTGCCCGGAATAATTTTTAAACCCAATTTATGCCTTAGAAGGGCATTTTGGTCATTTAAAAGATAATAAAAGAGTAAAATTAGAAATCTGAGTTTCGGGTCTGGTTCATACAGTAAATATACTTAATATAACATATTATATCAGTAGGGTATGACCCATATACCAAATTTATCATTTAAAACCAAACTATGCACCGTAGGGGTATTTTAGTAATTTACAAGGGCTAAAAGTGCCAAAACTGGAAGTCTGAGTTCATATACTTATACTTACTGTTTTTATATGAAAATATGCTAAACACATCAGTAGGTATAGGTCTTATATGTTTAAAACAAGTATAACGCTTACTATGCGCTTAAAACGCTAAATATGCGATTTAAGGGCGTTTTCGGGTTTTCAAATTAAATCTGAGATTTTTATATTTCCAGAATACTTAAAATAATTTATTCATCATATAAAGTCAGTAGAAAAAGGTTTCGGGTCAAAAGGATGTGTAAAACTCATTTTATGACTAAAACGGTCAAAACCGACATAAGCCGAAATGACTAGGCGATCTAGGATCCGTTCAGCCAAAAATTAATTAAAAATCATCAAAATTCCCAGAATATTATATTACTTCTGTTGGTAAAGAGTTTCGTATCAAAACGTGGCCAGAAACGGGTTCTACGCGAAAAGGACCGTTTATGTAAATTTATAATATAGTTTTACGCTAATGGCCGTAACTCACAATCTGGACCACCAACTGATCCGAAATTTTCGGTGCAAGTTTATATATTAGAAATGAAGATTTCTATCCTTTCACTTTTCCAAAAATCACGTTTTAAATCAAAAAGGGCAAAATAGTCAACTTTATGCATAAATCGGAAACATGCATTCGAATCGGCTAAGCATAGACTTATGACATGAAATTTCCAGAAAGTTTAACTAAAATGCCAATGGTCAAAAATGCTCTAAAATACAGATCTCACACATGCATGTACGGATCCGAACCGATAGTTTACGAAAAAAGTCGTTTATTAAGACTTTCGGTTCCAATCCGGGTTTACACTAAAGATTGTCGAGTTGATCGTGGTAAAATACATTCTTATATTCATAATAAAGCTTTCTATGAAGATCAAACAGATTGCATGTCATCTATATCATTATTCATGTCATTTTTCACAAAAATCGCTTCTGTTGACTTTTTAGAAATAGGTTTGACTCGACATTTAGCATGCATGTAGTGGGAATCAGAGAGTACCCTTTTGAGGGTTTGTTTCCCATGATATTACCAACATGTATCAGGTTTCAATTCGAGAAATGACTGATTGAAACTTGTTAAATCAGAAAGTCAAAGCTTATGAACAAACAGTTTGACTTTTAGCAATAATCACAACAAGAACGGATTAAAGAACGAATTGGAAGCTTACAAAGGTCCTATAGGTGCTTAGTGAACACTAGGATCGGCCTTGAAGATCAGATGAACTCCAGAAATCTGCCTTGAAGGTTCTTGCAATTGAGAGCTTCTTGGTTACTATGAAATTGCTCAAGAAATGGATGCAAAATCGGATTTAAAGCTGGAATTTGAGGGTTACTGTTTGCCTAGCCATGCATGGCTTCTAATTGGAGCAAAAGGAGGCAAGAAACAACTGGATACCACTCAAAATCGGAGCCAAATAACCCAAATCCGCGACTTCTGTCGCTGGCAGCCCCACGCGGCCCGCTTGGGTCAGACCAGGCGGGTCGCCTGACCCCTGATCAGCAAAACAAGTTTCAATTTTTGGCAGAAATGGTCCCTGAGCTTGTACGCGATGTTTCGGCTACTTTTCTCGACCCGTAAACCTCCAAACTTGGTTTCTAAGAACCTTAGGACTTTTACCAACATGGTAATGTCCTCGGAACATTTTGCGCTCAACCGAAAAGCCCTGAAATTCGACGTTGACGCTTTTAGTCCCTTAAGTACGGTTTTGGCCATAACTTTCTCATACGTTGACGAAACTTCATGAAATTTTTACCACATATTCTAGTGAGTATATTTTAGCTTTACAAAGCTTCGGGTCTGCCAAAAGTTCACTCAGAGGTATAATTTAAACATGTTGACACTTTTGGCCCCTATAGTTTGAAATACTTCACTTTCGTGCAATTTCCGCGTCGTATGATCCATGAACCATCCGTTTAAGGTTATAAACATTATGTGGGGTTATCATAGAGTCTATTTATCCATTGTTGACACTTTGGACCCTTACGTTCCATAGTTTTCACTGTTTGTCACTTTTAGTCCCTCTAAAGTATATTTTCACATAACGGAACTTTATGACACGTGTCAAGACATTATTGGACGAAATTTTTCGAGGTGTTACATCCTCACCCCCTTAAAAGAAATCTCGACCCCGAGATTTATTCAAACAAATGGGGATATTTTTCTTTCATCGTGGATTCCACTTCCCACGTGTATTCGGGACCTCTACGGGCATCCCACTTGACCTTAACAATAGGCACGTGCTTCCTTCGAAGCTTCTTTACCTGTCGATCCTCTATCGACAAAGGTTTTTCCACAAATTTTAGACTTTCGTCTATGTGTATATCTGTATGCGGTATAACCAGTGAATCGTCAGCGAAACACTTCTTCAAATTACAGATGTGAAACACATTATGAATAGCACTAAGCTCTTCAGGCAAGTTTAACTTGTAAGCGACTGACCCGACACGTTCGATAATCTCGAAAGGTCCTATGTATCTCGGGCTCAGCTTGCCTTTCTTTCCAAATCTCATCACACCTTTCCAAGGTGATACCTTAAGCAACACTTTTCACCCACATCGAAGTGAAAATCCTTGCGCTTAGGATCCGCATAACTTTTCTGCCTATCCCTGGCAGCTTTCAAACGATCACGGATCTGAACGATCTTGTCTGTCGTCTCAAAGACGATATCTGGTCCAGACAACTGGACATCTCCAACTTCTGCCCAACAAATGGGCGATCTACACTTCCTACCGTATAGGGCCTCAAAAGGCGCAGCCTTTATGCTGGAATGGTAGCTGTTGTTGTAGGAGAATTCAATCAGTGGTAAGTTCTTATCCCAACTACCACCCAAATCGATCGCACATGCGCGAAGCATGTCTTCCAGAGTTTGAATAGTACGCTCACTCTGACCATCAGTCTGAGGGTGATAAGCCGTACTAAAATTCAAACGAGTGCCCAACGACTGTTGGAAACTCTTCCAGAAATGTGACGTATATCTAGTATCTCTATCGGAGATAATAGATATAGGTATACCATGTAGCGCTACTATCTTATCGACGTATAATTGAGCTAACATATCGGAGCTATACGTCTCCTTGATGGGTAGAAAATGAGCTGACTTAGTCAGTCTATCTACAATGACCCATATGGTATCATTTCCCTTTTTCGTCTTCGGCAACTTGGTGATAAAATCCATTGTCACCATTTCCCATTTCCATTTGGGAATTTCAGGTTGTTGAAGCAAACCTGACGGCTTCTGATGCTCAGCCTTGACTTGCGCACAAGTCAAACATTTTGCTACATGTTCAGCTACTGACTTTTTCAAACCAATCCACCAGTAGTTTGCTTTCAAATCCTGGTACATCTTATCAGCTCCAGGATGAACGGAATATTTAGAGCTGTGGGCTTCCTGGAGGATAACATCCCGAAGTCCTCCATAAACTGGAACCCATATTCGTCCGTTTAGTCGTAGCATTCCATCTTTGTCGTGGGATAACTGCTCCTCAGTTACTCCCAACTTTTCTGCAGGATAGTTAGCTTCCAGCACAGCTTCCTTCTGTGCAGCTAACACCCTTTCATTCAAATTATTTCTTATTTCAATGCGCTTGGCATTGATTCTGATCGGTTTAACCCTTTCCTTTCTACTTAAGGCGTCGGCAACCACATTTGCCTTGCCTGGATGGTATCGTATCTCGCAATCGTAGTCATTGAGAGTTTCCATCCATCGCCTTTGACGCATGTTCAATTCCTTCTGATTGAACAAGTGTTGAAGACTCTTGTGATCCGAATAAATGATACACTTGGTTCCATACAAGTAATGTCTCCATAGCTTCAAAGCAAATACAACTGCACCCAATTCTAAATCGTGGGTGGTGTAGTTCTTCTCATGCACCTTGAGCTGTCGAGAAGCGTAGGCAATGACTTTGCCTTTCTGCATGAGTACACAGCCCATGCCAGTATGTGATGCATCACAATACACCACAAATTCATCTATGCCATCGGGCAATGTCAATACTGGCGCATTGCTCAGCTTCTGCTTCAGAATGTCAAAGGATTCCTGCTGCTTAGGGCCCCAATCAAACTTAATCTTCTTACGGGTCAATGAAGTTAGGGGCGCAGCAATCCTTGAGAAGTTCTCGATGAATCTCCTATAATATCCTGCCAATCCGAGGAAACTGCGAATCTCAGTAGGAGTCTTCGGCTCCTGCCAGTTCATGACTGCTTCTACTTTAGCGGGATCTACTTGGATACCACGCTCACTTACCACATGTCCAAGAAACTGGACTTCTCGAAGCCAAAATTCACACTTCGAAAATTTGGCATAAAGCTTCTCTTGATTCAGAAGTTTGAGAATACAACGAAGGTGTTTCTCATGATCAGCTTGGCTCTTCGAGTAGATAAGAATGTCATCAATGAAGACGATGACGAACTTATCTAAATAAGGCTTGCAGACGCGATTCATGAGATCCATGAACGCGGCTGGTGCGTTAGTGAGCCCAAACGGCATCACTAGGAACTCGTAGTGTCCATAACGAGTCCTAAACGCTGTCTTGTGTACGTCTTCCTCCCTGAATTTCAACTGATGATATCCTGACCTTAGGTCAATCTTGGAGAAATAACTTGCTCCTTGCAACTGATCGAACAGATCGTCGATCCTGGGTAACGGATACCGATTCTTGATAGTGACCTTATTAAGCTCACGGTAATCGATGCACAGACGCATCGAACCATCCTTCTTTTTAACGAACAAGATTGGCGCTCCCCAAGGAGATGAGCTAGGTCTAATAAAACCTTTAGCTAACAAATCATCCAGTTGCGTCCTCAACTCCTTCATCTCCGTTGGTGCCAATCTGTATGGTGCTCTTGCTACAGGTGCTGCACCTGGAATGATGTCTATCCGAAACTCCACTTGCCTATCTGGTGGCAAACCGGGTAGTTCTTCAGGAAATACTTCAGGATATTCCGAAATAACAGGGATATCTTCAATCTTCGGCTTCGGCTCATCAACGGTAACTTGTGCCATATAAATGACACATCCTTTCTGCATGCACTTGGATGCCTTGAGCATAGACACTTGCTCAGGCAATCCATGCTGGGTATCTCCTTGAATAGTAAGTGACTCACCAGACGGAGTTTTTACTATCACCTGCTTTCTATTGCACAGAATCTGGGCTTGGTTACTCGACAACCAATCCATGCCTATCACTA
Organism: Helianthus annuus; assembly: GCF_002127325.2. NCBI lineage: Eukaryota > Viridiplantae > Streptophyta > Magnoliopsida > Asterales > Asteraceae > Helianthus > Helianthus annuus. The sequence goes on from NC_035446.2 coordinate 18,345,566, forward strand.
TGTCGAATCCAGCTAACTTAAAGGGAAGCAAGGATAACGGGAAAGAATGATTCCTAATGGATATAACACATCCATCTAGAACAGTCGAGGCGGTTTCTATGGTTCCATCGGCTAATTCCACCTCATATTTCACACTTAAGGTTTTAACAGGAAGGTTTAGCAGTTTACAAAACTTATCATCTACAAACGACTTATCGGCTCCTGAATCAAACAAGACTCTAGCAAAAACATCATTTACAAGAAACGTACCGGTAATGACGTTGTCGTCAAGGACTGCTTCCTTAGCGTCCATTCGGAAGACTCTCGCATTAGTCTTCTTTCCATCATCAACCTTCTTCGCATTCTTTGGGCAATTGGGCCGAATGTGCCCTTTCTCGTTGCAACCGAAGCAAGTTGCATCCTTCATTTTCTTGCAATCCACAGCTTTATGATCTGTGGACTTGCAGATTCCACATCGTTTTTCTGAAGACTGGGATTTCGTCTCCAAACGACATCTCCCAAAGTGGTGCCTCCTGCAGATCTTGCATCTGGGTTTCTCACCCGACTGATGATCACTTTTCCTAGACCCCGACCCTTTCCTGTGGTCGTTGTTCCCTCTATGTCGTTTCTCAGACCTTCGTGAGGTGTCATCCTCACGTTTCCGTTTGTTCTCCTCAGAGTTCTTCATAGCTCTCAATCTTACCACATCCTGAGTGAGGGAGAGGGATAGATCTGCTACGGATCTAAATGTAGTAGGTCTTGAAGCTTTGACGCTTGCCTTTATCTCCGGTGCCAGACCCCCAATAAATCGAGCAATTCTTCGCGGCTCCGGGGTCACCAAATAAGGCACTAACCGGGATAAGGTGTTGAATGTCGTAAGATACGCTTGACAATCGAGGTTCTTCATAACTAAGGATACAAAATCCGATTCAATTCGCTCGACCTCGTGCTGCGGACAGAAGTTCTCTTTGATCAGTGCTACAAACTGATCCCAAGTCATGCTATACAGAGCGGTCTTTCCAGTAGCTTGTAGAAGCGACTTCCACCATGCTAACGCGTCTCCCTTGAACAACTGGGACACGTACTTCACGACGTCCCTATCAGAACACCCGCTGATATCAACCACGGTATCCATTTCATCAATCCACGTCATACAATCGACGGCTCCCTTTTCCCCAGTGAAATCTCTGGGCTTGCAAGATACAAAATACTTGTACGTACAGGACCTGCTGTACGTGTCATGTTTCAGCTTAATCTCCTTCTTTGGGACGCTGCTGTGGTTGGAGGAGTGATTATCATCCTCAGCTTTCTTCGGCTCACTCTTTTTAGAGGGTGGCTTACTGTGAGCCTCAGAATGAGTCTTGGGCTTTGCGTGCGTCACTGTGCGGGTTCTACTCTGAGTACCACTAGATTCCTTGAACTGCCTATCCATAGCCTTGGGGACAACATTATCTATCAGTGCTTGCAATTCTTCACCAGTGACGTGAATCCTGGTATTGTCTGGGTGCTCCCCAGAATGACTGTTGGTCTCCTCCGATTTGGCCATTGTAGCTTTAAGCTACAATAAAGGACAAGGTCTAATTTAGAACCTAACAGTATTATCGTTCTCGACGATTTATTAACCATGGTATCAAGAACCTTAGCAGTTAATTTAATAAATTTCATTCAGGCTCTTATTAGCAATCAAGGAATGAAATTATATATATTGGCACCATAGGCCTAGTCACATGGACAATCACTAAATTAAAAAAATTTAGAATTTTTATAGGATTATGAATTGTATAATTAAACAAATAATCCTTTTCTAGACAGAGAGTCATAAACCACAACTGTCACTATATGACATAGTCATAACCCGTAGGTATCAAGCCATTAATAGACTTGTATACAGATATAATCTGTAGATAATTTATTAAAAAGGGTGGCTTGTGTGATTTTACAGATCACGCTTGGCCAGGAATGTTAACATGTTTTCAGATGTTAACAGGGAGTTGAATCCTTTCAACCAGGTTTTACCATCATGGCCAGGCCTGTTAATAAGGCATTCAAGCTAGGTTATACCTTACTAAGATTCTTATAAAATGGCAAATCAAATAAAAATTGATATTTTCCATTATTTTAATGTTATATTCATGCATATAAATAAAATGAGAAATTCAAATTAACCATGTCAAATTTCAAATAAAGTACCAGTACATATTTGCCCTAAACGGGACTTTGAAATAACATGAATAACATGAATAACATGCCCGCGCAGGGGCTAAACAAATAACAACAAAAGCAAAATAAAGTAAAGCAAACCCACGCAGGGGCCAACAGAACAGCATACCCACGCAGGGGTAGAATAAGATAGATATACCCACGCAGGGGTAGAGTACAAGGATAGATGTCCACGCAGGGACATGAGTACATGAGACAATAATCAAAGGATTCAATGATCCCTCTTGCTCTTACCCTTGAGCAAATCAAACACCTTCTTGAACATGCCACTGGTGCGACGGCGATCAGCTCGCATCTCGTGTTGAAACTCACGTCGCATGCTATCAATCCCATGCAGGATTTCCTGAACCTGCGGCGGCGACATCATAGGCGCCGGTGGCGGTGGCTGGTACTGTTGCGGCTGCGGTGGCTGGTACTGCTGCGGCTGCGGTGGCTGCTGGTAACCCGGAGGGTAACCAAAAGTAGATTGCCCAGCAGCCCAAGTGTCTCCAAGTGGACCGCTAGGTGGAAGCGAGCTGTAGTTCACAGCTTGCCAATAAGGGTCTCCTGTGTAATCGTAACCCTGAGGGAAAACTTGCTCGAACGGGTTAAACTTAGCTGCGCTGGCATAAGCTGGAATCGGCTCTCCATAATTCTGCGGCGGCAGAGGCGGGATCGGTACTGAAGTGACCTCCGATACGGGATGCGGAGACTCTCCCGTCTCGGACTCCTCGAGAAGAGGCGTGTAGCGGCTGCTACCAACATGTGGAGGGGTGCCTATGCGAATCCCTCCGCGCGTAGACATACGCGCATTCCTCCTTGGGCTCTGAGGCGGAGGAGGTAAAACTGGTGGCGGAGGTGGTGACGGAGTGATCACGTCACGCCATAGGGCCTCAGATAGGTCCTGCGGTAGAGGCGGCTGCTGCTGAAGCTGCTGCGAGTGGTGCTGCGAGTGCACCGGCGAAACCTGGTGAGACTGGAGCATCGGAGAGTTGTGGCTGCTGGGGGTGTAATACCAATCGTACTGGATACTGGTGCGGTGACTGATGCAAAGGTATGTAGGATCCATGCGAACCATGGGGCCCATTCTCCGAGTGGGGCCCAAACGAGTGGGGTAATGACGGTGAAGTGCTGGCGGATACCGAGTGTCTAGCAGGCTCGGCGAAAGACCTCCAAAGGTCATTGGCGGCTGTGTTGTGCGTGGCGGATGGAGCTCGCCTATGTGAGGGCCCTGCCTCATGGTCGTGGGATGTAGCAAATCCTCCTCGACCTCTCATCCGTGGCGGCATAATGATCCTGTCAAAAGTCAAACAAGTTGCACAACAAATATATAAGACAAAGCAAAATAATAAACATAAATTAAACGAAATGTTGAACATTTCCTAAGTTCTTTGTCTAGACTCGAAAATCGAGGAATGTGCATTTGTGTAACTGAGATTAAACACATTAGGATAGTGTTTAATTCACTCAGTGTTGGCTCTGATACCAACCTGTCACACCCCGATTTCCACGTGTCACCGGTGGGCCCGGTGTGGGGTACAGTGACGTAGTTGGCATCGTCATAGACAATCAACACAATATAATAATGCACAGCGGAAGCAGAATAGATACATTTCAACTTTAAATAAAGTGCAATGATAATTATCACAGTAGTTGAAACGGATCCACAGGCGGATCAAATAAAATAAGATAAAAATAGTTCAACAGATATATTGTCGTCCGAGCTTGCGAGACTATAGTGGACGCTCTTAGGAAACAACCAGCCTATTTCCGTATAGTACCTGCACTTAACCTTTTGGGAAAAATACGTCAGTTTACACTGGTAAATACAAATCGACTGACTCATTTTGAAAATGATTGAAAATTGATTTAAATGCACAAGGCATAAATATTTTTATTAACTTGGGATATTTATAAGATATAAACTTGTGAACGAATTACATGCACTTATATCTCTGGTGGCCCGGGATCTGCTGTCCGGGCTAGAGATTAAATGACACACCACATTAAAGAGTTATACACGTCGGGTGTACGCCTACACCCCGTGCTCTGGTCGTGGCCATCTCGTAAGATAATGCCAAGGATATCCGGGACACGGTCAATAACCCCCCAAAGCCTTTAAGTAAGACAAGACTGTTTAAACGAAGTCGCACAAGCTATTCAAGACTGTACACCCATAAGGCGCAGGACTTGTGCGCCCGATCAAGCGGTATTTTAAATACCGTACCCCAAGCCCGTATAGGGAAAATAAGTCAAAATGTATTTACCTGAGCAAGTATAAGTCACAAATGATAAGTGTTGGTAGCTTTTACCGGGCCTCCTAATCTGGAACAAAGGTTTATAATTAACCTATTAGATTCCTAACGGGTCTTTTATTTAAGACTAAGCTTTGACCGGTTAGTTTTAAGAATGATACGGTTTACGCACGATTAAGCGAAAGACCGGATAGAATGTGATTTAGACCCGACAAGTTTGAATACTTGTATAATATGGGTATACTAAATACATTCTAGATTTTGAAATAAAAATGATATCGTTTGACCCGTTTCGGTCAATTTACGCAAACTAGTTACGTAAACCGAACCGAGCGCGAAAAGGGCGATACGGGTAGACCAATGATTCAAATGCAAGTCCCCTGATATAATATGCTTAAAATATGATATTATATCAGTAAGTTATGTTCTATATTGCCCGGAATAATTTTTAAACCCAATTTATGCCTTAGAAGGGCATTTTGGTCATTTAAAAGATAATAAAAGAGTAAAATTAGAAATCTGAGTTTCGGGTCTGGTTCATACAGTAAATATACTTAATATAACATATTATATCAGTAGGGTATGACCCATATACCAAATTTATCATTTAAAACCAAACTATGCACCGTAGGGGTATTTTAGTAATTTACAAGGGCTAAAAGTGCCAAAACTGGAAGTCTGAGTTCATATACTTATACTTACTGTTTTTATATGAAAATATGCTAAACACATCAGTAGGTATAGGTCTTATATGTTTAAAACAAGTATAACGCTTACTATGCGCTTAAAACGCTAAATATGCGATTTAAGGGCGTTTTCGGGTTTTCAAATTAAATCTGAGATTTTTATATTTCCAGAATACTTAAAATAATTTATTCATCATATAAAGTCAGTAGAAAAAGGTTTCGGGTCAAAAGGATGTGTAAAACTCATTTTATGACTAAAACGGTCAAAACCGACATAAGCCGAAATGACTAGGCGATCTAGGATCCGTTCAGCCAAAAATTAATTAAAAATCATCAAAATTCCCAGAATATTATATTACTTCTGTTGGTAAAGAGTTTCGTATCAAAACGTGGCCAGAAACGGGTTCTACGCGAAAAGGACCGTTTATGTAAATTTATAATATAGTTTTACGCTAATGGCCGTAACTCACAATCTGGACCACCAACTGATCTGAAATTTTCGGTGCAAGTTTATATATTAGAAATGAAGATTTCTATCCTTTCACTTTTCCAAAAATCACGTTTTAAATCAAAAAGGGCAAAATAGTCAACTTTATGCATAAATCGGAAACATGCATTCGAATCGGCTAAGCATAGACTTATGACATGAAATTTCCAGAAAGTTTAACTAAAATGCCAATGGTCAAAAATGCTCTAAAATACAGATCTCACACATGCATGTACGGATCCGAACCGATAGTTTACGAAAAAAGTCGTTTATTAAGACTTTCGGTTTCAATCCGGGTTTACACTAAAGATTGTCGAGTTGATCGTGGTAAAATACATTCTTATATTCATAATAAAGCTTTCTATGAAGATCAAACAGATTGCATGTCATCTATATCATTATTCATGTCATTTTTCACAAAAATCGCTTCTGTTGACTTTTTAGAAATAGGTTTGACTCGACATTTAGCATGCATGTAGTGGGAATCAGAGAGTACCCTTTTGAGGGTTTGTTTCCCATGATATTACCAACATGTATCAGGTTTCAATTCGAGAAATGACTGATTGAAACTTGTTAAATCAGAAAGTCAAAGCTTATGAACAAACAGTTTGACTTTTAGCAATAATCACAACAAGAACGGATTAAAGAACGAATTGGAAGCTTACAAAGGTCCTATAGGTGCTTAGTGAACACTAGGATCGGCCTTGAAGATCAGATGAACTCCAGAAATCTGCCTTGAAGGTTCTTGCAATTGAGAGCTTCTTGGTTACTATGAAATTGCTCAAGAAATGGATGCAAAATCGGATTTAAAGCTGGAATTTGAGGGTTACTGTTTGCCTAGCCATGCATGGCTTCTAATTGGAGCAAAAGGAGGCAAGAAACAACTGGATACCACTCAAAATCGGAGCCAAATAACCCAAATCCGCGACTTCTGTCGCTGGCAGCCCCACGCGGCCCGCTTGGGTCAGACCAGGCGGGTCGCCTGACCCCTGATCAGCAAAACAAGTTTCAATTTTTGGCAGAAATGGTCCCTGAGCTTGTACGCGATGTTTCGGCTACTTTTCTCGACCCGTAAACCTCCAAACTTGGTTTCTAAGAACCTTAGGACTTTTACCAACATGGTAATGTCCTTGGAACATTTTGCGCTCAACCGAAAAGCCCTGAAATTCGACGTTGACGCTTTTAGTCCCTTAAGTACGGTTTTGGCCATAACTTTCTCATACGTTGACGAAACTTCATGAAATTTTTACCACATATTCTAGTGAGTATATTTTAGCTTTACAAAGCTTCGGGTCTGCCAAAAGTTCACTCAGAGGTATAATTTAAACATGTTGACACTTTTGGCCCCTATAGTTTGAAATACTTCACTTTCGTGCAATTTCCGCGTCGTATGATCCATGAACCATCCGTTTAAGGTTATAAACATTATGTGGGGTTATCATAGAGTCTATTTATCCATTGTTGACACTTTGGACCCTTACGTTCCATAGTTTTCACTGTTTGTCACTTTTAGTCCCTCTAAAGTATATTTTCACATAACAGAACTTTATGACACGTGTCAAGACATTATTGGACGAAATTTTTCGAGGTGTTACAGAGGATCAGGGTTGTTAAAATTTGCACCAGCAGTTATGTCAATGAAGTGATCATAACCCTGATCCTTACCACTACCACCAGATTCTTCTTGACCCAGAAGAGCAGTGTTACCGAATGAATAATCATCAACGGTTTTCCCTGACTCTTGTAACTTCCTTTTCTGGTTCAACTCCCTTTCGTAGGTCAGGAGTCGACCATGGAGTTGGGTCAAGGTCAGATCCTTGAACTCAGGTGAATTTCGGGTGACAAAAGCTATGGTGTCCCATTTTTCTGGCAGTGACCTGAGGAACCTGCTATTTTGAGTTGAGTTTGTAAAAGTGGTTTTAACAAGCCTCAGTTCACTGATGAGACAACTGAAACGCTCAAATTGTTGCGTCAGTGATTCACCTTTAACATGACAAAATGTTTCATACTGTTGGTTCAGGATTTCCCTATTGTTTTCTATGACTTCTTCGGTACCCCCAAACTGTTCCTTAAGCGCGTCCCACAACTCTTTGGCACTGTCACAATGTAACAGTCCAGCATATATTTCGTTGGGCAGAGCTGATGCTATGATACTAAACGCTTTAGCATCTAGTTCAAATTTTTGATAATCTGTTTCAGTATAATTTTCAACAGGTTTTGGTACTTGTTTTTTTGCATCTTCAGCGCTTGGCACTGTAGGAACATGAGGACCAAAGATGACAGACTTCCAACAACCTGTGCTTTGTTGAGCGAGGATGTGACCCATCCTCCTCTGCCAGATGTTGTACTCATTTCTTTTTAGCATAGGTGGTTTAAAAAGCGAACCAATGTTGTTTTTATCGTCCTGAGATTGTGACGTCATTCTTGTTGTTTTACAGGTACTGAGAAATCAACTTTAATGGTGATTAATCCTTACTCTGTTTTTCAACGATGAACAAACGATCAGTATCAACTGTTTTGAGCTGAACTATTTACGTCAAAATGATTGTTAAATCAAATTTGACTGTTCTAGCTCTGATACCAATTGTTGGATCTGAGTTTGTTTTTTATTGTATTTTATGTTTGTAAATAAGATGAAGATGGATGAGTGTGCAGCGGAAATTATAATGAACACAAACTTTGCATACAATCAAACGAGAGTAATACTTTTATCAAACATCTTTACACAATGAACCGAAAGATTGAATTTATTTCAAACACGATTACAATGATTGATGAATGATTGCAAACTCCCCCTCAGCCAGAGCTCAGTAGTTTGTTCGTGCAAAGAAGACGAATGATGCAAAGAGCTAATAGAACAGTACAAAGTACTGAACTATTTATAGGCACTTGCAAACTACTGAGCATCTTAGCTGACGTCACCATGAAAGTGACATCTAACCTCCTAACAACCTCTAACCTCTGATCTATACAGACACTGCTTATGTTAACTACTGCTAATACATTCTATTACAAAACAGACTTTAGAATAGCTGCTGCAACCTTCTACTGCTGTGAACCCAGCAGCACTTGTCCGGATCAGCAGTGCTTGACTCAAGGCAGTAGATTGAATCAGCAGGACTTTAGTCTTCCATCAGATCTTTAGTTGAGCAGCAGTTATGGGTCAGCAGTTTAGCAAGATCAGCAGATAGGAGGTCATCAGTAGTTGTAATCACTTTCAAGGGGAGATATTTGAATATCAACATCTGCTTATTCAGGATCCACTGCTCTAATCCAGTTTTGGCTTTAATTATCTGTTCCTCTGATAGGGTTCAATCCCAACACGGCTTTTGCCACTTGTTTGGAGATGATAGCAGCGAGACGCCTGTCTCTCTTCTCTTGGCGAGTCAGGTGGTGTTGGGATCCAGATGACGACGTGGTCTATAACAGACATCGTCACAGGACTCAACACAATGTAATCGAATCTCACCTCACACGTCTAGACTACTAAAGCTCAGGAACACGAGTACAGCACAAATCACATAACCACATAGCACTAAAGCACAAAATCCACATAACCACAGAAGCACGTAAGCAAGTAGAGCACAGAAGCACATTAAACACATAAATGCATACGCATTAAGCACAGATACAGTCAGAATACAGAAACCTATCCTTCCAAGCTCGCGTGTCGTTCGTATGTCGATCGCGTATAGTACATTGAATAGCATAGCATAGCATAGTATAATATCATCTAGATTGCAACAACTTGGATATCGAATTGAGATCGAATAGCAAATGCGAGTCGTGTGTGTTGGTCGAAATGATAGCAAATTTGAATAATATTCAGAAATATAACCAGATAAACAGATAAAGCACATAAAAACACATAAAATCAACGAGTTATTAGAGTATACCGTCGCGGTTCTCAGAATCGAAACACATAAAATCGGGAGGTAGATTGTCTGCGGCTACTAGACATCGACTACCCAAAGCAATTCGACTATTCACAGTAGACTTGTCGTCACTTTCGACTCTAGGGGCCGTGCTTCTGCCTCGATTCTTGGGCATTCCACATGCATTCCCTAGGTCGTACTGGTGGGTTCAGGTCATTGGAGTCCGTCGAATGCTTTGGTGAGATGATATAAGACTCGGAACAAATTACCAAGGTTAGGGTTTTACCCGGGGCTTAGCAATTTCTTCCTTGTTTTTAAGAAAATTTAAGGAGAATTTTCATCAAAATATAGATTTCACTCCTGGTTTGGTATAATTCTCCTCGTTTGTTAGTGAAAATAATAGGATAAGCATGAATAAATGGATATAATCCGCATAACCCAGGCATGTTGGTCAGGAGTTTGCGGTTTTCACACCTAATCCTGCCTAAACCGCTTGGCTTTATTTGAAAATTCCAGTGCAGTGATAGCGAAGAATTACAGAATAGAGCACATAAACTTAGTCCGTTGGTTCCTAACTATAGTCTAGGTCTCTAAGACAGCGACCCGGACTAGGTCGTGTCTAGCCTAATTCCCTATAGTTATGGCTCTGATACCAATCTGTCACACCCCAACCGATGGCGGAATCATTGGGGCATGACACTGAGCGAAACAGATTGTCCAGAAGTTTCCATAACAACAATTTATATAATCCAGTTAAAGATACGCCCCATACCGTATCCCAAATAAACAAATGCATTATTACAGATAACATCCAAACAAGTAATTCTGTTCCGACAACTCAGATTTAATATTACAAAACTAAATATTGTTTAATTGCCCTTAAAGACCCAGCCTGACAAGATTTACAAACAACTATGCACTAGAAGCTTGTTCTTGACAGACAACTATTTGTTGGGGGCCTCTAGAACATTATTCTAGCCTCGCTTTCCTAGCAAGCATACACCTTAAACACCTGTCACATACGTTAAAATAAAGTCAATACATATAATGTAAAGGTGAGCATACAAGTTTGATAATAGCATATATAGTTCGAATAGTTTACGCATAACCAGCACGTACACAGAGGGAAACGAAGCATGTTAGTTATCGACATGGATCTATCGATACCAACGACTGCGGGTTGACAGTCCGAGACAGTGCGCAATACATGATTACCACCGTAATCCATGCAAGTAATTGTCCTTAACAACCCCCGTGTGAACGGGTGCTGAGTCCAAACTATAGTACTATGTTGCTAAGGCAGGTAGACAACATTCCACATGTAAACATAACAACAAGCATTAATTTAGTCACATAATACATGCAATCGGTTAGCGTTCAAATAGTTAAGTAGTGTGTCGATTGTGATTTGATAGATAACGTATGTAACACCCAAAAGTGCTAAAGCAAAAAGGGTTCGAGTATACTCACAGCGATTGATTATAGATTGAAGGGAGCGCTGGGGAGTAGGGTTAGCCTCAATAGTTCGATAGTATAACGATGAGTGAAGTGGAAATACAAACAAGTGTAAATGGGTCGAACAGTCTGGTCGATCGAACATGTGACAACTCGAACTTTAGACTTGCTTGATGTAACGTTACGTGTTTATGTGACATTTGAGTTAATGAATATTACGTGATTTATGAGAAGTCGTAATGTGTTTTGTGTGATATATTAATTGAACCGAACCCAAACTGCACATGATAACCGGCCGCACAAGCCTTTGGGCTTTACACCTTACATTCGGTCCATTAGGCAGCCGAGTGGGCTCGGCCCACTCCCCACTCGCAACACAAAACCGAGTTTAGGGGTTTTGTTTTACCACTTTGGCAAATCACAAACACACACACAAACCCTAGAAGCTTTGCTCTCTCTCGTTTACTTGAAACCCGACGGCACCAAGGAGCACCCTTGTCCGGATCACGCACCTCACTTGTAATCGGTTAGTGTTTGATTGTGTTTTAGTAATTGAATGTTGTTGTTATTATTACATGTTTTGATTGGAACGAGTATGATTGATTGTTATGTCAAACAATATGAACCGTATATAGACGATCTTGTGGATCGGTTTGCATGTCAATAACTTGGAAATTGATTTGATGATGCTTGCTAAACTGCCGTGATGTTATTTAGTTCGTATTATAATCATGATGTTCATAAGAATCGGCTGTTATGTATTGTTTTGGACAAGTGTTCTTGACTATGTTGGTATTAGGGTTCATGAGAATTGATGTTGATTTCCCTTGTTTGATCGATAATTGCCATATTATGAAACTGATAAAGGTTAGTAATTGATGATAATTGTCATGTTTGATCTGAATTTGAAACTGCCAAGGATGTTAGCTGAAATCACGGAGTTAATTGACTAGAATTATGGAAGGCTGTTACATGCGCACGGTTGCGACTCGGCATCACCAGTTGCGAGTCGGAACCCCACTCGAAACCAAACCGCACGAACCGCAACCACAGTTGCGAGTCAGATTGCGACTCGTAACCAGACCGGGATGAACCGAGACCATCTATTGCAACTCGCATCCAGCCGTTACGACTCAAGATCCCCGTTGCGACTCGTAACCCTGTTGCGAGTCGAGACCACCGTTGCACATACCCTGTTGGGCCTTCACTGTCACGGGCCCAATCTGTTGAGCCCAAAGATTTGAGTTGTGAACTGTTTATTAACGGACTTGTATGTGTTTGCTATTTGGGCCGATTGAGAATCTGGACTGTTTTTGTTATTGGGCTGCTTATGTCTTTGGGCCGGGTATGATTGGACTTAGAACAATTGGATCCTCACATGCTATGTCTTATCTGCTTACGTGCGTACATGTTTGCCATGACTATACGTGATTACTATATACGTGCTATAAACGAACCTGACTCGTATAATAACTATGATAGGACGTGAGTGACCATTTACTTGCTACTTGTACTTTCTGTGTATCTGCCGAGCAAACCAAGGTGAGTTCACACAGCCAAGGCATGGGATTCCCGGGTTGGGAATTGGGTTGGATATGTTGGATATGGAATGATTACTCGTACTTACGCTTATACCAGACTATAGACCATCGTCCTCAGGTTAGTCAGGACACGTTACGTAAAGCCTACGTAACCCAGTATATTTTCCATATGTCTCCCGGGTCGGGAAGGACACGTTACGTAAAACCTACGTAACCCAATACCATCTACTGGCTTCCAGGTCGGAGGGCCACGCTGCGTAAAGCCTACGTAGCCCCCACGCGTACCACTGTCCTCGGGGAAGGGCACGTCACGTAAAGCCTACGTGATCCTGTACGTTTTCCTGTTCACGGTAAAGAAGAACACATGGTCGGAAGTTAGTCTAGTAAGTACCGTTAATGAGAAGCCCTCATTAACCAGGATGAACATGGGAAGCCCCCACCTTTATTACACACTAGTATGGGAAGCCCCCACTAGCTATACTTATGCATTACACTATGAACTTACTTTCCGTGAACTCGCTCAACTAGTTTGTTGATTATTTGCTGCATGCCTTGCAGGACCTTAGGTATACTTGGGAGCTTGCACAGGGAAGGAGCAGGTCGTTGTGGGCAGATGGATCGTTAATGATGTTGAACTCATAACTCGTTTTGAATTTACTTTACTATGCTTCCGCTACTTAAAACAGTGTTTGGTTTTTGAAACATCAATCATGTCATGGTGACTTATATTAACTACTTCTATTATTAGTTGCTATGGTTTGATATGATTGATGGCTTGATCCTGGTCAGTCACGCTCCCAAGCGGTGGTACTCCGCGGGTGGATTTTGGGGGTGTGACAGATTGGTATCAGAGCCATTGGTTATAGAGAACTTGGTTTTAATATGGGAAAACGTTTTTATTAAAACCGGACTATAACCAGAACAGTGCCCTCAACGATCCACAACGACGCTTCGCTCCACGTGCAAGACTCGACATCCTAGGTAATAAGGTTTATGTTTATTGCCTGTTTGCTAGAACTGCTTAGAACTTTGCTCGCATTACGCTTAGATACACATGCTTTGATTTCATGAGAACACCTATATGTCTACACTTTTCTGTCATCGCCCTACTCGCGAACCATTCTTACGTATGCTACTTGTTACTATGAAGATCATGTCTGGACGAATCAACATGACACAAGCCCAGCTAGAAGCTCTTGTTCAAGCTCAAGTTGCTGCGGCAGTTGCAACAGCTCAAGCAGGTAGTATATCCTGCAATATAGGCACACACTAGGATCCTTAGATCCTACATTAACTCTAGTATTTAACTTCGTCCTATTCGTACACAATAGGTCAACACGCGCAGCAGCCTGTCTGCACGTTCAAGAACTTTATGGACTGTCGTCCAAACTCTTTCAGCGGCACAGAGGGGGCAGTGGGACTCCTCCATTGGTTTGAAAAGTTAGAATCGGTATTCGAAATGTGCGAGTGCCCTGAGGCTCGCAAGGTCAAGTTTGCCACCGGCACCTTGGAAGGGATAGCACTAACTTGGTGGAACGCCCAAGTTCAGATCTTAGGGTTGGCAGCTGCTAACGCCACCCCATGGAACGATTTCAAGGAACTCATCAAGCGTGAGTACTGTACACGTGAGGATATTCATAAGTTGGAGGATGAGCTCTATAATTTGAAAATGGTTGGATCAGAAATCGAGGCGTATACTAAACGGTCTAATGAGCTGGCCGTTCTGTGTCCTACTATGGTGGACCCTCCATACAAGCGCATTGAGTTGTATCTCAAAGGATTAGCGCCAGAAATTCAGAGCCACGTGACGTCGGCTAATCTCGAAAACATCCAGGAAATCCAGCGCCTTGCTCATCGCATCACTGATCAGGCAGTGGACCAGAATAAACTGCCCAAGCGTGTTAATGCTACTGCTAACGTCACCACCTCAGTTACTCCTGCTACATCTGGTGACAGTAAAAGAAAATGGGATGGGGATTCCAGCAAAGGTTCAGCATCTGTTCAGCCACAAGCTCAGCAGCAGAAGATCGATCACTATCAGAGTCCCAGTCAGCAATCCTCTAGTGGTCACAGACAGAGGAGATATCAGGGTAGTCAACCCAGGTGCCACAACTGCAACAGGCATCACCACGGCCCATGTAACAAGGGTCGTTGTCAAAGGTGTCTTAAGATGGGTCATGAGGCCAAAGACTGTAGGAGTCCACGGCCTGCTAATCAGAATCAGCAGCCTCAGCAACCAGCTCCACAGAACCACCAGCAGCAGCAGCAGCCACAGCGTGGAAACCGGGGGTGTTTCCAGTGTGGGGCTGAAGGTCATTTCAAACGCGATTGCCCTCAATTGAACCCGAACCGCAACAACAATAACCAGGGCAACGGGAACAACAACGGTGGAAACAACAACAACAACGGCAATGAAGCTCGTGGTCGCGCTTTTGTGCTAGGTCGAGGCGACGCAGTGAACGATCCCAACGTTGTTATGGGTAAGTTTCTCCTCGACAATATTTACGTTACTGTTTTATTTGATTCGGGTGCGGATACAAGCTATATGTCTGTGAAAATGTGTCAACTGCTAAAACGTGCACCAACACTTTTACCCACCAAACATGTAGTAGAGTTAGCTAACGGTAAAAGTCTAGAAGCCACGCACGTAGTTCAGAGTTGTAATCTTATCCTAGCTGGTCAAGCCTTTTCCATTGATCTCATTCCCACAGTTTTGGGTAGTTTCGACGTCGTGATTGGGATGGATTGGCTTTCCCAACACCAGGCAGAAATCTTATGCAGCGAAAAGGTTATTCGCATTCCTCGTTCTGGTCAGGAACCTCTAGAAGTTCAAGGCGACAAGAGTGGTGCTGTGGTTGGCATCATCTCTTTCTTGAAGGCTCAGAAGTGCTTACGTAAAGGCCACGCAGCCATTCTGGCTCTCGTTACAGACGCATCAGCAAAGGAAAAGAAATTGGAGGATATTCCAATTGTACGCGATTACCCTCAGGTGTTTCCTGAAGACTTACCTGGCTTACCGCCTCATCGTCAGGTCGAATTTCAAATCGAGCTCGCCCCAGGAGCAGCACCCATAGCCCGCGCACCATATCGTCTAGCTCCATCGGAATTGGAGGAATTGTCAAAGCAACTGCAAGAACTCTTGGAAAAGGGCTTCATTCGTCCAAGCTCTTCGCCTTGGGGAGCTCCAGTACTTTTCGTGAAAAAGAAGGATGGTACGTTCAGGATGTGTATAGACTACAGGGAACTGAACAAGGTGACGGTGAAGAACCGTTATCCTCTTCCACGCATAGACGACTTATTCGACCAGTTGCAAGGGTCGTGCTACTACTCGAAGATAGACTTGAGGTCTGGTTATCATCAGCTGAGAGTCCGGGATGAGGACGTCTCTAAGACAGCTTTCAGAACTCGTTACGGTCACTACGAGTTTCTTGTCATGCCATTCGGGTTAACGAACGCGCCTGCTGTATTTATGGATCTTATGAACAGGGTGTGTAAACCCTATCTCGACAAGTTCGTCATAGTATTCATCGACGACATTCTGATTTACTCCAAGAGTCAGGAGGAACACGAGCAACATCTTCGCCTGATATTGGAACTCCTTCGGAAGGAACAGTTGTACGCCAAGCTTTCTAAATGCGACTTCTGGCTTCGTGAAGTCCACTTCTTGGGCCACGTAGTGAACAAGGATGGGATCCATGTCGATCCATCCAAGGTAGATTCGATCAGAAACTGGCCTGCACCGCGTACACCGACAGAGATACGCCAATTCTTGGGTCTGGCAGGTTACTACAGACGGTTTATTAGAGACTTTTCGAAGATTGCTCAGCCGCTTACGTTACTGACACAGAAGGGTGTTACCTATCGCTGGGGAGAGCCCCAGGAGACTGCTTTTCAGCACCTAAAGGATAGACTTTGCAGCGCACCTATCCTCTCATTGCCAGAGGGCACAGATGACTTCGTGGTTTATTGTGATGCATCCATTCGGGGACTTGGATGTGTGTTAATGCAGCGTGACAAGGTTATCGCTTACGCCTCTCGTCAACTCAAGGTTCACGAACGGAACTACACGACGCACGATTTAGAGCTGGGAGCTGTCGTTTTCGCGCTTAAGATATGGCGACACTACCTGTACGGTACCAGGTGCACGATTTACACCGATCACAGGAGTCTCGAGCATATTCTTAAGCAGAAGGATTTGAACATGCGTCAACGACGATGGGTCGAATTACTAAACGATTATGAATGCGCTATCAAGTATCATCCAGGCAAAGCCAATGTTGTGGCTGATGCCCTTAGTCGAAAGGACACCTTACCGAAGCGCGTGCGAGCGCTACAGCTTACGATTCAGTCTAGCCTTCCAGCACAGATACGAAATGCTCAGGTAGAAGCACTGAAGCCCGAAAACGTCAAGGCTGAAGCCTTACGCGGCTCACGACAACAGATGGAACAGAAGGCAGACGGCGCCTACTATGTAACGGGCCGGATTTGGGTCCCACTTTATGGCGGTTTACGCGAACTTGTAATGGATGAAGCTCACAAGTCTCGCTATTCGGTACATCCAGGGTCGGATAAAATGTACCACGATATCTGCACTACTTATTGGTGGCCTAGTATGAAGGCCCACATCGCTACGTACGTTGGAAAGTGCTTGACCTGTGCGAGAGTCAAGGTCGAATACCAGAAACCAGCTGGCCTACTTCAGCAGCCTAAGATACCTCAGTGGAAATGGGAAGAAATTTCCATGGATTTTGTTACGGGTTTACCCAGATCCCAGCGTGGGAACGATACGATATGGGTGATCGTGGATCGACTCACCAAGTCTGCACACTTCCTGCCGATTAAGGAAACGGACAAGTTCTCCACACTCGCAGACGTCTATCTCAAAGAAGTTGTCTCGAGGCACGGGGTGCCCACATCTATCATTTCGGATCGCGATGCACGATTCACGTCAGAGCTTTGGCAAGCAATGCATAAATCTTTTGGCTCACGATTAGACATGAGCACAGCATATCATCCTCAGACGGATGGGCAGTCTGAGCGTACGATCCAAACACTAGAAGACATGCTTCGGGCATGCGTTATCGATTTCGGCAACGGCTGGGAAAAGCACCTCCCTTTGGTGGAATTTTCTTACAATAACAGTTACCATACCAGCATTCAAGCCGCTCCATTCGAGGCATTGTACGGGCGTAAATGCCGGTCACCTCTCTGTTGGGCAGAGGTGGGGGATAGTCAGATCACGGGTCCAGAGATTGTAGTGGACGCCACAGAAAAGATTGCACAGATACGACAACGCATGGCGGCAGCACGCGACCGTCAGAAAGCCTACGCGGACAAGCGTAGAAAGCCATTGGAATTTGAGGTCGGGGACCGGGTTTTATTGAAAGTTTCACCCTGGAAGGGTGTGGTACGTTTTGGCAAACGGGGCAAACTGAATCCGCGATACGTCGGACCATTCGAAATTATAGAAAAGATTGGCAAGGTAGCCTACAAGTTGAATTTACCAGCTGAACTCGGGGCAGTTCACAATGTCTTTCACGTATCGAACTTAAAGAAGTGCCTATCAGAAGAAAACCTCATCATTCCTTTTAAGGAACTCACTATCGACGAGCGGTTGCAGTTCGTCGAGGAACCAGTAGAAATCACGGACCGGGATGTGAAGGTCCTCAAACACAAGAGAATCCCTCTTGTCCGAGTTCGTTGGAACTCCAAACGTGGCCCAGAGTACACCTGGGAACGCGAAGACAGGATGACAGAAAAGTACCCCCAGTTATTCGGGAACAAGGCAACCACTACTGAGGCTGAAGCTACTACTTCGGAATTTCGGGACGAAATTCCAGATCAACGGGGGGAGGATGTGACACCCCAGGAAAATCAGTGAACAGTACAGTTTACCTAGCTTCCTCAGTGAGTGCATACCAAATTTCGGGGCGAAATTTCCAATTAGTTGGGGATAATGTGACAACTCGAACTTTAGACTTGCTTGATGTAACGTTACGTGTTTATGTGACATTTGAGTTAATGAATATTACGTGATTTATGAGAAGTCGTTATGTGTTTTGTGTGATATATTAATTGAACCGAACCCAAACTGCACATGATAACCGGCCGCACAAGCCTTTGGGCTTTACACCTTACATTCGGTCCATTAGGCAGCCGAGTGGGCTCGGCCCACTCCCCACTCGCAACACAAAACCGAGTTTAGGGGTTTTGTTTTACCACTTTGGCAAATCACAAACACACACACAAACCCTAGAAGCTTTGCTCTCTCTCGTTTACTTGAAACCCGACGGCACCAAGGAGCACCCTTGTCCGGATCACGCACCTCACTTGTAATCGGTTAGTGTTTGATTGTGTTTTAGTAATTGAATGTTGTTGTTATTATTACATGTTTTGATTGGAACGAGTATGATTGATTGTTATGTCAAACAATATGAACCGTATATAGACGATCTTGTGGATCGGTTTGCATGTCAATAACTTGGAAATTGATTTGATGATGCTTGCTAAACTGCCGTGATGTTATTTAGTTCGTATTATAATCATGATGTTCATAAGAATCGGCTGTTATGTATTGTTTTGGACAAGTGTTCTTGACTATGTTGGTATTAGGGTTCATGAGAATTGATGTTGATTTCCCTTGTTTGATCGATAATTGCCATATTATGAAACTGATAAAGGTTAGTAATTGATGATAATTGTCATGTTTGATCTGAATTTGAAACTGCCAAGGATGTTAGCTGAAATCACGGAGTTAATTGACTAGAATTATGGAAGGCTGTTACATGCGCACGGTTGCGACTCGGCATCACCAGTTGCGAGTCGGAACCCCATTCGAAACCAAACCGCACGAACCGCAACCACGGTTGCGAGTCAGATTGCGACTCGTAACCAGACCGGGATGAACCGAGACCATCTATTGCGACTCGCATCCAGCCGTTACGACTCAAGATCCCCGTTGCGACTCGTAACCCTGTTGCGAGTCGAGACCACCGTTGCACATACCCTGTTGGGCCTTCACTGTCACGGGCCCAATCTGTTGAGCCCAAAGATTTGAGTTGTGAACTGTTTATTAACGGACTTGTATGTGTTTGCTATTTGGGCCGATTGAGAATCTGGACTGTTTTTGTTATTGGGCTGCTTATGTCTTTGGGCCGGGTATGATTGGACTTAGAACAATTGGATCCTCACATGCTATGTCTTATCTGCTTACGTGCGTACATGTTTGCCATGACTATACGTGATTACTATATACGTGCTATAAACGAACCTGACTCGTATAATAACTATGATAGGACGTGAGTGACCATTTACTTGCTACTTGTACTTTCTGTGTATCTGCCGAGCAAACCAAGGTGAGTTCACACAGCCAAGGCATGGGATTCCCGGGTTGGGAATTGGGTTGGATATGTTGGATATGGAATGATTACTCGTACTTACGCTTATACCAGACTATAGACCATCGTCCTCAGGTTAGTCAGGACACGTTACGTAAAGCCTACGTAACCCAGTATATTTTCCATATGTCTCCCGGGTCGGGAAGGACACGTTACGTAAAACCTACGTAACCCAATACCATCTACTGGCTTCCAGGTCGGAGGGCCACGCTGCGTAAAGCCTACGTAGCCCCCACGCGTACCACTGTCCTCGGGGAAGGGCACGTCACGTAAAGCCTACGTGATCCTGTACGTTTTCCTGTTCACGGTAAAGAAGAACACATGGTCGGAAGTTAGTCTAGTAAGTACCGTTAATGAGAAGCCCTCATTAACCAGGATGAACATGGGAAGCCCCCACCTTTATTACACACTAGTATGGGAAGCCCCCACTAGCTATACTTATGCATTACACTATGAACTTACTTTCCGTGAACTCGCTCAACTAGTTTGTTGATTATTTGCTGCATGCCTTGCAGGACCTTAGGTATACTTGGGAGCTTGCACAGGGAAGGAGCAGGTCGTTGTGGGCAGATGGATCGTTAATGATGTTGAACTCATAACTCGTTTTGAATTTACTTTACTATGCTTCCGCTACTTAAAACAGTGTTTGGTTTTTGAAACATCAATCATGTCATGGTGACTTATATTAACTACTTCTATTATTAGTTGCTATGGTTTGATATGATTGATGGCTTGATCCTGGTCAGTCACGCTCCCAAGCGGTGGTACTCCGCGGGTGGATTTTGGGGGTGTGACAGAACAGCAGGTTCGATCGAACAGCCCCATCGTTCGGTTGGTCTAACTGCTCGGATGGTCTGCTCGATCGCCCGGGAGGCTCGATCGGTTGGACAGTTCAAGTGGATTGTTTCTTCCTTTGAGAAGGATGTGTTTGTGTTTGATGGTTTGAACTTTTGAAGTTTTTGCAGCATTATTTGAGAACATTGAAGTGTTCTTACCTTTCAAGTCGGTCGATCGATCGAACGGGTCGTTCGATCGGTCGGCCTAACCGATCGGTTAGTCACTTCATTTGCAAGGCCTCAGTAGATAGTCGCCCAATCGGACAGCATGTCCGATCGATCAGCATCCCAAGGCTTGACATTTTGAAAAACGATTAAGTGTTGAAGCATAGTATCTTATGATCCGAAGAATAATGTTTACCAAACACAGTTCGATCGAACATCACCTCGTCAACACTATACTTCATGAAATTTGTAAAGTGCGGGACCTTGTGTTAGCTGATCGGCTGGCCCGGTCGATCGACTGGTATGTCCGTTGAACGATTCAGAACGGTAGTTTGTCGTTTATCCCGGAATCGGTGAACCTCGTAGATAGAATCCGAATCTTAACCCACTCAACTGTTAGAATGATTAGTGAGTTGGTTCAAGCTCCGTTTCTACCGGTTTTTAGGCATTGAGTGTAAAAGAGTTGAAAGAAAGTTGAAATCCTTCTTCCAATCCTTTATACCATGAAAATGTTAAGATCTATAGCAAATCCTAGTTTGTTTATGTGGAAATCGGTTAGATCCAAGCTATTCATAGTGGAATGAGGCCAAAACATGATGTTCTTCAAGAACACTATGATGACATCACCCAAGAACACTTAGATCTTGGTGATTTCACGGTTAGATTTCAAGATCTGAAAGATAGAAAGGTGTAGAATTGTGTAATGATAAAAAACGTACAAGAATTAGAGTGAGAACTTACTGGAGTTGAGAGAAATCTGAGAAATGGTGAAGAACAAGAGCTGGTCGGTCAGAGCTTTCCAAAAGTGGTAAAGATGACAATGACAACCCTATTTATAGGCTCCAAAAGAGGAAAGTGTCAACCGATCGGCCAGGATTTCTGGTCGAATGGCTGCTCAATCGAACATCATGTTCGATCGGCTGGCCTGTTCGATCAGGGCTTCCTGTTCGATCAGCAACTCCTTTCAGGTGTTTTGCGACGATTTTTGATATTTCGATTTTGATTGAGGGCGATACGAATACGATAGAGTTTCCTAGTCAAGTTACTTTCAGTCTCAACCACTATATCTAACATAAGCATCTACAATTTATGTTTCAATGTCGGTTTCGATTGAGTTTGATTGCTTTTCGAGTTTCGTTTTGATTCGATTGATCACCACACATAGCAACATAAAGTAAACACGCACAAGTAACACGTCAGGTACACACACACGTATTAACAATACCAAAGTTCGCACAATTCGAGTTTCGAGTTCGATGATTGATTCGGTTAGCTTGATTGTTGATTAACTAACTTTATCGCATTGATACTTCCTGCTATTTAAGGTCGATTATCGATTCACATTTGATTAAATGTTCGATTCATTTTGATTAGACAACACTTACTCCACATAATACAAAATACAAGAATATGAAATAGACTAATTACAGTCAAAGATCAAACTCTGACTTTGACTTTGACATTCGAAAACACGGGGTGTTACACACCACCATCAAGAAACAGAGTTAATAATTTTAAAGCACAACACAACTTTCTTGAAGATAGCATCGGAGGTAAGTGGAGATTCTTTAATTCTACGATGCGCTAGAGAAGAAGCACAATACATATATTGCAACAGACTCGTTTTATCTCTTCTCTAATCTGTCTTCTGTTTATTTTCCTGTGTTTTTTGAGTTTCATCACCAGCTCAGATCTATTCATTTTCATTGAATCCGTTAGTCAAACTCTCACCTTCTTCTTCAAACGAGTTCGTTCGCAGAACGCATAGTATTATACCGTCAAAGTTAAGTGAGATTTTTGGAGGCCAGCTCAGTAGTGAAGTCAAAGCAGAGGTCCGTTATTTTTTGAAGGTTTAAGGGGTTAGGATGAGGAGAATTCATGATCTGGGTTTTTGAAGAAGAGTGAATTTGGGGTTTGAGATGAAAATTAAGAGGTTTAAGAGGTTAGGATGAGGATTCATAAACTGGGTTTTAAAAAAAAGTGAATTTGGGGAAAATGAATAATAGGATAGTTAGGTTAACTGTGATTGTGGTGGTTGGGGGTGAATTTGGTCAGATGGTAGTAGTTGGGTGGTGATGAAGAAAAGGTATAGAGAGATGGAGTTGCAGAGATAAGAGCATTCACATCCAATCCATCATATTTTCATCCTAAATTACACTAAAAAACACTTCTTTTTCTCTCTCCTTTTCAATTAAATAATATTTTTTTATACCTTTATCATTACCTTTTCTCTCTCCTTCACTCCCCAAAATATATTAAAAAATTATAGAGGGTGAACAGTGTCTCCTCAAATATACAGATGAACAGTAACATTTTCTCTCTCCTCCACTCACAACCACTTTTTATACTTTTTATATTTTAAAAACACCACAGACACAATTTGATTATTTGGATGTGAATGCTCTAAGAGGGTGAGAGAGAGACATGAGAGAGAATAGAAAGGGGATAAGAGTTTGTAAAATGTGGCTATGAAAATGAAAATGAAAAAAAGATATACTTTAAATATATAGTAAAATTACAAACCTACCCTCATGTGCAAGATACATGTTATACTTTAACAGAAAATTTTAACTAGGTTTGAGTCAAATGACGTATTGTGTAATGAGTTTTCCAAATAAAGGACCGTGACTGTAATTATTAAAGTTAAAGGCTATCCATTGCAACCCGCAACAAACATAAAAGACGAAAAGTGTTATTTACCCAAGAAAAGAAGATAGGTGCCGAGTGGGACTAAAACCCAGGTAACTAATTAGTTAATTAATTAACGCCCATGGCTTTATAGCCTAGTGGCATCTTGGTGGTGGGATAAAGCTTTGGGACCAATAGTTCCTGGGTTCGATTCCCACAAGAGGGGTTTTCCCATGTTTATTGGGTTTCCTCCTGAATTGGTGTGGCATTATGCCTAGTGGAGATGGATATGATCGGGTGATTCCTCTGATGAAACGATGATACTTCAGTGGTCCGTCAGTGATCCAAATTTGCCGTTCAAAAAAAAAAAAAAAGCTAATTAATTAACTAAACCAAACACAACCTCACACAATATAGGACTCGAAACCGGGTCCTCCAATAAGAGATCCAAAAGAGCAACAAATAACCATTCTGCCACTTCTCTTTTGGGTGTTAGAGCATTCACATCCAACCCCCTAAAATTATACATACATTCCATTAAAAAACAACTCCTATATCAATATATTTCCACTAAAAACAAATACTTTTTCTCTCTCATTTTCAATTAAGTAATATTTTTATACCTTTATCATTATATTTTTCTCTCTCCTTCACTCACAACCACTTTCAATATATATTAAAAAATTATAGTGGGTGAACAGTGTCCCCCTAAATATACAGATGAACAGTAACATTTTCTCTCTCCTCCACTCACAACCACTTTTTATATTTTTTATATTTTAAAAACACCATGCCTTAGATGTGAATGCTCTTAAAACTTGGCATTGCATGCATTATATAATAATCTGAAAAATAACCTGTCACTTCTCACATATTTGAACGAGTCACCAAGTTAGTATAACACCAAATTTCATGGGAAAACATCTGAAAATTGCAAAATAAAAAATAAAGTCATCAAAATTCACATCAACAAAATTTGGAAAAGTTGAATTAAAAACATGCAAATATTTGATTTTTGTTTTTTTTGAATAGCGTATGGTTAGAATGTCGCTAACCAGGTTAGTAGTTAGTATCTCACCATTTTTGATTCTTTTTTACTACATACTGGAAATAAAAAGTCATGGTATCAATACATGCATTTCCGGTTTTCTAAAAAAAAGTGACAAGTGTCCCCCATTTTAGTTTTTTTTTTTATTATATAGATTTGTATGTAAATTTTTGAAGTTCATATTTAAAAGCCCCACCAATCACTCTTTGTTAAAAGCTGGACCAATTTATATTTATATATACAAGATATCAACAATGAGTGTCTAATTTATTTCTAAGCGTAAAGTAAAATTTTAATTACAAACCATGCTTATATAAAAAAAGGTAATATAATCACTATTAATATCTAAATATTACCACATTTGAATGATTATTCAAGTTAAATATAATTGTTTTTTAATTGTTACTGTGAATAACTTTTGACTAAAAAAATAAGTAATTTGATCTAATCGGTTTTGAAATAACCGATGAATCTAGTCAGTACAATCCTTTTCAATTTTGATAACTTCTCTTTTTATGATAATCTATAAATATTAAGCGGTAAAACCTAATGGAAATCACCCCATAATGTAACAATTGTCCCCTAGTTGATTTAATTTGTTATATAGTATAGATATAGATTTGTAATTATCATTCTTGATTATAATCTAATACTAATAAAAAACTCCAAATAATGCCATCTAATATTCTCTCCTTCAATCTCATATTTTTTTTATAATTAATATACCTTTTTAATTTAAGATATAAATATTACTTAGCATTATCTTAATTTCTATTATAATAAATGTTTTAAATAATATCATAAAACTCTTCTTTTAGTATCGTATGTTAAAAAAAATTTCCATTACGATTATAAAGTTATTTCTTATTATTATTAACAATATTTGATAATTTCTTTATCTTTAAGATGTAAAAGAAAAAGTTATTCTGCATTCTAATAAGAGAATCTAAGTATAAACGTGTAATGCATGAGTATCAACATGAATATGAATATGAGTGTAAGCATAAATGTATAAGGATAAATGTAAGTATAAACGTGTAATTTATGAATATGAATATGAATATGAATATGAGTATAAACGTAAATGTATAATTATGAATATAAATATAGACGTATAATTGTATGAATATGAATTTGGGTATAAGTATTGCGTAAATGTATAATTGCGAATATGAATATAACGTAAAATGTTTGAATATGAATATGAATATAAACATAAATGTGTAAGTATGAATATAAGTGTAGACATAAGATGTATAAGTAGGAATATGAATATGAGTGTAAGAAATAATGATTTTGTATATGGTATTAATCGAAATATACGAATTTAAGCACGTAAAGAAGTTTTGAGTATGAAAGAAAAGAAAACGAGTGATATGCGTGAGATTGTCATGTTATATTGACTAAAACGTGTAAGGTGATATGCATGTGTAGTTGTTTGAGCAAAACGTGGAGTTTATTGAATCAAAAATAGGTTGAGTTGACATGGAATGTAGAATCTAGTTCGTGAATGTAAAGAGAGTATAAAACATCTATTGGTTATGTGTGTTGTATTTTGTGAAATAATGGAAATGCTACTCTTGTTTTAAAACAATTTACATAAGTTGAAAATTTTCAGTTCCAATGAAGTTTTCTCGCCCACGTGTTTTTTAGTCCAACTGACTTCTTGAGTGATGTTTGAAAAGGTTCCAGAAGTTAGTAAGTTTGCATCGTTTTAAATGACCTTGTATTAAAGAAGAAATTCGAAGTTTAGAGGTTCTTGTGAAAATGTTGATCCATAGAAAAGAAATTTGGTAGATGAACTTAGTGACTGTTGAAAGTGTTCTTAATAAAATATTTTATTGATTTTGTAAAGAGTTTTAGTCAACGATCGAACGACATTTGTAATATATTGTAAGTGTGTATGAAAAGTTGGTTTGATTCCCAATTGAAAATAAAAATCTTTAGTATAATGATATGAGATGAGTGTGTTTTAATAATGACGTTGAATACGAAATTCTTGATGCGTGGTTGAAAACCGGTGTTCGTTAGTTTATAAATTAATGTTTTTACATAAGTTTTAATTTCGGATAGCCTACTTTTAATCAAAAATGTGTTTTGCAGGTTTGATGGAGTTCAAGGAGCTTTTCCGGAGCTTTACGAGTCACCGGGTCGAAAACCGGAGCATCGGGACGCGTTACGGATCAACCGGGAATGCAAGAAGCAAAAAATGGGAGAAATGAAGATAAAGAGGCCGTCGCCGACGGGTCTAGGGCCGTCCCGGACGGGCCCTAGAAACACCCGTCGGCCAGAAACACCCGTAACCAGCTATATAAGGCGTCAAACGAAAACCCCATCAGGAGAACCCGTCGGCGACGGGGTCAGGTCCGTCGGCGACGGGCATCAGTTTCATCAAACGCGAATTCTCGTTTTTTGGGTGCTTGAAACGTTTCTATTGGGTCTTTGGCCATTTAAGTCGGGAGTTACACTCTTGGGGAATTTTGAATCTGGTATCTTGGAGCCTAATACACGAGCCAAATCATCTCTATTCCATCCATCATCAAGAACATCACCTGAATCAAGAACAATCATCATCATCCATCTCACGAATCAATCATCCACAAACCCTAATCCTTCCACCATCATCATCACCACCTACCCAAACCCCAAACCTCATCATTCACCATCCTCAAGGCTTCAAGATGTTCAACTTCGAGTTCTCAACATCCGGTGATCAAGCTTCTTCAACCATGAGCGGCTAATCATCTCGGTTTCACCCCGATGTAGGTAGTTGTTAACTTTAAGGTTTCGAATTGTTCTTGTTTCAACTTAGTGATAATTTGTGTTTGATTTTTGAAACCTTTGACAATAGTTTGCATTTGTTTCGTATTCGTAAATTGTCGAACGATGTTAAAAGTTATGACTTTATGAAATGGTTATGTGTAGTATGCATTGTCTTGGTTAGGTTTTACTTGTGTTGATCATAAAGTGTATTCTTGTCCGTTTCTCGAAATGTTGATAATTATTAGCACCTAAGTCACGGTACACTAAATCCGTTAATCATACACAATTGAGTTGGATCTAAAAACTTGTAGAAACCCTAGGTTGACAATTACCGAAACCGGGTGTGAACCCTTTTTCTCATTATCGTTTATTAATCAAATTTTTGTGCAATCGTTAATTTTTAGTTGTCAATCAATTACACCAATTTCTTTAGATTAAATTCACCTATCTCAATTAAACAAAAATACAAAAACATTCTAGTAAGCTTCATAAATTGTGACACTTTTGATAATTCAATCGAATCCATTCACAAACCATATTCTCTTCGTGGTTCGACCCCTTGCTACCACTAACTATTTGTTAAGGGTAATTTGGGCTTATAAATATTATCTTTGACCGGAGCGCGACACTCCGATCAAATTTTGGCGCCGTTGCCGGGGAGTGCGTGCCCTTTGTGTTTGGATTATTGTTTTAATTTGCGTGATTATCTGTTTAATTTGTTTAGCTTTCTTTTTTTTTGTACTTTGTCTTTTTCCTTGTTACACGGGTGTGTTACTTGTGCAGGTTACAGGTAGTGCATGCATACGCGGAACTCCGGGAGGACTTGACCGTTAGTCTACGAACCGGAAATCGAAAGAGTTGCAAGAAGAAACCTAGCATGCCGGTTAGAAGCAACTCTTGCTTCTAATCAAACCCATCAAACACCACAATCCACACTGACCATTGAAACCGATTTAATGGCAAACCAAAACTCCAATCACCCAAACCTCAACCAAAACCAATTCTAATCCCGAAGAACCTTTCATCCCGCACAAAATGTTCAACCTATACCTCAAGAGCGACCGAGTAGTAACAACAACACTGGACCACCTACACCACCTTTCCAAACCAAAATCCCAACAATACCCAAAGAACACCACCACAACAAAATCTTCATCGACAAACTTCCTTACCCATAAACCTTGATGATCGAAATGTCAATTCTGACCGCCGAGGCAACCGAGATCGTGGCAATCCCGCGAACGAAGACCCATTCTTCAACATAGACGATTTAAGGAACGCCATCCCCGATGATGAGCCGTTTAGTGTTCCCGATTACCAATCGCCGGAACATGTAAGCATTCATACGGAAAATTCGGACGATGGGGGATACTATGATGATCGGGCTAACGATGATGAAGATTGGGGGTATGTGAATAGGGGTAACGTTTACAATGCAAGAGGGTTTGATGATGAAGAGTTTGGCTACCAAAACGCCAACTATGTGGGGGACGATGACTACGGGTATGGGAATGGAAGAAATGATGGTTACGAGAACAACCGTCAACCACGAAACAATCGTCAACGGAACCGGAATGATGGGTTTTACAATAACAACAACAATGCTAACCCTAACCGGATTCCTCGTTTCGTGGGAGGGGGTAACCAAAGGGGTAACCAAGGTGGAAATCGAAGAGACGATAGAAGAGGTGATAGGGGCGGTGATCGAAGGGACACTCGAAGACCGGGTGATCAAGAAGTAAATGGTCCACAACGTCGTCAACAACCTCCACAGGGAGTGAATGATCGTCTTCGACCGATAGTTACCGAAAATGACTCCCCGATAGTATGCGAACGGAGAATGTTTGATTGTAAACCGCATTACATCAATATACTTCCCCACTTCAATGGGAGGTCTAATGATGAGCCGTATACGCATTTGGCGGAATTCTCGTCCATTTGTAACACTATTAGGGGGCACAACTTCGCATTAGAGGAGGTCAAACTTCGGTTGTTCCAATTTCCGTTGAAAGACAAGGCAAAACAATGGTTTCTCACACTTCCGGCGAATAGCATCCGGACATGGGGTGAAATGCAGCAAGCCTTTTTAGACGAGTATTATTCGATGGCGAAGACCAACGATGCTAGGGATGAAATAAGGTCGTTTCAGCAACTATCGAGTGAACCGTTACATGAAGCGTTCACTCGATTTAAAGAATTGATGCGGAGATGGCCACATCACCAAATAGAAAAGTGGGAATTGGTGAAGTGTTTTGTACGTGGGTTGGACGACATGACATGGAATCGCCTCGAGTCGACAAGCAACGGGACCCTTTTGAGCAACCATGAAGATGATGATTGGGAGTTTTTGGAGCGGATGAGTAAACGGTCAAAAGAGGAAGAATCGGCCGATAGACCTAAAAAGCATCCCATTTCCCGGTCGCTTCCCAATCTTGATTCTAAGGATCGAATTTCCACCTTAGAGCGGGAAATGGCTCGCATGAAGAAGAAGGAAGTGAACGTGGTACAGTTTGCGGTGTGTGAAGAGTGTGGAGATATTGGGCATAGCACCGAGCAATGCCCAACGGGATCGAGTGACTACACCAAGGAGGTAAACCAAGTGTATGGTATAGCTTTGTTACGGTTAAGCTATGGTATTCTGCTTTGCGGAGGCGTGGTTAATTTGGTGTGACTTATGGGGATCGAAAGCAATATGACATGAACTCCAACACATACCATCCGGGCTTGAGAAATCACCCTAATTTCCGGTATGGTAATGCCTCGAATCAAATGAACCCGAATTTTCAATCGGGTAATCAAGGAGGTCAAGGTGGGTCATCATACAATAATCGTCAAGGTGGTAACCAAGGGGGTTACCAAAGGAATTACAACCAAGGTGGTAACCAAGGATATCAAAACCGTGAAGGCAACTATCAACGGGGTTACAACCAAGGTGGAAATGGGGGTGGTGCATCTAACTCCCAAGGTGATGATTCGATTAATTCGAAACTAGATGCTATCATGAATACTATGAGCACTCTTACCAACTCACATCAAGCTCTCGTGAATTCAAATCAAGAAATTAAAACTGAAATGCGGAAAGAGTTTAAAGTGAGGGATAAATCCCAAAAGGCATTAGAGAAGCAACTAGGCCAACTTGCGGAGGAAATGGCTCAAGTGAGAGGAAGCTCGGGAAAGCTTCCAAGTGACACAACGGTGAACCCTAAGCATCAAGGGTCAAGCTCAAGGAATACACGTGAGGTACCAATTAATAAAATTACTTTACGTAGTGGTCGAGTCGTTGATAATGGTGTCAAAACACCACCACTCCAATTTGTTGAAGGGGTGGTGGAAGATGCTAGTGAGGATGAGCATGAGGATGGTCAAACGGGTCAAAATAAAAATGACTTGAAAAAGAATAATAACACCCCCGTTGTGACCATCCCCGTCCCCAAGGCTAAGGAAAAGGGTGTGGAGGCTAATACCGCCCCTTATCCCGAAGCATTAAAGGGACCCATAAAGAAGATTGTAAACAAAAGAGGTCCACAACAAGAAGAGTTGTTGGTAATTTTCAAACAAGTAAAAATCAACTTACCTCTTTTGGATGCAATTAAACAAGTACCGTCTTATGCCAAGTACTTGAAAGAATTGTGTACCCAGAAACGAACTCATAAATTTCCTAAAAAATTAGATTTAACCGAAAACGTGAGTTCGATTCTTTCGGGTGCACTTCCACCTAAGCTCCAAGATCCGCATGCGCCTATCATTTCAATTCAAGTAGGCGATTTCAAAATCAACCGGGCACTTCTTGATCTTGGTGCTAGCGTGAGCATTCTACCGGGTAGTTTATATGACCAATACGAGTTTGGTCTACTTCAATCGTCAAACACCACCGTGGTGTTAGCCGATTTGACACCTAAACTACCTCGTGGAATTGTTTCGGATGTGATAGTGAAAATCGAGGATTTTTACTATCCGGTGGACTTTTTAGTACTTGATTACGTGGCCAAGGACCCAACCAAGCAACCTACGGTGATTTTGGGTCGACCGTTCTTAGCAACCGCAAACTCTCAAATTGATTGCAAAACAGGAACGGTTGATATGACATTTGGAAACCGTAGGTTGAGGTTGCATGTTTTTTCCGGACTTATGAACCCTCTAGTTGATGATGAATGCTATATGGCGGACATTGTTGACACGTGTATACCTCTTTGTGACACAGTCGTGGATGGGGAAAACACAATGGAGGATTGTTATATGTTTGACAGGTCACAGGTGGAGGTGGAAAAGAGCATAGACGAGGAAGTGAAAAGTTTGGAGGTGCTTGTGGTTCGAGAGGGAAAACCGACATGGACGCACCAAGTTGAGAGTTTGCCGGAGAGCATTGATACTAAATTGAAGCCGTCGTTAGTAGAGCCTCTGGAGGTCGAGTTGAAGGCATTGCCGAAGCATCTCAAGTATGCTTACGTTGGTGAGGGCAATACACTTCCGGTTATCATTGCATCAAATTTAACCGCGGAGCAAGAGACGAAGTTGATGGATGTTTTGGTCACCAATCGGGTGGCGATTGGATGGACCATTGCTGATTTGAAGGGTATTAATCCCTCGGTGGTGATGCAAAAAATCATCACGTAAGAGAATGTGACTCCCGTTCTAGATGCACAACGGAGATTATATCCGAATATACGGGAGGTAGTGAAGAAGGAAGTGCTGAAATGGCTCGATGCGGGTATCATTTACCCGATCTTGGATAGCCAATGGGTGAGCCCAACACAGACGGTTCCCAAGAAAGCGGATATACAAGTCGTCAAAAATGACGCAGGTGAAGAGGTAGCCACTTGGACGGTAACCGGGTGGCGAATTTGTATTGATTATAGGAAGTTGAATACCGCAACTTCCAAAGATCATTTTCCTTTACCGTTCATTGATCAAATACTTGAGAAATTGTCGGGGCAAGAATTTTATTGCTTCCTAGATGGCTACTCTGGTTATAACCAAATTGCCATCCATCCAGAAGATCAATCAAAGACCACGTTTACTTGTCCTTACGACACCTTTGCATTTAGGCGAATGCCGTTTGGATTATGTAACGCCCCCGCCACCTTCCAAAGGTGTATGATGAGTATCTTTTCAGATATGGTGGGGAAGTCTTTGGAAATCTTCATGGATGATTTCTCAATTTTTGGGTCATCATTTGAGGCTTGTTTGGACCAACTAGACAAGGTATTAAAAAGATGTGTCGAAACTAGTTCGGTCTTGAGTTGGGAAAAGAGCCATTTTATGGTTCAAGAGGGAATTGTGTTGGGACACGTAGTGTCGAGTCGTGGGATAGAGGTCGATCGTGCAAAGGTGCAAGTTATATCCACTTTGCCGTATCCCACAAGTGTTAAAGGTGTTAGGTCATTTCTGGGTCACGCGGGGTTTTATCGGCTATTTATTAAGGGTTTTAGTGACATAACAAAGCCTTTATGTAATTTGTTGTTAAAAGATCAACCGTTTGATTTTAACGAAAATTGTCAAAATGCTTTTAACAAATTGAAAGAAAAGTTAGTTGAGGCCCCAATCTTGCAATCGCCCAATTGGTCGTTACCTTTTGAAATTATATGCGATGCAAGTGATTATGCAGTGGGGCCGTGTTGGGACAACGGATGGATAAGAAACCCGTTGCCATATACTACGCGAGTAAGACTCTTTCGGATGCACAATTGAATTACACCACTACTGAAAAAGAACTACTCGCGGTGGTATATGCATTGGATAAATTTTGGTCGTATATATGGGGTAGTAAAGTGATTAATTCTGATCACTCTGCAGTTAGGTACCTCATGGAGAAAAAAAATGCTAAACCGAGATTGATCCGATGGGTATTGTTGCTCAAAGAGTTTGATTTGGAGATACGGGACAAAAAGGGTATCAAGAATGTGGTAGCGGACCACTTGTCCCGGTTGATGGTTGAAGAGGATCCTAAGTCGTTAGAGATCAATGAGTCTTTTCCCGATGAACACATTATGAAATTAGATAAGTTACCATGGTATGCTAACATTGTGAATTATCTTGTTACAGGTGACTTACCAGCACATTGGAATCGACAAAAGAGACAACACTTCATGTCTCAAATCAAGTACTACCGGTTGCAAGAACCGCACTTGTGGAAGGAGTGTGCGGATCAAGTGATAAGAAGATGTACAGATGATGAAGAAATTCCAAGCGTGTTGCAGCATCTATACTCGTTTGCGTGTGGTGGCCATTTTAGTGGTCACAAAACGGGTCATAAAGTGTTGAATAGTGGTCTTTATTGGCCAACTATTTTTAAAGATGCGAATGAGTTTTCGAAGAATTGCATAGAGTGCCAAAAACTGGGGGGTATTTCAAAAAGGGATGAGATGCCCATGCAACCAATCCTTGTAGTCGATATTTTCGCTGTTTGGGGTATTGATTTCATGGGCCCATTCCCCAATTCTTATGGCAATTTGTATATCTTGGTGGCCGTTGACTACGTGTTGAAATGGGTCGAGGCGATAGCCACCAAGACAAACGACCATTCCGTAGTTTGCAATTTTGTTCAAACCAATATTTTTTCAAGGTTTGGGATTCCTCGTGTCATCATAAGTGACGGAGGATCTCATTTTAAAAATTTTCGGTTTGGAAAACTTTTGAAGCGGTTTGGTGTTGACCATAGAATTGCTACCCCATATCACCCGCAAACAAGTGGGCAAGTTGAGGTGTCAAATAGGCAAATCAAAGAGATTTTGCAAAAGACCGTGCGGGCGGACCGTAAGGATTGGTCAATTAAGTTAAACGATGCTTAATGGGCCTACCGTACGACACATAAGACACCTATTGGCACTACACCTTACCGGTTGGTTTACGGTAAAAATTGTCATTTACCGGTTGAACTTGTGCATAAATCATTATGGGCTATTAAAGAGGTTAATGTTCAATATGATGATGCAGGTAAGGAACGAAAACTCAAGCTATACGAGTTGGAGGAGTTACGAGAAATGGCATATGAATGCGCGTCCAAGTACAAGGACGGAATGAAGAAGGCGCATGATGCCAAGTTGAGAAAGAAAGAGTTCGAGGTTGGGCAAAAAGTGTGGCTCTACAATTCTAAGCTTAAGTTCTTTCCCGGAAAGCTTCGGAGCAAATGGATGGGACCTTATGTGATCACCCGGGTCGGGCAATTGGGTGATGTTACCATCGAGGACCCGAAGGATGGGTCACGGCAAACGGTAAATGGTCATCGGCTAAAACCGTTCCTTGATGGTAATGAGAAGGTGGATGAAAACAAGGAATCAATGAGCTTCTTGGTAAGCATCCCGATTTATGAGGTCGAACGATAAGTGTTAGTGTAAAAGTCTGTAGCTTCCGTCAGTATGTAATCATGTTTTGTAATGTCTGTAATCAACTTATGTATGTATGTATGTTAAGTAGTGCAGTAGATCAGGATATGGCGCGTATATGTTAAAGTGCTGAACGATTGTTGACAATGCTAACCGATCGGCTAGCCTAGCCGATCGGACAGGCCAACCGATCGAACAGGCTATTCGATCGGACAGCATGTCAGCCGATCGGCTAGCCCAGCCGATCGGGCAGCACTCACTCTATCCTGACTCTGTCTATAAATAGCTGACCAATCAGCTCATTTGTAACTTTTGCATTCTTGACTCTCTGGCGAACTCACGTCAGTCTGAGATTCCAAAGGAGCTTGTACACTTTCACAGTTGATTAATGGAATATCAGACAGCATTTCAGAGTTGATTTCGTTTTCGTACATCTGTAGTTTGATTCAATGAATTCCACGCATTGAATCATATCCGATTCATCTAAGTTCCAGTCAATCAGATCCTGTCAACAAAGGGACCTGTCAAGTGGTATCAGAGCATCAGGGAGCTGAATCGAGATCTACGACGATGAATTCACCGGAATTCGAGCTTCTTCTGCCGATTTAGAGACAAATTTCACCGGAAATTTGTGATTTTTGCCGATTCGACTCAAATTTCACCGGAAATTTGACAGATTCTTCTACTTTCTACTCAGATCTAGCTTTATTTTTCATCTTGTCACCATAA
Organism: Helianthus annuus; assembly: GCF_002127325.2. Taxonomy (NCBI): domain Eukaryota; kingdom Viridiplantae; phylum Streptophyta; class Magnoliopsida; order Asterales; family Asteraceae; genus Helianthus; species Helianthus annuus. Next base: position 18,380,931 of record NC_035446.2, read on the forward strand.
AATCGGAAAAACTTAAAATTGAGAGTGATTTTACGGTTAAAATTTGATAAATCTGCTATAGATCGATTCGCAATCATCAGAAGTATAATCCTTCAAGTTTTCATAACAAAATTCGATCTAAAACTTGTTCAAATTCATCAAAAACTATGAAAAACTGTTCTTGGTTGCTGATGTCAGCCGTTCGGACTACTTAGCTGTTCTTGAGACTTGCTGACATCATCAACTCGATCGAACGAATTGTTCGAGCGACTTGAGTTAGAGTGCATACAAACTGTGTTGCTGACATCATCAGTGTTAGCCGATCGAACCAGTTGATCGATCGGACATAATTGATATTTGATATTCTTTGCTTACGTCATATTGCTAGCCGATCGGACGAGCCGACCGACCGGACAGTAATTGATTACTGCTTACAATTTCTCTGGTTGTCATTCGATCGAACTAGCTAACCGATCGAACTAGCTAACCGATCGAACAAACTAACCGATTGAGTATGTACTGATCGATCGAACAAGCCATTCGATCCAAGTGCTTTTGTGTTAAATTTTTGCAAATCACAAAAATTCTTCTAAGTGTTTGTTAACCATTTCAGGTACTTAACAATGGATGAATTCATGAATCCATTCAGTGATATGTATGCTTTCGTTGGAAATACCGGAGATGATACGATAAACCAAACAAATGAAAATACTCCAAGCACGAAGAAGACGTTGTCCGATGCACTAAGTGTAGAAAGCGCGTATGGTACATACAATAAACCACTGAAGTTGTTGGCAATCAAAGAGTATAACCGATGGGCCAAAAGATTCGATGAATGGTTGAAAGCTTTTGCGTACCCGAGCTGGAAAAGTCTGAAGAACGGCTTCAACAATGGTAGATTGGATTGTGAAAATCTGACGGAAACAGAAGATATTGAAAACTTTGTAGCTGAGCAGAAATGCATAGCATTGATTCACCAATCAGTGAGAGATGTTATAATCTCATTGATCGAATATACAAACGCAAAGGATCTTTGGGAGAAATTAAGAATCAAATGTGTTGGTATTGCTGAAATTGTCAAGAACAAAATGAAGTTACTTAGAAAAGAGTTTGACTTGTTCGGATGCTTAAAAAATGAGTCTGTTTCAAAAATGATTGAGCGATTTGGGCATCTAAAGCTAGAGTTGGCAAGACATGGAGTCATCTATTCTCGAGAAGATCTAGTCGACAAGCTGTTTGATTATTTACCAGACGACAAAGATTGGCAATACTTTGCCCTTATGATAAAGAACACAGTAAAGCCGGAAGAGTTGACGGTTGATCTGCTGATCGAGAGGTTAGAAAGTCATGAGCTGGAAATAAAGAAATTGAACAAAGTCAATCAGTCATCATACCAGAAGAATGTAGAACTGTACTATAGGGGTAGCATGATCCCAAAGACAGTATCCCCCAAAACCGCATTTTCAGAAGAAAGTTCATAACCAGCCAATCAAGAAAGCTCACATAGTGGTTTCCATGGAGGAATGTCATCCAATGCTTCAAGTCAAGGACCATCTTCTAGTACTTCAAGCCAACAACAATCAGCACCAAAGAATGTATTTCAATGTAACATCGCTATTGATTTGAAAAATGGTCAAAATTTCAGCGAGGAGTCAGCAAAGCAACAAATGGTTTTCTTAGCATCTGTATTAGAATCGTATGAAAGTCTGGTAGCAGGGAAGATTGGCAACACCAACTTGACGAAAGAAGATTATGATCAGATAGATCCTGAGGAGATGGAACTGATCGACATAAGATGGTGCATGGCCAGTGCAGTTCGTCGGGCACAGCGTTTTATGGAGATAACTGGGAGAAAGTCAATTGGTGGACCTTCTACCAAGTTGGGTTTCGATAAGTCTAAGGTGACATGTCACACCCCAACCGATGGCGGAAACATCGGGATGAGACGAACAAATTGCTCAAAACAACATAACACTAATTGTGACAATATAGATTAAATCATTTTATTAAAACTAAAGAACAATACATTGTTTCAACATGATTAAAACATAAATCATCCTTCAACCATAGTTTATTTTCTAGGTGAGTTTCTAGTCCACCCTAACTTGATTCTTGAATTCTTCATCTATCAACCTGCAACATGTATTAAAGTACAATCAACAAAAACGTTGGCGAGTATACAAGTTTGATACATAGCATAGTAGAATAAAATGTTTAAATGTGCTCATATCCAACAAGAATAAAATGATACATGTTACTACTTTGCCATTCAATATCGTTCAACATCGTTCAATATCGTTCAACATCGTTCAACATCGTTCAACATCGTTCAAATATCGTTCAAATATCGTTCAAATATCGTTCAAATATCGTTCAACATCGCAATACCCCAAGACTCAAGGGCATTGAGATTAACACGTTCAACTTGCATAGCATATGAGTTTACAAGCATCAAATTGTTTCATGTTTAAATGTGGATAGAGTGTGATAAAAACAAGATTCAAACGTTGCGTGTTTTTGTATAGAATACATGTTGCACCCAAAAGTGATAAAAATAAAAATGGGATCGAGTATACTCACATTGGCTGCGTTGCGATTTCTTGTAATTAATGCACAAGTAAGATTGGGAAACCAAGAGGACGATCAAAAGTGATTAACCTAGATATTTAGAATAACACATAACGAACTTGTTAACATTTAGGTTTGAAGTTTTTAGTATTTTGCTTATAAATTAATTATTTGTATATAATACTTCTTTTCCTTAATAAATTGTTATTTATTTAAGTTAAAGTTTAAGATTTTAATTATAAAGAAAAAGAATATAAATAAACAAAAGGATATGTCAACTGTTATATATTAAAAAAATTAAAGGATTAAAATGATTTATTTTCTTTTGTAAAATACCTTTGCCATCTTTTAGAAATCACAACTAAAATATCGAACAGTAACCTTTTGGAATTAAAGAAAAAAAAAATTTATTACTGTTTTAGGATTTTAAATGAATCAAAAGTGAATTAAACAAACTCAAAGGATTACACTACTGTTTTAGGTTTCTTTTAAAAAAAATTAAACAAAGTCAACAGTTTCTTCATCTTTAATAACAGCAACAGCGACAAGCATACATGTATTATTATTCTTTTTTTTTTTGCTCAATAACAGAATTACTATTACTAATAATTAGAAAATGACATGAACATGAAATGATGAAAAAAGGGTTTTACCGACGGTGGAAAAGGAGAATTTTCGGTCGTCTTCTCGTATCTCCGGCGACTTGCGGGTTACTTTGGTGAGACAGTTTTCATTCCGGTGGGTTGTTGGTCTCCGAACAGGGGTTCTCCAAGGTGTTACGGGTCAAAACGGAGGATGGTGAAAGGTTTCGTGGTGGTGATGGCAGCCTACTGTTTCATCTCTGGCGACGACTAGGTGGTCTCCGGCGGGGTTGTTAACGAACAGAAGGGTTGTGAGGGTATAGAGAGAGATGGTGTGAGAGAGGTGAGATGAGGTACGTCATATTTATAGCGCATTTCGGTCTCGTAGTATAGGGAAACAATTGGTCGTTGACTTGTATGCGTTACAAAAGAATTCTCGGTTCGTGATTTGTTTGAAGGAATGGAAATGCGTAATCATTATGTCAATCCCGACAAATCAGGAATTAAACGAAAAGGAGAGTGGTTAGCTGTTTCTTCGCTGTGATTGAGGCGGCAAAAGAAAGAAACGAAAATTCTCGCTGATTTAAGTTTCAGATGTGCGGGTGTTTTAACAACATAAAATGCTTTGGCGGAGTGGTTAAAGTGTTGTTTATTGAGCTGCTAGGCGCGGGTTCGATTCTTGGTGTGGCCCGTTTTTGTTTTGATTTTTAACTATTAAAGGCCTGGTTAACTTAGAAATGTTAACTTGGTTAGTTATATAACCTTATAAACTAATTTTTAACTATCTTGGCTATGTATAAATCTTTAACTTGGTTAGTTAAATTAATCAACTTATTTAACTAGTTTAAATAGAAAAAAGATTAAACTTCGTAATTGTAAATTTAGATTAAATCCTTATTCTTTTAAAATAAATAATTTAAATGAATAAATAATTATTTCTTTAATAAATGAATAAATGATTTAAATAAAAGAACAAATAATTAATAAATAATGTATTTAATTAAATAAATGAATAAATAAATAATTTGATAAACGCGAAAAATTTCGAAGTGTTACAGTCTCCCCTACTTTAGGAGATTTCGTCCTCGAAATCTAAGGGTAAGACTTCTAAAGATTCAAAGGAAAGAATAGATAAGAGACTAGATCGTAACGTTTAGTTTAAGGAAAATGGTTTTCATGAATGCATCACATAGCATATAAAAGGTTCAATTAGTTTCACATAGCATAATCATGGATTTCACGTAGTGTAACATAGATAATGGAAGCGTCGTAAATTTAGTTTGTTCACGAGAGGTTATTATTATTTGTTTTAGATTGCGAGGATAATGTGTATCGTGTCTACAAGCTTGAAATGAAAGTAACGTTCAAATATAAAGTTAAATTGAGAACGAAGAAGAGTTGGTAACTACCTCTGAGGTAAGGAAATCACCCCTAGCTCATTGGTGAAATTGAAAAGTGAGCGGAGCTAATTGTCAAGGTAAGGAAATCACTCCTATCTTAACGATAAGCTTCCATTTTTGGGAATATGAGTAGTAGCATAAAATATAGAACAATCTACATGACATACTTAGTTAACAAGATTAACGTATCACTGGCATGTGAATAAACAGGTCAACCCATCGTGTACCGCAAAGTTGACTACCCAACATCGTCGCAACGAAGAGGGTGTAATGTTGTTAATTTAACATGACCACTAGAATACGGGCGGGCGCTACTCCTATAGCACTACGCATAGTGCTATACATGTTAAGGTGTGGGTTAAAAGACAAGTTCATCACATAAGAATAACCCAGTAATCACGAACCCAATATAACATAGTAGCATGCATGTATTAAATTGAAATGATATAACGTACAAATGTAAAACACATGAAAATTGAGATAGCATAAAAGAGATTTAACATAAAACTTGGATTGTCACGGAACGTAACATAAGACTATTCCAAAGTAAATCGAAGTCCTTTTCGAATTAAGGAAACGTGCTTTGGCCTAATAGACAAATACTCTCATCGAGAAGCGACTAACGATATTTGTCCTTCCAGTTACTACACGTCCTTAATCGATTGGGAAAATCGAAACTTTGGCGAGATTGAAAATCGAAGAGTGGGACTAGTTAAACAAGATGCGAGTTTCACCTCTAACTTGATAACATTGTACCCTAATGTGGTTGGTACTTATCAAAAGATAAGGGTCCACTAGAGTATGAAATGGAAAGCTCCCTTCAAGGTTTGGATATCACTCCTAACTTCAGGGTAGATTTCGTGCAAAAATCAAAGTATAGCTGAGTGAAAGTCTTCACCAAATGTGGGAATCACCCCTATTTTGGTGAGTCATTTCGATTGTGTTACATGAGTGTCTTCAAAGCCTCCAAGTGTGTTGTGTTAGCCTTAGGAAAGGCATGTATATTAAGAGTCCAAGAAAGTAGAGGGAAGCAAAGAAGATAGAAAGGAAGTTGTTTTAAGCAACACATAGTGAATAAGCTCTTAAACTATAGACTAGGCAAGGCATTCCTAATTCCCTATAGTTATGGCTCTGATACCAATCTGGTATCAGAGTACTCCTACTATAGACTAGGGAAAAGTATGACAATCCTACCTAATTCCCTATAGTTATGGCTCTGATACCAATCTGTCACACCCCAACCGATGGCGGAAACATCGGGATGAGACGAACAAATTGCTCAAAACAACATAACACTAATTGTGACAATATAGATTAAATCATTTTATTAAAACTAAAGAACAATACATTGTTTCAACATGATTAAAACATAAATCATCCTTCAACCATAGTTTATTTTCTAGGTGAGTTTCTAGTCCACCCTAACTTGATTCTTGAATTCTTCATCTATCAACCTGCAACATGTATTAAAGTACAATCAACAAAAACGTTGGCGAGTATACAAGTTTGTTACATAGCATAGTAGAATAAAATGTTTAAATGTGCTCATATCCAACATGAATAAAATGATACATGTTACTACTTTGCCATTCAATATCGTTCAACATCGTTCAACATCGTTCAACATCGTTCAACATCGTTCAAATATCGTTCAAATATCGTTCAAATATCGTTCAACATCGCAATACCCCCAAGACTCAAGGGCATTGAGATTAACACGTTCAACTTGCATAGCATATGAGTTTACAAGCATCAAATTGTTTCATGTTTAAATGTGGATAGAGTGTGATAAAAACAAGATTCAAACGTTGCGTGTTTTTGTATAGCACCCAAAAGTGATAAAAATAAAAATAGGATCGAGTATACTCACATTGGTTGCGTTGCGATTTCTTGTAAGTAATGCACAAGTAAGATTGGGAAACCAAGAGGACGATCAAAAGTGATTAACCTAAATATTTAGAATAACACATAACGAACTTGTTAACATTTAGGTTTGAAGTTTTTAGTATTTTGCTTATAAATTAATTATTTGTATATAATACTTCTTTTCCTTAATAAATTGTTATTTATTTAAGTTAAAGTTTAAGATTTTAATTATAATGAAAAAGAATATAAATAAACAAAAGGATATGTCAACTGTTATATATTAAAAAAATTAAAGGATTAAAATGATTTATTTTCTTTTGTAAAATATCTTTGCCATCTTTTAGAAATCACAACTAAAATATCGAACAGTAACCTTTTGGAATTAAAGAAAAAAAACTTTATTACTGTTTTAGGATTTTAAATGAATCAAAAGTGAATTAAACAAACTCAAAGGATTACACTACTGTTTTAGGTTTCTTTTAAAAAAAAATTAAACAAAGTCAACAGTTTCTTCATCTTTAATAACAGCAACAGCGACAAGCATACATGTATTATTATTCTTTTTTTTTTTGTGCTCAATAACAGAATTACTATTACTAATAATTAGAAAATGACATGAACATGAAATGATGAAAAGAGGGTTTTACCGACGGTGGAAAAGGAGAATTTTCGGTCGTCTTCTCGTATCTCCGGCGACTTGCGGGTTACTTTGGTGAGACAGTTTTCATTCCGGTGGGTTGTTGGTCTCCGAACAGGGGTTCTCCAAGGTGTTACGGGTCAAAACGGAGGATGGTGAAAGGTTTCGTGGTGGTGATGGCAGCCTACTGTTTCATCTCTGGCGACGACTAGGTGGTCTCCAGCGGGGTTGTTAACGAACAGAAGGGTTGTGAGGGTATAGAGAGAGATGGTGTGAGAGAGGTGAGATGAGGTACGTCGTATTTATAGCGCATTTCGGTCTCGTAGTATATGGAAACAATTGGTCGTTGACTTGTATGCGTTACAAAAGAATTCTCGGTTCGTGATTTGTTTGAAGGAATGGAAATGCGTAATCATTCTGTCAATCCCGACAAATCAGGAATTAAACGAAAAGGAGAGTGGTTAGCTATTTCTTCGCTGTGATTGAGGCGGCAAAAGAAAGAAACGAAATTCTCGCTGATTTAAGTTTCAGATGTGCGGGTGTTTTAACAACATAAAATGCTTTGGCGGAGTGGTTAAAGTGTTGTTTATTGAGCTGCTAGGCGCGGGTTCGATTCTTGGTGTGGCCCGTTTTTGTTTCGATTTTTAACTATTAAAGGCCTGGTTAACTTAGAAATGTTAACTTGGTTAGTTATATAACCTTATAAACTAATTTTTAACTATCTTGGCTATGTATAAATCTTTAACTTGGTTAGTTAAATTAATCAACTTATTTAACTAGTTTAAATAGAAAAAGATTAAACTTCGTAATTGTAAATTTAGATTAAATCCTTATTCTTTTAAAATAAATAATTTAAATGAATAAATAATTATTTCTTTAATAAATGAATAAATGATTTAAATAAAAGAATAAATAATTAATAAATAATGTATTTAATTTAATAAATGAATAAATAAATAATTTGATAAACGCGAAAAATTACGGAGCGTTACATGACATGTTTCAAATGCAAACAGAAAGGTCACTTTAAACGCGAGTGTCGAAATTCTTATGTTGATGATTCTGACAATCCATTCAGAGAAGATTATTATAAGAGAGCGATTTATCATCAGAATAAATCGGAATCACCCAGGATGAAACAACTTGAGGATAGTTCAAAAGAAAAATCCAGAGCTCTCGCCGTGATTCATGATGATGAAGGGTATGACTGGAGCGAGTTACTACCTGAAGAAGATGCGGTTGGTTACGCTTTTGTTGCAAAGATTGTTCCTTTTAAGGACAACAGAACGGAGGAAGAAAAGTTTGTCAACAGAAGAATGAAAGCACAAACTAGAATGAGTAGAATCTACAACACTTTCAGAGAAGCCAAAAGAGCAAAGAGATGGGATGCAGACATAGAGTGTTATCTTGATCCTCAGGGAAATATTGCAGTTGATCCAGACTCTATCAGTGTCGATGCTCTCATTCAACAATTCGCTGAAGAAGAGGAAGCCAGACAGAAAGAATGGTGGGGCGGTGGTGAAGAGAAAGTGAAGGGGAAAGTTGAAACAAAAAAAGAGGCAGAAAAGAAGCAGCAAACGAAGAAGCTTGATGATGGAATTATCGATAAATCACAAGAGCTTACTGCTGAAAACCTGACAAAGATGGCTGACAGAGTTCTCACTGCTAAGGAGTTAGAGGTAGTCTCTACTTCTGGAACTGAGTCAAAATGCTAGGTCAGTCAGATTGATACAAACAGAGAGTCAGGTAAGAAAATTAACATTGAAAGTGACTGCAAGAATTGCATGAAAAACTGCAAAGATTGTAGTACCATTGCTTACCTTAACAACAAAAGGGTTGAAGATCTGACAAAAAGACTCAGAGAGGTTGAAAATCAAATCTTAAACCGGGATAAAATGTTGAAAGCTTCAAACGAACGTTCGAAAGAATTAACTGAAAAAATTGAAAGTGATAAAAGTGACATAGAAAGAACTAAGAAAGAAAATGAGAAACTAATTCATGAAAATTGTCACATCACTGAAAATTTTGAGAAGCTTAAACGAACGGTTAAAGATTTTGATGAACGAAATGGTAAAACAACAAAAGAAAATCTTCAGCTGTCAGGGGTGCTTAGAGTAAAAGAAGAGTTAATCAATCAACAACTGGATGAAATTGCAAAGTTGAAGCTTCAATTTCAAGAAGCTAAAATTGAAAATGAACGCATCCAGTTGAAATTGAACAGTTACAACTCCGCTAGCTTTGTTCTACAACATATTGTTCAAAAACCTATTGGAAAGAACAAAGAAGGCGAAGATGTATATTATGATGGAACCGGTGTGGGATATCATCAGGTTCCACCACCAGTTCTAAACAATTTCTCAAAGAAGAAATCAGGGTTGGTAAAGGATGAGGAAGTTAATGAAGTGAAACTTCCGGACACAATTGATATCACATTCACTTCATCTTCTGATGTAGAAAGTGTCCAATCGGAAGTTGTGAAAAGTGTTGTTGAAAATGTTTTGAAATCCGATAATGACACTTCTGAGGAAGATGAATGCTTTCTGGACAAGTACATTTTAAAATCGAAATCCAAAAACAACTTAAATGAGGAACCAAATCTTGTGATGTACAAGATGGTTGGATCTGATAAGATGTATTCGGATCACGATTTTCCGATAGAGAATGTGAATGTTGATAAAATAACAAATGTGTTCAAATTAATTGAAATCAATGTGTCTGAAATTGATGGATTAAAAAGGGGTAAGAAAGAAATGAACTTTGAACAGGATAAATCTTATTACAAAAAACCTGTTGTACCTCCGCGTTTTCATAACAACAGACAAAACAGTTGGTCGGGTGGTTATCAAAAGGGTAAGAGTTATCCAAGAAAGAATGTTCAAAACAAGAAATTTGTGGAGAAAAAAGTGTTTGTTAAGAGTTCGAGTTCGAGTTCACTCACTGATGAAGAACCTAAAATCTTTTCAAAATCAAACAAAGAGTTCTTTGAGGAGAAGGCCTCACAACCTCAGTCTGAAGGCACGAGTCGGGTAGTTGACACCCGAACATGCTTCAAATGCAATCAAGTTGGGCATATTGCACGAAAATGTACCAACATGAAGCCTAAGACTGACGTTGTTGAGATTCAAAAAAAGAAAGTTGATCAGAAAGAAAAGGATCCATTGCTTGTTGAGAAAAAAAGGTTTTGAAAAATGATAACAACAAAATTAAAACCGAAACTGTCAAGAATGAGGTAACTAAAAATGACAAATTTTACAAACGTGCTGCCTCATCTCAACAAACATGGAAGCCAAAAGGTGTTGATCAAAAGGAAAGTTTTGAAAAACCAAAGGTTTCTCAGACTGAAAAGTCATCATCTTCCACCAAGAAGATGTATGTGCCTTTGGATTTGTATGAAAAACTTCAGAAACAAAAAACAACTTCAGAAAAGAAGTATGTGGTGAAGAAAGACCAATCATCTGGTCAACCTCCGAAAAAGGATTTTTTTTTTTTTTTTGTATAAAGAGGTTGAGATTGGGTCTGAGGAGAGCTTGAAAATGAATGACAAAAATTTTCCACCACTTTACACAACAACAACTCACATCAAAGTCAAGTTACCCGAGTCAAAGGAGGCTTGTGTAGTATCAAAATCTAATTAAGCATTTTTGACATGTGCAGGGGCTTCCAAGATCCGTCTCACGTTGGATTATGGATAGTGGAGCTTCTCGGCACATGACGGGAGCAAAAGCCCTATTGTATGATGTCAGAGGGTTTAATGGAGGTTACGTGGGTTTTGCTGGAAATCAAGGTGGTAGAATTATTGGTGAGGGAACTCTATCCAATGGGATTGTCACGTTCGAAAGAGTAAATTACATTGCCGAGTTGGAAAACAATTTACTGAGTATTTCTCAAATCTGTGACTGAATGTATACAACGCACTTCACAGATAAAGAGTGTTTGATCTTGAAACCAGGGTTTGTTGTCCCCGAGGAGTGGATAATCATGAGAGAACCCAGAGTCAATGACCTATATGTTTTAGACATGAGTACAACAACTACTTCAACAAGTCAGGCTCATTGTTTCATGTCTCGAGCCAATGAGAAAGAGTCACAGTAATGGCACAGAAAGATGGGGCATATTCACCTTCGAAAAATGAATCACCTGGTGCATAACGATTTGGTTACTGGTGTTCACATTAAAGGTTTTCATCTGGATGGGGAGTGTATTAGTTGTGTCAAAGGAAAGCAGAAAAAGAAGTCACATCCTCAAAAGAAAGTCAATTCAGTCTCGAGACCTTTGGAGAGACTTCACATGGATCTTTTTGGTCCTGTGAATGTCAAAAGCATAACTGGAGATTACTACTATCTCGTAATAACTGATGATTATTCCAGATTTTCGTGGGTTTCTTTTCTGAAGACGAAAGATGAAACGTTTGATAGTTTGATGGCGTTGTTCAAGAAAATTGAAAATCTATACCAAAGGCGTATCAGGAGAATCAGAAGTGATAATGGTACTGAATTTAAGAACAACAAAATGGAAGAATTTTGTGATGAAAGAGGCACATTGCATGAATTTAGTGCTGCTTACACTCCACAGCAAAATGGAGTAGCTGAACGAAAGAACAGGACATTAATCGAAACGGCTAGAACAATGCTTGCTGATTCAAAGCTTCCAATCAACTTTTGGGCTGAAGCAGTTGCCGCCGCATGCTATACTCTCAACAGTTCTTACAGTCAAAAGGTTCAACAAAACTTGTTTCGAGTTGATCAATAACCGCATGCCTAACCTGCAGTATTTAGAACCGTTCGGGTCTCCCTGTACAGTTCTAGAACTGTTTGGGAAATTTGAGGCTAAGAGAATTAAAGGAATATTCGTTGGATATTCAAGTCCATTGAAGCGGGTTTTTGTTCCAAGCTTGAAGAGAATTATAGAGGCTCACAATGTTGAATGTCAAGGTCATACAATGCCTCCGCAGAACCCCGGTGATTCATGGCGCTTCAATTATGATACTTTGTGGGATTCGTTTAACATGGGAGAACACAAGGAAGATGAACCAGAATTCTTTGATGAACTGGATATTCTGAGAGATTATGAGTCATCAGACGAAAGATTTCCAGCCAAGTATTCTAGGCGACCACAACAACGTTCAAATGATGATGAAGCAGGTCCTAGTAATGCCGGTGAACATGATGATATTCTTCAATCATCTTCTGAACATGAACAAGCTCACGATAATCAGACGGGAACAAATGATGAATCAACAGCTGATATTGGTCCAACCTTTGATCGTGGTGATTCAGAGTCTGAGGGGGAGCAGATCCAGTTTTCAGATCAAACACCTTCTATCAGTGAGCAAAATGCAAATCAAAACGTCACTAACTTGGAAGGCGAGGTAGATGTTCCTAGCGAGGTGATGCCAAGAACTCTTTCATATCATCCTGAAGAGCTGATAATTGGAGAGTTACAATCAGGAGTTCGCACCAGGCGACAGATCGACCAAGGCTTTACTTGCTTTTATTCAACTGTTGCTCCTTTACAAACCGAATTTTCACTCAGTTGTTTCATTTCGCAGATTGAGCCGCGAACGTACAAGGAAGCACTAACTGAAGATTCATGGGTCAATGCTATGCAAGAGGACCTAACCAGTTTGAAAAGTTGGGTGTCTGGAAGCCGGTGGATTTGCCTGAAGGTCACAAGAAGATAAACACCAAATGGGTGTTTAAGTGCAAAAGAGACGACAGAGGGGTTGTTATCCGAAACAAAGCTCTACTCGTTGTCCAAGGCTTCAGTCAGCAGGAGGGCATAGATTACACAGAAGTATATGCTCCTGTTGCTCACCTAGAAGCAATTCGAATCTTCCTAGCATTTGCCTCATGGAAGGGATTTAAAGTGTACCGGCTTGATGTGAAGTCGCCCTTTTTCTACGGTAAAGTGAAGGAGGAAGTCTATGTTGGACAGCCACCGGGCTTCACCGACCCATACCATAAATACAAGGTTTATCTCTTGGATAAGGCGTTATACGGCTTACACCAGGCCCCGAGAGCCTGGTATGAGACATTATCTCAGCATTTGTTAGCCAATCACTTCATCCGAAGAAAGATAGACGCTACCCTCTTCACGAAAGAAGTCGATGGACATCTTCTGATAGTACAGATCTATGTGGATGACATAATTTTCGGGTCTACAAACGAACAACTCTGCAAAGACTTTGAAAATGTTATGAAGCAGAAGTTCGAAATGTCATCTATGGGTGAGATGAAGTTCTTCTTGGGACTTCAGGTTGATCAACTACCCGAGGGAACTTTCATACATCAGACAAAGTACGTCCATGATATCTTGGAGAAGTTCGGGATGTCTGGAGTGTCACCTACGTCCACCCCATTAGCATTGAACCATGGAATACATCCTGATCTCACCGGAGATAAAGTGGATGAGACATTGTATCGCTCAATGATCGGTTCGCTAATGTACCTGACATCATCAAGACCGGATATTATGTATCCAACTTGCCTCGCAGCTCGATTTCAGTCGAACCCCAGAGCCTCGCACTTGATTATTGTGAAAAGGATACTACGCTACCTGAAAGGAACTCCATCTTTGGGGTTGTGGTATCCAAAAGAAGGAGACTTCACACTCGAAGGGTATTCTGATTCTGATTTCGGATGCTGTAAAGTCAATGCAAAATCAACAACAGCGGGGTGCCAGTTCTTTGGACCACAGTTGGTCACCTAGCAATGCAAAAAGCAAACTTCTGTAGCCTTATCCACTTGTGAAGCGGAGTATGTATCTGCCAGCAGCTGCTGCTCTCAGATCTTGTGGATTCAGCAACAGATGCGTGATTACGGTTTGCAATTTCTAAACTCCCCTATTTTTGTTGATAATGAGGCTGCAATAAACATCACAAAAAAACCCGTTCATCATGCTAAAACTAAACATATAGAAATTCTTCATCACTTCATTCGAGATTGTTTCGAGAAGAAGTTGATACGAATTGAGAAAATCCACACTGACGAGCAAAAAGCTGATTTGCATACCAAAGCATTTGATAAAAAACGTTTTCATTATCTGCTAAAATTGAACGGTGTGAAGCTTTTGTCGGTGTTGGGGGAGATTCTTAGCATTGATGAAGACACCACTGTAGATGATGATGAAAAACAATGTGCAATGGTTTGTCAACTTTTTAACTGTTTTGGTCTTTAGGGGGAGATAGGTATATTTGTATATACTTTCAGAAACTCCAAAAACAATAAAAAAATCAAAAATCCAAAAACATGAGAAAATTTCAAAATCCAAAAACAATAGAAAAATTGAAAAAGAGCTTGTGTAAAAAGGGAAAATGATAGTACATCAGCTAGACGGTTTCAGTATGCTAAAGATTTGTCATGATTATAGCTTTAAACAGTCTCGCTGATGATGTGTCAATAGGTTTTTATACACTTAGTAAATTTGTTCGGGATATAAACATAATAATTCAAACTTGCTTATTTCGTGGGGAACACTACTTGGATATATAGGTAACCCCTGAAATCTCGTTTGAAAAATCCCTCTTTCTGAGATACTAGGTCTTTATACTCAGTGATATCTGGGGTATTATCCCGGGACTTCTGATTTTGCGGAAGCAATGGCCTAGTCCCCGTATAATACTTTCCGCAAATGCTTGAAACATAGCATCGCCCTCAGCAAATTGATTAAACAATAAAATTGATAATCATTGTTGTTGAAACAAAAGATCCTCTAAAGGGGACACACCGAAAAGTCGAAGCCGTCATCTCTCTGCGTATACGGAAGTATCGACCTGAGCTCTCATGGCCCTCGCATATCACCCCTTACAGATATCATCTGTGGTATATTCACCTGTAAGACTGAATATTGGGATTTGGATACGGGAGTATATTCAAGAGGTGGGACACATGAATAAGTTTAAGTTCTTAATTCACCTAATTCGTATCCTGAACAGATTGAAACTTGTATGAAAATTTAAGATGGATCAGTATATTGACAATCAATGTGAATTGTTTAATGCTTATAATGTTATCAAGCTTAACGGTACTTGTAACTTGTCGGTAGCTGATATGATTCCCTAACACGCTCACCAAAAATATGTTTGTAAATAGTTTGCTTTCATTACATTCTGTGTTCTAGTTTCTGTTAAACATTTCTAGTTTAGAACTTGTATTGAAAATTCAAAAAGATTTTTCATTTCTGCTTTATTTTAGACAAACCAAAGCAGAGAGTTGATCATCAGATTCATGGTCTGATGCAGATGCAGGAAGTTATTCTAAACAGGAAGATGGGTTGGGAGCTAATCTTGAAATAACCAGAGAAAATGCAAAGTCAATGCAAGTTCATTAACTTGAAACTTGTAAATTTTCAGAAAAATATGATCAAATCATCAATATATTTTTGTCTCAGGTCAACCAAGGTCATTAAGTTGAACTTGGTAGACAAATTAAGTACCTAGGGTCATTAACTTGGACCTAGATACTTAAGTGGATTTCTCAAATGCTGATAAAGCCAAAAGGTCAAAACGTCAAAGTTGAAAAGTAAAAGAATCACTTGGATCGGACAAGCTGTCCGATTGACCAGCATTGCTAGCCGATCGGCTGGCCTAGCCGATTCAAGGTCACCTATAAATAACCGGTCAGAGTTCAGTCAAACGGTTAACATAATCGATCGGCTAACTTATTCTCTCTCAAACTTTTCACTGATTTTGCTTGATTCTTGATTCTCTTTGCAATTATTTCATTGGATTGTTGGTTTGCTCATCATTCTCAATGGCAAAGGTATGTTTTTCACATCCAAATCTGATAAATTTCAACGTGTTCTTCGTGTTCTTCACTGTCAGTCGTTTGATCTTAGATCTAGGAAAGATTAGGAGGTTTTGTTGAAATCCAAACTTAGGGTTGTGATCGGAATGAGTAGATCTACAAGTTTACCGGTTCAATTTGTGAAAAATCTTGCTCTAACTTGATAGATCTAGTATTATGTGTGTTCGGCTGTCGGCGAGTTCTTTGTGAAATTAGACACTGTTTAGGTCGAGTTAGACAAAGATGAACACAGGGTTTTGGTCGCGACAATCTTAGGAATATAGATCTATGTTCAGTTTGTGTTAATTTGAATGAAAATTTTCAAGTATACTGTTTGTGCTTAAGTTTGTTCTTGAACGTGATGCTAGCCGATCGGACAGCAGTGATAATAATTGTCATCTGTTTGTAAAATAGTTCATGTCTTGAAGTTTGTGCCATCATATGTTAGGAAATTTTTGTGTTGACATATTCAATGATGAATGCTAGCTGATCGGTCAGCATGCCTAGCCGATCGAACAACATTGCCAGCCGATCGATCAGCATTGCAAGTCGATCAGACAGCATTCTCATCTTTTCATAGATCTTTGTGCACAAATGCCAGCCAATCGATCAGCATTGCAAAACGACCGGACAACATCCTTATCTATACATTGATGTCTTTGACAAGTTTGCTAGCCGATTGGTTAGCCTAGCCGATCAGACAACATTGCTAGCCGATCGGTCAGCATTGCTAGCCTATCGGACAGCATCTTCATTTTTTAGATATCTGTGCAGAATTGCCAAACGATCGGTCAACAGCTGCCAGCCGATCGGACAACATCATTGTAAACTCCATTGCTGTTTAAAACATTGATTGCTAGTCGATCAGTCAGCATTGCTAGTCGATCGAACAACATTCTATCATACCTTGTTCAGAAGAAAGTGATAGTTCTATCGGACAACATTGCATGCTAGCCGATCGAACAGCCTTGGAAATCTATCGGACAGCATTGCATGCTAGCCGATCGAACAGCCTTGGTAATCTATCGGACATCATTTGTCACACCCCCAAAATCCACCTGCGGAGTATCACCGCTTGGGAGCGTGACTGACCAGGATCAAGCCACCAGTCATATAGAACATGTAATCAATAAGTAAAAGTAATTGCCATTAAACCAAACCAAATCCATATGAAAGGTGTTTCAAAACACAAGTAAGTTATCAGTGTTTAGCGGAAGCGTATAAATAAAACCCATCACAATAAAGTATCAAATGTCATAAGTGTTTAACAAGATAATCACGATCCAAGCCCACAACGACCAGCTCCTCCCTGTGCAAGCTCCATGTATCTAACGACCTGCAAGGCATGTAACAGAGGATCAACAACTAGTTGAGCGAGTTCATAGAAAGTAAATGCGTAATAGAATATTCGTTTGTAACATGTGGCTCTACTGGGCCGATAGTACGTTCTATTGGTGGGGGCTTCCCATGTTGTATAACCACTAGACTATTCGTAACCATAAGTGTTCTACATATCCCGAGAACAGTAACACGTACAAGTTTACGTAGGTTTTACGTAAGTAATCCTTCACAACCGAGGATAGGGGTACGCGGTGGTTTACGTAGGTTTTACGTAAGTGCCTGACACAACCGAGGCAGTAGTGAGTATAAGTTCACGTAGGTTTTACGTGAGTGTCCTTCGCAACCTGAGGACAGTGAGCAATACAAGTATACGTAGGTTTTACATATGTGTCCTGCACAACCGAGGACGATGGTATGGTAGTCTAGTAACAGTGAATGTATGAATCTATTCAACCTTATTTCTTCAATCCCATTCCCAAACCCTGGGAATCCCATGCCTTAGTAAGGGTGTGAACTCACCTTGGTTTGCTCGGTATGCTATGCTCTAGGGTTTAACAATTGTCTAAGTCCGTTACACACGACCTAGGATACATTGCACATACTTGACGTAAGTATATAAATTCAATTAGGGTTTGCAAGCCATTGGTGTCTAAATAATTGTGATTCGTGTGATGGTTGTGTACAGAATAACATCACATAAAATGTTCATGCATACAGTAACGTGTAGTTTTACGCAGTATTGTGTCACACAGTAACATGCAGTGACATGCACACAGTGGCATATGATGATATCTTCAGCAACGCACATAACATGCAAGGTTAACCACTTAACAGATTAACGTACAACAAAAACTCAGACTTCCATAGGTATAATCTCGGACTACAAACCCTTACCCTTCCAAAGTCGGACATCCCCACCCTAATAATCAACAAATTCGGACCATGGGGCATGAAACTCGGACCCAAGGGATTCTCCTTCACAAATTCGGACCAAAGGGGAGGGTTTTCTTTGCTTTAAAGTTCGGACAAGACATTAACCACTTTACAAAACTCGGATCCCTTAACACACCCAAAGTTCGGACCCATGTATGTGTATAAAACTCGGACAAAAGGTTTCATCTTTGTCACAAGGTCGGACCTACTATAATCCACATAACAAGGTCGGACATCCTCCCAAAGGTCGGACCATGCATTGTTTTAAAAGTCGGACCAGATAATTCATCATTAAACTCGGAACTTTATTACTTAATTATAAAACTCGGACACAATCACATGTTTAAAAGTCGGACATGTATCATCTTCATATAATTCGGACAAGCAAGGTGCAAAAAGGAACTCGGACTAAGTGTCTTTATAACAAACTCGGACATCATGCATCCATTAAAGATCGGACATACTTGATTTAAAACAAATTCGGACCCTAGCATACAAGGATTAAAAGTCGGGCCATGTCTAGTTTAATCAAAACTCAGACACTTCAATCATGCGTGAATTCCAAACATTGCACAGAATCAAAAGGATCAGAACAGTTACGTTTTCACATCTCATGACGAAGAGAACCCTAATCACACTGAATCTGTCTAGCATCAATTCAATTATCACATCAATCATGTATTCTTAATTACCAGACAAATCGATTAAACAACCATTCAATGTCATTATCATTATAATCAGAATCAAATCAAAATCACAGAACATTATATGGAAAACTAGGG
Organism: Helianthus annuus; assembly: GCF_002127325.2. Lineage (NCBI taxonomy): Eukaryota > Viridiplantae > Streptophyta > Magnoliopsida > Asterales > Asteraceae > Helianthus > Helianthus annuus. The sequence continues at coordinate 18,399,801 of NC_035446.2, forward strand.
TTTTCAAGAATTCACAAGAATCAAGAATTGATACAATCAACAATCATTTAGGGTTTACGAGTATTACAATAATCCATAAACAATTACCTTGAATGATTCTAGAGAAGGAGAGGAATCAAGAGTGATGATGATTGCCAGAGAAAGTGAAAGTACGTGCTTGGATTTTTTTTGTGAGAATGATTAGTGAAAAAGGGATTAGGGTTAAGTATCTCTAGAATTTCACTAATTACCCTCTACCTCCCTAAGTATCATATTTTGCACATGCACACCATCTCATAACAATTTCATAGTTTCACCACCAAGTTCATATATTTACCAAGTCTTTCACAATTAACAACCAACCATGCACAAACACAAAATACGATTCATTTCATCAAAACGTATATAATTCCATGGCAACCTAGTTGTGCAAATAATTAACTACACAAACAATGAACGTGCAATAAATGCGAAGTAGAAATCTTGGAAATTCGAGTTGTCACATTATCCCCAACTTGAAAGAAATTTCGTCCCGAAATTTAGCATGCGGTTGCTGAGGAAGCTAGGTAAGTTGTATCGTTTACTGGTTTTCCTGGGGTGTCACATCATCCCCCCGTTGATTTAGAATTTCGTCCCGAAATTCCGCAGTAGTAGCTTCAGTCTCAGTAGTGGTTGCACGGTTTTCGAATAACTGGGGGTACTTTTCTGTCATCTGGTCTTCGCGTTCCCAGGTGTACTCTGGGCCACGTTTGGAGTTCCAACGAACTCGAACAAGAGGGATTCTCTTGCTTTTGAGGACCTTAACATCCCGGTCCGTGATTTCAACTGGCTCCTCGACGAACTGCAACCGCTCGTCGATAGTGAGTTCCTTAAAAGGAACTATGAGGGTCTCATCTGACAGACACTTCTTCAGATTCGACACGTGAAATACATTGTGAACTGCACCGAGTTCAGCTGGTAGGTTTAGCTTGTAGGCCACTTTGCCTATTTTCTCAATGATCTCAAACGGTCCGACATACCGCGGATTTAGTTTGCCTCGTTTGCCAAAACGAACCACACCCTTTCAGGGTGAGACTTTAAGTAAAACCCGGTCCCTGACCTGAAATTCCAAAGGCTTCCTACGCTTGTCCGCGTAGGCTTTCTAACGGTCGCGTGCTGCCGCCATGCGTTGTCGTATCTGTGCAATCTTTTCCGTGGCGTCCACTACAATCTCTGGACCCGTGATCTGACTATCCCCCACCTCTGCCCAACAGAGAGGTGACCTGCATTTACGTCCGTACAATGCCTCGAATGGAGCGGCTTGTATACTGGTGTGATAACTGTTATTATACGAAAACTCCACCAAAGGGAGATGCTTTTCCCAGCCGTTGCCGAAATCAATAACACATGCCCGAAGCGTGTCTTCAAGAGTCTGGATCGTTCGCTCAGACTGCCCATCCGTCTGAGGATGATATGCTGTGCTCATGTCTAATCATGAGCCAAAAGATTTGTGCATCGCTTGCCATAGCTCTGACGTGAATCGTGCATCCCGATCCAAAATGATGGAGGTGGGCACCCCGTGCCTCGAAACAACTTCTTTAAGATAAACGTCTGCGAGAGTGGAGAACTTATCCGTTTCCTTAATAGCCAGGAAGTGTGCAGACTTGGTGAGTCGATCCACGATCACCCATATAGTATCATTCCCACGCTGGGATCTGGGTAGGCCTGTAACAAAATCCATGGAAATTTCTTCCCATTTCCACTTTGACCTTTGCACATGTCAAACACTTGCCGACGTAAGTAGCGATGTGGGCTTTCATGCTAGGCCACCAGTTTGTAGTTCTGATGTCGTGGTACATTTTATCCGACCCTGGATGTACCGAGTAGCGGGACTTGTGAGCTTCGTCCATTACCAGCTCGCGTAAACCGCCAAAAAGTGGGACCCAAATACGCCCCGTTACATAGTAGGCGCCGTCTTCCTTTTGTTCCATTCGTTGCCTTGAGCCGCGTAAGGCTTCAGCTTTGACGTTTTCAGGCTTTAATGCTTCCATCTGAGCAGTTCGTATCTGTGCAGGAAGACTGGACTGAATAGTGAGCTGCAAGGCTCGTACGCGTCTAGGTAGAGTGTCTTTCCGACTGAGAGCGTCAGCCACAACATTGGCTTTGCCTGGATGGTACTTGATGGCGCATTCGTAATCATTAAGCAGTTCGACCCATCGTCGTTGACGCATGTTCAATTCCTTCTGCTTGAAGATATGCTCGACACTCCTGTGATCGGTGTATATAGTGCACTTGGTACCGTACAGGTAGTGTCGCCATATCTTGAGCGCGAAAACAACAGCTCCCAGCTCTAAATCGTGCGACGTGTAATTCCGTTCATGAACTTTGAGTTGACGAGAAGCGTAAGCAATAACCTTATCCCGATGCATCAATACACAACCAAGTCCCTGTATCGACGCGTCACAATAGACCACAAAATCATCCGTGCCCTCTGGCAATGAGAGAATAGGTGCGCTGCAAAGCCTATCCTTTAGGTACTAGAAAGCGGTTTCCTGTGTATTACCCCAACGATAGGTAACACCTTTCTGTGTCAGCATTGTAAGCGGCTGTGCAATCTTGGAGAAGTCTTTGATGAATCGTCTGTAATACCCCGCCAAACCCAAGAATTGGTGTATTTCCGTTGGTGTACGCGGTGCAGGCCAGTTCCTGATCGAATCTACTTTGGATGGATCGACATGAATCCCATCCCTGTTCACTACATGGCCTAAGAAGTGGACTTCTCGAAGCCAGAAGTCGCATTTTGAAAACTTGGCGTACAGTTGTTCTTTTCGAAGAAGTTCCAAGATAAGACGTAAGTGCTGCTCGTGTTCCTCCTGACTCTTGGAGTAGATCAGGATGTCGTCGATGAAAACAATGACGAACTTGTCTAGGTAGGGTTTGCACACCCTGTTCATAAGATCCATGAAAACGGCAGGCGCGTTCGTTAGCCCGAATGGCATGACTAGAAACTCGTAATGGCCTTAGCGAGTTCTGAATGCTGTCTTGGAGACGTCCTCATCCCGCAGCTGATGGTAACCAGACCTTAGATCAATCTTGGAGTAGTAGCTCGACCCTTGCAACTGGTCAAATAAGTCGTCAATACGAGGAAGAGGATAACGGTTCTTCACTGTGACCTTGTTTAGTTCGCGGTAATCAATGCACATTCTGAAAGTGCCATCCTTCTTTTTCACGAATAATACTGGAGCTCCCCAAGGCGAAGAGCTTGGACGAATGAAGCCCTTATCCAAGAGCTCTTGTAGTTGCTTAGACAGTTCTTCCAGTTCAGTTGGAGCCAAACGATACGGTGCGCGAGCTATAGGTGCTGCTCCTGGAGCTAGCTCGACTTGGAATTCGACCTGACGATGAGGCGGTAGACCAGGTAAATCCTCTGGAAACACTTGACGAAATTCGCGTACAACTGGAATATCCTCTATTCTTTTCTCTCTCGTCGATGCATCTGTAACAAGTGCCAAAATGGCAGTACGCCCCTTTCGTAAACATTTCTGAGCCTTCAAGAAAGAGATAATGCCAACCACTGCACCACTCTTGTGGCCTTGAACTTCAAGAGGTTCCTTACCCGAACGAGGAATACGAATGATCTTCTCCTTACAAAGGATCTCTGCCTGCTGCTTGGATAACCAATCCATGCCAATGACGATGTCAAAACTACCCAGAACTATAGGAATGAGGTCGATGGAGAAAGTCTGACCAGCGAGGATAAGATTACAACCTTGAACTATATGTGTTGCTTCTAGACTTTTACCATTAGCTAACTCTACGACATGTTTGGTGTTTAGGGGAGTTGGTGTACGCTTTAACATTTGGCTAACTTTCAAAGACACGTAACTTGTATCCGCACCCGAATCAAACAATACAGTAACATAATAGTCGTCAAGAAGAAACTTACCCATAACTACGTTGGGATCATTTCTGGCATCACCCTGCCCCAACACAAATGCACGACCCCTTGCTTCATTGCCGTTGTTGTTCCCACCGTTGTTGTTGTTGTTGCCATTTCCCTGATTATTGTTGCTGAGGGCAGTGCCTTTTGAAGTGCCCTTCTGCGCCGCAATGAAAACACCCCTTGTTGCCCTGTTGCTGATTCTGCTGCGCTTGTGGCTGCTGCTGATTCTGGTTCGCAGGCCGAGGGCTTCTACAATCTTTGGCCTCATGACCCATCTTAAGGCATCTTTGACAGCGACCCTTGTTACACTGGCCACTGTGGTGTCTGTTATAGTTGTTGCACTTTAGGAGGTTCCCTCGATATCCGCCCTGCCTGTGGCTACCAGAAGAGTGCTGACTGGGACTCTGATAACTGTCAGTCTTTCGCTGCTGAACCTGAGACTGAACTGAAGCTGATCCCTTGCTGGAATCCCCATCCCATTTTCTCTTGTTGTCACTGGGAGTAGCAAGTGTAGCAGAAGTAGTAGCGGTAGTAGTAGCGCTGATACGTTTAGGCAGTCTGTTCTGATCCACTGCCTGATCTGTGATGCGATGAGCGAGGCGTTGAATAGCCTGGATGTTGTCAAGATTAGCCGATGTTATATGGCTCTGAATCTCTGGCGCCAAACCCTTGAGATACAACTCAATGCGCTTGATTGGAGGGTCCACCATAGTTAGGCACAGCACAGCCAACTCGTTTGACCGCTTGGTATAAGCCTCGATCTCTAACCCAGTCATTTTCAAATGATAAAGTTCATCTTCCTGCTTATGAATGTCTTCCCGAGTGCAGTATTCCCTCTTGATCAGTTCCTTAAAATCATTCCAAGGGGTGGTGTTAGCAGCTGCCAACCCTAACATCTGCACTTGTGCGTTCCACCAAGTTAGAGCAATCCCCTCTAAAGTACCAGTGGCATATTTCACCCTGCGAGCCTCAGGGCATTCACACATCTCGAACACAGACTCGAGCTTTTCAAACCAGTGGAGGAGTCCAACCGCTCCCTCCGTGCCACTGAACGTGCTAGGACGACAATCCATGAAGTTCTTGAAGGTACACACATGTTGCTGAACGTGTTGACCTAATGTGTAAGAACAGAATGAGGTTAAACATAAGAGTTTTTTTTGGAACGTAGGATCTAAAGATCCTAGGATGAGTTACGACTGCAGGGTATACCTCCTTCGTTTGCAGCTGCAAGTGCCGCAGCAACTTGTTCATTGATAAGAGCCGTCAACTGGGCTTGTGTCAAGTTAATACGTCCGGCCATTGATCTTCACATCAAAGGAAACATAGTGAGAAAGGTTCGCGAATAGTGCGATGACAGAAGAGTGTAAGCACACAGGTGTTCTCAAGCAATAACAAGTAGTGAGCAATGAAATCTAAGCATACTACGAGCAAAATTCTATGCAATTCTAGCATGTAGGCAATAAACATAAACCTTATTACCTAGGATGTTGAGTCTTGCACGTGGAGCGAAGCGTCGTTGTGGATCGTTGAGAGCACTGTTCTGGTTATAGTCTGGTTTTAATAAAAACGTTTTCCCCATATTAAAACCAAGTTCTCTATAACCAATGGCTCTGATACCAATCTGTCACACCCCCAAAATCCACCTGCGGAGTATCACCGCTTGGGAGCGTGACTGACCAGGATCAAGCCACCAATCATATAGAACATGTAATCAATAAGTAAAAGTAATTGCCATTACACCAAACCAAATCCATATGAAAGGTGTTTCAAAACACAAGTAAGTTATCACTGTTTAGCGGAAGCGTATAAATAAAACCCATCACAAAAAAGTATCAAATGTCATAAGTGTTTAACAAGATAATCACGATCCAAGCCCACAACGACCAGCTCCTCCCTGTGCAAGCTCCATGTATCTAACGACCTGCAAGGCATGTAACAGAGGATCAACAACTAGTTGAGCGAGTTCATAGAAAGTAAATGCGTAATAGAATATTCGTTTGTAACATGTGGCTCTACTGGGCCGATAGTACGTTCTATTGGTGGGGGCTTCCCATGTTGTATAACCACTAGACTATTCGTAACCATAAGTGTTCTACATATCCCGAGAACAGTAACACGTACAAGTTTACGTAGGTTTTACGTAAGTAATCCTTCACAACCGAGGATAGGGGTACGCGGGGGTTTACGTAGGTTTTACGTAAGTGCCTGACACAACCGAGGCAGTAGTGAGTATAAGTTCACGTAGGTTTTACGTGAGTGTCCTTCGCAACCTGAGGACAGTGAGCAATACAAGTATACGTAGGTTTTACGTATGTGTCCTGCACAACCGAGGACGATGGTATGGTAGTCTAGTAACAGTGAATGTATGAATCTATTCAACCTTATTTCTTCAATCCCATTCCCAAACCCTGGGAATCCCATGCCTTAGTAAGGGTGTGAACTCACCTTGGTTTGCTCGGTATGCTATGCTCTAGGGTTTAACAATTGTCTAAGTCCGTTACACATGACCTAGGATACATTGCACATACTTGACGTAAGTATATAAATTCAATTAGGGTTTGCAAGCCATTGGTGTCTAAATAATTGTGATTCGTGTGATGGTTGTGTACAGAATAACATCACATAAAATGTTCATGCATACAGTAACGTGTAGTTTTACGCAGTATTGTGTCACACAGTAACATGCAGTGACATGCACACAGTGGCATATGATGATATCTTCAGCAACGCACATAACATGCAAGGTTAACCACTTAACAGATTAACATACAACAAAAACTCAGACTTCCATAGGTATAATCTCGGACTACAAACCCTTACCCTTCCAAAGTCGGACATCCCCACCCTAATAATCAACAAATTCGGACCATGGGGCATGAAACTCGGACCCAAGGGATTCTCCTTCACAAATTCGGACCAAAGGGGAGGGTTTTCTTTGCTTTGAAGTTCGGACAAGACATTAACCACTTTACAAAACTCGGATCCCTTAACACACCCAAAGTTCGGACCCATGTATGTGTATAAAACTCGGACAAAAGGTTTCATCTTTGTCACAAGGTCGGACCTACTATAATCCACATAACAAGGTCGGACATCCTCCCAAAGGTCGGACCATGCATTGTTTTAAAAGTCGGACCAGATAATTCATCATTAAACTCGGACCTTTATTACTTAATTATAAAACTCGGACACAATCACATGTTTAAAAGTCAGACATGTATCATCTTCATATAATTCGGACAAGCAAGGTGCAAAAAGGAACTCGGACTAAGTGTCTTTATAACAAACTCGGACATCATGCATCCATTAAAGATCGGACATACTTGATTTAAAACAAATTCGGACCCTAGCATACAAGGATTAAAAGTTGGGCCATGTCTAGTTTAATCAAAACTCAGACACTTCAATCATGCGTGAATTCCAAACATTGCACAGAATCAAAAGGATCAGAACAGTTACGTTTTCACATCTCATGACGAAGAGAACCCTAATCACACTGAATCTGTCTAGCATCAATTCAATTATCACATCAATCATGTATTCTTAATTACCAGAAAAATCGATTAAACAACCATTCAATGTCATTATCATTATAATCAGAATCAAATCAAAATCACAGAACATTATATGGAAAACTAGGGTTTTCAAGAATTCACAAGAATCAAGAATTGATACAATCAACAATCATTTAGGGTTTACGAGTATTACAATAATCCATAAACAATTACCTTGAATGATTCTAGAGAAGGAGAGGAATCAAGAGTGATGATGATTGCCAGAGAAAGTGAAAGTACGTGCTTGGATTTTTTTGTGAGAATGATTAGTGAAAAAGGGATTAGGGTTAAGTATCTCTAGAATTTCACTAATTACCCTCTACCTCCCTAAGTATCATATTTTACACATGCACACCATCTCATAACAATTTCATAGTTTCACCACCAAGTTCATATATTTACCAAGTCTTTCACAATTAACAACCAACCATGCACAAACACACAATACGATTCATTTCATCAAAACGTATATAATTCCATGGCAACCTAGTTGTGCAAATAATTAACTACACAAACAATGAACGTGCAATAAATGCGAAGTAGAAATCTTGGAAATTCGAGTTGTCACATCATTTCTTGCTAGCCGATCGAACAAACTTGCTAATCGATCGAACAACATTGCATGCTAACCGATCGATCTGTCTCTGTTTCACTTATGTTGTAAACCAATCGAACTACAATGTTAACCGATCGGACAAGCCATTCGATCATCTAGTACTATCACATAGAAATTTCCAGTGTTAGAAAATTTTCAAAATTCTTATTCTTTTCACCCTCATGGATCAAGACCTGTGCTTATGATTAATGTCATATATTTACAGGGAAGAGGAAAAGACACAGACAAAGGTCACAATGTTTCCTGTGTGATTGATGCTGATAACACTGTAGGTACAGTAGTTGAAAAGATGGCCAAGTTTTTGAGAGAAAGCAGAATAGCTAAGGCTTTATCTCACAGAACAACTGTTTATGAATCTCACGTTAGAACTTTTTGGGAAACAGCTACATTTGAGGAGTCTGACAAGTTGATTCATGCAGTATTGAGAAAGAAAGACAAAGATGGTAAAGACATAGATGTGGAGTTCAAGTTCGGAGTTGAAGATGTTAGGAGAGTTTTAGATCTGCAAGACTCTGATGATGATCCAATAATTATGTCAGAACGTCTTGTGAAAGGGTTATGGTGCAGAATGGGCTTTACAGGTCATCTAAATGGAAAAATGCTCAAAACAAATTTTTCAAAAGCCCATAGATACTTAATGCATTGCATGGTTCACTCTCCGGGCCACAGAAAGGGAGCATATGATGAAGTCCCTGACTACATCATGAATTTCGTTGCAAGTCTGGTTTTAAACAAGAAGTATAATATTTCTCAAGTCATTTTTGAATACATGAAAGAGAACTGCAAAAATGAAGTTGATAGATATATCATGTATCCAAGATTCATTATGATGCTGTTAAATGACAAGATCAAGGATCTTCCGAAGAACAGAGCTGACATCATGGAGTTGAGAAGTGTAAACAATGAAACAATTGCAAGAGTTACAAAAGATAAGGATGCAAAGACGAAACAAATGATTTGTAGAATCAAAGATAAAAACTATGATGCTCCGGAGAACGATAAGTGGAGACATGAGAAGAGTGATTCAGACAACGAAGATAATAAGATGAGCGAGATGGTTGAGTAGAAGACTAGGTGGTGGTGTGTTAGAGATGGAAAGCGAAAGAGAACACCTATGTCATTCCCTGCAGTTACCATTCTTAAGGATGGAGATAAGGGTATAGTGAAAGGGGGGGCCTTAAGAAAGTCAGATTGTTTATATTTTTTGAATGTTTCTAACTTCTTTGTCAATATTTGTCTTGTAGGGTCTTTTGGAGAACCACAGCAGAGATTGATTGATGAAACGGTCTTGGAGCCATCTGTGGTGATTGAACAAGGAGCTGATCTTCTAAAACAATCTTTTGAAAGCTATCTGAAAAAGAACGAGGAAGCTGCAGCACAACAAGTTCAAGGATCGAGTGCTCATGTTGAAAAAGTTACAAGAGTTGAACCAGAGATTGAAGCTCAGGGAAGTTCAAGTGAAGATGATTCTGAAGCAAGTCAATCTGAATCTGAATTAGATCCAGCATCTCTTGGAAGGGGAAAAGCTCAGCTGAAAAAGAAATCTTTAAAGAAGAAGAAAACATCTGATGATGAAGACAGATCTTATGAACCAGATGAATCAAAGAGAAAGAAATGAAAAGCAGTTCAAGCTGGAGTAATTCCAAGGAATATGAGAGCAAAGAAATCAGGAGCTGAACCACAGAAAGATAAAGGTGGAAAGAAAGAGAAACACACTCAGAAAGAAAAGTCACAAGATGTTAAGTTACCAAAAGAATCTGAAGTGGAATCAGTAAAAGAACTAGTGGCTGAAGCTGAAAAAGGAACTGGTGATGATGATTATGTTGAAATCACTGGATTCAAAGCAGCCAGTCCTCGACCTGTTCCACAAGATATCCCAGAATCATCTCATCAGAAAGAAACAAGTTTCAATTTTGATTTTGATGATTTTGATACTGCTACGGGGATTTTCACAGAAGATATTCCTGAAGGAGACTATGACATGTTCAATGATCAAGCAGTTAAAGAATTGGTACTAAAGGTCAACAAGTTGGAAGAAGAAAGGGCAAAGGCAGAATTGGAGCATGACATTCTAAAGAAACAAGTTGATCGATTGATGAAGGCTCATGATCAAGTGAGAGAAGAGTTGCTAGAACAAAATGAAGAGGTGAACAAAACGAGGAATGAAGCTGAAGATAATTCAAAGTTGTTTGATCTTTTGTCGGCTGAGATAGCTTCGTTAAATGTGAAGATAAAGAATCTGGAGGATGTGAATCAAACTCTAAATCAGCTTCTCAGTGAAATGAGTGAAGCTTCAACAAATGAAATAAATGCAATCAAGCTTGAGATGGAAGCAATGAAGGCAGACAAGGTAATGAAAGATGAACAACTTCAGATGCTATGTGCTGTTATGGAAAGTCACTTGAAAATGAATATTCATGCTGCATTTGAAGAGATAGAGGTAAGAGGAGCTGAAGAAAGAAGAATGGAGCGTGAAAGGCGTCTAGCTGAAGAAGCTACTCAGAAAAACAAAGGTGTTGTTGAAGAGGTTCAAGTGATTGGTGAATCATCAAGTCAACCTGATATTGGTGGTTCATCATCACAACAAGATATTGAAATGGTTGAAGTTGTAGAAGTTCATGAACAAGAAATAGTTGAAGATGAAGAAGAAATGGTTGAAGCTGAAGAAGTTTAGGAACCAGATTTCATGATTGTTGGTGAGTCCTCTGAACCTTTGAATGCTGAAAATATTCTGAAGAAAGTAGCTGTCATTCAAAGAAAGAAAAAGGCGAGAGAAGTGCTACTAATAGAATGGAAGACAAATAAATTTGTGCTAGTTGGTGATGCTTATCCTATACCTTACAATGTTCAAGAAGTTGAACGTCAAATGAAAGTTAAAGAAAGGAGAAGGAAAGCAAAGAAAGCTCGAGGAGAGATAGTTGATGATGACTCAGATGTTGAACTATTTGGAGATGAAGAAGAGGAGGATGAAGATAAAGTTGACGATAAAGTTGATGATAAACCGGATGATAAAGATGATAAAGGTGATGATGACAATGATCAAGGTGCTTCAGGGTTGTTAATCAGAGATCCAGCTGTTCAAGAGAAAATAGATGAATTATTGAATGATGAGATCAATGAATAGGAGGATGAAGTACAACATGAAGCATCATCGTCTGGGAAACAACATGTTGATCAGGTACTCCTCTCAAACCCAACTGTTATTTACTTAAATGTTCAACAAGAAGGGGAAGTAGAAGTTAGAAGAACAAGAGCTGAAATGTTAGAAGAATTGGGATTAGATGAAGGAAAGTTCAAGTTTGATATTGAGGATGAAATTCCTCAGTCTCCAGCTAAAGACTTTGAGCCTAGATATGCATATGAAGCAGATCACTATGATGATGTTATTATTGAAGATGCTTCGGATTCAGAAGTTGATGAAATTGATTTTCATTATGCTGGGATAGATGCAACATTTCCTTCATTCGTAGAAATGTTCAAAGACAAGAATGAAGATGAAATTAAGAGAAAAATTGTTGAAAAGATCTCAACAGAAGGCGTTCCTGAAATTGTTCCAAGGGAGATTCTCGCTGAAGAAAGAAAGAAATGGTTCAAGAACATGCCTAAGGAAAGAAAAACTCTCAGAGCTCTTCAATTCTTTACTCACAACAAAAACTTATCATGGAGAGATATTCTTTCATGGGGATACCTAGAAGATCTGAAAGTGTATGCCATCAGGAGAGAAGAAGGAGTTCAATACTTTGAGTTCTTATCTGATATTGCTTCTCTACCGAGGTGGGATGTGGATGAATTGGTCAAAACAAAGAACATTAAACAGTTCTACTATGGTCCTGAAGTTCGTCATCATGATCAAGACTTGTGAAACTACATCAAATGGCAAGCAAAGAATGGCTATCCTGATTGGAAGCCACAGTATCCAAAGCAAATTGTCACATACCTGGAAAATGGGAAGAAAGATATAACGCTGGATGTCAAGCCACCAAAATGTTTGAAGAACATGCCTCTCAGAGCCATCGAACAGGATTTTCATGATTTGTTTAAAGGATGGCTATACAATGAATCTATGGCTGAAGCTGTTATCTCTCTTTATGACAAGACCACCGGGGAATCGCGAAGAATCAGTATCTTGGATCCAATGTGGCTTGTGAACTGCTCAAAGAAAGACATTGATTGCTTATTTGTCAACAAGATAGTTTATGAGAAGAGAGACAAAGCTCTAGCTATGCAATATTAAGGGATCGTGGATGTTTGCTTCGCCAAAGACATCAATTCTGGAAGATATTGGAAGACCAAATGGAGAAACCTTGAAATTGATGAGTTCTTGAAAGTATACAAACGAAATCAAAGATCCAAGAAAATAGCTGAAAGAGCTGCAGAGTTGGGAAAAAGAAACTTGGGATATGTACCACCAACAGATCAGACGCCAATTGAATCTAAAGAGAACAAGATTCCGAAATGGGATCGAAAGCGTGATGGTGACCCAGAATACAGGAAATGGTGGTTGACTGAGGGCAGACATAAAAGACGAAGAGTGTTAGAAGAGAGAGAGAGGAAAAGAGAAGGCAGAAAGCCAGAGAGAGAAGATGGAACAGAAAGAAGTAAAGACTATACTAGAAGGAACTACAGCTACATCCGAGGGGGAGTCTGTTAGTGTAAACGTCTGTAGCTTCCGTCAGTATGTAGTCATGTTTTGTAATGTCTGTAATCAACTTATGTATGTATGTATGTTAAGTAGGGTAGTAGATCAGGATATGGCGCGTATATTTTAAAGTGCTGAACGATTGTTGACAATGCTTACCGATCGGCTAGCCTAGCCGATCAGACAGGCCAACCGATCGAACAGGCTGTTCGATCGGACAGCATGTCAGCCGATCGGCTAGCCCAGCCGATCGGATAACACTCACTCTATCCTGACTCTGTCTATAAATAGCTGACCGATCAGCTCATTTTTAACTTTTGCATTCTTGACTCTCTGGCGAACTCACGTCAGTCTGAGATTCCAAAGGAGCTTGTACACTTTCACAGTTGATTAATGGAATATCAGACAGCATTTCAGAGTTGATTTCGTTTTCGTACATCTGTAGTTTGATTTAATGAATTCCGCACATTGAATCATATCCGATTCATCTAAGTTCCAGTCAATCAGATCCTGTCAACAAAGGGACCTGTCAATAAGGACCGATAACATTTTGTGTAAAGTTATGTATAAGTATTTAATTGTTTGTGTGTTTTGGATATAATCGTTTCCGTTTCATACGAACCCCGTTTGATTGTGTGAAGTCCGGATATCCCGAACGAGTTTTGAAGACGTAAGGTATGTTTTTAGACTTTGTAATGTGCATTGAGGACAATACATGACTTTTTGGGGGGTAGTAGGGCCGTTAACGGTTGTCGCGTTTTCAAATTTTAACTTATAAAAATTTACAAAAAGATTTTTAATAATTTTTAGAGTTTTTTAATGTATATAGTTCATTTACAAAAAGTTCTTATTTTTCCTCCTATTTTTCAAAAAAAAAATAATAAATAAAATAAAATAAAATTTTTGAAGGTTGAAAAAAGGGAACCCGTCGGCGACGGGTGTATGGCCGTCCGGGACGGGCTTCGAAAAATACCCGTCGGGTGAGTTGGTCCGTATCCAGGAGTATAAGGAGTCGGCACGGCACCATGTTTCACAACCCGTCGGCGACGGAGTCATGACCGTCGGCGACGGGCAACCTTTTTCGAGTCCGTCCAGCTTCGTTAATCGATTAAAAAACTCGAACCAAACTCCATATACATCACCCAATTCGACCCACAACATTCCAACATCATTCAACTTCCTCTAAACTCCTGCTTTCTCTCTCTTAAATCCCCCTTTCAACTTCATCTTCTCCACAAACACTCCAAGAACCCTAAAACCTTCTAATCTCCATAGCTTTCTCAAATCTCCACCAAATCAACTAATTTTTGGGTCCAACCTAAGTGATTTTTCGAGAGGAACAAAACCCCCAATACGGTTTTCATCAACTCTTGCTAGTTTTCAAGATTTCTGGGCGTGTAACTTCGGGTTTTTGAAGGGGGTGTTCATCAATTTTCTTGCTTTACATCTTTTCATAGTTTTTCTTGTTCAAACAACACAAAGGTATGGATTCTCCTTAAATTTATGCATGATTATCATATGTTTAGTTGTCTTTCTTCCAAAATTTTAAACTTGTTGGTTTAAGAGTAGGTCGTTTAAACAATGTATGTTATTCTAGCATGATTTTAAGTAAGATTAGTTGTTTTGGATGGAATTTGAGCATGTTATAACCATAGTGAAGTGATTACACTTGTTATGTACATGATTGAACATGAAGGTGATGTTGAATATTGTTGATCTTATAAGAAATTACAAGTTAACAAGAAAATTGATAAGTATTGATAAAATGAGCGACTTTGGAAGTTTAAAAAGACGATTTTACATTCACTTGTTAATAAAAGCTTCAACATCACATATCATGTTCAAAGTTTGAGAGTTTAGTGAAGGTTGGGTTTATATTGATGTTTTGCTTGTTTGTGATTGTAGTTATGGCCGGTGGTAAAAGACAAAAGACTACAGGGCAAGCTTCATCATCAGAAGTCGGTTCTTCTTCCGGTTTAATATCAAAGAAGTGGGAGCAGCTAAGCTCCGTAGAAGAGAATGATGCGAGGTTGTATTGGCAGGACTGGGTATGGGAAAAGTTCAGAGATAGCAAAAGTGCCAAAGTTTGGGATGAGGAGAAAAACAAACCCCTATCGGGTTATCAAGATAGAAAGTTAGAGGCCAAGCTCTGGAAATGGAAAATGGTCAACAACGTTAACACCTCAGTTCCGGAAAGGGCTATATGTGAAAAAGTTGTGAATGTTGAAGAGTTCAAACAGATTGTGTAGGATCGTTATATGACCTGACGAGTCGATCAGAAGAGTGCTTAGACAGAATCAGAGGCGGAATTCATTGATTCGGTGTTCGTATAGCTTGATTTCACTATTTAACGTCTCGTTTATTGATCTGCTAACAATTACAAGCTCTGGAGACAAATTGGCAGGGCTTCGCCGTACACACACACAACTGTTCTACAGATCCGCTCATCAGACACCTATTTATAGGCTGATGGGTTCGCTTATATGGACATGACCATAAAAGCGGACCTATCAAGTGACAAATGAGCGAACCTATCAAGGACACATAAGCGAACCTACAATATTGACATATAAGCGAACCTATCTAATCTTATGTGTTTCTTGATTTCCGTTCACTGTACAATCAACCCTAACATAAGACTCGAACTAAGATGTAGTCGACAGACAACTGCACCAACAGACTCCCCCTTGAATGTTGACGGAATCTTCAGTGGGAGTCTTCAAACATTGACAGCTCTTCACTCTTAATCGGTCTTCTTCGGGAACTCTTCCTGGAATTAAGTACCTGGATCTTTCTCTGGCTCTAACTTTCATCAGACTCCCCCTATCATCATGCTGCGATCGCTGTCTGGAATTTGTTATCACCGTTGAAATCAACTCCTGGCTTTATCAGTTAAAACTTCTTCTCAGGTTCTGAAGTATCTCCTGGCTTTCCATAGCAACAGGATCAGAAACCTGCACAACTCAAACACTCTATCACAAACCAACATAATTTGATTCAACTTAATGAATCAACTAATCATTTAAGAATATTCAAGAATTTTTCACATTTAAAACCTATTCAACTTTCCAAAATCTGATTAAACACTTCAAACCAATTTAACCAAACCTCTTGTTCATCAAGTTTAGCCTTTAAGATTTTGAATTTCAGCTCTCCAACATCAGTTGTCGAAAATCTTTTTGAATTTTTCAAATATGAAACACAAATGCAATAACAACAATTAAAATGCATAAATGAAATATATACAAACATATTTTTGTGAGTTCGTGCAAGAGGATCATATCAGCTGTTGACAAGACACTAGCACCGTTAAGCTGTTATTTCATTTTAAGCTTTTAAACAGTTCGCGTTGATTGTCGATATTTTGATCCACTTAAATTCTCACAAAATGTTCAACCTGTTCGGGATACAGATTTAGTGTTTTTAGAACTTAAACATCTACATGTGTCCCACCTCAGTATATACTCCCGTATCCAGACCCCAGTATTCAGTCTTACAGGTAAGTATACCACAGCTGATATTTGTAAAGGGGTTATGTGCGAGGGCCGTGAGAGCTCAGGTCGATACTTCCGTATATGCAGAGAGATGACGGCTTCGACTTTAAGGTGGGTCCCCTTTAGAGGATCTTTTTTACAACAGCAAAGATTATCAATTTTATTGTTTAATCAGATTGCTGAGGGCGAGCTTGTATTTCAAAGCTTTTTGTAGAAAGTATTATCCGGGGACTAGGTCAGTACTTCCATACAGCAGAAGTCCCGGGATAATACCCCAGATATCACTGAGCATAAAGACCTAGTATCTCAGAATACGGGACCCTTCAAACAGGATTTCAGGGGTTACCTATATATCCTGGAGGTGTTCCCCACGTAGACGCAAGTGAAATTTATGTTTATATCCCAAACTGATCTACTAATTCTGTGAAAACCTACCGACACATCTTTAGCGAGACTGCTTAATTGCATTTATACATTACACATCTTTAGCGTACTATGCCAGTCTAGTTGATGTACTATCATTTCCCCTATTTGTACCAAAACTCATTTTTTAATTTTTCGATGTTTTTGACATTTTCAAATTTTCTAATTTTTTTTAAAATTTTACTCCCCCTAAAATCAAAATATGTTTCAATTTTGATTTTCTGGGAAAATTTGAAACAAACTGTACAAATTTGACAACTTGATGAGAATCGCATTAATTCTCCATCCACATGGCGTAAACAATCAGAACTCCCCCTCACAACAAACTATTTTCCCATAATGATTTCAAAACACTTAAGTTTATTTTAATCAAAATGGTTTTTCCGGAAAATTAGTTTTGTGTGTCGCTTCACAAACATGGGGTTTTATCATCACATTGTTTTCAACATCCACATGATAGATTTTACAAGTTCAGGATTAGATCTCAAACATCACTTGTAGAAAATCAAGTACAATTTAATGTCCCTGATTTACCACATGTAAGGCGAAAAATCACCAGAGTGAAATTTCTCAAGAAATGTGCCGATTCGTGTTCCATGCTTACCAACTTGGGAACTCCGGCAAGTCAGGTTTTTCATTTAAACAGATTCACCCAAGCCTGACGGTCCTTGGGTGATTTCGAATTCTTATTCAACAATGGTGGAAAATTTGCATCATCCATTGTTAAATCTGAATTCTCCTTTTTTACCTCAACCAATGGCTCCTCTGGCTTTGACGAACCAGAATCATTGCCTGCAGGTGGCTTGTCTGACTTTGACCTGTCAGATTCATCGCCGGCCATTTTCTTCTTCTTCTTTTCTACTTTCGTCCTCAGATTTGTATCTGATGAATTCATCTTGCTTGACTTTGCAGCCGAGGGAGTCGATTCATCAGAACTCTTATTCAATCTGTCCGGTGAACCCGAGGACAAAATCTTCTCGAGATACTCTCTCGCCTTCTTCCTCTTTTTCCTCAGTCTGTCTTTCTGCCCCTGTGAAAGTTTAACTTTCTTTTCTTTAATTGTCTGTTCTTGAACTTTAGGTTTCAGAACCTTCTGTTCATGGGGCTTGACTTTGACTGGAATTTTTGCCACTCTCTGAGAATTAACCCTCAATCTGTCATTCGATTTCCTTGGGCATTCTCTGACAATGTGACCTTTGATTTGGCAATTGTAGCATCTTCTGGTCTCATAACTCCAATTCTGGCAGTTAACAGCAATGTGTCATTGATAACCGCATCGGTAACACACTCTGTTATCGTACCGTATACCACCTTCACACCAAACGCTCAGATCATAGCATTGTCTGGCTTGGTGATATTCCTTCCTCATGTTTACTGGATTTGGCTTTTGAGCACTGTGGTCCAACCTGCACCACTTATTACCAACAATTTTTGAGTTTTCATTTTTTACTTTTTGTAATATTTCATTACGATTGGATGATCGATCTGATGAACTTTTATTATCTTTTTGAACATTTGTCAAATTTTTATTTTTTTGTTTTTGTTCCACTTTCTTCTTCAAAGGTTTTTGCTTAGAGCATTCTCCCTTTTCAGTCGATTGTAGAACAGTTTTCTGAAATTTTTCTTTCAATTTCAAAAACAATTTTTGTTTTTCTATTTTTTCATTTACATCATCAGATTTCTCATCGCAATCTTCAACTTTGACATTATCAAAGTTTGTGGACATTGTCACTTATTGGAACAGAATTGATTGGTTTTGGACAGGGAAACTTCAAACTGTCTGATGTAGTCACAAAACCTATCAATTTCTTCTCAAGTTCATCAATCTTGCTTCTGGAATTCTCAGCTTCCTTTTCAAACTGAGATATTCTTTCAAGATGAGACTTGATTAAATTTTCATTCTCATTTTTCAAGTTTTCAAGAACAGATTTTTCATTTTCCAAATCTTTTATCTGTTCCTGAAATTTCGTTTCATTTGCTTTCAAGTTTTTGTTCTCAAGCTTTATCCAGAAATCTTCATTTTCTGAGGATTTCTTGTTGCTTTCAAATTCTTTCTCTTTTTCTTTCAAAAACTTGTTTTCAGATTTCAAACTGTTCAAACCATCCAACAGTTTGTCATTTTCAGTTTTCAATTTCTCACAATTTCCCTGCAAAACTAGAATCTGTTTAATATCAGTTTGCTTCTCGTCTTCCAACTTCTTAACTTCCGATGTCAAACTTTCCGCATCTTTCAATAGTTTGTCATTCTCAGTCTTGAAGCTGTAACAGTTGAAGCACACTGATGAAGAATTTGAGACTTCATTCTTCACAGATTCTTCATTCATTAACATTTCCTTTATTTCTTCCTTGTATGTACCTGCACAAACAATTTTAACAAAATCAAGAGGTTTTAAATTCTCATCAATATAACATCCTCTCTTACAATCATACTTCATGTTTTGTTTTGCAGCAAAACATATACAAATTCTTTTATTAATCTCAGTAATTACATCCAAATTGATTTTATCCAGATTTCCCAGATTCAGTTCATCTAGATGCTCTTTGATTTTATTCATCAATATTTTCTTCTTTTCAAAATTTTCATAATGACGCTTTTGAAGTTTACTGATGAAATCAGATGGACGTAATTTTGAGAATTTAGGCTTTTGTTTTAATTTCTTTAGAACAACATTCCATTCGGCAGGTAAAGCGGCTTCCAACTTTGATATCTTTTCAGTATCTGTCAAATTTATTCCAAACGATTTTAACTTGTCCATCAAGTAATCAAATCTTTTGTCCATCTCTTTCAAGCTCTCATTCTGTTGACAAGCAAAGTTTTCAAGTCTAAGAGTCCAAATCCTCTTATCATCTTGATCATATAGACTTGTACGATATCTTCCAAATCTATTTAAACTTTCAACAAACTTATTCTCTTTTTCATCAAACATTTCTGCCATCGTTCAAATAATCCCGACAAATCCTTATTGTTCACAAAAGCAAAACACCAAGGTGACAGAAAAGCGGAACTCCAGTCGTCACTAAAAGCAGACTAGATTGTTCAACCAATCGAAACACCTTATGTCCTTATGAGCGGACCAGTATTTAACACAAGAGCGAACCACTTTGTTCACTGAAGTGGACCACAAAAGCGGACCTGCTTATGTGCACTTGGAGCGAACCTCTTTTAATGTGACACAAAAGCGGACCAGTTCGTTCAGATAAGCGAAACTAATCAGGTACACAATGAGCGGAACTAGTCTGTTTCACAAGAGAGAACCAGAATCAGTCCTATGAGCGGACCTCATCAGCAACTGTGAGCGAACCAGAACAATCACCACGAGCGAATCCAGAAAACAACCTCAAAAGCGAACCAGATTATAACCTCACGAGCGAACCTGATCACAACCCAATGAGCGAACCAGATGGATGTACCCAAGAGAGAACCTGATAAGCGAACCTCCAACAAACATGTGTCTATGAGTGAATCTCAAGAGCGAACCAGCCAAATGATGACCTTTCGAGCGAACCTAATGAGCGAACCACATAACTGACATAAAAGCGAATCACTTTCTCGAGCTGTTTTGGGACACTTTTAAGCTGAATTTGAGCCTAGTCTTCTCAAGGGTTTGTTATTACTTAGTTTTACACTTTATGGCAAATTTTCAATCCATTTTGTCCGGTAAAACACACTGAACTGATGAAAGAAGGTGTAGAAATCAGAATTTTTGAATGAAAACGAGCTAAACCGTAAGAACTCTTCCTCCTGAGCTCTGATACCACATGTAGGATCGTTATATGACCTGACGAGTCGATCAGAAGAGTGCTTAGACAGAATCAGAGGCGGAATTCATTGATTCGGTGTTCGTATAGCTTGATTTCACTATTTAACGTCTCGTTTATTGATCTGCTAACAATTACAAGCTCTGGAGACAAATTGGCAGGGCTTCGCCGTACACACACACAACTGTTCTACAGATCCGCTCATCAGACACCTATTTATAGGCTGATGGGTTCGCTTATATGGACATGACCATAAAAGCGGACCTATCAAGTGACAAATGAGCGAACCTATCAAGGACACATAAGCGAACCTACAATATTGACATATAAGCGAACCTATCTAATCTTATGTGTTTCTTGATTTTCGTTCACTGTACAATCAGCCCTAACCTAAGACTCGAACTTAGATGTAGTCGACAGACAACTACACCAACAGATTGGAATCATGCAAATGTTTGAACGCCAAGGATGGGAGCGAGTGCTTGATTGGTGTGAAGATAACACCTCACGGGTGTATCTATCGGAGGTGAGCGAATGGTTTTCAACGTTGAGGTTTATGAATAATGATGGCCCTCCTGCTCAGTGGAAATTGGTCAGTAAAACAAGCCGAGGGGCAATGACGATGTCTTTCGAAATAATCAATTGCCTCGCACGCTTTGATTCTCTAGGGGTGCAAGCATATGACTATCCAACCATGCAATAATTTTTGGATAATCATATGAATGAGGGTGATCCAGATAGATGACAGCGGTTATTTTACCATACAGTGATGGAGGCGAGGCTAAGAGAACTCAAATGTCAATCGAGGGGACAATTCTTCAAGGAATTTCCCTAGAGAATGTGATGGTGAGATTCGGTGATCGAGGAGGAGTGAGAGCGGGCGACTGCAGGGTTGTTCATTCTTTGTTGTACAAGACCCCTACTTTGTCTTGGAGACATATTGTTATGATGCATACATGGACCACCCGAGAGGCGTCTCAAAGGCGTTTTATTCCGTATGCACGCCTCATCAGTGCTATGATTGTTCAACAGAATTGTCTGCCTCCGGAAGCACTTTGGGTATCCAAACCTCTGGAAGAATTCAATATTGCATCAATGAAGAAGAATTGGAGAATAGATGTGGATCTGGTGGGAAACAAATATGTGGTGACCGACAAATTGGGACACAAGTATGAGTTTGTTAACCCAGATGCGCAACAAGGAGCTGGGGGAGATGAGGAGATGTTTGATGAAGAAAACGAGGATGAGCCTTCTGGTCCCCGGGGACCACAATAGAGGTACAAGAGGCCACATAGGGAGATTAATGCAGAAGTGGTAGGTTTTGTGAAACAAAGACAGGTACCGATGTATAGAAACTTTACCCGCGGGGAACAAGCGACCTATGATAATGTCTCGGCATGCATAGGCGAGGGCTGAGAATATAATAGGAGGCAAGAGAATTGGGAAGGGACGCACGGAACCTACTCGCAAGAACAGTGGGCTGCCCAAGCCGACTACCGTGAGAGAATGGAGAAATTTATGGAGGAGCAACAATTGCACCAAGCGCTTCAACAATCTCATATGGAACGCTTGATACAGTTACAGGAAGAAGACATGGCCCACAGACGGGCATGGGAAGAAAGGGAGGAAAAGGAGCCGCATGACCGAAACTCAGTGGAGGACAACCGCTGGAGTGCGTTATATGTCTCACAGGAGATGGCTATTAATAATGCCAAAATCCTCCATGATCAAGAGAGACACCAAAGAGACCTTGAGGCCGGCCGCCCTTATGTCGAGCATTCGGGGTGGACCGACTACCCCAACCTTCCCGTTCCACGAGGCCCATCCAACCCATCTCCTCACTGGCCCGAAGCCATCAGATCCAGTTTCATTCCAATCCCCTATCAGCCACCGCCTCAAGGAGAATCGAGCCCACTTGATAACTACAGGGAGATATTTGAAGCCCTCACTGGTTATCCATACCAGCCAAACCCGCTAGTTGATCCCAACGAAAGATATCAGCGGTAAAGGTAAGGTATGTTTTGTGCTGTTGTTGTTGTATACTTTAGTTCCTTATTTCTTTTTTTATTATTATTTACCTTTTTGCCTAGCTAAATGAACGTTGTGGGTGTGTTCCCTATATAACCCTCACGAGACCTCTCATCCTCCCAAGCTATTGGGGGGGTTTAAAAGGGCTTGTTGCATAAGCTAAATGCAACCGTGATTCCTACGAAAGTGAGTTAGGTTTGTTGTTGTTGTAAATTGTTTTCCACATAAATCAAAGTGAAATAACGCATGGCTTGGTAATACTTTCATAAAAGTGGTAGAACTAGGTAACTAACAAATTTTGATGGTTTTGAAAAGCATGCTTCTACACAAGGATTAGAATTTGTAGGTACAACATGTTCGCGGTACAACCGTTTTTATGAAGAGAAGAAGAAGATATGAGCATCAAGCGACAAAAATCAGGTGCATGCGTTTCCTTTTTACTTTGATTCTTAGTTTAGTAATAAGTGGATTGTACGTTGTATTTTTTTTTTCCGGGGTGCAATTTTGGGAAGGTTAGCCGTGTCACATCCCTTGTGCGTTTTAAAACTCTAGTTCTTGCACATTGAGGACAATGTTTACCTCATGTGTGGGGATGGGGGAGTAGTAAAAGTTTTCGATTTTGACCCGTTCATTTAAATACTACACATTGAGGACAATGTTTACCTCAAGTGTGGGGATGGGGGAAAATTTCAAAAATTTTTCAAAATTATTTTGTTTCAAAAGCGATCTTGAAAGCACAAGTAACCAAGTCAACGAGGGATGGCACAACCCATTTGGTCTTTTGTCATGGTCAAGTTCAAATTAATAGCATGACGGGTATTTAGCGGGTGGTTATTTGGGAATAATTCGCCTAAGGAAATAGCATTTTATGCATATCACATATCATACCCTTAGACGTGAGGTTTTGAGCCATTTTTATATCATGGATTTACATTTACATGTTTCTTTGTTTAAAGTGGACCATTAGTCGCGTATTGTAGAACTTGCAACTTTTGATACGTTCGAAATCATAGACCGAATACAAGCACGAGAATGATTAAGGCATTAGGTAAACCTTTTCCTTTTAAACCATTTATCTATCCTTACCCAAACAAGACCCCTAGTCGCCCAATTTGAGCCTAAACCTTTCGTTTGACAACCCACTTAGCCCATAACCATAAGCCTTTTCTTTTTAAACCCGTGTGATAAAAATTCGATTATAAGAGTTTAATTTGTATAGTGTGATTCATTTGTAAAAAAAAAAATCAGAAAATATTGCGAAAAAGAATGAAAAAGCATTGTGAAAAACACCAAAAGAAGTGTTAGTAGTTGTTGAATAAAAGGCGAAGGTTATTGCCTCATAGTTGATGTTTATATTTAGTTTAGTTTAGTTTAGTGGTTTGTAATAAAAAACGAATTTTTCATCACCTTAGCCACTTTAAAATATCCTATTTCCTACCCTTAGCCTAGCCCCGTTACAACCCTTACAAAGACCTTATGACTTGTGCTTAGTATTCGTGATCGGTGGTGGAGAATGATTGAGTTGCAAGCCTATGCGGGTACGTGTTCTAATCGGTTTTGAGCGATAAATTGATTGGAGTGCTAATACATTATATACATTAGCCAACTTTTCAGCCGAGTGGAGAGAACATTGTGAGGGATATGCATGACTTGTTAGTTTTAAGGGCGGGTTAGTCTTGGATAACCATTATTATATGTGATTCTTCACTTATCCGGTAAATATGTGGAATTTGTAAAGAGTTTGAACTTTTGTATGACATTAGACCTTGACCTTTGTCTTGGGAATGGGGAATGTGTTTGTTGTTCGACCCACGTGAAAGTGAAAAACAGATTTGCTTGAGGGCAAGCAAACGACAAGTGTGGGGATGTGATGCGTGGTTGAAAACCGGTGTTCGTTAGTGTATAACTTAATGTTTTTACATAAGTTTTAATTTCGGATAGCCTACTTTTAATCAAAAATGTGTTTTGCAGGTTTGATGGAGTTCAAGGAGCTTTTCGGGAGCTTTACGAGTCACTGGGTCGAAAACCGGAGCATCGGGACGCGTTACGGATCAACCGGGAATGCAAGAAGCAAAAATGGGAGAAATGAAGATCAAGAGGCCGTCGCCGACGGGCTAGGGCCGTCCTAGACGGGCTCTAGAAACACCCGTCGGCCAGAAACACCCGTAACCAGCTATATAAGGCGTCAGACGAAAACCCCATCAGGAGAACCCGTCGGCGACGGGGTCAGGCCCGTCGGCGACGGGCATTGGTTTCATCAAACGCGAATTCTCGTTTTTTGGGTGCTGGAAACGTTTCTATTGGGTCTTTGGCCATTTAAGTCGGGAGTTACACTCTTGGGGAGTTTTGAATCTGGTATCTTGGAGCGTAATACACGAGCCAAATCATCTCTATTCCATCCATCATCAAGAACATCACCCGAATCAAGAACAATCATCATCATCCATCTTACGAATCAATCATCCACAAACCCTAATCCTTCCACCATCATCATCACCACCTACCCAAACCCCAAACCTCATCATTCACCATCCTCAAGGCTTCAAGATGTTCAACTTCGAGTTCTCAACATCCGGTGATCAAGCTTCTTCAACCATGAGCGGCTAATCATCTCGGTTTCACCCCGGTGTAGGTAGTTGTTAACTTTAGGGTTTCGAATTGTTCTTGTTTCAACTTAGTGACAATTTGTGTTTGATTTTTGAAACCTTTGACAATAGTTTGCATTTGTTTCGTATTCGTAAATTGTCGAATGATGTTAAAAGTTTTGACTTTACGAAATGGTTATGTGTAGTATGCATTGTCTGGTTAGGTTTTACTTTTGTTGATCATAAAGTGTATTCTTGTCTGTTTCTCGAAACGTTGATAGTTATTAGCACCTAAGTCACGGTACACTAAATCCGTTAATTACACACAATTGAGTTGGATCTAAAAACTTGTAGAAACCCTAGGTTAACAATTACCAAAACCGGGTGTGAACCCTTTTTCTCATTATCGTTTATTAATCAATTTTTTGTGCAATCGTTAATTTTTGGTTGTCAATCAATTACACCAATTTCTTTAGATTAAATTCACCTATCTCAATTAAACAAAAATACAATAACATTCTAGTAAGCTTCATAAATTGTGACACTTTTGATAATTCAATCGAATCCATTCACAAACCACATACTCTTCGTGGTTCGACCCCTTGCTACCACTAACTATTTGTTAAGGGTAATTTGGGCTTATAAATATTATCTTTGACCGGAGCGCGACACTCCGATCAATTCTGTGGGCAATAGATTTATTAGACCGACTAAGTTGATGAGTAGCATTTCGTAAAATTTTGAAAATCGAGGAACAAGCGTTTATGGTATGATTAAAAATTCTGTGCATGTGAGTTATGTGAGAATAAATTGTAGGATAAGAAATACGTTTGAATAAACAATGCATTTTTTTAATTAATAGGGACTTTGACGAATGATAAACGAGTTAGGTACAAACATGATCGTGTTTGCATAATAAAGTCTATTAAAAGAAAGTCTTGGTAACGATCACCTAGGTAAGGAAATCACCCCTAACCCATTGGTTAGGTCGTTGTAAGATGAGAAAGAAGCGGAGTTAATCGTCATAGTAAGGAAATCACTCCTATATTGATGATATGTCTCCATTTGTTGTTACAAGGAATATAGATAAAACTATGTGAAATCATGCATGTGCATAATATATAATTATATGAGAGACTCTAGTATAATGTGTGCGTAAAAAGTGAAATCTCAAAATAATTTAAATTTGAAAAGAGATGATTGCATCATATAAGATCGAGAATAGTAAAACGTAAGTTCGATTAAAACTTGGATGGTTTCAAAACGGAACTTTGACTAACCAAAGTGGTCGAAAAGTCTTTTGATTTGAGAAGCATGCTTTAGCCTAATAGGTGGTAAACTCTCGCCGACATGTCGGTTAACGGTATTCACCCTTCCGGTTACTATATGTTCCAATTCAATCGAAAACTAGAGACTTGGCGGGATTTATGAAAATCAAGGAGCGGGACTAGTCGACGAGATGCGGGTTTCACCCCCCAACTTGACGACTTCGTACCCTAAGTGTGGTTGGTACTCGTCGGGTCAAAATTAAATTTCGACACGTTGACGAGGGTCTGCTAGAATTTGAAATTGAATTTCCCTATCAAGGTGAGGACTTCACTCCTAACTTGATGGTGAATTTCATGTAAAAAGAATGGGTGGATTGAGAGTCGTTCACCAAATTGTGAGTTTCATGCCTATTTTGGTGAAGTCGTCTCGTTTGTATGATACGAGTGTTTTCGAGTTTAGAATAATTGAGTAAAATACCTTAGGAAAGGTGTATGCTAAGGAATAATAATAAAACAAGTATTAACACATAAGAAAGCATGTCAAGAATAGCACATAAAGATAAAAGTGGCATATACGTTTAAAAGATCGAAAGAGAATAGATAAGAAGCAAATAAGGTTGAATGCAAGTAGTTTTAAACAACACCTAAGATTAAAGCTCCTAAACTATAGAAAGCATTCCTGCTATTCCTATATGGCTCTGATACCAATCTGTCACACCCCAACCGATGGCGGAAATATCGGGATGAGACGAACAAATTGCTCAAAACATCATAACATTATGTGACAATATAATTTAAATTAAATTTCATAAATTGCTAAAAATTTCATACAAGAATCAAACATAAACAACATTGTTTCAAACATACATTGACAAAATAAATTAATCTAAGTGTGTTTCTAAGTCCACCTAAATCTTGTTTCGTCACTTAGCATCATCTTGTCTATCAAGCTGCAACATGTATTAAAATACAATCAACAAAAGTTGGCGAGTATACAAGTTTTCATACATAGCATAATATAGATTAAAATTGTTTAACGACTCATATCCAACATGAATAACAATATGCAAGTTGCTAATATGCTGAAACGATGTACTATATGTTCAACCCAACTATCCAATGCGTTAATTTTGCCTATCCCAAGAGAGTGGCGGGAAGTTAACATGTTTAACTTAACAATACCCCAAGACTAATGGGCGATGCGTTAATCCTATAGCGCTATAATTGTTAAGGTAGGCTTGTACGAAGTTGTTGGACCGTTCCGATGACCTTAAACGTCAGTAGAAGTAGTTCATCTCAGTTTACTAAGGCGGAATCAAAGTAAACCAAGTCAAAAACAGCTTTTCCTTTCAATTCTTCTTTCTATTACTGATTGTGAGCTTTTACAATGATTGTGATAAAAATCCGGCAGCACCTTCGCTAACACACACATATCACCTCTGCTGACCGTTTGAAATGGTCAGCTATTTATAGACCCAGGCTGTCCATTTGAACAAGACACATCTTGTTCAAACGGTCACGCTTCAAACGAACAGGCACCTTCAAACGGTCAGGCAACATTCAAACGGCCAGGGCTATTTCAACCTATACAAACCCTATTTTAATCTCGTTTATGCACCCGTTTAACCTATCTAGACATAAGACTTGATAAGACGTAGTCAGCAGACATTTCGTGCACCAACAGACTCCCCCTTGGATGTTGACAAAGTCTTCAGCATCAAGTCTTTAGTCTTTGTCTCTTCACAACTTTTTCTCCTAATTGTAACAACTCAATCTTCATAGGTTCAAAATCTTTTCCGAGCTCCATCTTCAGTCTTCCCTTTGGATGTTGATCCAGACTCCCCCTTTCACAGACTCCCCCTCTCAGTATGCTGGGATCTGAGGTTTCTGGTTCAAGCTTTGACAATTAGCTTCCGTGGGAATGATGAAGTCCAAAACCTGTTTAACCTACACATTCTCTACCTCAACATAAGTTTCATAAATTTATAACACTAAACTTCCTGGTAGATATCATTAACACATATATTAGTTACATCAAGTTCAAATGAATGACCTTGATTAACCAAATATACAATCTTTCAAACCATTTATATATGTCATTTAAAGTTTTCAACAAATTCTCAATCCAATTCATCATGTTTAGCACTTAGAATTTTGAATATCAGCTCTTCAACATCAGTTGCCGAAAATCTTTTTGAATTTTTGTTTTTGAATAAAATGCAGTAAACTAATATATACAGACAATATTTTTGTGAGTTTGTGTAGGAGGATCATATCAGTTCATGAGACGAATCACTAGCACCGTTAAGCTTTAATCATATTAAGTTCTAAATGATTCACGTAGATTGACGATATAGTTATCCTCTTAAATTTTCACACAATTTTCAATCTATTCAGGATACGATTTAGATGTTTTAGGAACTTAGCTCAATTCATGTGTCCCACCTCTTGAATATAGTCCCGTATCCAGAATCTCAATATTCAGTCTTACAGGTGATTGTACTAAAATGATGTCTGTACATAAATTAGGACATGCGAGAACTGAGGGATCTCAGGTCGATACTTCCGTATGCGCAGAGAGATATCAGTTTCGACTTTGGTATGTCCCCTTTAGAGGATCTTTTAGCTACAACAGATCATTATCAATTTTATTGTCTAATCAATCTGAGGGCTATAATGCTATGTTTCAAGCATTTCAGGCAAAGTATTATCCAAGGACTAGGTCAGAACTTCCGTTCAGCAAAAGTCCCGGAATAATACCCCAGACATCAAATAGTAGAAAAACCTAGTATATCAGAATAAGAAACCTTTCAAACGAGATTTCAGGGGTTACCTATATATCCAAGTAGTGTTCCCCACAAATTTCGCAAGTTTGAAATTTTAGGTTTATATCCCGAATAAATCTACTAAATGTACGAAAACCTATCGTCACATCATCAGTGAGACCATTTACAACTTTTGACAATTCATTTCCTTAGCATGCTGTGATAGTCCACTGATGTACTATCATTTCCTCTTTTCTCAACAAAACTCATTTTCACTTTTTCAATGTTTTTGGTATTTTCAAATTTTCTAATTTTTTAAATTTTTCTCCCCCTAAAATCAAAATATGTTTCAATTTTGATTTTCAAGGAAAATTTGAAAACTGTACAAATAAAGTGACAAACTGATATCGAATCACTTCAATTCGCCATTCATTTGGCATAAACAATCAGAATCCCCCTGACAACAAACTATTTTCCCATTTAGATTTCAAAACACTTAAGTTTGTTTTAATCAGAATGGTTTTTCCGGAAAATGGTTTTGTGTGTCATTTCACAAATTCGGGGTTCTTTCATCACATTGTTTTCCTTTAATCACTTGTAGAAAATCAAGTACAACTTAATGTCCCTGATTTACCACATGTAGGTCGAAAAATCACCATAGTGAAATTTCTCAAGAAATGTGCCGATTCGTGTTCCACGCTTACCAACCTGGGAACTCCGGCAAGTCAGGATTTTTCATTTGTAAAGATCCACCCAAGCCTGACCAGCCTTGGGTTTGACAGTTTTTACCACAACAACTGGCTCTTCTGGTTTTGACGAACCAGAGTCATTGCCTGAATGTGGCTTGTCTGACTTTGATCTGTCAGATTCATCGCCGACATGTTTCTTTTTCATCTCCTCTTTTGTCCTCAGATTTGCATCTGACGAACTCGGCTTGCTTGACTTTGCAGTTGAGTGAAGCGATTCATCAGTACTCTTTTTCTAACCAACAGATGAACCCGGGGACAAAATCTTCTCGAGATACTCTCGTGCTTTCTTCCTCTTCTTTCGCAGTCTGTCTTTTTGCCCCTGAGAAAGTTTTACTTTCGTTTCCTGAACTTTAGGTTCCTGAACCTTCTGTTCCTTGGGCTTGACATTGACTGGTTTCTTTGCCATTCTTTGAGATTCAGCCCTCGATCTTCCCATCGATCTCCTTGGGCAATCTCTGGCAATGTGACCTCTGATATTGCAGTTAAAGCATCTTCTCGTCTCATAATTCCATCTTTGGAAGTTAACAGCAATGTGTCCATGATAACCACAGGAGTAACACATTCTGTTATCATACCTCTTCTCTCTTTCTTATCGTGCACCATTTTCATACCACACACTTAGATCATAGCATTGGGTTGCCTTGTGGTAGTCATTTCTCTTCTTGTATCCTTGATTTGGCATTTGAGCACTGTGGTCAGACCTGCACCACTTATTACCAACATTTTGTGAGTTTTGATTTTTAAATTTTTGTGGTTTTTGAAAATGTTTGGATGACTTATCTGATGAGCTTTTATTTTCTTTTTTAGGATTTTTCAAATTTTTATCTTTTTGTTTCTGTTCCACATTCTTCTTTACAGGTTTTTGCGTTGAGCATTCACTTTTCTCAGTAGATTGCAAAACAGTATTTTTAAATTTTTCTTTTAAATCTAAAAATATTTTTCTTTTCTTTTCTTTTTCTTTTTCATCATCAGATATTTCATCACAATCTTCAATTTTGACTTTGTCAAAATTTGTGACATTGTCACTTATTGGAACAGAATTGATTGGTTTTAGACAGGGAAAATTCAAACTATCTGATGCAGTCACAAAACCTTTCAATTTCTTTTCAAGTTCATCAATCTTGTTTCTTGAATTCTCAGCTTCATTTTCAAGCTGAGATATTCTTTCAAGATGAGACTTGATAGAATTTTCATTTTCAATTTTAAGATTTTCAAGAACAGATTTTTCATTTTCCAAAACTGTTAACTGTTCTTGAAATCTTGTTTCATTTTCTTTCAGATTTTTGTTTTCCAATTTTATCCAGAAATCTTCATCTTCTGAAGATTTTCTTTTGCTTTCAAAATCTTTTTCTTTTTCTTTCAAAATTTTGTTTTCAGATGTTAAACTGTTCAAATCATTTAACAGTTTATCATTCTCAGATTTCAGTTTTTCACAGTTCAAGCGTAACTCCAGAATCTGTGCATTATCAGCCTTCTTCTCGTTCTTCAGAGTATTGTTTTCCAATGTCAAACTCTCCACATCCTTCAAGAGTTTCACACTGTCTGCTTCTGATTTTTTTGCATTTCAAGCAATTTTCATTCATTTTACCACCTTAAGCTTCTTTCTTTGTTTCCATCATGTATGTTCCTGCACAAAAAATTTTAACAAAATTAAGAGGATTCAAATTTTTATCAATATAACAACCCCTCTTAATATCGTATCTCATATTCGTTTTTGCTGCAAGACATACATCAATTCGTTTTCTCATTTCAATGATTACATTCAAATCTATCTTTCTTGATTCCTCTTTTATTTCATCCAATAATTGCCCTTTTTTTACATATTCATGACCACTATGATTTGTAATTGTGTTGATGAAACTTCTTAAATCATAACGTGATAGACTAGAATCCCGTTTCAATCCATTCACGAAGTTATCTCATTCCAAAGGTAAAGCATCAACAAATTTCAAAATTCTTTCATCCTTTGAATGATATATCTTATGTTTTTCTAACTTGATGATTAATTCCCAAAACCTTTCTTTCAAACTCTCCATTGATTCATTCTCCAAACATAAGAAATTTTCGTAGCTTTTAACATAAACATCCTTATTATATCTCATCTGACACCACAATTCCTTAGTCCAGTTATTTAAACTTTCAAGATTCTTGTTTTCCTTCTAATCAAACATTTTGATCTCACTTTCTTTGTTAAGTGACTTGATTAAAGTTTTTATTTAAGTTCAAAGTCCACATAATTTCAATGTCTTGATATTTGCACCTTGTAAAAACACTTCAAATCTCCTGCAAACACACAAACAAATGATCAGTTTATACTTTTCAAACGAAATGATAATTTCAAACGAAAGATATTCAAACGATCACTTTCAAACGAACTGGTTTTCAAACGATACAATTTCAAACGGAAGCTGTCCTGATCGTTTGAAATACACCTCTTTCAAACGATAAGTTCAAACAGAGTCCATTAGTTTCAAACGGAACGTCAGTTTCAAACGAATGTTCAAACGATAGGACCTCTTTCAAACGAACTGTGTCATTTTCAAACGGATGACGTCACTTTTCCTCGAACAGTTTCAAACGGACACGACTATCTCGATTAGTTTTAGATCGAATTTTAGTCCCAAATTGTCAAGGATTAGTTAAAAGTGAATTTCGTTTGATATGTGAACGTTTCAAGCCATTTTAACCGTGACAACTAGTTCAAATCAGAAAAAAGGTAGAAGTGAGATAATCCGGCGATTTCAAGCTGTATTTGGTATGAACTCCTCGTCCTGAGCTCTGATACCACTTATTGGACCGTTCCGATGACCTTAAACGTCAGTAGAAGTAGTTCATCTCAGTTTACTAAGGCGGAATCAAAGTAAACCAAGTCAAAAACAGCTTTTCCTTTCGATTCTTCTTTCTATTACTGATTGTGAGCTTTTACAATGATTGTGATAAAAATCCGGCAGCACCTTCGCTCACACACACATATCACCTCTACTGACCGTTTGAAATGGTCAGCTATTTATAGACCCAGGCTGTCCGTTTGAACAAGACACATCTTGTTCAAACGGTCACGCTTCAAACGAACAGGCACCTTCAAACGGTCAGGCAACATTCAAACGGCCAGGGCTATTTCAACCTATGCAAACCCTATTTTAATCTCGTTTATGCACCCGTTTAACCTATCTATACCTAAGACTTGATAAGACGTAGTCAGCAGACATTTCGTGCACCAACAGAAGTTAATGAGCACATTGACACGAAAAGTTTACATAGCATACGAGATTAACATGCATCATATAGTTTCATGTTTAAATGTGGATAGAGTGTGATTAAAACAGTGTTGTAAAAGTCGGATTACTCGGCCGAGTACTCGGCGAGTACTCGGTCCTCGGACCCCCTCCGAGGCGACTTCCTTCTAGGCGGTCTCAATTAGTCGGCCTCGGGATTACTCGGGAGTACTCGGTGCCTAGTCGGCCTAGTCCGACGTAGTCGGCCTAGTCGGTCTAGGCGGTCAACGTGGTTTGTTGACTTTTAATTGGTCAAACTCGGTCAAAATCGGCCTACTCGGCCTTGTACTCGGACTACTCGGCCTTGTACTCAGACTAGTCGAACTTGTATTCAGAATATTTGAACTTTAAACATGTTTCATTTTAAATTATACTCAGCTGACATGAATTATGCTTATTTTAACACACAAAAAATATATAACAATTAATTTTCTTTATATTTACCATGTCCGTGTACTCCCCGAGTACTCTCCGAGTACTCCGATTACTCCCAACTCCCCAGTCGGCCGACTAGGGACCGCCTCGCGACTTTTACAACACTGGATTAAAATAGTTTCAAGTGTTTCGTGTTTTTATATAGATCAGTCTTTGAAAAGAAGCTTGCCCCTTGAAGTTGATCAAACAAATTGTCGATCCTGGGCAATGGATAGCGGTTCTTGATTGTTACTTTGTTTAGCTCATGGTAATCAATGCATAGGCGCATCGAACCGTCCTTCTTCTTCACAAACAAAATGGGTGCTCCCCAAGGTGACGAGATGGGTAGTATGAAACCTTTTTCCAGAAGTTCATCCAATTGGGTTCTCAGCTCTTTCATCTGGGTTGGTGCTAAGCGATATGGAGCTCGTGCAACCGATGCTGCCCCAAGCATGATGTCGATCCTGAACTCTACTTGCCTCTCGGGAGGTAATCCGGGTAGTTCGTCGGGAAGACATCTGGGTACTCAGAAATGATTGGAATGTCTTCTATCTTTGGTTTCGGCTCGTCCATTGTCACCTGTGCCATGTAGATGACCCATCCATTCTTTAAGCACTTGGATGCCTTAAGTATAGACACATTATCAGGCAATCCATAGTGCGTATCTCCTTAATGGTGATCGATTCACCAGAAGGGGTTTTCATGTTGACTAGTTTCTTATCACAGGCAATTTGGGCTTGGTTACGCGATAACCAATCCATGCCTAATACTACATCAAACCCTGCCAATTTCATTGGAAAAAGAGATAACGGAATTGAATGATTCTTAATGGATATAAAACATGCATCAAGAAGATTCGAAGCAGTTTCTTAGGTACCATCAGCGAGTTCTACCTCATATTTAATGTATAGAGTTTTAATAGGCAGATTTTATAGTTTACTAAACTTAAGGTCTACAAAGGACTTATCTGCACCTGAATCAAATAAAACCTCTAACATAAATATCGTTTATGAGGAAGGTACCTGTTATAACTTTGTCGTCCTTTACTTCTTCTTTGGCATTCATCCGGAATACCCTTGCATTCGATTTCTTATCCTCCTCAGGCTTCTTTGCATTCTTCGGGCATTGACTTTGATATGCCCCTTTTCGTTGCAAGTTGCAACCATAACAGGTTGCACCCTTTAAATCTAGTCACTCCAGAGATTTGTGCCCCTTTTTCTTGTAGATCCCACAGGGCTTGGTCTGTAGGTGGTAGGTTTTGAAGCCTTGACATTGCCTTTGATCTCGGGAGCTAAACCACCTATGAAGCGCGCGATGCGCTTAGGTTCAGGAGTGACCAAGTAAGGAACAAGTCTGGACATAGAATTGAAACTGGTAACATATGATCTGCAGTCTAGATCCTTCATGACTAAAGTCAAGAAATCAGTTTCAACCTTTTCCACTTCATGTTGTGGACTGTATGTTTCTTTCACCAACTCAACAAACTTGGCCCAAGAGAGGTTGTACAAAGGAATCTTTCCGGTGGATTGAACCAGAGCCTTCCACCAAGTTAGGGCATCGCCCTTGAATGATTGTGAAACATATTTAACCACATCCTCCTTAGTACAACCACTTATATCCACCACTGTTTCCATCTCATCAAGCCATTTCATGCCGTCAATGGCTCCTTTCTCTCCAGTAAAGTCTGTCGATTTGCAAGAGACGAAATACTTGTAGTTACAACCTTTGTTGAAACGTGGTGCCTGATCAAACACAATCTGCTTGTGTGGTTCACTCTTCTGATTGGATGAATGTTCAGATTCATCTTTCTTTGATGTATGCGGTTTTGAATGGGAATTAGAATGAGTTTTGGAATGAGCATCACTCAACTCCTTCAGTACCATATCTATAGCTTTTGTAACGGCTTTATCTATCATGGCTTGTAATTCAGCGCCGGTGATATTCAGTCTTGTAGTATTATTCCCTTCAGCTGGGTGGCTGTGAGCCTCGTCTGAATTAGCCATGGTGAAGATTTGAATGCTATATACCACGTAACAATAACTTGTTTAGTTGTCGTATAGTGAATCATCATATTCGATGATTAACTAGCCATGGTATAAATAAACCATATAGGTTAATAGGTTTAACATTTCGGAAGAATGTTTATTTTGATATTATTTTATTACAATTAGCCTAGGTTACAAATGAACCATCAAAGTCATTTAAACAGGATATAATCCTTTACATATATTAGACATGGGACATATGTCACAGTTGTCATTGTCGTATAGACACTTTTATATAGCACGAAAGCTCGTCTCGAAGGACATTTAGATGGCACAAAAGGCCTTGTCACTTGGACAATTTGAATTATAAACTATGATCTTATTGGATCGAAGGTTTTAAGGTTTGAACATAGTTCATCGCCTTTTAATAGAGAGTTATAGACAACAACTGTCGTTGTTATGAAAAATGATATAGTTTGGTCCGAAGGAAAAATGAATAACATTACTTATGAATGTTTTATTATTGACATCATATTTGATGATATCAACCATGATTCACATTGATCATTTAGGCTGTGTGAAATGTGACAACCTGAAATCTCAAGACCTTTCTTTGATGTGTCGTTTATTTTATAATCCCATTTTATAAGTTGTGGCATTGTATCATTATATCATTGCACTGGGTTGACTAAATGTTGAGTGGATTAAGGTTAATCTTACATGTTAAAGGGTTAAAGTTAAGGTTAAATATTGAATGTTAATATTAAGTCATCAACGAAACTAGTGTGACTCTTCTGTGACGAAAGTGAGGTTTCGTCGTGGGGGATCTCGACGAAACTCATGTTTCGCCGAGTTGGGGGTTTCGCCGGGTTAGGCTTGAGGCCCGGTGAGAAAGGTCCAAGTGTATGTCAGTTATATTCACCCTGTCAACATAGCATCACGTAAACTCACAATCAGCGAAACCCTAGACAACCCTCTCCTGTGCGGAGACAATTCTGAATCCTCGAAACCTACCGTTTCTGTCATCTAGGTTAGTATTGATATAATTGTGATGTCTTGATGATTGTGTTAATTAATAAAAGGATGTTTGGTAATCATATGAGTCTAGGGAATTGATACATGTTAGTCGCTTTTAATTGGTTCATTATAGTTGAAGGTATATAGCATGATAACAATTGTAAATCTTGAATTTAGAAGTGGCGTGTAACAACTCTCACTAAAATTAATACCTAGGATGATAATTGTCTATTAAGGAAACCGTAATTGAGACACCCAAGTAATTCTGTATAAACCCTAAAATTTCCAGAACAATCGGAATCAGGATTAGGGCCCCTAAAACTCAGGGGGCGTAAAACCTAGTGACGATTATCTAAATAAATTCGTAGTCAAATTAGAATTTCGCAAAACAGTTGACTCAGCAAGCCTAGTCCCGAACCCAGCTACCCTATAAATAGACTGCTTCCCTTAGGACCGTAAGGGATAAGGCTTACGGTCCGTAAGCGAGGTCCAAAAATTAGTATAAATAGCCGACATTGGGACTTGAAATCAGAAGTTGGAACGACGTAAATTCTCGCTGTATACGTTGAGTTATAGCAGAAACAGTACAATTAACACACACGATTCACGAAATGCTGCCGCAATCAGGGTAATAACTCGATCACTATTACGATTCAACGTCCGATCGATTATAACTATCCAACGATTGTTTGAGTGCTGCTCGAATTGAACTTATACTTTGTTATTCGTCGTGATTTCGACTTGAATATTTGTGTATTGTCTGAATCCGGACTATGCTCTGTTATTCGTTGTGAATCCGTTGAATTGTTAAGTATTGCACCTTATTAATCGTTGTGAGGGTTTAATCTCGTGAATTGTCGTAACTGTTGTATAAGTTACTAACCCGTTTGTGTATGCATTGTTGTTTAAATTAGGTTAAATCAAAGGCTAATCAGTAGGCTTATACTCTGCCCGTTAAAACTGCAATGTGAGTCATTCTTTTTTTATCAATTGTTTTACAAAAACTCCAAATTATTTTCAAAGTTATAATTACAGGGATTAAGTCTTTGTAGTCGTCATTACAGCCGGTATGTGGGGTTTTGTATACATTACTTGTTAATCCATCACCATTGGACAACGAGATAGCCAAGGGGTGATATGACCATAGTTACAGACACTATTGGACAACGAGATAGCCAATAGGGTGTGACACCCCAGGAAAACCAGTAAACGATGTAACTTACCTAGCTTCCTCAGTAACTACATGCTAAATTTTGGGATGAAATTTCTTTCAAGTTGGGGATAATGTGACAACTCGAGTTTCCAAGATTCCACTTTTGCATTTATTGCACGTTCACTGTTTGTTTAGTTGTTTACTTGCACAATTCGTTTGCTTTGTAACTGTATATGTTTTGGTTCGATAAGGTGTATTGTAATTGTGCATGGTTATGTGTTACTTATGAAAGATTTGACAAATGCATGAACTTGGTGGTGAAACTGTAAATTATGTTGTGATGGGTGTGCTTTATGTAAAAGATGATACTTAGGGGTGAGTAGAGTAGATTGTGAAACCTTAACAACTCTTAACCCTAATCTTCTTCACTAATCATCCTCACAATCATCATACGTACTTCAACATTTCTCTACAATTCTCTCTACAATCATCTTCTTGGCACAAGCTCTCCATCATCACTCTTGATCCCTCTCTTTATCTAGAATCAATCCAAGGTAATTGTTTAATGATTGTTTGTTGTTAATAATCCTTGATTATGTGGTTCATGTAAACCCTAGTTCTTCACATAATAGTTCTGTGTTATTGATTGAATTCTGATTATTGTGAAATGATTTTGATTAGTGTGTAATCATTTGCCTGATGTTAAGATACAAGATATGTTAGAATTATTGATTGATAATTGGATTACTGCAATGCATATGAATGAATTAGGGTTTCCTGATCGTAAAAACAAAAACGTAACTGTTGTACTGTAGTTGAATGTTCATATGATTGATGGTTTGCCGATGTTTGATTTTACATGTAGTCCGAATTTTATTAAAGAATGAATGGAAGGTCCGAACTTTTGAATGTATAAGGGTCCGACCTTTTCATGCTTAACATAGTCAGACTTTCTTGAATGATATGCACATGGTCCGAATTATGTAAGTGTTATGATTGTCCGAATTTTGACAAGGGAAGCCTTATCCGAACTTTTGATTTAAGATAGCATAATGTCCGAATTTCATAAAGATACAAGGGTAGTCCGAATTTTGTTGTGAAGCATGGTCCGACTTACTAGTATTAACATGGTCCGACTTTTTTATGTGTTAATAATGGTCCGACTTTTTTTATGTGTTAATAATGGTCCGACTTTTTGATATGTTGATAAGGGTCCGAGTTTTGATATGTTGATAAGGGTCCGAGTTTTGTAAAGATAATAAGGGACCGACTTTTGGATTGATTAACTGATCCGACTTTGTGATGCAATATATGGTCCGAATTTCATGCATATGCCAAGTCCGAATTTTATAAGATGGATATAGTCCGAATTTTTGTAATTGCACACACAAGGCCCGATTTTTGCTGAATTCAAAACCCTGTATGGAGAACACCCTGTATGGGACTGTATGGCACTGTATGTCACCGTATGTTACTATATGATACTTTATGTGTGTGCAATCTATGTCGTGTAAACCTGTAAACACTTATCACACGGAATCACCGTTGTTTGGACAATAAGGAGTTGTAAACCCTAATTGAACGTAAAACACTCACATCGAGTTTATGTGCAATGTACCTTAGGTCATGAGTAACGGACCTAATCATTTATCAACACTAGAAGTAATAACATACCGAGCAAACCAAGGTGAGTTCACACCCTTACCAAGGCATGGGATTCCCGTGTTTTGGGAATGGGATTGAAGGAATAGATTGTACTTACACCGTTACTAGACTATCTACCATCGTCCTCGGATGCGCAGGACACATACGTAAAACCTACGTATACTTGTACTCATCACTGTCCTCAGGTTGCGAAGGACACTCACGTAAAACCTATGTGAACTTATACTCACTACTGCCTCGGTTGTGTCAGGCACTTACGTAAAACCTACGTAAACCCCCGCGTACCCCTGTCCTCGGTTGTGAAGGATACTTACGTAAAACCTACATAAACTTTGTACGTACTACTGTTCTCGGGTTAATGTCACACCCCAACCACGTAGAACAACAAAACGTGGCGGAGACGTCGGGGAGTGTTGTAACAGAATCATTGTTTCACAACCATGGATTAAACAATTTCGTTTTATTGAATTAAATGTATTACAATGTCTTAACAACAAAGAAAATATATCATAGTTAACTAGTCTTGCATCTTTTAATGTCACTAAGGCCTCGTCCAATCCTACGTGAGCATGCATCAATATCATCATCAAACATCATCAACTATTGTACCTGAAACACATGTGAAAATACATCAGCATAAAAATGCCGGCGAGTACATAGGTTTTGTGAAAATAGGATTCATGACTTAGGTTTAAGAAAATGTTTAATGAAAACTTGTCATGAATCCAGTTTAAGTGTTTGCTTTTATAAAACGTTTGAAAAGCGATAATAAGGTAGATAATATGTAAAAGAGTAATGTAAGGTTAAATGAATAACCAAGTAAAAATGAGTTTGTATAAAATAAGTTGTTTGTAAAACAATGTATTGTGAAAAATATGTTATATGTCTAAACTGAAATGATTTAAACAACGCTGCGATATGTAATATCATACAAACACTTATATATAGGAAGTACCAGCGGTGTATCCACCATGCTTGTATCATATTACACACGCCTCGTTACTTAAATCACTTTACCCAAACAAACCACCAATGTAAAATGTCGATGTTTAAACCAATTGCCAAATGTATTGAATAATATGTCAAATGTTTATGTCAAAATGTAAATCATGTAATGTATAACCAATGTCAAAAATGTTTATGTATCAAATGTAAATCATGTAATGTGTAACCAGAATGATATGTATGGCTAGTGAAATGCATCAACTGAACCATAGGTGAAAATGCACAAAACAAAGTATTGAAGTAAAACTTGGTTTAAATCAAAGTTATGTTTTGTGGAAATGTATGCTATACTGATACAAACATCTATGCGGTGTTGTGAAAATGCATACATTCAAGCCTTGCGACTGTGGCGATAAACCCCTAAACGAATTTAAAGGTCTATCTGTGTAAATGTATATCGAATTCGGTCATTCCTTCCATCCAAACATACCTAGGATGTCAGGAACGGGAGTTGTCAATTCCTATGGTACCACTACCTACTAACGAACGGCGTTATCAATGTTAATGAATGTATATTGTCCCATTTAAACAAACCAAATGTCATACCAAAATGTAAGCATGTGATGTGATGTGAATGTACTAAGTATGCAACAAATGAACATACATAGCATGTGATGTAAAACAAATGTACTAAGTATGATGAACATACATAGCATGAAAAGGTAATGTAAAATAATGCATTAGGTATGCACCAATGGACATACATAGCGTGAAATGTACTGAAATTAATGCACTAAGTATGCGCTAAACGAACATACATAGCATAAAATTTCATGTAAAACGATGTACTAAGTATGCACACAATGGACATACATAGCAAAAACAAAATGAAATCATGTACGAATAGTGTACTAGTGAACATAGCAAGTATATGATATGAAAACATGAAAAGCATGAAAGTAACAAGTAGGCACATGTGTTTCACCCCAAAACGTTTGGAAAACAGTAAAAGAGGGGACTATGTACTCACTTGAGATTGCTCAATAGACTTTAGATATCCACCAAGCAAAGCTAGAAGATCACGGATTCAAACGGGACTTAATATAGGTATCTACATTAATAAACGGACCTATCGGAGGATCGGGTAGTACGAGGGTTTGTAAACCAAATAAGTGTGGGAACTTATGTAATATGGTTTAACAAAGCCTATATACTAAAACGAAACCTATCCTATGTGCTTTTGACCCGTTACGACCCGTTTAGGTAGCTTATGCTACTTTAACGTGTCGTTCGCGTAAAACGCGTTCGGACCGCCTAACTAGCCCTATGACAAGTAAGATATGCCATAACATGTTTAATATTGTTGCCAAATCAGTTTAGATGTCAAAAGTTATGTTACTTATGCTTAAAATGAATTTTGGTACAAAAAGGGTATTTTAGTAATTTTCCTAAGGCATATAAACTACCTATCATACAACTACTTAAACGAAGTGACCATAAGGTATAACCTCGGAAGGTTATTCCCTATACAACTATGGTCACCTAAAGTGTTTGGTCGGATCCTAATGATCGACCAAATGGGTCGGGTTCGAAAGCATAAGCGATTGTTTAGATCGCTTACCTTTATGACCCTAGACAAGCACAATTCTAAAAGTGACGAGGTAAACATGTTAAAACATGTTTAACAAAGTTTAAAAACAGGTTTGGTATCAA
Source organism: Helianthus annuus (assembly GCF_002127325.2). Taxonomy (NCBI): domain Eukaryota; kingdom Viridiplantae; phylum Streptophyta; class Magnoliopsida; order Asterales; family Asteraceae; genus Helianthus; species Helianthus annuus. The sequence continues at coordinate 18,441,749 of NC_035446.2, forward strand.
GACAAAGGGTCTTGATACCCAAAAGTAGTTTGGTTACAAAATACGCAAGAATACGCATTTTGGCCGAAACTACGACTCGTCACTGAGCCTAGATAACGTGGTAATCAGTAGGTATAGTCACTAGGGACTATAACCATCGTGATTACGCTCACGTTATGAAGTTCAAACGAACTTCGCATTGACTATAAACTGGTAAATGCAGAAAGTCAAACACAGTTTGACTTAAATGCTAAAATGAAAGAAAAGCATGAAAGAATAATTACAGAAGGTCCCCGCAAGATTTGATCCGATTTACCCTCAGGTATGAAGTATGAACTCCAACCTAGAGGGCCAAAATCAGATTCAAATGTGGGTTTTGCAAATGAGAATGGAGGGGTATTTATAGATTTCATGGAACCGTGGGAGCCCCTAGAATGAGTCCATTGTATAATAAAAACCATTGGATATTAGCCCATGGTATTGCAAAACCATGGGTTAAAACCATCAAATCTCAAAAGTGGACCAAGTTCAATGTATCTGCCAGAAATTTCAAAAATGGTCCCTGCACTTGTAAAAATTGATTTATTTTTGCACTTTTAAGCCCCATTAACCCCATTTCAAGGCTCTAAAATAAACTTAAAGTATAGGGAACTTAAAATATGCTCAAAAACATCTCGGATGTCGGTTCGTTTGGTCGTACGGTTGTGTTGTTCGGTTAATTACGACGGAAAACGTAAAGAACACAAAAACGATCCAAATTACGCGGCGAATGGAATTTTTCTTATGCCAAACACTAAAATAAAATATTTTAATGCTTACATAAATTTTTGGATGTCCGGATGTATTCAGGACGTAAGATATGTGGGAAAATGCAAACTTATGCACTTTTGACGCTTTTAGTCTCTATTGATCAAATAAGTTTATTTTAGCCTACCGAACCCCTCAAAGCCTATTTCTAAGCTATGTAAAGGATATTTAGGGTATGTTTAACTTATGATCAAGTTCCGGAATGTTCGTTACAGTACGAATCGGCATACTTTCGCAGTTTGTCAATTTTAGTCCCTGTAAGCGAATTTACTTGATTTCGGCACACCAAACCTTCCAAAACTTATTTCTAAGTTGTTTAAAGGTTATTTAAGGTATGTTAAGCCTATGTCACTATTCTGGAGTGTTTGTTGCATTAAACTGGTTATATTTACGCATTAGTGCACGTATAACCTTCTAGAAAGCGATTTAGAGCCCGAAATCGAACAAGAATTAATATGTGCAAATGATACACATATTTATACAAATCCCAAGTATGAAACACAATATTCCATTGGTTTGATATTTGTTTGATGGTTGAAGTGACACAGGTGTCACAGTCTCCCCTACTTCAGGAAATTTCGTCCCAAAATTTATCTTAGAGGAAACTTGTGAGAGCTTGAAATATGAGGTTGAAAAGATCGAACAACACTGGTTAGAGTCCTGAACTTCTAGTAACTTTAAGTAACATCATGCTTGAAATGTGAGAGGGACACTTATATACAAGTATATAAAGTGTTATTGGTGCGTCCACCTTACCTCTATTACATTGTTCACATTTTGTTATGGTTGTCACTATCGGTTCTTACACATAATAAGTCTTACTGTGGTTTCCGTGCACTGAATTTCATAATTATGTACGCGTCCATAATTACGTAATTCCTTGCATAGTTTGCACAGTTTATTTTATAATGTGTAGGGGAAACCAAATGAACAAACCTGTGATGAGAGTGACTAGACCATACTGGGGTCCTTTTTAATTGAGTCAATAAATGATCTCTAGACCACCAAGGAGTCTTTTCAGCTTATATCATCACATGTCATTCTTAACCAGATTCTGAATCAATCTTTTGACTAGACCACTCAAAGGGTCTCTTTTGAATCACGGAATGGTACTATGTAATCCAAAGGTCTTGACTATCACGTAGAAGCCCAATAAAGATTTAAGGTAGTACCTTTTTGAATATCCTACTACGAATCCCTCATATAAAGATATGAAAGGTTCTACGAGGATTTGGATAACGAATATCCAGAGTATACAAAAACACAAAATGCATAAAAGAAAACACAAAATGCATAAACACATAATCACATAATTGTTTAACTTGATTTTAAATTTGTTATCATTTTGCTAATTGCGCACAAGTATTTAAAGCACACTAGGAATCCATTCCGTGGATTTCATTTGGTACTTTAAACATTATCAAGAATCTAACTATGAAGATAGAAAGATCTTAAAGAGGAAATTCGATTTCGATTGTAAGGAACCGAAATGTTCGAATTAAGGTAGACAAGGAATCCAATTAAGGATTCTGATTTGAATGACAATTATCCACAAGGATCTAATTGTGAAGATAAAAAGATCCCATATGGATTTTGGGAATTGAAGATGTTTTGAAACCTTGCACTGGATGTGCTTAAGTCAAAACATGAAGTAAAAATGCTTATGAAGTTGAGATGCTAGATATGCCAAGGCGACATATGAAGCGGAATTTGATGGTTAAGTCAATGTATGAGGAAAATACTTTGAAAACTATGCATGGGGTTCTAATATGTGTTCAATGTTTTTGGAAACCTTATATATAATACTTTTGAAATCATAAAGTAGGTGTATTAGGCAGGTATATTATAAAAATGTTTTAAAATCATGCGAGATGAATTTTGAAATTATGTATAAGGTTTTTGAAAACATGAATGATGCTTTTGAAATCACGCACTTGATATAAGTAATTATACTGTATTAATAACATTTTTAAATCATGAAGGTTGTTTTTGAAAACATAGACAATGTTTTTGAAATCATGCATTTGATATGTTAAATAAATACACTATAAAAAATGTTTTCGAACTATATATAAAATGTTTTTGAAATCATGAAGGTTGTTTTTGAAAACATATGTTATGCATGTTGAAAAATCAGAACGTAATGGGTATGAGATTTGAAAATACCCTTAGTTATCTAACCAAGTATTCAAAGGCACAGATGTGCAAAAAGCACGATTACTCACAATTTCGCTTTATTTCTTGTACTTCGCCTCCTAGAATGAAACGAGTATTTAAAATTTTTGAGGAAATCATGTGCGATCACTTGAAAGGGAGAATCACAAGAGTAGCTTGTAAGGAACATAGTTCCTTGATGTAGGATACACACATGTAACTACATTTGTATATCAGAATTGCGAACAACGAATTTTATTTATGAACAAAACAGATTGTTTCACAACACAAGAAAACAAAAGAAACAAAGGCATAAGACAGCAATATCTTTTGCTCGGCCAAATGCTCATCCAAGGGTTGGATTTGCATTGACAATCTTCGGGCATTTGTTCCTGAAATGGCTCGTCTCGCCACAGTTGTAGCACGATCCACATGGAAAACGAGCTTGGATAGGGTTGGCTTGTGGTTGACTTGGACCACCTTGGCTTGGGTTGATTCGACAAGCACTTGCCAGGTGACTAATTCGCCCACATGATACACACACACGACACTGCAGGTGAGCTTGGTGATGCCCGTTATATTTGTTGCATAACGGTGCCGTTCCCTTGTATTGCTTCTTAGCTGGTGGTGCCTGGCTAGGTCCGGTCTGACTTGGTGCAATGACTGGAGAATTCTTTGAAGCTTTACGCTTCTTTGACCTTTTCGAAGGCTTGGCTTCTGCTTCCCTTGATGCTTCTTGAGTGGCTCTATTATTGAGACGAGACATGGCGATACCTAAATCCACAGACTTTAGGATTATTTTGCCTATTTGCTGGGCAAATTTGGCAGCTTGCTCAGACATTTGAGTGTTGCTGTGATGAAGATACATTCTGGAGGAAGTGAAAGACACAGGAGGAAACTAGTGAAATATTATCGGATAAACAAAACAGAATGGCAATGCATAAAAATTGCGATCATTTGTTTGTTACCTAAGGCAAACAAATGAGACGGTGACAAATCAAAGCAAGCGGGTCATAATAATGTATCGCTGAAGACATGCTTGCCTATAAGTGAACACTCACCCCAAGAGTTCCCAGGTAAGAGTGACTGGTCCGATACTGCGGATTTGTACGAACACTCTAGCCTTATACAGAAAACTCAGAGTATAGGTGTTCACCCTTCGAGTTTGCACGTATTCACATTATAAGACCCAAACTTTGACGAGATTTGAAAACTTAGAGGGTTCAAAACCTTATAATCAATCATCCTAGAACAGATGATTGCTTTTTAAAGTGGTTTTGAAATTTATGTTCTTGTTGTGGTTGTCGCCTAAAGATAGGTGACGGTATTGTTTTATGACTAAATGCAAGTAAACTCGCGTTAGGGTCCTAGGAAGGTTATAGACTAGGTCAAAGTATTACTAATAACCCAATTCCCTATAACCATGAGCTCTGATACCAACTTTTCTGTCACACCCCAACCACGTAGAACAACAAAACGTGGCGGAGACGTCGGGGAGTGTTGTAACAGAATCATTGTTTCACAACCATGGATTAAACAATTTCGTTTTATTGAATTAAATGTATTACAATGTCTTAACAACAAAGAAAATATATCATAGTTAACTAGTCTTGCATCTTTTAATGTCACTAAGGCCTCGTCCAATCCTACGTGAGCATGCATCAATATCATCATCAAACATCATCAACTATTGTACCTGAAACACATGTGAAAATACATCAGCATAAAAATGCCGGCGAGTACATAGGTTTTGTGAAAATAGGATTCATGACTTAGGTTTAAGAAAATGTTTAATGAAAACTTGTCATGAATCCAGTTTAAGTGTTTGCTTTTATAAAACGTTTGAAAAGCGATAATAAGGTAGATAATATGTAAAAGAGTAATGTAAGGTTAAATGAATAACCAAGTAAAAATGAGTTTGTATAAAATAAGTTGTTTGTAAAACAATGTATTGTGAAAAATATGTTATATGTCTAAACTGAAATGATTTAAACAACGCTGCGATATGTAATATCATACAAACACTTATATATAGGAAGTACCAGCGGTGTATCCACCATGCTTGTATCATATTACACACGCCTCGTTACTTAAATCACTTTACCCAAACAAACCACCAATGTAAAATGTCGATGTTTAAACCAATTGCCAAATGTATTGAATAATATGTCAAATGTTTATGTCAAAATGTAAATCATGTAATGTATAACCAATGTTAAAAATGTTTATGTATCAAATGTAAATCATGTAATGTGTAACCAGAATGATATGTATGGCTAGTGAAATGCATCAACTAAACCATAGGTGAAAATGCACAAAACAAAGTATTGAAGTAAAACTTGGTTTAAATCAAAGTTATGTTTTGTGGAAATGTATGCTATACTGATACAAACATCTATGCGGTGTTGTGAAAATGCATACATTCAAGCCTTGCGACTGTGGCGATAAACCCCTAAACGAATTTAAAGGTCTATCTGTGTAAATGTATATCGAATTCGGTCATTCCTTCCATCCAAACATACCTAGGATGTCAGGAACGGGAGTTGTCAATTCCTATGGTACCACTACCTACTAACGAACGGCGTTATCAATGTTAATGAATGTATATTGTCCCATTTAAACAAACCAAATGTCATACCAAAATGTAAGCATGTGATGTGATGTGAATGTACTAAGTATGCAACAAATGAACATACATAGCATGTGATGTAAAACAAATGTACTAAGTATGATGAACATACATAGCATGAAAAGGTAATGTAAAATAATGCATTAGGTATGCACCAATGGACATACATAACGTGAAATGTACTGAAAATAATGCACTAAGTATGCGCTAAACGAACATACATAGCATAAAATTTCATGTAAAACGATGTACTAAGTATGCACACAATGGACATACATAGCAAAAACAAAATGAAATCATGTACTAATAGTGTACTAGTGAACATAGCAAGTATATAATATGAAAACATGAAAAGCATGAAAGTAACAAGTAGGCACATGTGTTTCACCCCAAAACGTTTGGAAAATAGTAAAAGAGGGGACTATGTACTCACTTGAGATTGCTCAATAGACTTTAGATATCCACCAAGCAAAGCTAGAAGATCACGGATTCAAACGGCACCTAATATAGGTATCTACATTAATAAACGGACCTATCGGAGGATCGGGTAGTACGACGGTTTGTAAACCAAATAAGTGTGGGAACTTATGTAATATGGTTTAACAAAGCCTATATACTAAAACGAAACCTATCCTATGTGCTTTTGACCTGTTACGACCCGTTTAGGTAGCTTATGCTACTTTAACGTGTCATTGACGTAAAACACGTTCGGACCGCCTAACTAGCCCTATGACAAGTAAGATATGCCATAACATGTTTAATATTGTTGCCAAATCAGTTTAGATGTCAAAAGTTATGTTACTTATGCTTAAAATGAATTTTGGCACAAAAGGGTATTTTAGTAATTTTCCTAAGGCATATAAACTACCTATCATACAACTACTTAAACGAAGTGACCATAAGGTATAACCTCGGAAGGTTATTCCCTATACAACTATGGTCACCTAAAGTGTTTGGTCGGATCCTAATGATCGACCAAATGGGTCGGGTTCGAAAGCATAAGCGATTGTTTAGATCGCTTACCTTTATGACCCTAGACAAGCACAATTCTAAAAGTGACAAGGTAAACATGTTAAAACATGTTTAACAAAGTTTAAAAACAGGTTTGGTATCAAGACAAAGGGTCTTGATACCCAAAAGTAGTTTGGTTACAAAATACGCAAGAATACGCATTTTGGCCGAAACTACGACTCGTCACTGAGCCTAGATAACGTGGTAATCAGTAGGTATAGTCACTAGGGACTATAACCATCGTGATTACGCTCACGTTATGAAGTTCAAACGAACTTCGCATTGACTATAAACTGGTCAATGCAGAAAGTCAAACACAGTTTGACTTTAATGCTAAAATGAAAGAAAAGCATGAAAGAATACTTACAGAAGGTCCCCGCAAGATTGATCCGATTTACCCTCAGGTATGAAGTATGAACTCCAACTTAGAGGGCCAAAATCAGATTCAAATGTGGGTTTTGCAAATGAGAATGGAGGGGTATTTATAGATTTCATGGAACCGTGGGAGCCCCTAGAATGAGTCCATTGTATAATAAAAACCATTGGATATTAGCCCATGGTATTGCAAAACCATGGGTTAAAACCATCAAATTTCAAAAGTGGACCAAGTTCAATGTATCTGCCAGAAATTTCAAAAATGGTCCCTGCACTTGTAAAACTTAATTTATTTTTGCACTTTTAAGCCCCGTTAACCCCATTTCAAGGCTCTAAAATAAACTTAAAATATAGGGAACTTAAAATATGCTCAAAAACATCTCGGATGTCGGTTCGTTTGGTCGTACGGTTGTGCTGTTCGGTTAATTACGACGGAAAACGTAAAGAACACAAAAACGATCCAAATTACGCGGCGAATGGAATTTTTCTTATGCCAAACACTAAAATAAAATATTTTAATGCTTACATAAATTTTTGGATGTCCGGATGTATTCAGGACGTAAGATATGTGCGAAAATGCAAACTTATGCAATTTTGACGCTTTTAGTCTCTATTGATCAAATAAGTTTATTTTAGCCTACCGAACCCCTCAAAGCCTATTTCTAAGCTATGTAAAGGATATTTAGGGTATGTTTAACTTATGATCAAGTTCCGGAATGTTCGTTACAGTATGAATCGGCAAACTTTCGCAGTTTGTCAATTTTAGTCCCTGTAAGCGAATTTACTTGATTTCGGCACACCAAACCTTCCAAAACTTATTTCTAAGTTATTTAAAGGTTATTTGAGGTATGTTAAGCCTATGTCACTATTCTGGAGTGTTTGTTGCATTAAACTGGCTATATTTACGCATTACTGCACGTATAACCTTCTAGAAAGCGATTTAGAGCCCGAAATCGAACAAGAATTGATATGTGCAAATGATACACATATTTATACAAATCCCAAGTATGAAACACAATATTCCATTGGTTTGATATTTGTTTGATGGTTGAAGTGACACAGGTGTCACAGTTAAGGAGAACACTTATGGTTACAAATAGTCTAGTGTATATGCAACATGGGAAGCCCCCACCAATAGAACATACTATCGGCCCAGCAGAGCCACACGTTACAAACGAACTTACTCTTACGCACTTACTTTCTGTGAACTCGCTCAACTAGTTGTTGACCCTCTGTTACATGCCTTGCAGGTCGTTAGGTACATGGAGCTTGCACTGGGAGGCGCGGTCGTTGTGGACAAGGATCGTGATGCTTTGATTAAACACTATGAATTTACATACTTTAGTTATATTGGGCTTTTACTCAATTGCTTCCGCTAAACTTTGTTATTATACTTATGTTTTGGAACACCTTTCACGTGGATTGGTTTGGTTTAAATACAATTACTTTTACTATTTACATTGTTCTATATGATTGGTGGCTTGATCCTGGTCAGTCACGCTCCCAAGCGGTGATACTCCGAGTGTGGATTTTGGGGGTGTGACAGATTGGTATCAGAGCCATTGGTTATAGAGAACATGGTTTTAATAAGGGAAAAACGTTTTTATTAAAACCAGACTATAACCAGTACAGTGCTCAACGATCCACAACGACGCCTCGCTCCACGTGCAAGACTCAACATCCTAGGTAATAAGGTTTATGATTATTGCCTACATGCTAGAATTACATAGAACTTTGCTCGTGGTATGCTTAGATTACATTGCCTACTATTTGTTATTGCTTGAGAACACTTGTGTGCTTACACTCTTCTGTCATCGCACTATTCGCGAACCTTTCTCACTTATGTTGCCTTTGATGTGAAGATCAATGGCCGGACGTATTAACTTGACTCAAGCCCAGTTGACGGCTCTTATCAACGAACAAGTTGCTGCGGCACTTGCAGCTGCAAACGCAGGAGGTATACCCTGCAGTCGTAACTCATACTAGGATCTTTAGATCCTACATTCCTAAACCAACTCTTGTGTTTAACCTTGTCCTATTCTTACATTAGGTCAACCCGCTCAACAACCTGTTTGTACTTTCAAGAACTTCATGGACTGTCGTCCTAGCATGTTTAGTGGCACTGAAGGAGCGGTTGGACTCCTCCATTGGTTCGAAAAGCTCGAGTCAGTATTTGAGATGTGTGAATGCCCTGAGGCTCGCAGGGTGAAATACGCCACTGGTACTTTAGAAGGGATTGCGCTAACTTGGTGGAATGCGCAAGTCCAACTTTTGGGATTGACAGCTGCTAACGCCACTCCCTGGAATGATTTCAAAGAGCTGACTAAGCGAGAGTATTGCTCACGAGATGACATCCACAAGTTAGAGGTGGAGTTCTTCAATTTGAAAATGACAGGGTCGGAGATCGAGGCTTATACTAAAAGGTCAAACGAGCTGGCCGTTCTGTGTTCAACTATGGTGGACCCTCCTATCAGGCGTATCGAATTGTATCTTAAAGGGCTGGCACCAGAAATTCAAAGCCACGTGACATCGTCTAACCATAACAATATCCAGGATGTTCAACGTCTAGCTCATCGTCTCACGGATCAGGCAGTGGAACAAGACAGGCTGCCTAAGCGCGTTAGCGCTACTGCTACTGTTACCACTTCTACTACTCCTGCTACCCCCAGTGACAACAAGAGAAAATGGGAGGGGGATTCCAGCAAAGGTTCAGCTTTAGTTCAGTCCCAAGTTCAGCAGCGAAAGACTGACAACTATTAGAACCCTAGTCAGCAATCTTCGGGCAGTCACAGGCAGGGTGGTTATCGAGGGAACCTCCCAAAGTGTAATAACTGTAACAGCCACCACAGTGGCCAGTGCAACAAGGGTCGCTGTCAGAGATGCCTCAATATGGGTCATGAGGCCAAGGATTGTAGGAGCCCGCGGCCTGCGAATCAGAATCAGCAGCAGCAGCGAACACCGCAGAATCAGCAATAGGGCAACAAGGGATGTTTTCATTGTGGCGTTGAAGGTCACTTCAAAAGACACTGCCCTCAGTTGAACCAAAACCAGAACAACAACAACAACAACCAGGGCAATGGGAACAACAATAATGGGGGAAACAACAATGATGGGAACAACGACGCTAGGGGTCGTGCATTTGTGCTGGGGCAGGGTGATGCCAGAAATGATCCCAACGTAGTTGTGGGTAAGTTTCTTCTTGACGAATTTTATGTTACTGTATTGTTCGATTCGGGTGCGGATACTAGTTATGTGTCTTTGAAAGTTAGCCAAATGTTAAAATGTGCACCAACTCTCCTAAACACCAAACATGTCGTAGAGTTAGCTAATGGTAAAAATCTAGAGGCCACACACATAGTTCAGGGTTGTAATCTTATCCTCGCTGGTCAAGCTTTCTCTATCGACCTCATTCCTATAGTTCTGGGTAGTTTTGACATCGTTGTGGGTATGGATTGGTTATCCAAGCAGCAAGCAGAGATCCTATGTAAGGAGAAGATCATTTGTATTCCCCGTTCTGGTAAAGAACCTCTCGAAGTTCAAGGCGACAAGAGTGGTGCTGTGGTTGGCATCATCTCCTTCCTGAAGGCTCAGAAATGTCTGCGAAAGGGTCACACTGCCATTTTGGCACTAGTTACTGATGCATCAACGAAAGAGAAAAGAATAGAGGATATCCCAGTGGTACGCGAATTTCCTCAAGTGTTTCCTGAAGATTTACCTGGTCTACCGCCTCATCGCCAGGTCGAGTTTCAAGTCGAGCTAGCTCCAGGAGCAGCACCTATAGCTCGCGCACCGTATCGTTTAGCTCCAACCGAACTGGAAGAACTGTCAAAGCAACTACAAGAGCTCTTGGATAAGGGTTTTATTCGTCCTAGCTCTTCGCCCTGGGGAGCTCCAGTACTGTTTGTGAAGAAGAAAGACGGTACATTCAGAATGTGCATAGACTACCGCGAACTGAACAAGGTGACAGTGAAGAACCGCTATCCTCTTCCTCGTATTGACGACTTATTCGACCAGTTGCAAGGGTCGAGCTTCTACTCCAAGATTGATCTGAGGTCAGGTTATCATCAGCTGAGATTCCGGGATGAGGACGTCTCCAAGACATCATTCAGAACTCGCTACAGCCACTACGAGTTTCTAGTCATGCCATTCGGACTAACAAACGCGCCTGCAGTCTTCATGGTTCTTATGAACAGGGTGTGCAAGCCTTATTTAGACAAGTTCGTGATTGTTTTTATCGACGACATTCTGATCTACTCCAAGAGTCAGGAGGAACACGAGCAGCACTTACGACTTATCTTGGAACTTCTTCGAAAGGAACAACTGTACGCCAAGTTTTCAAAATGCGACTTCTGGCTTCGTGAAGTCCACTTCCTAGGCCATGTGGTAAACAAGGATGGGATTCATGTCGATCCATCCAACGTAGATTCGATCAGGAATTGGCCTGCACCGCGTACACCAACGGAAATACGCCAATTCTTGGGTTTGGCGGGTTACTACAGACGATTCATTAAAGACTTCTCAAAGATTGTGCAGCCGCTTACATTGCTGACACAGAAAGGTGTTACTTATCGTTGGGGTAATACACAAGAAACGGCTTTTCAATACCTAAAGGATAGGCTCTGCAGCGCGCCTATTCTCTCATTTCCAGAGGGCACGGATGATTTTGTGGTCTATTGTGACGCGTCGATAAAGGGGCTTGGTTGTGTATTGATGCAGCGGGAAAAAGTTATTGCTTATGCGTCACGTCAACTCAAGATTCACGAGCGGAACTACACGACGCACGATTTAGAGCTGGGAGCTGTTGTTTTTGCGCTTAAGATATGGCGACACTACCTTTACGGTACCAAGTGCACTATTTACACCGATCATAGGAGTCTCGAGCATATCTTCAAGCAGAAGGAATTGAACATGCGTCAACGACGATGGGTCGAGCTGCTGAATGATTACGAATGTGCCATCAAGTACCATCCGGGCAAAGCCAATGTTGTGGCTGACGCTCTCAGTCGAAAAGATACTTTACCTAGGCGCGTGCGAGCACTGCAGCTTAGTATTCAGTCTAGCCTTCCTGCACAGATACGGGATACTCAGGTAGAAGCATTGAAACCAGAAAACGTTAGGGCTGAAGCCTTACGCGGCTCAAGGAAACGATTAGAACAAAGGGAAGACGGCGCCTATTATGTAACAGGACGCATTTGGGTTCTGCATTATGGCAATTTACGCGAGCTGGTATTGGATGAAGCTCACAAGTCTCGCTACTCGGTACATCCAGGTTCGGATAAAATGTACCACGATCTCAGAACTACATATTGGTGGCCTAGCATAAAGGCCCACATAGCAACTTACGTCAGCAAGTGTTTGACCTGTGCGAGGGTCAAGACGGAGTACCAGAAACCCTCAGGCCTACTTCAGCAACCCAAGATACCACAGTGGAAATGGGAAGAAATTTCCATGGATTTTGTTACTGGCCTGCCTAGATCCCAGCGTGGGAATGATACTATTTGGGTGATCGTGGATCGACTCACTAATTCTGCTCATTTCTTGGCTATCAAAGAAACGGATAAGTTCTCTACCTTAGCAGACGTCTACTTGAAGGAAGTTGTTTCGAGGCATGGAGTGCCAACTTCTATTATTTCGGATCGGGATGCACAATTCACTTCAGAACTGTGGCAAGCGATGCACAAATCTTTTGGCTCTCGGTTAGATATGAGCACAGCTTATCACCCTCAGACGGATGGGCAATCTGAGCGCACGATTCAAACCTTAGAAGACATGCTTCGGGCATGTGTTATGGATTTCGGCAACAGCTGGGAAAAACATCTCCCTTTAGTGGAGTTTTCGTACAATAACAGTTACCACACCAGCATTCAAGCCGCTCCATTTGAGGCATTGTACGGACGTAAATGCCGGTCACCTCTCTGTTGGGCAGAGGTGGGGGATAGTCAAATCACAGGTCCAGAACTTGTAGTTGATGCTACTGAACGGATTGCACAGATACGACAACGCATGGCGGCAGCTCGCGACCGTCAGAAAAGTTACGCTGATAAGCGCAGGAAACCGCTCGAGTTCCAAGTTGGGGATCGAGTGCTACTCAAAGTCTCACCCTGGAAGGGTGTGGTTCGTTTTGGTAAACGAGGCAAGCTTAACCCGCGGTATGTTGGACCATTCGAAATCACTGAAAGAATAGGCAAAGTAGCCTACAAACTGAACCTACCAGCTGAACTCGGTGCAGTTCACAATGTTTTCCACGTGTCGAATCTGAAGAAGTGTCTGTCAGATGAGACCCTCATAGTTCCTTTGAAGGAACTCACTATCGACGAGCGGTTGCAGTTCGTCGAGGAACCAGTTGAAATCACGGACCGGGATGTTAAGGTCCTCAAGAACACCAGAATACCTCTTGTACGAGTTCGTTGGAACTCCCGTCGTGGCCCAGAGTACACCTGGGAACGAGAAGATCAAATGGAACTCAAGTATCCTCAGTAATTCGAAAACCGTGCAACCACTACTGAGGCTGAAACTACTACTGCAGAATTTCGGGACGAAATTCCAAATCAACGGGGGGATGATGTGACACCCCAGGAAAACCAGTAAACGATGTAACTTACATAGCTTCCTCAGTAACTACATGCTAAATTTCGGGATGAAATTTCTTTCAAGTTGGGGATAATGTGACAACTCGAATTTCCAAGATTCCACTTTCGCATTTATTGCACGTTCACTGTTTGTTTAGTTGTTTACTTGCACAATTGGTTTGCTTTGTAACTGTATATGTTTTGGTTCGATAAGGTGTATTGTAATTGTGCATGGTTATGTGTTACTTATGAAAGATTTGACAAATGCATGAACTTGATGGTGAAACTGTAAATTATGCTGTGATGGGTGTGCTTTATGTAAAAGATGATACTTAGGGGTGAGTAGAGTAGATTGTGAAACCTTAACAACTCTTAACCCTAATCTTCTTCACTAATCATCCTCACAATCATCTTACGTACTTCAACATTTCTCTACAATTCTCTCTACAATCATCTTCTTGGCACAAGCTCTCCATCATCACTCTTGATCCCTCTCTTTATCTAGAATCAATCCAAGGTAATTGTTTAATGATTGTTTGTTGTTAATAATCCTTGATTATGTGGTTCATGTAAACCCTAGTTCTTCACATAATAGTTCTGTGTTATTGATTGAATTCTGATTATTGTGAAATGATTATGATTAGTGTGTAATCATTTGCCTGATGTTAAGATACAAGATATGTTAGAATTATTGATTGATAATTGGATTACTGCAATGCATATGAATGAATTAGGGTTTCCTGATCGTAAAAACAAAAACGTAACTGTTGTACTGTAGTTGAATGTTCATATGATTGATGGTTTGCCGATGTTTGATTTTACATGTAGTCCGAATTTTATTAAAGAATGAATGGAAGGTCCGAACTTTTGAATGTATAAGGGTCCGACCTTTTCATGCTTAACATAGTCAGACTTTCTTGAATGATATGCACATGGTCCGAATTATGTAAGTGTTATGATTGTCCGCATTTTGACAAGGGAAGCCTTGTCCGAACTTTTGATTTAAGATAGCATATGTCCGAATTTCATAAAGATACAAGGGTAGTCCGACTTTTGTTGTGAAGCATGGTCCGACTTACTAGTATAAACATGGTCCGACTTTTTTATGCGTTAATAATGGTCCGACTTTTTTATGTGTTAATAATGGTCCGACTTTTTGATATGTTGATAAGGGTCCAAGTTTTGATATGTTGATAAGGGTCCGAGTTTTGTAAAGATAATAAGGGACCGACTTTTGGATTGATTAACTGATCCGACTTTGTGATGCAATATATGGTCCGAATTTCATGCATATGCCTAGTCCGAATTTTATAAGATGGATATACTCCGAATTTTTGTAATTGCACACACAAGGCTCGAGTTTTGCTGAATTCAAAACCCTGTATGGAGAACACCCTGTATGGCACTGTATGTCACTGTATGGCACTGTATGTCACCGTATGTTACTATATGATACTTTATGTGTGTGCAATCTATGTCGTGTAAACCTGTAAACACTTATCACACGGAATCACCGTTGTTTGGACATTAAGGAGTTGTAAACCCTAATTGAACGTAAAACACTCACATCGAGTTTATGTGCAATGTACCTTAGGTCGTGAGTAACGGACCTAATCATTTATTAACACTAGAAGTAATAACATACCGAGCAAACCAAGGTGAGTTCACACCCTTACCAAGGCATGGGATTCCCGGGTTTTGGGAATGGGATTGAAGGAATAGATTGTACTTACACCGTTACTAGACTATCTACCATCGTCCTCGGATGCGCAGGACACATACGTAAAACCTACGTATACTTGTACTCATCACTGTCCTCAGGTTGCGAAGGACACTCACGTAAAACCTATGTGAACTTATACTCACTACTGCCTCGGTTGTGTCAGGCACTTACGTAAGACCTACGTAAACCCCCGCGTACCCCTGTCCTCGGTTGTGAAGGATACTTACGTAAAACCTACATAAACTTTGTACGGACTACTGTTCTCGGGTTAAGGAGAACACTTATGGTTACAAATAGTCTAGTGTATACGCAACATGGGAAGCCCCCACCAATAGAACATACTATCGGCCCAGTAGAGCCACACGTTACAAACGAACTTACTCTTACGCACTTTACTTTCTGTGAAATCGCTCAACTAGTTGTTGACCCTCTGTTACATGCCTTGCAGGTCGTTTGGTACATGGAGCTTGCACTAGGAGGCGCGGTCGTTGTGGACAAGGATCGTGATGCTTTGATTAAACACTATGAATTTACATACTTTAGTTATATTGGGCTTTTACTCAATTGCTTCCGCTAAACTTTGTTATTATACTTATGTTTTGGAACACCTTTCACATGGATTGGTTTGGTTTAAATACAATTACTTTTACTATTTACATTGTTCTATATGATTGGTGGCTTGATCCTGGTCAGTCACGCTCCCAAGCGGTGATACTCAGCGTGTGGATTTTGGGGGTGTGACATAGGGGGTCGAGTGACAAATACCGTGGGTATATGGTTGACATGTAGAAACATTGTAATCGCTCTTAATACTGTAAATTATAACTAAACATGATTTTACATAAAAAGAATGATTCATTCAGTATTTCCCCGCTGACAAAACCTTTTTCAAACATGTTTCAGGTGATCTGTTGTGATCCAAGAAAAGTGTCGTGAAGCACTACAAGCTTAGAGAAGTGGCTCAATGTGAATAAATAAAGAAACATATTTTGAGAAATAAAGATTTCCTTGTGAAATCACTTTATTGTAAATTATGGGATTTTATCCCTGAACTTTATGTAATAAAATAAAACGGGCATTTTTAGTATTAAAAGATCCTGTATTAAAAGACTTCCGCTGTCATCTTATAAATACCACGGGATTCCTGCCTCGCGGCTCTTGAACCGGGTCAAACCGGGGTCGAGGGCCGTGACAGGAAAAGGTGGTATCAGAGCCACTGATCGAGCCACTGATTTAAGCCTATTACTGATTTAAATAAATTAAGTATTTAACAAAATACTTAATTTTACTAATTGCCATTCTGTGATTATGTGCTTTATTAACTGATTATTTGTTAAATACAGTATGGGTAAACAGAGACTTTCAGATATCTATCATAAATTAGATACTGCACCCAAGGAAAAAGGAACTTCCTCAAAATATCCCGCAAATATGGACGAAGGAATGTTTGTCCGAAAAGCCCAATTTGAAAAGCCACTTTCTCCCAGTAAAAGAAACTCGATACTTAGAAAAAGTCGGGAAAAAGGAAAGAAAACTCAACCCAAGAAAGTGAGGTTCAATCCAGAAATCCAGGAATTAGGCAATAGTCCACCTTGGGAAGATAAATTAGATGAAAAATGGGCAGATCTTTATATGCTAGCTACCGTAGCAGAAAATGCAAACCTCTAAACCACTAATAAGCATAGTCTAGTAGAAAATTACTACCCAGTAAATAAATAAACCCTAGTATGTTCTCTTTCATGTTGTCCTCTGTACAAATTAGTATGCAATAAAACTTTTAAGTTTATTTGTAAAACTTTGTTCTAAAGTTTTAACTTAGCATTTTGCATATATGTTATGCAGCATGAATGAGATATCGGAAGCATTTCTGAATCTCAACCTCTAACCAGTACCAATTGAAGTCTCCCACGACTTTACTGGTTATATTGCTGACATAGAGGAACTCCTGGAATTCCAAGCTCCACCGCTGGAAAAAGCAAAACCTAAGAAGAAGATATGTAGGATGGAGGAAAGTGCGCATGAAAAAACCAACCACTAGGAAACTTCCTAAAATAGAAAGTCCTGTGAGCAAAGGGAAAGAAATAGAGACCGGAGAAAGTTCTAAACAAGCAGAGATGGAAATAAGGAAAGACATTAGGCAAAAGAGAATAGAGATCGGAGAGAGCTTGAAATAACCTGAAGAAATCACGTTTCAAGACAAAATAGACCGGCTACTGGCAAATTGTGATGTCATTAGTCCTATCCACAATAATCTGTACCCTTATCCGGCCAAAATCCAACTTCCAGTGAATCTGGAACCAGTTATTCCAGACCCTCTAGTCCACACTCGACCTTTAGGCGAAATGGAAGAATGGTGGACAAATGACTGGCAATTTCAAAACATGATCAATAGTCCTTTTACCTTCCTTCCACAGTTTGATCCCGAACCTATCCCCAATCCTCCAATGAGCAACAAAAACTTAGCCGAACTTCGACATTTCGGAGAAGAGCTGATAGGTACAGGGAATAGGATCAGGGAGATGGGAGAACAACTCTCCTGGAAATACGACGAGAGGGAGCGTCACTACTAAAACTTCCAGTTAACAAACAGAATAGTGGAGTCGGGGAAGTATGTTTGTATAATAGCAGTAGTAGTAAAATATAACTCTGTAAAATGAGAAATAAAACCTTGTAAGATAAACAGTGTGTATGGATGCCTATATAATCTGTAAAAAAAAATAGAAGTCGAGAAATCGACAATTTTGACTATAGATGTGTCATGATAAGATTATGTGATTACGTGCACTTGTTTTGTTAGATTATCAATTACTTGACACTAATAGTTTATATCTATAAAAATCATCAGATGGAAAACGCTAATAATGAACCAGTTAATGAAGAAAATCAATCTGAGCAAAACCAGGAGAACCAGTATATGACTAGACAAGATATTGAAAATATCATCACTCAAGGGATAGCCAAAGCTATTCCAGCAATCATGGCTGCTGCTCAAAAACCTGTTGAACCACAACAAATCATTCCTAGTAAACGCACACAGGAAGACAATTTTAGTCATAGTGTAAATGGAGGCGGTAATAATGATAATCATGACAACGATCCACGGCAAGCCCCACTTCCTAAGAAAATGAAAGTTGCAACGCCTGGTTGCACTTACAAAGAATTTCTTGCCTGTAAACCCGCAGAATTTGCAGGTAATGAAGGGGCAACTGCAACACTGCGTTGGTTAGAGAAAACCGAAGCAGTAATTGCAATAAGTAAATGTGCCGATGAAGATCAGGTCATGTATGCGTCAAATTTATTCAAAGAAGGGGCGCTAGAATGGTGGAATACGGTCTTACAAGCAAAAGGAAGAAGAATGGCCTATGCTATGAACTGGGAAGAATTTAAGAGTCTTGTAGAAAGAAAATTCTGTCCCGAATATCAAAAAGATCAAATGGCAAATAAGTTCCTAAATCATCGTATGACGGGAGTAGATTGTCACAGTTATACTTCGACATTCTTTGAATATGCTAGAGTAGTACCAACTCTAGCTTCGCCAGAACCGGTACTCATTTCTCGCTATATTTGGGGACTAATTAGTGAAATCCGTAACATCGTTAAGGCTGCGAGACCTCGTACTATTGATGATGCTGTGGAATTAGCTAATACCCTAACTGATGAACTGGTACGCACAAGAGAAGAAGATCGAAAGAAGGAATTGGCTCAAAAGATTACCCAAGGATTTCGTGTGGGTAATAATAATAATAAGTTCAAAAAGAGAGGAATGAGGCAATCCGCAAATCCGCCTTTTTGCAGAAATTGCAAAATGAATCATTTTGGAAGATGCAATGTGACCTGCAACTTTTGCAAAACTGTGGGACATCGAGAAGAAGATTGTAGGAAAAAGACCAGAATCTGCTATAACTGTGGAGAAGCTGGGCATTTTAGACTAGAATGTCCTAAGCTAGCTAAACCAACAGACAACAGAGATAAAACGACCGATGGAACCACTAAAAAGAATGCACGAGCATTCCAGCTGACCACTCAAGAAGCCGAACTCATCCCAGATGTGATAGCTGGTACGTTCCTAGTTCACGACGTGTTTGCAAAAGTATTATTTGACTCTGGTGCAAACCAAAGTTTTATTAATACTTCATTCTGCCAAGCTCTTAATTTACCCTTAACCACCCTTAGGCAGATCTTTACGGTCGAAACAGCAGAAGGAAATTCTGTTAACATAGATAAAGTTTTGCGAGAAGGAAAAATAGAACTATTAGGCCATAAGTTTTCCGCAAATCTGTTACCTATGAAATTAGCCGGATTCGATGTGGTATTAGGAATGGATTGGTTAGTAGCCAACCATGCTCGAATCCTATGTGATAAGAATTCCGTAGAAATTCGTACCCCCACAGGAGAAGTGATTTTAATTACAGGAGATAGACCTCGAAAGCCACTGAAAATTCATTTCAGTAATGAAATTGGCTAGTTATTCGAGAAAACAAGAAATGGTGTATATGATTTCCGTAATCATTAACGCTAAAAGTAAGGAACTTCAGGACATCCCTGTAGTCTCAGAATACCCAGATGTTTTTCCAGAAGAATTACCCGGGTTACCACCCGATAGAGAAGTAGAGTTTAGAATTCATTTAATTCTGGGAACTACCCCAATAGCCAAGGCACCTTATCGATTAGCACCCACTGAAATGTTAGAATTGAAAAAGCAATTAGATGAATTACTAAGCAAAGGTTTCATACAACCTAGTTCATCCCCTTGGGGAGCACCAGTGTTGTTTGTGAAAAAGAAAGATGGATCGATGCGAATGTGTATTGCTTATAGGGAGCTGAATAAAGTTACAATTAAGAATCGATACCCATTACCTAGGATTGATGATCTTTTTGATCAACTTTAAGGAGCTAGGTATTTTTCTAAAATAGACTTACGAAGGAATTCACGTAGATCCTGCTAAAATAGAGGCAATCACTAAATGGAAGGTCCCACAAACAGCTATGGAAATTAGAAGTTTTCTAGGCTTAGCTGGATACTACCGACGATTTATTAAGGATTTCTCTAAGTTAGCTGTACCTTTGACTAAGTTGACCTGTAAAGCCGTTAAGTTTGAATGGGGACCTAGACAAGAAGAAGCTTTTAAGATATTAAAGGAAAGATTGACAAATGCTCCAATTTTAGCCTTACCTGAAGGAACAGAAGATTTTGAAGTATATTGTGATGCTTCAAAATTAGGATTCGGATGTGTGCTGATGCAACGCAAGAAGGTAATTGCGTATGCCTCAAGGCAATTGAAAAAGCACGAAGAAAATTATACGACTCATGTTTTTGCCCTTAAAATCTGAAGACATTATCTGTATGGAAGTAAGTTTACTATTTATATGTGACACCTGTGTCACTTCAACCATCAAACAAATTCCAAAATAATGAAATATTGTATCTCATACTTGGGATTCGTAAAAATATGTGTATCATTTTCACACACCAACTCTTGTTCGATTTTAAGCTTTAAATCGCTCTCTGGAGGGTTATACGCGCTCTGATGCGTAAAAATAACCAGTTTAATCCAACGAACACTCCGGAATAGTGACATAGGCTTAACATACCTTAAATAACTTTTACATAACTTAGAAATAAGTTTTGAAGGCTTTGGTATGGCAAAAACAAGTTAATTCGCTTACAGGGACTAAAATTGACAAACTGCGAAAGTATGCCAATTTGAACTGTAACGAACATTCCGGAACATGTCCATTAGTTAAACATACCATGAACATCCTTTACATAGCTTAGAAATAGGCTTTGAGGTGTTTGGTATGCTAAAACAACCTTTTGGATCATTCAGGGACTAAAAGTGTCAAAAAGTGCACAAGTTTGCACTTTCGCGCATAACTTACGTTTTGAATACATCCGGACATCCAAAAATTTATGTAAGCATCCTTATATTATGCCTTAGTGTTTGGCATGAGAAAAATCCATTCGTCGCGTCATTTGGATCGTTTTTCACGCTTATGCGCATTCTGTCGTAATTAAGCGAACATCGCATTCGTACGGCCAAACGAACCAACATCCGACATATTTTTGAGCATGTTTCATGTCCACAATGTTTAGGCATCATTTTAGGGCCTTAAAGTTGGCTTTACGGGCCCTAGAAGTGTCGGAAATGGCTTAAATACGCAACAGGGACCAAAACTGCCATTTCTGAAAGTATATGCAGATCAGACAGGCCCAGGCGGCCCGCCTGAGTTTGTGCATATCCTGATGCAGGCCGCATGGCACTTTCAGTAACAGAATTTTTGTTTTTTCTTGCAACTTGGCCTTTCAAACCCACCAAAGGGCAATGCCCTTTCACCATTTCAGCAGCCAAGGGCCATTTTGAGTCACCATAACAATTTGACAAGTGTACGCTCAAGAAACGATCCTAACGGCTTTACTTTTCCTATAAATACCCCCCCCCCCTTGTTGCCAAAAACCCACACAATCTGATCAAGAGCTCTAAGTTGGAACCTTTGTTTCATACCTGAGCCATTTTGATCTAGATTAGCTTGCGGGGACCCTTCGTAAGTGTTCTTTCGTTCTTTTATTCGCTTTTCGAGTCCGAAAGTCAAAGTTTTGTTTGACTTTCCGTGTGACCAGCCTATGGTCAACACGAAGTTATAACGTGAGCGTGATCACGATGGTTATAGTCCGTAGTGACTATACCTACTGATTACCACGTTATCTAGGCTCAGTGACGAGTCGTAGTTTCGGCCAAAATGCGCATACTTGCGTGTTTTGTAACCAAACTACTCGTGAGCATCAAAGCCTTTTGTTTTGATGCCAAACCTGTTTTCTAAACTTAGTTAAGCATGTTCTAACATGCTTAGCTAGTCACTTTTAGTATAGTGCTTATATAGGGTCGTAAGGTAAGCGATCTAAACCATCGCTTATACTTTCGAACCCGACCCATTTGGTCGATCATTAGGATCCGACCAAACACATTAGGTGACCATAGCTATAACCTTCCGAGGTTATACCTTGTGGTCACGATGTTAGGCGTTCCAAACGCGTTCTACGCGAACGACGCGTTAAGGTAGCATAAGCTACCTAAACGGGTCGTAATGGGCCGTAAGCACTTAGGTTAGGTTTCATTTTAGTATGTAGGCTTTGTTAAACCATATTACACGAGTCTCCATACTCGTTTGGTTTACGAACCCGCATACTATCCGATCCTCCGATTTAGGTCCGGTATATTAACATAGCTACCTATTAGGTGCCGTTTGATATTCCGTGATCTCTAGCATTATTTGGTTATCATACAAGAACTTCTAAGCAATCTCAGGTGAGTACATAGTTCCCCTCTTTTACTGTTTTCAACTGTTTTGGGGTGAAGCATGTGTACCTATCTGTTATTTTCATGATTTCAAAGTATAATTGATTATACATGTTAGTATTTATCTTTTGACAAACTAAATGACTATCTATGGTTTAAACACTGATTTCTCAAAGATTACAAAAGTAATTGTTGGAATAGTACTTATTTTGTTCACCAGACCGATTGGGAGTATGATATAGCGCTATAGGACTAGACACCCCATTCCTGTTGTCATGGAATGTCTGAAACCAATTTGTTTCTCCATCCAAATAGGGATTTCCTTTGTGGTATCCTTATAGTCTCAAAGGTGTAGTTTGATGCACTAGGTCTGAATGAATTCTTAAATCGCACCTTTAAAGTATATTTTGATATACTCCCAAAAAGTATAGTTTGATATACTCTCATGTGTGGTATTGTACGGAACCAACCTATGCATTTTATCAACAAACCAAAACATATTTTTAATATGTTATTTACAAATCCAAAGTATACTGTTAATATGCTACTATATGGTTATTCGTTTAACCTTACATTATTTTACAAAGCATAACTTTTGATTTATTCAAACACATTGTTTGGTACAATTTATACTTGTGGTTTAAGAAATCTCATTTCACTTACCATACATAACTTTTGTTTATACATTACATGGTTTACATTTAACTTGAGTTATACAATAACCTTGGACTATTGGTTTAAACATGAACATTCTATATTGGTGGTTTGGTTTGCGTAAGTGACTTAAGTAACGAGGCGGGTGTAATATGATACAAGCATGGTGGATACGCCGCTGGTACTTCCTATATATAAGTGTTTGTATGGTATCACATATCGTAGCGTTATTTGAATCATTTCAATTTAGGTCATATAACATTTTATACAAATAACACACTTTTCACAAGACCATGATTTACAAACGACTTATCTTATACAAACTCATTTTACATGGTTATCCATTTAACCACACAGTGTTCTCTTATTTTTACATATCAATCTGATTTTACCATTTTTTAAATGATTTACAAGACAAAGCAAATTACAAGGTTCATGACTGACTGTTATTAAACGTTTTCTTTAAACTCAAGTCATGAATCCCATTTTCACAAAACCTATGTATCTCACAGGAATTCTTAATGCTGACGTACCTATTTTTACACATGTTTCAGGTGCTGTCTTGAGATGATTGTTGATATATGCTACATTTAGGATGGATCGTGCCTTAGCAACTTTAAAACTTGGAAGATCATAGTTGTACTTATTTGATTGTATTAGAACAATGAGTCTATTTAATCAATAAAACAATATTTCAATTTCCATGTGTTATGAAACAATGATTCTGTTACAACACTCCCCGACGTTTCCGCCACGTTTTGTTGTTCCACGTGGTCGGGGTGTGACAGAAAAGTTGGTATCAGAGCTCATGGTTATAGGGAATTAGGTTACTAGCAATGCTTTGACCTAGTCTATAACCTTCCTAGGACCCTAACGCGAGTTTACTTGCGTTTAGTCATAAAACAATACTGTCACCTATCCTTAGGCGACGACCCCAACAAGAACATAAATTTCAAAACCGCTTTGAAAACTAATCATCTGTTCTAGGATGATTGATTACTAGGTTTTGAACCCTCTGTTATAAGGTTTTGAACCCCTTTGAATTTTCAAAATCCCGTCAAAGTTGGTCTAAATAATGTGAACACATGCAAACTGGAAGGGTGGGTGCCTGTACCCTGAATTTTCTGTCTAAGGCTAGAGTGTTCGTACAAATCCTCATGATCGGACCAGTCACTCTTACCTGGGAACTCTTGGGGTGAGTGTCCACTTATAGGCGAGCATGTCTTCGCGATACATTATTTTTGACCTATTTGCTTTGATTAATCACCCAGGTCGTTTGTTGCTTTGTAGTAACAAACAAATGACCACTATCCTTGCTTTCATCAGGTTTGTTTCATCTCATTCTTTTCGTCTAATTCTCTCACTCGTTTCCTCTCATGTTTCCTCTTTTAGAATGCCTCCTCGACGCGACAATCAGATGGCGAATGCCGAACTGGCGGAAATTATCGCGCATCAAATGGCTGCTGCCTTCCCAAATCTTTATGCTCAAATAACTCAAGCCATCAACAACAACAATGCTCCATGCAATTTCAAGATTTTTAACTCGGCTAAACCACTCAAGTTTAGTGGTTCTGAGGGAGCAACTGGGCTTCTTCAATGGTTCGAGAGCATTGAGAATACTTTCCGTCACGTTCAGTGTCCTGAAAATCGCAAGGTCGAGTTTTCTTCGAGTGTGTTTCAGAAGAGGGCTCATACGTGGTGGAACGGGGTTATGAGAGACCGCGGTGCTGAGGTTGCATTAGCACAGACTTGGGCCGAGCTTAGGGCTCTTATGATGAAGGAATTATGTCCTCGTCATGAGCTTAGGGCTCTAGAAAGGGAATTTGATGATTTAAAGCAAGACAGTGGGGAACATCGAGCCTATACTGACCGCTATGAGGAATTGAGCTTGTTATGCCCTACTATGGTTACTCCTCTGGATAAGGCGATTGAGAAATACATTGATGGGCTTCCTGACGTAGTTCAGGATATCGTTACTGGCAGCAACCCTACTACTGTCAGACAAACCATTGAATTGGCTGCCACTCTGACTGAATCCCATATCAGGAAGCGCAAGCTGTTTCGGAAGGGCGACTTAAGACCATCTGACAAGACTGCTCATGTGGAACCAAAGGAAGAAAATGCTGAGGTGTCCAAGAAGAAGAAGCGCAAAGCCTCTCAAAGCTACGCTGTAACTGCTCAAGACAAACAAGTTGCACCGAACCAGCCAGTACAACCTCGTAAAAGACAAAACTATGTTGGTACCGCACCTTTGTGCAACAAATGCAACCGTCATCATCTAGAGCAAGAGCAGTGTCACAAATGTACCCACTGTGGGCGGTAGGGACATTTGATCAATGTTTGTCGTTATGCAAATCAAGCTGCTGCAAACCCTGCTGCTGTTCAAGCACGGTTCCCTCCAGGGTCATGTTATAACTGTGGTGACCTTACCCACTACAGGAACAATTGCCCAAGGCTTGTTAACATACCTCCAGCGCGTGGACGAGTGTTCAACATCAATGAGGCAAATATGAACAATGATGCAGCAGTGAACAATTAGTGTTTTGTGTTTCCTTGGTTGTTATCTTTTGACACTTCAAGACAATTCCGTTATTACATAAATAAAGATTTGTTGTTTTTATTTCTGCAAAATTTATGCGTTTGTATGAATGCTTGATGAAACCTTATGATGTCAACCCAAAGACAAACTACTCGTATGGTTCTATCATATTATGATCACTTGTGATCTCCCCAAGAACCTTAAACTCTCGTTTCTTTTAAGAAACAAAGTCAAACTCTTATTGAGAATCCCTCTATCTTTATAGACAGATCCTTAAAAATCATTAAAGTACCAAATGAAATCCATGGATTGGATTCCTAGTGTGCTTTGAATATCCATACCTAAAGGTAACAAAATAAAGAATCAAGTTAACTAAATTTGTGCTTATGTGCTTTCTTACATGTTTTGTGGTTGTATATGATCCATCCAAATCCTCATAGAATCTTTCATATCTCATACGAGAGATTCATAATAGGATATCCAAAGATACTATCTTAAACCCTTAATGGATTTCAACATTGTAGTTAAGTCCCTCTGGTTATAAAGTATTATTCTATAATTGGACCTCTTGAATGGTCTGCTTAAACAGATTGATCTTGAAAATCTGATTAGAAGTATCATGTGATGATGTAACTAAAAATGATCCCTTAAGTGGTCTATTTAAATAGATCGTACGACGGCCTAGTTAAGAAGATCATGTGTTGATCTAGTTAAAAAGATCGTTCGTTGATCTAATTAAAAGGATCCTTTGGTGGTCTAGTCGAATCGCTTCATGTTTATTCAAGTAATTTTTCCTACGCATTATGAAATGGACTTTGCGGACTGTGCAAGGAATTACGTAATTATGGAGGCCTACATAATTATGGAATTCAGTGCACAGGAGCCACAGGAAGCTTCATCATGTGTTAAGACCTAGTGACAAGAATAATGATACGGGAGAAGTCTCGGACCTCGACCAATGTCATTTATTCTCACGCTCCCCCAATTCTGATCTCAATCACACACCAAGTTTCCTATGATAAGTCTTCATAAGAAACGTTCTTCTGTCCGTAGTTCAAAATTCCATGTTTTATTATTACAAGGAATTCACTTTGAGGGTTAACAAATTCGCTAAGAGTCATAACATGGCCCCGAGTTTTACTTAAGGGTTCAAGGGATCTATTAGAAGGCGAAACCGTCACAGCTGTCTTCACTAGTTTCCTCTAGAATTAAATTTCGGGACGAAATTTCCTAAAGTAGGGGAGACTGTGACACCTGTGTCACTTCAACCATCAAACAAATTCCAAAAAAATGAAATATTGTATCTCATACTTCGGATTCGTAAAAATATGTGTATCATTTGCACACATCAACTCTTGTTCGATTTTAAGCTTTAAATCGCTCTCTGGAGGGTTATACGCGCTCTGATGCGTAAAAATAACCAGTTTAATCCAACGAACACTCCGGAATAGTGACATAGGCTTAACATACCTTAAGTAACTTTTACATAACTTAGAAATAAGTTTTGAAGGCTTTGGTATGGCAAAAACAAGTTAATTCGCTTACAGGGACTAAAATTGACAAACTGCGAAAGTATGCCAATTTGAACTGTAACGAACATTCCGGAACATGTCCATAAGTTAAACATACCATAAACATCCTTTACATAGCTTAGAAATAGGCTTTGAGGTGTTTGGTATGCTAAAACAAACTTTTGGATCATTCAGGGACTAAAAGTGTCAAAAAGTGCACAAGTTTGCACTTTCACGCATAACTTACGTTCTGAATACATCCGGACATCCAAAAATTTATGTAAGCATCCTTATATTATGTCTTAGTGTTTGGCATGAGAAAAATCCATTCGTCACGTCATTTGGATCGTTTTTCACGCTTATGCGCATTCCGTCGTAATTAAGCGAACATCGCATTCGTACGGCCAAACGAACCAACATCCGACATATTTTTGAGCATGTTTCATGTCCACAATGTTTAGGCATCATTTTAGGGCCTTAAAGTTGGCTTTACGGGCCTTAGAAGTGTCGGAAATGGCTTAAATACGCAACAGGGACCAAAACTGCCATTTCTGAAAGTATATGCAGATCAGACAGGCCCAGGCGGCCCGCCTGAGTTTGTGCATATCCTGATGCGGGCCGCATGGCACTTTCAGTAACAGAATTTTTGTTTTTTCTTGCAACTTGGCTTTTCAAACCCACCAAAGGGCAATGCCCTTTCACCATTTCAGCAGCCAAGGGCCGTTTTGAGTCACCATAACAATTTGACAAGTGTACGCTTAAGATCGTGGCACGAAATTCAAGAAACGATCCTAATGGCTTTACTTTTCCTATAAATACCCCCTCTTGTTGCCAAAAACCCACACAATCTGATCAAGAGCTCTAAGTTGGAACCTTTGTGTCACACCCCCAAAATCCCACCTGCGGAGTACTACCGCTTGGAGGCGTGACTGACCAGGATCCAGCCACCAATCATACCGAACAAGCATATAAGCAGTTATAAAAGTTTAACCATTACGATTGGTGTTTCAAAACAAACAAGTTAAGTTGCAAGCGGAAGCATAAGTCTTAAAGTTAAAACATAAGTTCGAATGGTTTCAAGTTTAACATAGCACGTAGCAAATCCGTGTCCCACAACGACCCTCCTCCATGCAAGCTCCAGCTGAGTACCTATGGTCCTGCAAAGCATGTAGTAACGAGTCAACAACTAGTTGAGTGAGTTCACAGTTGGGTGTTCGTTTTAGTTATTTCGAAAACAGTTTCCTTTAACTGGCATCCTGCCGTGGGGGTTACCCCATAGTTTAAAAACGTGACTTGTTCATTCCCAGTTACTCCGGCATTCCAGCCGTGGGGGCTACCCCATGCGTACACTAGACTCGTTACCATATCGACTGCTGACTGTAGTCATGTTTATGTGCCCTGAAAACATCAATGTCTATCATCATTGACGTGCCCCAGATCCATTAGTTCACGCCCGTCCTCTGCGGCACGGTGTGAGGTTTGTCAGACCTAAATAGCGCTATCTAACTAATGACCCGCTCGCCATTGGCCCGGCGATTAGTCGATACAAAAAGGAGGGACTTCGTGATAGACTTTTAGTCTAGTACGAGTTATCCGTCCATCCGGACGAGGAATCACATTCCTGAACCACTGACGTCCTACCCAAGGAGGACGAGGAACCCACGTTCCTTAACCCCGTTCCCAACCCAGGGAATCCCATGCTTTGTAGAGGGTGTGAACTCACCTTGGTTTGCTCGGTAGTAACACAGAAAGACAATCAAATTGCGGGTAATCAATTAGGTCCTATCACAGATATTATTCGTATCAGATTCAAGCCAAGCAGTGCACGTATGTTCAACACGTATTGTACACAGGCAAATCATTAACAGTTCACAGTTAACAGTCAAACACAATCCAAAGTCCAAGAGTGAGGCCCTAACAGTTGGGCTCGTGATAACAGGCCCAAACAACACGTAATAGCAATTAACACAGAAGTCCATAAGGCCGGCCCATTAACTTAGGCCCATAACTTAGCAAGTCCAATAAGGGTCTCGAGTCGCAACCGGACTCGCAAACGTGGTTTCGAGTTGTGCTGTTATGTTGGTCATGGGTGGTTGCGAGTCGCAACCTATGTCGCAACCGTGGTCTCGGCTTGTCATGTTTTGGTCTCGAGTCGCAACAGGACTCGTAACCTGTGTCGCAACCTGTGGTCTCGGTTCATCATGCTGTGGTTGCGAGTCGTAACCAGGTGTTCTCGACTCGCAACTGGTGTCGCAATCGTGGAGGTTTCGAGTCGCAACCAGGGGTTCCGACTCCCCAACAGTTGCTGCTTCTGTGCAGATCGTACTATCCAATAGAATTCATGCAGAAATATGTACCAGCCACTAAACATGTTTTATTGTCTAAAATTTACTCAAAATGGATCAAACAATGCAGATTTGAAATATTCAACACATTCAAAGTATATTCAAGTAGTTCTTCATGTTCTTCAAACATTCAAACATATTCATATTCATCAAGTTCTTCAATCATTCATAACAAAATAACCCTTTTCAAACAAATTATGAACAACAATACAACACACTTAAACACACTCATATAATGGTTTCAATCCTCACATATGTAAACCGGTTTTATCAAAATCCTTATTATCTTCTAGCAACTAGAATGCATTCATTGGTTCTAAAGCATGTGCACACTTTCATAACAAATCTTGAGTACATTATCATATTATCATCATCAACCGATTATAGCACATACGAGAGATACTTATGAACCGATTTCTTGAACATTAAATTCATCATGCATAACTCACAAACAACATATTGTCACATAATCTCATCATACATCAATTTAAGCACAAACACAACATGAACATATTAACACTAAGCATTCAACAATAAACATCAAGAAACACTAACCGGTTGATGGGTTTCGAGGGTGTGTGTGAAGCTTCCAACCGTGTGTGTGTGTGAGCCGATCCAAGGTCCGATTCCGAGAATGAGGAGTGTGTTTGTAAGGGAAAGTAGGAGAGTGTGTGTGTGATGTTCAAAAATGACAAGGTTAACTAGGGTGTGATATATATATGTGCTAGTCCAAGTGGTGCACCCTTAGTGGGTTTCGGTTGAGGGTTTACGGCCCAAATGGCCCAACCGGCCAAAGGCCCAAACCGGTCACTAGGTCTCGGCCCAAGGCCCATTTGGTTACTATACACTCGAGACCTCATGGTCTCGAGTCGGGTCCTTTGTTCTCGGGTTGGGTTCTCGGTTCACTTATAACACGTATAAATATATATGCACACAAACAAGACACATATCACGTAAAAGGTTCACGTTTATCATTAAGTTTAATCAGTCGACTAATCACATAACGTACAAGCATGTTACATCGAGGCACCAGAAAGGTTCTAAATTTCGAGTTGTCACATCATCCCCAAGTTGAAAGAAATTTCGTCCCGAAATTTGATGGCACTCACTGAGGAAGCTAGTCAAGTTGTAAGGTTTTCCCGGTTATCCTGGGGTGTCACATCCACCCCCCGTTGATCTGGAATTTCGTCCCGAAATTCCGTAGCTTCAGCCTCAGTAGCGGTTGTACTGTTCTCAAACAGTTGGGGATACTTTTGTTTCATCCGATCTTCGCGCTCCCAGGTAAACTCTGGGCCGCGACGTGAGTTCCAACGAACTCGAACGAGAGGTATTCTAGTGCTCTTGAGGACCTTAACATCCCGGTCCGTGATTTCGACTGGTTCTTCGACGAATTTCAACTGTTCGTCGATCGTGAGTTCCTTCAGAGGAACTATGTGCGTCTCATCTGACAGACACTTCTTCAGATTTGACACATGGAAAACGTTGTGAACTGCACCGAGTTCTGCTGGTAAGTTCAGTCTGTAGGCCACCTTGCCTATTTTCTCAGTGATTTCGAAAGGTCCAACGTATCGTGGGTTGAGTTTGCCTCGTTTACCAAAACGAACCACACCCTTCCAGGGTGAAACTTTGAGTAAAACCCGCTCCCCAACCTGGAGCTCAAGTGGTTTCCTGCCCTTATCGGCGTAGGCCTTCTGACGGTCTCGAGCGGCCGCCATGCGTTGTCGTATTTGAGCAATCCGCTCAGTAGTGTCTACCACATGTTCTGGACCAGTGATTTGACTATCCCCCACCTCTGCCCAACAGAGGGGTGACCGGCATTTACGTCCGTACAATGCCTCGAACGGAGCAGCTTTAATGCTGGTGTGGTAGCTGTTATTATACGAGAATTCCACGAGTGGCAGGTGCCTTTCCCAGCTGTTGCCAAAGTCGATTACACAAGCGCGAAGCATGTCTTCTAATGTCTGAATAGTTCGCTCGGACTGCCCGTCCGTCTGCGGGTGATACGCTGTGCTCATATCTAGACGTGAGCCAAAAGACTTGTGCATTGCTTGCCACAGTTCCGAAGTAAAACGTGCATCTCGATCAGAGATGATAGAGGTGGGCACCCCGTGCCTCGAAACAACTTCCTTGAGGTATATTTCCGCTAAAGTGGAGAATTTATCCGTCTCCTTAATTGCCAAGAAGTGTGCGGATTTCGTGAGTCGGTCCACGATCACCCAGATAGTATCGTTTCCGCGCTGTGATCTAGGTAGGCCAGTAACGAAATCCATGGAAATTTGCTCCCATTTCCATTGTGGTATCTCTGGTTGCTGGAGTAGGCCTGAGGGTTTCTGATATTCCGTCTTGACTCGCGCACACGTCAAACACTTGCTGACGTAGGTTGCTATGTGGGCCTTCATGCTAGGCCACCAATACGTAGTTTTAATATCGTGGTACATCTTGTCCGAACCAGGGTGTACCGAATAGCGAGATTTGTGTGCTTCATCCATCACAAGTTCTCGTA
Organism: Helianthus annuus; assembly: GCF_002127325.2. Lineage (NCBI taxonomy): Eukaryota > Viridiplantae > Streptophyta > Magnoliopsida > Asterales > Asteraceae > Helianthus > Helianthus annuus. The sequence continues at coordinate 18,473,843 of NC_035446.2, forward strand.
AGTCGCCATAGAGCGGGACCCAAATGCGTCCTGTTACGTAGTAAGCACCGTCTTCCTTCTGTTCTAAGCGTTGCCTTGACCCGCGTAGGGCTTCAGCTCTAACGTTCTCTGGTTTCAGTGCTTCTATCTGAGCAGCTCGTATTTGCCAAGGTAGACTAGAATGGATCGTGAGTTGTAAAGCTCTTACGCGCTTAGGCGCAGTGTCCTTTCGACTCAGGGCGTCGGCCACAACATTGGCCTTGCCCGGGTGATACCTGATGGAGCACTCGTAGTCATTCAGCAGCTCGACCCATCGTCGTTGCCGCATATTCAGTTCCTTCTGCTTGAATATGTGCTCTAGGCTCCTGTGGTCGGTATAGATGGCGCACTTAGTTCCGTATAGGTAATGTCGCCATAGCTTAAGTGCGAAAACAACAGCTCCCAGCTCTAAATCATGTGTAGTGTAGTTCTTCTCGTGAACTTTGAGTTGTCGTGAGGCGTACGCTATGACCTTATCTCGTTGCATCAATACACAACCAAGACCTTGAATGGATGCATCACAGTAAACCACAAAATCTTCTGTGCCCTCTGGCAGTGAAAGGATAGGTGCGCTACAGAGTCTATCCTTTAGATGCTGAAAAGCTAACTCTTGTGCATTCCCCCAATGATAAGTGACGCCTTTCTGCGTTAGTAAGGTGAGAGGCTGTGCGATCTTAGAAAAAATCCTTAATGAACCTCCTGTAGTAACCTGCCAATCCCAAGAATTGGCGAATTTCCTTTGGTGTACGAGGTGCAGGCCAGTTCTTAATAGAGTCCACTTTGGATGGATCAACGTGGATCCCATCCTTGTTCACCACGTGCCCTAAGAAATGGACTTCGCGAAGCCAGAAGTCGCATTTTGAAAACTTTGCGTAAAGCTGTTCTGTTCGAAGGAGTTCCAAAATAAGTCGTAGATGCTGTTCGTGCTCCTCCTGACTCTTAGAATAGATCAGGATGTCGTCGATGAAGACTATAACGAATTTGTCCAGATACGGCTTGCAAACCCGGTTCATCAAATCCATGAAAACTGCGGGTGCGTTCGTCTGCCCAAACGGCATGACCAAAAACTCATAGTGCCCATATCGAGTCCTAAAGGCTGTCTTGGAGACATCCTCTTCCCGAACTCTTAGCTGGTGATATCCCGATCTCAGGTCGATCTTCGAATAGTAGCTCGACCCCTGCAACTGGTCGAATAAGTCGTCAATGCGCGGTAGAGGATAACGATTCTTCACAGTCACCTTGTTGAGTTCACGATAGTCGATACACATTCTGAAGGTACCGTCCTTCTTTTTCACAAATAGTACCGGAGCTCCCCAGGGCGATGAGCTAGGACGAATAAAACCTTTATCTAGGAGTTCTTGTAGTTGCGTGGAGAGTTCTTCCAACTCTGATGGAGCTAAACGGTAAGGTGCACGTGCTATAGGCGCAGCTCCGGGGGCTAGTTCAATCTGAAACTCGACTTGGCGATGGGGCGGAAGACCAGGTAATTCCTCAGGGAATACCTCAGGATAGTCGCGTACAACTGGAAAATCTTCTAGCTTCTTCTCTTTCTCTGTGGTATCAGTAACTAGAGCCAAAATCGCAGTGTGGCCCTTTCGTAAGCACTTCTGGGCTTTAAGAAGAGAGATGATGTTCTCAACAGCACTTCTCTTGTCGCCACGAATCATGAGAGGTTCACTACCTAAACCAGGAATACGAACAATCTTCTCGTTGCAAAGGATCTCTGCTCGGTGTTGGGATAGCCAATCCATCCCAATGACAACGTCGAAACTACCCAAGACAATAGGAATAAGATCAATAGAGAAGGTCTGGTTAGCGAGAATGAGTTGGCAACCTTTGACTACGTGCGAGGCCTCCAAACTCTTACCATTTGCTAGTTCTACGGTGTGCTTGGTGTTCAGGGGTGTTGGAATACGCTTAAGCATTTGACTAACTTCTAGTGACACATAGCTAGTATCGGCACCCGAATCAAATAAGACTGTAACATAAAAGTCGTCGAGAAGGAACTTACCCGTCACCACGTTGGGATCATTCCTTGCTTCACCTTGACCAATCACGAACACTCGTCCCCTAGCACCATTGTTGTGGTTCCCATTGTTACCATTCCCCTGATTGTTGTTGTTGTTCTGGTTCAGTTGGGGACAATCTTTCTTGAAGTGGCCTTCAGCTCCACACTGAAAGCACCCTTTGTTGTTACCCTGTTGTTGTCGCTGGTTCTGCTGAGGTTGCTGACGATTCTGATTGGCGGGGTATGCGCTCCTGCAATCCTTTGCAACATGACCCGGCTTATTGCACCGGTGACAGTTGCCCCTGGTGCATGGCCCACTGTGGTGTAGGTTGCAACGATTGCATTTGGGGTGATTCCCCTTGTACCCACCATGACTTTGACCACCAGACGATTGCTGACTGGGGCTCTTGTGATCGTCCGTCTTTCTCTGCTGAGACTGAGATTGCACAGAAGTTGAACCCTTGCTTGAAGTTCCATCCCATTTCCGTTTGTCCCCACTAGAAGTACCAGAAGTAGTTGCAGCACCTATACGCTTTGGTAACTTGTTCTGCTCCACCGCTTGGTCGGTGAGACGGTGAGCCAGCTGAACTACCTGCTGAATAGTAGTCAAGTTTGCTGAAGTCACATGACTTTGGATCTCTGGCACCAAGCCCTTGAGATAGAGTTCAATTCGCTTATAGGGGGGATCCACCATAGTAGGACACAACAAGGCAAGCTCATGCGATCTCTTAGTGTATGCTTCGATCTCCGACCCCGTCATCTTGAGATTGTAGAACTCATCTTCCAGCTTGTGAATGTCATCACGACTGCAGTATTCCTCCCTGATCATTTCCTTGAAGTTTTCCCATGGGGTGGCGTTGGCAGCAACCAGCCCCAGCATTTGCACTTGAGCATTCCACCACGTGAGGGCCAAACCCTCGAGAGTACCAGTAGCATACTTCACCCTGCGCGCTTCAGGGCATTCACACATTTCGAACACAGATTCCAGTTTCTCAAACCAGTGTAGGAGACCTACTGCTCCTTCAGTTCCGCTAAAAGTAGTGGGTCGGCAGTCCATAAAGGTCTTAAAAGTGCACACCGGTGCCTGAGCATATTGACCTAAGGTAGGTGAAAGAAAGACAGAGTTTAACACAAAGGTTGGTTCACGAGAGTAGGATCCAAATGATCCTAGAACAAATTCGGACTGCAGGATATACCTCCTGCGTTGGCAGCTGCAAGCGCTGCGGCAACTCGTTCGTTGATCAGTGCGGTCAACTGGGCTTGTGTCATGTTAACGCGTCCAGACATGATTCTTCATAATAAGAGTAATACGTGTGAGAGAGGTTCGGGAAAGCACGATAGTAGGAGAGAGTAAGCACACACGTGTTCAAGCAACAGTAGTTATACTAATCAAGCATACCATGGGCAATGTACTGTGTAACTAACAAGTAGGCAATATACACACATCATATTACCTAGTATGTCGAGCCTTGCATGCGGAGTGAAGTGTCGTTGTGGACCGTTGAGCACTGTACCGGTTATAGTCTGGTTTTAACAAAAACGTTTCTCCTTTATTAAAACCTAGTTCACTATAACCAATGGCTCTGATACCAATCTGTCACACCCCCAAAATCCCACCTGCGGAGTACTACCGCTTGGAGGCGTGACTGACCAGGATCCAGCCACCAATCATACCGAACAAGCATATAAGCAGTTATAAAAGTTTAACCATTACGATTGGTGTTTCAAAACAAACAAGTTAAGTTGCAAGCGGAAGCATAAGTCTTAAAGTTAAAACATAAGTTCGAATGGTTTCAAGTTTAACATAGCACGTAGCAAATCCGTGTCCCACAACGACCCTCCTCCATGCAAGCTCCAGCTGAGTACCTATGGTCCTGCAAAGCATGTAGTAACGAGTCAACAACTAGTTGAGTGAGTTCACAGTTGGGTGTTCGTTTTAGTTATTTCGAAAACAGTTTCCTTTAACTGGCATCCTGCCGTGGGGGTTACCCCATAGTTTAAAAACGTGACTTGTTCATTCCCAGTTACTCCGGCATTCCAGCCGTGGGGGCTACCCCATGCGTACACTAGACTCGTTACCATATCGACTGCTGACTGTAGTCATGTTTATGTGCCCTGAAAACATCAATGTCTATCATCATTGACGTGCCCCAGATCCATTAGTTCACACCCGTCCTCTGCGGCACGGTGTGAGGTTTGTCAGACCTAAATAGCGCTATCTAACTAATGACCCGCTCGCCATTGGCCCGGCGATTAGTCGATACAAAAAGGAGGGACTTCGTGATAGAGTTTTAGTCTAGTACGAGTTATCCGTCCATCCGGACGAGGAATCACATTCCTGAACCACTGACGTCCTACCCAAGGAGGACGAGGAACCCACGTTCCTTAACCCCGTTCCCAACCCAGGGAATCCCATGCTTTGTAGAGGGTGTGAACTCACCTTGGTTTGCTCGGTAGTAACACAGAAAGACAATCAAATTGCGGGTAATCAATTAGGTCCTATCACAGATATTATTCGTATCAGATTCAAGCCAAGCAGTGCACGTATGTTCAACACGTATTGTACACAGGCAAATCATTAACAGTTCACAGTTAACAGTCAAACACAATCCAAAGTCCAAGAGTGAGGCCCTAACAGTTGGGCTCGTGATAACAGGCCCAAACAACACGTAATAGCAATTAACACAGAAGTCCATAAGGCCGGCCCATTAACTTAGGCCCATAACTTAGCAAGTCCAATAAGGGTCTCGAGTCGCAACCGGACTCGCAAACGTGGTTTCGAGTTGTGCTGTTATGTTGGTCATGGGTGGTTGCGAGTCGCAACCTATGTCGCAACCGTGGTCTCGGCTTGTCATGTTTTGGTCTCGAGTCGCAACAGGACTCGTAACCTGTGTCGCAACCTATGGTCTCGGTTCATCATGCTGTGGTTGCGAGTCGTAACCAGGTGTTCTCGACTCGCAACTGGTGTCGCAATCATGGAGGTTTCGAGTCGCAACCAGGGGTTCCGACTCCCCAACAGTTGCTGCTTCTGTGCAGATCGTACTATCCAATAGAATTCATGCAGAAATATGTACCAGCCACTAAACATGTTTTATTGTCTAAAATTTACTCAAAATGGATCAAACAATGCAGATTTGAAATATTCAACACATTCAAAGTATATTCAAGTAGTTCTTCATGTTCTTCAAACATTCAAACATATTCATATTCATCAAGTTCTTCAATCATTCATAACAAAATAACCCTTTTCAAACAAATTATGAACAACAATACAACACACTTAAACACACTCATATAATGGTTTCAATCCTCACATATGTAAACCGGTTTTATCAAAATCCTTATTATCTTCTAGCAACTAGAATGCATTCATTGGTTCTAAAGCATGTGCACACTTTCATAACAAATCTTGAGTACATTATCATATTATCATCATCAACCGATTATAGCACATACGAGAGATACTTATGAACCGATTTCTTGAACATTAAATTCATCATGCATAACTCACAAACAACATATTGTCACATAATCTCATCATACATCAATTTAAGCACAAACACAACATGAACATATTAACACTAAGCATTCAACAATAAACATCAAGAAACACTAACCGGTTGATGGGTTTCGAGGGTGTGTGTGAAGCTTCCAACCGTGTGTGTTTGTGAGCCGATCCAAGGTCCGATTCCGAGAATGAGGAGTGTGTTTGTAAGGGAAAGTAGGAGAGTGTGTGTGTGATGTTCAAAAATGACAAGGTTAACTAGGGTGTGATATATATATGTGCTAGTCCAAGTGGTGCACCCTTAGTGGGTTTCGGTTGAGGGTTTACGGCCCAAATGGCCCAACCGGCCAAAGGCCCAAACCGGTCACTAGGTCTCGGCCCAAGGCCCATTTGGTTACTATACACTCGAGACCTCATGGTCTCGAGTCGGGTCCTTTGTTCTCGGGTTGGGTTCTCGGTTCACTTATAACACGTATAAATATATATGCACACAAACAAGACACATATCACGTAAAAGGTTCACGTTTATCATTAAGTTTAATCAGTCGACTAATCACATAACGTACAAGCATGTTACATCGAGGCACCAGAAAGGTTCTAAATTTCGAGTTGTCACATCATCCCCAAGTTGAAAGAAATTTCGTCCCGAAATTTGATGGCACTCACTGAGGAAGCTAGTCAAGTTGTAAGGTTTTCCCGGTTATCCTGGGGTGTCACACTTTGTTTCATACCTGAGCCATTTTGATTTAGATTAGCTTGCGGGGACCCTTCGTAAGTGTTCTTTCATTCTTTTATTCGCTTTTCGAGTCCGAAAGTCAAAGTTTTGTTTGACTTTCCGTGTGACCAGCCTATGGTCAACACGAAGTTATAACGTGACCAGCCTATAGTCCGTGATCTCTAGCATTGTTTGGTTATCATACAAGAACTTCTAAGCAATCTCAGGTGAGTACATAGTTCCCCTCTTTTACTGTTTCAACTGTTTTGGGGTGAAGCATGTGTACCTATCTGTTATTTTCATGATTTCAAAGTATAATTGATTATACATGTTAGTATTTATCTTTTGACAAACTAAATGACTATCTATGGTTTAAACACTGATTTCTCAAAGATAACAAAAGTAATTGTTGGAATAGTACTTATTTTGTTCACCAGACCGATTGGTAGAATGATATAGCGCTATAGGACTAGACACCCCATTCCTGTTGTCATGGAATGTCTGAAACCAATTTGTTTCTCCATCCAAATAGGGATTTCCTTTGTGGTATCCTTATAGTCTCAAAGGTGTAGTTTGATGCACTAGGTCTGAATGAATTCTTAAATCGCACCTTTAAAGTATATTTTGATATACTCCCAAAAAGTATAGTTTGATATAATCTCATGTGTGGTATTGTACGGAACCAACCTATGCATTTTATCAACAAACCAAAACATATTTTTAATATGTTATTTACAAATCCGTCATTACATGGTTTACATTTAACTTGAGTTATACAATAACCATGGACTATTGGTTTAAACATGAACATTCTATATTGGTGGTTTGGTTTGCGTAAGTGACTTAAGTAACGAGGCGGGTGTAATATGATACAAGCATGGTGGATACGGCGCTGGTACTTCCTATATATAAGTGTTTGTATGGTATCACATATTGTAGCGTCATTTGAATCATTTCAATTTAGGTCATATAACATTTTATACAAATAACACACTTTTCACAAGACCATGATTTACAAACGACTTATCTTATACAAACTCATTTTACATGGTTATCCATTTAACCACACAGTGTTCTCTTATTTTTACATATCATCTGATTTTACCATTTTTTTTAAATGATTTACATGACAAAGCAAATTACAAGGTTCATGACTGACTGTTATTAAACGTTTTCTTTAAACTCAAGTCATGAATCCCATTTTCACAAAACCTATGTATCTCACAGGCATTTTTATGCTGACGTACCTATTTTTACACATGTTTCAGGTGCCGTCTTGAGATGATTGTTGATATATGCTACATTTAGGATGGACTCGTGCCTTAGCAACTTTAAAACTTGGAAGATCATAGTTGTACTTATTTGATTGTATTAGAACAATGAGTCCAATTAGAACAATGAGTCCATTTAATCAATAAAACAATATTTCAATTTCCATGTGTTATGAAACAATGATTCTGTTACAACACTCCCCGACGTTTCCGCCATGTTTTGTTGTTCCACGTGGTCGGGGTGTGACATTATACAGATCATAAAAGTTTAAGGTACATATTTGGGCAAAAAGAATTAAATATGAGGCAAAGAAGGTGGATGGAAATCCTGAGTGATTACGACTGTGATATTCAATATCACGAAGGAAAGGCGAACATAGTCGCAGATGCCTTAAGTCGTAAGTATCATGAAAAGCAAAAGCGAGTCCGTGCTCTTAGATTAAATCTACAAGTAGATTTAATGGAACAATTGAAGAAAGTTCAGGAAACAACAATCAAGGATGATGCTGAAGGAATGAAAGGTTACATAAAAGAATTGGAACAAGAAAATGATGGAATTTGGAAATTCCACAAGAAACGAATTTGGGTACCTAAACAGGGAGAATTAAGAAATAAGATTTTAGAAGAAGCTCATAAATCTAGGTATACTGTACATCCAGGAAACAATAAGATGTACCAAGATTTAAGAAATAATTTCTGGTGGATAGGCATGAGAAAGGATATAGCTGAATACGTATCTAAATGTCTTACCTGTTCACAAGTTCAAGCCGAACACCAGAAACCTTCAGGACTACTACAACAATTGGAAATGCCTGTATGGAAATGGGAACTCATAACAATGGATTTTGTTACTAAGTTACCCAAAACCAGAAAAGGTAATGATGCGATTTGGGTAATTGTGGACCGATTAACCAAATCAACTCATTTCCTACCCATGAAAGAAACCTTTAGCATGGAAAGGTTAGCCAAGTTGTACGTAGATGAAATAGTATCTTTACATGGAGTTCCATTCTCCATTGTATCGGACAGGGATAGTCGTTTTACTTCCCATTTCTAGATTAGTTTCCAGAAAGCAATGGGAACCCGACTAAATTTGAGTACTGCATATCATCCACAAACAGACGGACAAAGTGAAAGGACGATACAAACTTTGGAAGACATGCTCCGAGCATATGTGATAGATTTTGGTGGTAATTGGGATAGCCACCTACCTTTAATTGAATTCTCCTATAACAATAGTTATCATTCAAGCATTGAAACTGCTCCATTCGAAGCACTGTACGGACGCAAGTGCAGAACTCCAGTTTGTTGGGCAGAGATAGGAGAAAGTCAATTATCAGGTCCTGAGATTGTACAAGAAACTACTGACAAGACAACTCAGATCAAGGAAAGACTGAAAACGGCTTGAGATCGTCAAAAGAGCTATGCAGACAATCGCCGCAAGCCATTAGAATTTCAAGTCGGAGACAAAGTACTCTTGAAAGTTTCTCCTTGGAAAGGAGTAGTACGATTCGGTAAGAAAGGAAAACTGAGTCCAAGATATGTAGGACCATTTCCAATAATGCAACGAATAGGCCCAGTTGCCTATTGTCTACAACTACCAGAAGAACTAGCTGGAGTACATGATGTATTTCATGTATCCAATCTCAAAAAAATGTTTATCAGACGAATCCCTGGTAGTACCTCTTCAAGATGCAGAAGTAAACGAAAAGTTGAAATTTGTAGAAAAACCACTACAAATAGAAGACAGGAAAGTTAAATTTCTCAAGCACAAACGACTAGTGCTGGTCAAAGTCAAATGGAATTCAAAGAGAGGACCAGAATACACTTGGGAGCTGGAATCAGAAATGAAGCGAAAATATCCTCATCTATTCCAGTAAATCTCGAGGACGAGATTTCTCTTAAGGTGGGGAGGATGTAACAACTCTCACTAAAATTAATACTTAGGATGATAATTTTCTATTAAGGAAGCCTTAATTGAGACACCCAAGTAATTCTGTATAAACCCTAAAATTTCCAGAACAATCGGAATTAGGATTAGGGCCCCTAAAACTCAGGGGGGGGGTAAAACCTAGTGACAATTATCTAAATAAATTCGTTGTCAAATTAGAATTTCGCAAAACAGTTGACTCAGCAAGCTTAGTCCCGAACCCAGCTACCCTATAAATAGACTGCTTCCCTTACGGACCGTAAGGGATAAGGCTTACGGTCCGTAAACGAGGTCCAAAAATTAGTATAAATAGCCGACATTGGGACTTGAAATCAGAAGTTGGAACGACGTAAATTCTCGTTGTATACGTCGAGTTATAGCAGAAACAGTACAATTAACACACACATTCACGAAATGCTGCCGCAATCAGGGTAATAACTCGATCGCTATTATGATTCAACGTCCTATCGATTATAACTATCCAACGATTGTTTGAGTGCTGCTCGAATTGAGCTTATACTTTGTTATTCGTCGTGATTTCGACTTGAATATTTGAGTATTGTCTGAATCCGGACTATGCTCCGTTATTCGTTGTGAATCCGTTGAATTGTTAAGTATTGCACCTTATTAATCGTTGTGAGGGTTTAATCTCGTGAATTGTCGTAACTGTTGTATTAGTTACTAACCCGTTTTTGTATGCATTGTTGTTTAAATTAGGTTAAATCAAAGGCTAATCAGTAGGCTTATACTCTGCTCGTTAAAATTGCAATGTGAGTCATTCTCTTTTTATCAATTGTTTTACAAAAACTCCAAATTATTTTCAAAGTTATAATTACAGGGATTAAGTCTTTGTAGTCGTCATTACAGCCGGTATGTGGGGTTTTGTATACATTACTTGTTAATCCATCACCATTGGACAACGAGATAGCCAAGGGGTGATATGACCATAGTCACAGACACTATTGGACAACGAGATAGCCAATAGGGGGTCGAGTGAAAAATACCGTGGGTATGTGGTTGACATGTAGAAACGTTGTAATCGCTCTTAATACTGTAAATTATAACTAAACATGATTTTACATAAAAAGAATGATTCACTCAGTATTTCCCGCTGACAAAACCTTTTTCAAACATGTTTCAGGTGATCTGTTGTGATCCAAGAAAAGTGCCGTGAAGCACTACAAGCTTAGAGAAGTGGCTTGAGAAATAAAGATTTCCTTGTGAAATCACTTTATTGTGAATTATGGGATTGTATCCCTGAACTTTATGTAATAAAATAAAACGGACATTTTTAGTATTAAAAGATCATGTATTAAAAGACTTCCGCTGTCATCTAAAATAAATACCACGGGATTCCTGCCTCGCGGCTCTTGAACCGGGTCAAACCGGGGTCGAGGGCCGTGACATGGCGGCCATGTGCAATGTAATCAAGAAATACACATGTTTCGATAGTATTTTCAATAGCATGTGAATTTGTAGTTTCTATCTCATCAATCCATGTGCATGAATATGTAAATGTCGGCCATGTGAACTTGTAGTTTCTATCTCATTAATTCATGTGCACCTCCTGATTATGTTGTCAGAATTAGTCAAAGGTGTCAAACCTTATCAATTACTTTAATTGTATGAGAAACTGGTTGTGATTGGCACGTGAAAATTGATATCGGATGTTTGATAACTGATTGTGTTGACAAAGAACAGAACAGTAGCAGTTAGGGTTTTCTGGGTGCAAGCAGGCAATATGGCGAAACCTCTAGTGGCGAAACTTCTGAGGTTTCATCACTCATCATGATGGCGAAACTCTTGAGGTTTCGTCACTTACAATGTTGGCGAAACTCCTGATGTTCCGTCATCCTCTAGCCGGCGAAACCCTTAGTATTAGTCAATGTTTCACAGTAGACTGTGGAGTGTGCTTGTAGAAATGTGTGGGACTTTGTTGATGATAATCTATCATAGTCTGACAAGGATAAAGTTATTGACTAAGGAAATATGGTGTAGATGTCATGGATAGAACACTTAACTGTTAACACGTTGTGAAACATACATGAGAAGTGTGGAATCATATGAACTTGAATAACTATTGTGTTGACTGAATGCACTCAGTGACTGTGAATTATACGCAAACCATGCGAATGAAAACTGATTATGTACACATGTATACCATAGGGTGTAACTGTTTAAGTGTGATCAAGTAACTAATCAAACCGAGCAAACCAAGGTGAGTTCACTGCTCTTTTCCAAGCATGCGTCGCGGGAAGGGATATCGGTAACATTCCAGGGAGGAATGCAGGTTAATGGGGTGTTGGTTATTACTCAGTTTCTATCATATAGGACCCCTTACATCTACCGATAGTTGTCGGTAAGGCAACGAGGTATTTAGTTGATAGCGCTATTAGGATTGGCACCCTCACACCGTACCGAGGATGACGGGCGTGAACTATTTACCTTGACCACTTGACCAATGCTTTGATAGAGGCATTGGGGTTTGGGCAAACACATCTAGTAGCCACATACGGTAATTGAGTAAATAACAACATCAAAACAAAACGTTGAATTGTCCTAAACACACATCTGGTAACTTAACGCGTTAACAAAACTTTGAACTCACCAGCGTTGTCTGACACACTTGTTTGCATGCTTGCAGGACGTTAGATTTCTTGACATGGACTTGCTATCTGGGAGTGCTAGAGTGGTCATGGATCGAGGCTCTTGGATAAATATTTGATACATTGGTTTTGAACACTTATTATGAAACAGTTGTTTAACAATTTACTATTTGCTTCCGCTGAACATCTACTTTGATTTAACATATGCATTGGATTTATATTTTGCAATTAATGGAATGTTTTATTTAATTATCACGCATAGTTCAATGTGATTGGTGGCTTGAATCCCGGTACGTCACACATCCCGCGGTGATTCCGCATGTGGTAATTTGGGGGTGTGACAGTTTGGTATCAGAGCCACTGGTTATAGTGAACTAGGTTTTAAAACAATTTTATAAAACCAGACTATAACCGAACAACTTCGAAAATCGACCATGACACTCAGCTCCAGATTGTAAGGTTCGTCTTCTGTTTACTTTATGCAATATTTGTTTAGTAGTCACACACTACATCTGCATGAAACAGCATACTAGATACAATGGTAACTTGATAGCATAACACTAATCTTCGACTTTTGTAATTCGTAATCCTGTAACCTTCTGTTTTGCTATTTGAATGCGGGGGAAACTTTTAACGCAAGTTAAGAGGCACTGAGATAAGCATGCAAATTGCCTTATTATTATGGGTGCACACTTAATAATAACGTGAGGTGCGTGCAAGTCCCAGTGAGGCTTAACGAGTGTGAGAAGGGTTCTGCCTTATTGCGTGTAAACTTGGTAATTGTAGACTTTAACGTGATACTTGACTTTTACCTCATCTCGACTCCTAAATTTGTTCCCTCTCCTTATATAGAATCATGAGTGGACGAGGTCACGGACGTGGTCACATCGCAATGACCCAAGCTGAGCTGTCAAACTTAATCAACACACGTGTGGCTGAGGCTCTGGCAGCCTACCAAGCTGGTACGAAATGTGCCAAATACTCATTAATCTTGTGTCACGTACATGACTCTTTCCCCAGTAATGTGTTTTCTTTCGTCCATTAGGTCAGCAAGCGCAAAACCAAAACAATCCACCTGCTTGTATGTTCAAGATGTTCATGGATTGTAAGCCACAGACCTTTAATGGGACTGAAGGGGCTGTAGGACTCCTGCAATGGTTCAAGAAGGCAGAATCAGTGTTTGCGATGTGTAAGTGTCCTGCTGGGGACAGAGTGAAGTATGATACGGGCATACTCGAGGATGGTGCCCTGACATGGTGGAATGTCCAGGTTCAGCTGTTGGGCATCGAGGTGGCAAATGCCACTACTTGGGACGATTTTAAGGAACTGATAAGGGAGGAGTATTGTGCTCGTGATGAGATACAAAAACTAGAGAATGGGTATTATGATCTGAAGATGGTGGGATCAGAGATTGAAGCGTATGCGAAACGGTCACATGAGTTGGCGATCATGTGCCCGAACTTGTCCTGACCTCCGCATCGAAGAATAGAATTGTTCATCAAAGGATTAGCTCCACGGTTGAAGGGTCTGGTTACCACAGCAAACCTCAACAACTTAACTCAGATTGTTCGTTTGGCTCACAAAATCACTGATCAGGAGGTGGAGAGTGGTTCTCTACCACCGCGTGTTTCTGCCACTACTGCTGCTACAACCACCGCTACTACGCCTGCTAGTGATAACAAACGGAAATGGAACGACGCTGACAAGTCAACCAGTGTCAGCCAATCTCAGAAAAGGCCAGACAACAGCAACAACCGCAGTTTTAGTCAGTTGTATTCGGTTAATCAAGGCCAGGGCAGTAATCAGAATCAGGGTTCTTATGTTGGGAAGAAGCCACAGTGCAACAAGTGTGGCTATCATCATTATGGACGGTGTGTTCGGGCTTTCCGTAGGTGCGAGAAAGTGGGCCATGGGGCCAAAGATTGTAGAGCCCCACAGGCAAAGCAGTAGTAGCAGCAAAACCAGCAGTATCAACGACAGCAAAGGCAACAACCCCATCAGAATCAGGGTTTCAAGAAAGGGTGTTATCAGTGTGGGGATGAGGGCTACTTTAAGCGGGATTGCCCTCAGTTAAATCAGAACGCCAACGACAACAACCGCCAGAATAACAACAACCATGCTGGAAACAACAACAAGAACAACGACAACAATGGGGGAAATGGTGCTCGTGGAAGGGTATTCACGATCGGTGCTGGTGATGCTAGGAACGACGGCAATGTCGTGACTGGTACGTTTTCTGTGAACAATCTTATTGCTTCTGTGTTATTTGATTCCGGTGCCGATTGGAGTTATGTGTCCCTAGAGTTTAGTCAGAGACTAGGGTTAACTCTCACACCTTTAGAGGTTAAGCAAGTAGTATAATTAGTTGATGGTAAAATGATAGAAGCTTCGCATGTCCTTTTTGGGTGTAAACTAGATCTCGTGGGCCAAGTGTTTGATATTGATCTCCTTCCTGTTACCCTCGGTAGTTTTGATATAGTAGTTGGTATGGATTGGCTGTCTAAACACCAAGCTGAGATTATGTGTAAGGAAAAGATTGTACGTATCCCTCTCCCTGATGGAGAGCCATTGGTTCAGGGGCATCACAGTGGCGCGATGGTCGGTATTGTTTCAGCTATGCAAGCGCAGAAATGTCTACGAAAGGGGTATCCTTCTATTTTGGCACTTGTTACTGATACTCCGTCAGGAGAAAGAAAGATCGAGGATCTGCATGTGGTACATGAATTCGTCAATGTATTTCCTGAGGAGCTTCCTGGTTTACCTCCTCACCGTCAAGTAGAATTCCAGATTGATCTTGCGCCAGGAGCGGCCCCAATTGCTCGTGCTCCCTATCGTCTAGCACTTGGAGAATTGCAGGAGCTGTCTAATCAGCTGCAAGAGTTATTGGACAGAGGCTTTATTCGACCCAGTTCTTCGCCTTGGGGAGCCTCAGTTCTGTTCGCAAGGAAGAAAGACGGGTCCTTTCGCATGTGCATTGATTATAGGGAGCTTAACAAAGTGACCATCAAGAACCGTTACCCATTGCCACGCATCGACGACTTGTTTGACCAGTTGCAAGGGTCAAGCTTTTATTCGAAGATTGACTTAAGGTCAGGCTACCACCAGATGGGAGTCAGAGAGGAGGATGTTTCAAAAACGGCTTTTCGAACGCGCTATGGGCACTATGAGTTTTTGGTTGACGAACGCGCCAGCAGTCATCATGGACCTCATGAACCATGTATGCAAGCCGTATCTCGACGATTTTGTTATAGTATTCATAGATGACATCTTGATCTACTCGAAGAGCAAGGAAGATCACGAGTGGCACCCGCGTCTTATTTTGGGATTCCTGAGGAAGGAGCAGCTGTACGCAAAGTTTTCGAAGTGTGACTTTTGGATTCGAGAGGTACACTTCCTTGGACACATAGTGAATGAATCAGGAATACACATGGACCCAGCTAAGATTGATGCTGTCAAGAATTGGGCGGTACCAAATAATCCATCGGAAGTGCGGCAATTTCTTGGTCTCGCTGGGTATTATCGCAGATTTATCAAGGATTTCTCAAAGATCGCTCAACCTCTTACCTCGTTGACATAGAAAGGTGTTATGTATTCTTGGGGAACGTGTAAGGGTATAAACTAGTATAGGTTTGCGTCTGTCTTGGTTTATTATAGTTGTTTTGTGTTCGAACTGTGTAGTGGGCTTGTTTGAATGTTTTGATGTCTATGGGGTATGGGCTTGGCCCAGTGTAAAAGGATCTCCTATGCAGGTATAAATAGGAGAGTCCTTAGTCATTTTAGGTTGTTGATTCACTAGCAAACTTTGTGCCCTTTGTGCGTTTTGAGTACCAGACGGTTCTAGGAATCGTGTGCTCTTGTTCTTGAATCAATATACTTTGTGTTTCAATCTTCGACATCTTACTTGTATTTCCGCTACTTGTTGGGTGTTTTGCTGCTGATTGTGTGCTCTTGTTCGATTGTATTGTTCCTGGACTTACAATTGGTATCAGAGCCTAAGTAGTCTTGCGAAGGCTCGGTTGGATCGGATATCTTGAAGATTGAAGGCTGTTTTGCTGCTGATTGTGTTCAAGATCGACAAGAAAGGTCTGTTTTTCTGTCTTATATTGATTATATTTCACAGACTTATTTGTGTCGACTGTTGGTTGGGTCATTGAGATTTCAAGTTGTATAGTTTTCTTGCTGAAAATCTGATTATTTGTTTTTGAATATCGACCCAAGTTATAGCACAAATACTGTTTTTAAAGTGATTTTTCTGACAAGTTCAAAATCAAAGTTTGACAACCGTGAAACAAAAGGGTTGATTTAATCTGAAAATTAGAATTGGTTTGGGTAGACTTTGTGAAAATCAATTGATTTGACTCTCAAAAATTGAATTTCGATTATGAAATTTTAGATTTAAATTTTTGGTTCGCTGAAATTGAAAGATTTCTTTAGCACATACATAAATTTTTGACAGAAATTTTTGTTGAAGAGTTTAAAATTTCTGGGTTTTTTTGTGCTTCGTATTCATCAACTATTCATCAGAATTTTTGAGAATTTTTGGGTGTGATCTATTTTTGTATGTTGACTGTGTTTGCAGATAGTTTGGAAAGTTGTTGCAGGAAATATTGAAAGGATTCAAAATTAAATTCAGCAGATTTTTCTGAATTATAGTTGAAAACTTGGAATATTATCTTTCCAAACTCAGCTTGTACGACTGAAAAGCTTGTACGATTGGTGTTTTGGGCCTTCAAAGCACTGAGGCCCAACAATACATATTGTGCGATCAGTTTTGGATTGTGCGAGTAAAATTGTTTGGGCTATTAAAGATACAGGCCCAACATTGAACTCTCGTACGATTGAAGACATCTTGTGCGATTGAGGAGATATTGTGTGCTTCACTGTTGATATTGAACTGGTGTCCGTGATCTTGTACGACTGGACCTCTTGTGTGATTGGACTTCTTGTTCGAAGTAAAAGGCATATATTGAAAAGGTTCATAATAACTTGTGCGTTTGGCAGAAGGTTCGAATTAAAGAAGTCTTGTACGACTCATCTTTTGCAATTCATCTTGTATGATTGGACAAAGGATCAGGTGATAGGTGTCTTGTGCGATTCATCATTCACGTGGACTGGACTGTTGGAACTCGTGAACTGTTTGGATTGAATTCTGAATTATTTGTATACCATCCAAATTATTGTGAACCATCTGAATTATTTTCTGAACTGTATTGTGATTGTTAGTGATATTTATTTGAATTTTACATTTAATATTACGTGTCACTTATACATCCAACTATTTTTTCAGAAATGGCTCAAACTAATCAATTGGGATTGACTGAAACTACTGCTATTAACCAGGACCTAGATAACATCATTGGAACTAACAATAGGGTTCCCAGGCTCCTTTCTGGGGATCCTTTTCTGAATGGAAGTTTAGGTTCATTCAGTATACGAGGATCAAGGATCCAAAGGCGTGGAGGTCTATCTGCAACGGACCTACTGCAATCACCTATGTTGTGAACGATGCTGATGGAACAACTGCTCCTAAGCCCGAGTCTGCGTTTACTGATGAGGAACGTGAAAAACGTGATAATGACAACAAAGCTCTTGCAATGCTGCACTCTGCTCTTGCACCAGAAGTAAGCATTGGAGTTCGTGACTGCACATCTGGTAAAGAAATGTGGGATGCTTTGCTGGCTCTCTATGAGGGAAATGAAGAAATGAAAGAAAGTCGAAGAGAAATGCTTACCCAAAGGTTTAACTTGTTCAATCACTTCCCAGGGGAAACATTAGAAAATCAAATCCAGATATTTGTTGCCTTAGTCAGTGATATGAAAACTCATGACATCAGCCTTGAAAAAAATGTCATTAACAAGAAATTGCTCAATGCTCTTCCAAGAAATTGGGATACAAATGTGACTCTCATCAAAAGGACCAGGGACTTAGCTAGAATGACTCTCTCTGAGCTGATTTCTTTGCTAAGGTCATATGAAATGGATGACAAACAAAGGCTCTACAACCATGCTGCAAGTTACAACAACGCAGGTGTGTTGACCAACAACGCCTTGATGTCTCAGCAAGGAATGAGTTCACTTACAGGACCTTCTACTATGCCTCTTCCTGTTAATCTTGGAACGTATGCTAACCAATCTGGCTACTTTCCCACTGCTACTCAACATGTTAACAAAACTTCGTCTGCTGCTCAACCCACTAATCCATCTGCTCTCACACCCACACAGTTTCTTTCAAACATTACCACTGCTTTTGCTGCAACAAACTCCTCAGTTGCTACATCGAAGGATTTCGAACAAGCTATGGCTTTCATGATAGGGGTCATGAACTGTTATCATGCCTTTATTGCTGGAAGAGTAACGAACAACATTGACTCTGCTGAACTGTTGGAAGTCCATCCTGATGATGTTGAAGAGATGGATATTACTTGGCAAATGGCCATGGCAGTGTTTCGTGCCAGAAACTTCGTGAAGAAAACTGGAAAAGGGCAATTGGGACAAGATTGATGGTGAGATTGGCTGGAATAAGGCAAGGCTTCGGTGTTACAACTGCCATGAGCCTGGGCATTATGCTAGAGAGTGCAAACAGCCAAAGGGGGAAAGAACTGATCCAAATGTCACCGTCACTGTTAGTTCAGCAGCTCGACCAACTCTAAATGTTGTTTCAACTTCAAACATTACTGTTACTCGTCCCACTCAGAGTTCAGCCTCAAACACTGTTGCTAGAACTCAAGTTGCTGAACCAATTGGAGCTACTGGAAATGCATTGGTGATTCAGGAAGGAGGGGGGTTCGACTGGAGTCAACAGATGAACGATCTGCAGATTACCACAGACACCTTGTACCAACAGAATCAAGCTCTCGTGGCAGAAATTAAAGAAGATGCTGATTCGGCTGCTGAAGATGCTGAGGAAATGATTTATCATGCTCTCATGGCTCAAATGAATGACTACACTCCTTCTGAGGCTGAGGTATGTGTAGATGATGTCTGTTGTACTGAAAAATGTAAAAAGAAATTGAAAGGTTTTAAAGAACAGGCTCAATCGCTTTCTATGCAACTTCAACTTACCAAATCCAGTACCTACGAAGTTAAAAAGAAACTGGATGGGTATAAGGAAATGGTAGAGGCTCAAAAACGTGACATTCGACAGTTGCATAGTGATTTAAGCGAAGCAAAATGTCGATATCTCCACTTCAAGGAGCTATCTGAAAAATTAACTGTTGAATTAAACAACTTAAAATCGACCTTTGAAAACAATGAGTTTAATTTCAAAAAATTTGATGTTTCAAGTGAAAAGGTCGAGAAAATGATAAATCAACAGTTAAAGTATAGCAAAAAGGAAGTGAGGAATAAGGGGTTGGGTTTTGTGGCTATACCCCCACCCTACAACCATAACTATTCCTCAATTCCTATGAGTGAAGAGGAGATAGACAATTTGCCTAATATGGAGTATGGAAAACCAGAAGATAGAAAGTCTGAACCTGTTAAGTCTCGAAAAATAAAAATCACCAGGCCTGATAATACTGAAATCATTTTAGAGAAACAGGCCTACAATCAAACGTTTGTTAAGTCAGAAAATGTTTTAAATCACACTGAAACTTTGAATTTTGAGAAAAATGCAAGTGTTGATAAGCATTTTCAAGTGTTGAAAGAAGAGGAATCATGTGACTCAAAGCAAATTTTCGAAAATAAATGTGTCACAAAAGAGTCTGAAACTAAAGAATCAAGTGTTAACGTAGATAATATCGAGTTTGCTATGTTGAGAGGTTTAACTGAGTTTATGAGAGAATTTAACAAGAGCAAACAAGCTAAATCTGCTTCGTCAATTGAAGCATCTTGCGATACTTCGGAAACATCCACTTCTGAGAAATCAGAAATGGGCGAATCAATTAGTGTCAACAGTGTTTCACTTGAGGAAACAGAAGAATCTCATACTAAATCAATAGCTTCAGTTGATTCAATTAGTGACTCCCATGAAAAGACTGACTGTGATAATTCAGAGCCAGTTGTTTCAGTAGAGTCAACAGATGAATCATCTGAACCTGTTGATTCACATTCGATCAAAGAAGAATCAGAAACAACTGCAGAAGCATCTGTTGAGTTGAGCCGTAAAGCAACCACAGAAGCCTCTGCTGAATGTTCAACAGAAAACGATTCTGATTCTTTAGAACCAATTGTGTCACAAGAAGCTGAGAGCAATTATGCAGCATCAAGTGACCCTGTTTATGAGAAAATCAATGATACTAACACTGTTTCTTCAAATGCAGACCAAGTAATTATTGAAGATTGGGTAGATGGAGATGATGGGGACGACGTTGTTTTGAAAAATAAAATTCAGAAAGACAATTCTTTAATTTCTGAAAAATCAAACAATATTTCAATTTCTTCTGATGCTTTGAATTGTGTGGGCTCTGTTTTTATGAGCGATGAATGTTCTGACATTTATTTTGGTTCTATTTGTGTGGATTTGAATTCAGTTGTTTTGCCTAATAAAGTTGATAAATCTAAAAATCTTTTGGTAAAAAAATCTAAAGGTGGAAATGAAGCTAAATATGTTCCTCCAAAATCAACATCCAACAAACAAACTAAGTGTCACTCCATTTCTAAGGACAAATCTAAACATGTCTCGTTTGCATCTCAGGAACCACACAAGCCCTCAGGTTCTGCAAAGTCTGATGGATGTCAAGCAAAACCACATGTGAAGCGACAAATTTGTTACACGTGTGGAATTGCTGGACATATTGCAAGAAATTGTCAGCATCGTTCTGATAAACTAAAAAGAGGAGAGCATCAGAAGGCTCCAAAAGGAAATGTCAAGCATCCAAAACAGGATAAGACTTCAAAATCTAAACCTGTTAGGAAGCTAAATTCCAAAATGAAGCCTTCTGATGGAGATTGGAACAAAGCTAAACAAATGAAAATGAAATCAAATAATAGGATTCCAAACTCAAACTATATTTCGTCTAGAACATCCAAGAAATTGGAAAGTTCCAGGCAAGTTTGGAAACCTAAGAATAATGTTCCAAACAACTCTCCTAAATCATCGTGCATCAATGATAAACCTATCTACTCTAAAGAAAAGTTGATTTGGATGAAAGTAACGTATGTTAATGCACAGGGTGTACCCACCACATCTATGGCTTGGGTACCAACGTCTAACTAAAACAGCGTATTGTGCAGGAACGGCTATGGAGGGCTGTCATTCGACTTTGGGTCATTGACAGTGGCTGTTCCAGACATATGACTGGCGATATATCTCAACTTTCTGATTTTGAAGAATTTAATGGAGGATATGTCGCGTTTGCGGGTGGAGAGAAAGGAAAAATCACACAAAGAGGCACAGTCAAGAATGGTGATCTCTGTTTCAAAGATGTCAACTACGTTCCTGAGTTGAAGCATAGTCTACTAAGTGTTGCTCAAATATGCGACAACGGTTACTCAACTCATTTTACTGATAAACACTGTCTTATTCTGAAACTAGGAATGGTCATTCCTGATGAATGGATTTTATTGAAATCTGAACGAAAAGGCAACGCTTATGTCATTGACATGAATAAACCTCCCACTGAAGGTGTTGCCTGTTTGTTTACCAAAATCTCTGAGCACAATGCTATGCTGTGGCATCGTCGTTTGGGATATTCCAATGTAAAAAATCTAATCCGTCTTGCAAAAATGGGGTTGGTAAGGGGTCTACCTGTAAAAGACTTCATAACTTTTGAAAAATGTGTTTCTTGTGCAAAAGGAAAACAGCGTCGAAAACCACACTTTCCCAAAACTGTCAACACTATTAACAGTGTAATGCAACTTCTTCACATGGATCTTTTTGGTCCAGTGAATGTGCTCAGTCTGTCTGGAAAGTCTTACTGTCTCGTAATTACTGATGATTACTCACGTTTTACTTGGGTTTTCTTCTTAGTTAACAAAAGTGAGACTGCAGAATTAGTCAAGAGATTCATAATCTTTATGGAGAATCAGACTGGCAAGAAAGTGAAAGGGATTCGAAGCGACAATGGAACCGAATTCAAGAATGCTGAGTTGAATTTCTTTTGTGCGGAAAAGGGAATTGCTCGACAGTACAGTGCTGCTTGAACTCCTCAGCGAAATGGAGTTGCTGAAAGAAGGAATAGAACTCTGATAGAAGCAGCTCGAACTATGCTTTGTGATTCGAAACTTCCAGTTTTCTTCTGGGAAGAGGCCATTAACACTGCGTGCTACGTTCAAAACAAAGTGGTTATCAACAAAGCACGCATGAAGACGCCTCATGAAGTAATGTTTGGCGAGAAACCATACGTGGGACACTTTAGAGCTTTTGGTTGTCCATGTACTCTACTGCACCTGGAATCTATACCAAAATTTGACGCTAGGGGAGATGAATGCTATTTCATTGGATATGCTGGGAAGGCTACTCATGAAAATAAGACGGCATACAGAGTGTATAACAAGAGGACTAGACAAATCATTGAGTCTTATGATGTGAGGTGGCTCGAAGAAAATCAGACAGATGCTGGAAATGGGCCATTTACTCTTTATAATTATGCTTATTTATTCAAATCGTTTGATATTCTTAATGATCCCCCTGTTGGTCATGCAGGTACTACTGGTACACCTAACGCTGCTTCTCGACCCTCAATTATTCCACATAATGCTGAAGAAGAGGGGGATGTTGTATTTGAGGGGGATTCTACAGCTGTGGGGGATCATACACCTGCAGTCTCATCTACAACATCTACACCTGAGATTCAAGTGGCTCCGGATTATACTGACATTCTCAATGCTGGAGGGGAGGATTTGGACTCATCTGATGAAGAGGACGCTCCTATGGATCAGAATGACTTGTTTGATGGTCCCATTCCTGAAGAGTTTGTCGCAAATGGTATAGAAGAGGAGCAAGTTTCTGATCAAACTGAGTCAGTAGCAGTTGATCACTTAACGAATGTATCTTCAACTGGAACTGCACCAAAAGTTGCTGTTCCTGCTAGTGTCCAACGTGATCATCCCATCAAAAATGTGATTGGACCAGTCGAGGCAGGAGTATTGACTAGAAGTCAGTCAGGAGTTATCAACAATTGCTTGTTTTCATGTTTCATCTCTCAAATCGAGCCAAAGACAACTGATGCGGCTCTTTTGGAACCTAGCTGGGTAGATGCGATGCAGGATGAGTTGAATCAGTTTGAGAAACTGAAAGTGTGGAAGTTAGTTACTCTACCTGCTGGAAAGAAGTCACTCGGAACTAGATGGGTCTATCGAAATAAGAGAGATGATAGCGGAGTGATTGTCAGAAACAAAGCAAGACTGGTTGTCCAAGGGTTTAGACAGATAGAAGGCCTTGACTACGATGAAGTGTATGCTCCCGTGGCTCGACTGGAGGCGATCAGAATTTTTCTAGCTTATGCCTCCTACATGGGATTCAAGGTCTATCAAATGGATGTCAAGACGGCGTTTCTATATGGCAAAGTAAAAGAAGAGATCTATTTGTCACAGCCACCGGGTTTTGTGAACAAACAGTGTCCCCGTCATGTGTATAAGCTTGATAAAGCTTTGTATGGGTTACACCAGGCTCCTCGTGCTTGGTATGCTACTCTGACTGTGTATAAGCTTGATAAAGCTTTGTATGGGTTACACCAGGCTCCTCGTGCTTGGTATGCTACTCTGACAGAGCATCTGCTCGCTCATGGTTACACTCGTGGTGTCATTGATCAGACACTGTTCATTCGAAAAGTGGGAGAGGATCAAATCTTGGTGCAGATCTATGTGGACGACATCATCTTCGGATCCACTAGTGACGCGTTGTGCAAGGAGTTTGAAGAAGTTATGAAGAAGCAATTTGAAATGAGTGCGTTGGGAGAAATGAATTTCTTTTTGGGTCTGCAGATTCGATAAGATTCCAAAGGAATTCTCATTCATCAAGGAAAATATGTCGATGATATTCTTGCAAAATTCAAACTTCAAGATGTCAAACCTGCAAACACTCCTATATCAGAAAGACCAGTACTGACAGAAGATACAGAAGGGGAAGCCGTTGATGCTACGCTGTACCGGTCGATGATTGGTTCGTTGATGTATTTGACAGCCAGTAGACCAGATGTCATGTTTGTTGTGTGTCAGTGTGCTCGCTATCAGGCTGCTCCTAAACTTTCTCATTTAAAAGCTGTTCAGAGAATCTTTCGATATCTTAAGGGCAGGCCTCGGCTTGGACTTTTGTATCGAAGAGAGTCTCCATTTGATCTGTGTGCTTTTTCTGACAGCAATTTTGGAGGTACTAGTCAAGACATGAAATCTACGTCAGCTGGATGCCAGTTTCTGGGGGATCGCCTCATCTCCTGGCAATGCAAGAAGCAGCAAACTGTCTCATTATCTACTGCAGAAGCGGAATATGTGGCTGCTTCAGCCTGCTGCTCACAGGTTATCTGGATTCAACACCAGCTGGGGGACTACGGTTTGAATTTCTCCCAAACTCCTATTTATTGTGACAATGATGCAGCTATCCAAATAGTGAAAAATCCGGTGTATTTTTCAAAAACCAAGCACATTGCCATAAAAATTCACTTTATTCGTGATTCTTTCAACCAGGGTTTAATTAAAATGGAACAAATTCATACTGACGACAATGTCGCAGACATTTTTACAAAACCGGTTGATAAAGCACGTTTTATTGCTCTTCTCGAACTTCTCAAAATAGTCGAATTTGAGGATTGACCGCGGTCACACAAAATTATTTTTCTTCGCTTCTGTAAATTTGTTTCTTAAAATAACGTTTCTTTTATTTTAAGCAAAAATTTAGGGGGATGTAGTCTCAGAAAAATACAAAAACATTGAAAAAATACAAAAACATTGAAAAATCAGAAAAATTCAAAAATAGTTCTTTGCTTTTGCCATACCTTGGCTACAAAACGGGAAATGAAATGACTTCACTATGTGGATTAAGGCTGACTCATGTAAGACCAATATTGAAATGGTCTGACTCCAGAGTGATATGCTGGTAGGCTTTATCCTGATGGCTGGACTCTTTAACTGGTACTGCTTAGAACACTAAATCTAGTCTATGACCTCAGGAAAGATTGGTCACTTGGAATTAGAGCATAGCTATTTGAATGCGTGTGTGATGTCTCGATACACACAATTTCGTTCTAGTTCTGAAATCTTTTCTAAACAACTCGTGTACCTCCTCTGCTGCATCCAGATATATGCTGACCTAGAGGTGCTAGGCAACGTCAGCTTCTGCTGCATCCAGATACATGCTGACCTAGCTGTACGTTGTCGCGCTGTAGAAATGAAATGACTTCACTATGTGGATTAAGGCTGACTCATGTAAGACCAATATTGAAATGGTCTGACTCCAGAGTGATATGCTGGTAGGCTTTATCCTGATGGCTGGACTCTTTAACTCGTACTGCTTAGAACACTAAATCTAGTCTATGACCTCAGGAAAGATTGGTCACTTGGAATTAGAGCATAGCTATTTGAATGCGTGTGTGATGTCCCGATACACACAATTTCGTTCTAGTTCTGAAATCTTTTCTAAACAACTCGTGTACCTCCTCTGCTGCATCCAGATATATGCTGACCTGGAGGTGCTAGGCAACGTCAGCTTCTGCTGCATCCAGATACATGCTGACCTAGCTGTACGTTGTTGCGCTGTGGATCAAATACACCCGAAAGAGGCCCTCTAGTGCCCAAAAGAAACCCAATAATAAAAACCTATATCAAACTAAGAAAATCTCATTTGATATGTATATTATATCAATCTCCGCTGATCCATTCTGTTCTTTTCTCAACCCAGTCCAGTCAAGGTTTCAGAACTATAGAATGGGCTTGTGAAATATGTGGTACGGAAACTACTCGTATGATAGTCTGTTCAACTTTAAAATTCCGGGATTTGATCGTGATTTATTTGAGTGTGCATATAATTTAAAATGAAAAACATGATAAATAAGTTGCGGTAAGTTATTTGATAAAGGCCTAAGGAGATATGTTTAAGGAGACAAATATACTGGCAATCGCTCGGATCTACCAGAGTAAATTAGTGTTGATAAGTGTAGTCTAGCCCGAAACTCTGTGATTTGATCCCGTAAGAAAAGTGCATGCAAAAATGGTGTGTAAGATATTGTGTTGCTGTAAATATTTTGCATTGTTTCTATTATTTATTTATGTGTAAATATTTTGTCATCGGTTTTATTTTTATAAAATCTTGTGGCCGTGTTGTCATGAATCGAAGGAGACCGAATTTTCATAAAGTATCTTTGCAAAGTTTTCTATCCTTGGGATTTGAGCCCACAAAATCTAAACACTTTTCATGATCTCTAATCGATAAACAAAAGGGTATGCTAGATGACGGCTGGGCCCACCGCAGACTTGGTGGGCCCTTAGTTGAAAGTCCATTATGATTAGGTATTGGGTCTTGTGCGATTAATTGGGGATATTATCAAATTAGTGAGTTTGAAAAATTACTGTTTTCTCAAAACCTCACAAGCTCCGATCTTACAAGTCATCTTATACCTTCATCATATTCTGCAATCATGTCTGTTCAGAAAGAAAAATCAAAAGGTATGTGCTTCTCATCTTGAATCGTCTTTTGTTATGTGTGTTGAGGTAAGATAATAGGCTGGTTCTTGTTTTGCTTGAATGATGTAACACCTCGAAAAATTTCGTCCAATAATGTCTTGACACGTGTCATAAGGTTCCGGTATGTGAAAACATACTTTAGAGGGACTAAAAGTGACAAACAGTGAAAACTATGGAACGTAAGGGTCCAAAGTGTCAACAATGGATAATTAGGCTCTATGATAACCCCACATAATGTTTATAACCTTAAACGCATGGTTCATGGATCATACGACGCGGAAATTGCACAAAAGTGAAGTATTACAAACTATAGGGGCCAAAAGTGTCAACATGTTGAATTTATACCTCTGAGTGAACTTTTGGCAGACCCGAAGCTTTGTAAAGCTAAAATATACTCACTAGAATATGTGGTAAAAATTTCATGAAGTTTCGTCAACGTATGAGAAAGTTATGGCCAAAACCGTACTTGAAGGACTAAAAGCGTCAACGTCGAATTTCAGGGCTTTTCGGTTGAGCGCAAAATGTTCCGAGGACATTTCCATGTTGGTAAAAGTCCTAAGATTCTTAGAAACCAAGTTTGGGGGTTTACGGGTCAAGAAAAGTAGCCGAAACATCGCGTGCAAGTTCAGGGGCCAAAGCTGTCAAAGATTGAAACTTGTTTGGCTGAACAGGGGGTCAGGCGACCCGCCTGGACTGACCCAAGCGGGCTGCGTGGGGCTGCCAGCGACAGAAATTTCGATTTGGGTTGATTTGGGTCCGAAATTTAGTTGAATACAGCTGGTTCTTGCCTCCAAAAGCCCCAATTAAAAGCCATGCATGGCTATGACTACAGTAACCCTCATTTTTCAGCTTTAAATCAGATCTTCACCTCATTCTTGGGCATTTTCATAGTAACCAAAAAGCTCTCATTGCAAGAATCTTCAAGGCAGACTTCCTGGAGCTAATCTGATCATCAAGACCGATTCCTAGTGTTCACTAAGCACCTATAGGACCTTTGTAAGCTTCCAATTCGTTCTCTAATCCGTTCTTGCTTTGATTATTGCTAAAAGTCAAACTGTTTGTTCATAAGCTTTGACTTTCTGATTAAACGGATTTCTCTCAGTCATTTCCCGAATTGAAACCTGATATATGTTGGTATTCATGTGGGAAACAAACCCTCTAAAGGGTATTATCTGAATCCCACTACATGCATGCTAATTGTCGAGTCAAACGTGATTCTAAAAAGTCAACAGAAGTGATTTTTGAGAAAAATAACTTAAATGGTAAAATAAATGACATGCAATCTGTTTGATCTTCATAGATAGCTTTATTATGAATATAAGAATGTATTTTACCACGATCAACTCGACAATCTATAGTATAGACACGAATCGGAACCGAAAGTCTTGTAAAACGATTATTTCGTAGACTATCGATTCGGATTCACACATGCATGTTCGAGATCTGTATTGGAGAGTATTTTTGACTATTTTTATTTTAGTTAAACTTTCTGGAATTTTCGTTGATTAAGTCTATGCTTAGCCGATTCGAATGCATGTTTCCGATTTATGCATAAAGTTGACTATTTTGCCCTTTTTGATAAAAAACGTGATTTTTGGAAAAGTGAAAGAGTAAAAATCTTTATTTTTAATATATAAACTTGCACCGAAAATTTCGGATCAGTTGGTGGTCCAGATTGTGAGTTATGGCCATTAGCGTAAAACTACATTATAAATTTACATAATCGGTCCTTTTCGCGTATAACCTATTTCTGGCCACGTTTTGATGCAAAACTTTTTACCAACTGATGTATTATAATATTCTGGGAATTTTGATGATTTTTAATTAATTTTTGGCTGAACGGATCCTAGATCGCCTAGTTATTTCGGGTTATGTCGGTTTTGACCGTTTAAGCCATAAAATGAGTTTTACACATTCTTTTGACCCGAAACCTTTTTCTACTGATTTTATAAGTTAAATAAATTATTTTAAGTATTCTGGAAATATAAAAATCTCAGATTTATTGTGAAAACCCGAAAACGCCCTTAAATCGCATTTTTAGCGTTTTTAACGCATAGTAAGCGTTATACTCATATTAAACATATACGACTCATACCTACTGATGTAATTAGTGTATTTTTATAAAATAACAGTAAGTATAAATATTTGAACTCAGATGTCCAGTTTTGGCATTTTTTAGCCCTTGTGAAATTACTAAAATACCCCTACGGTGCATAGTTTGATTTTAAATGTTAAGTTTGGTATATGGGTCATACCCTACTGTTATAATATGTTAAATGAAGTATATTTACTGTATAAACCAGACCCGGAACTCAGATTTCTAATTTGACTCTTTTATAATCTTTTAAATGACCAAAATGCCCTTATGAGGCATAAATTGAGTTTAAATTTATTCGGGGCATAATAGAACATAACTTGCTGATATTATATCATATTTAAAGCATATTATCTCAGGGAACTTGCATATGACTCCTTTACCTACCCGTAACGCTCTTTTAGCGCTCGGTTCGGTTTATGTGACTAGTTTGCATAAATTGACCGAAGCGGGACAAACGTTATCATTTTTGTCTCAAAATCCAGAGTGTATTTAGTATACCCATATTATACAAGTATTCAAACTTGTCGGGTCTAAATCACGTTCTATCCGGTCTTCGCTTAATCATGCGCTTGAACCGTATATTTCCTTAAAACTAACCGGTCTAAGCTTAGGCTTAATTAAAGACCCGTTAGTATTCTAATTGGTTATTTATACCATCGTTCCAGACTAGAGCCTTCCGGTAAATTGTACCTACGCTTACTTAAGTGAATACGGCTGAGTTATTATAATTCTTGCTATTTAAGACAGGAGCTAGCTCAGGTAAATACTCTTAACTTATTTTCCCTATTATGGGCTTGGGATACGGTAATATAAATACCGCATGGTCAGGTATGGGATTCGAAGACCAATGTGTCGGGAAATCCAAATAACCTGTTTTAATTCGTATTGCTTGACTGAAACATTGGGGGTTAATGCGACCGTGTCCTGGATATCCTTGACTCATTAATTGCAAATGGCCACGACCTAAGCATGGGGTGTAGGCATACACCTGACAGATGCTTTATGCTTATTATTTGATTATACCCAATATGGGATTCCCAATAAGGGAATAGTGGTGTGTCGGTTAATCTTGAACCGGCATAGGACCGGGCCCCGTATGTAGAGCAAGTTATGTAAAACTGATAACATGAGATATAGTTTGTCCCAAGTATAAAAGATTAATCTTGCCTTGTGCATCTTAATCAAGTGTCAAAATAGTTTTGTGCCTTGTGCGCCTAAACCAATTTTCATAAACTCTTTTCAAATGAGTCAGTTGAGTGTATTTACCAGTGAAAACTGACGTATTTTCCAAAGTCTAAGTGACAGGTACAAGTACGTAATAGGCTGGAAGCTGCTCAGGGCGTTAATAAGGAATCTTGCAAATTCTAGGCGTCTAAAGTCTGTTGAACAATACTTAATTTTTAAGATCCGCCTGTGGATCCTCTACTTTCCGTTGTAATACTTGATATTACTTTATATTCGGATTGTAAAATATTATCTTTTGCTTCCGCTGTGCATTTATAAATTGTGTTGTTTGACTATGATGTTATCAACTACGTCACGATACTCCCCACCGGGCCCACCGGTGACACGTGGAAATTTGGGGTGTGACAGGTTGGTATCAGAGCCAACATTGAGTGAATTAAACACTAGCCCTTAGTGTTTAATCTCAATGACACAATAGCACATTCCTTAACCTTCTGAGTCTAGACTTAACATAGGAATACTCCCGATTCTAATCTGGAATTTACTGCTTCCAATTATTTTATATATTGGATACGTCGCCAAGCGAAGGAGCCGTAATAGGAGTTCTCCACACCCGGAGTCCCGAGATGCTGAGCTTCGTACCACGGCTAAAGTGAAATGAACATCCAAGGAGAAAGCATTCAGAAATAAAATGAAGAAGAAGCTCCTTTTACTGAAGATCGTTTTCTTATTAGTCCTTATAAGGACATATTTATCTTTCAGTCCCTGCGAGGACAACATTATTCCTTTCAAGTCCCGCTTAGGGCAACTCTATACCTTTACTTTTATATAATGGAATGATTACGTTTGGACTTTCATTCTAAATAAGAAATATTAAATAAATGGAAAATATCAATTTTTATTTGATTTGCCATTTAACAAGAATCTTAGTAAGGCAAAACCTAGCTTGAATGTCTTAATAAAAGGCCTGGCCAATATGGTAAAACCTGGTTGAAAAGATTCAAATCTCTGTTAACATATGTAAACATGTTAACACTCCTGGCTAAGCGTGACCGTAAAATCACACAAGCCACTCTTTTTTTATAAATTATCTACAGATTATATTTGTATACAAGTCTGATAATGACTTGATGCCTACGGGTAATAAATTTGAAAATTGGGATTTATTTAAAATTCCCTGCAAGTAAAATAGCCATCCATTAGTGATGTAGTGCCTACGGGCCAAACTTATTAAACATCCATTAGTGATGTAGTGCCTACGGGCCAAACTTATTAAACATCCAATAGTGATGTAGCGCCTACGGGCCATAATAATTGTCATATAAGACAAAAGGCAGTGGTGGTCTATGACTCCCTGTCAAGAAAAAGGTAATGAACTAGGTTTAAACCTCAAGGCTTCGATTCTCTGAAATCCTAGCTTATAATTTATAAATGTCCTTGTGACTAGGCCTTTGTGCCACCTCAATATCCGTAATGTTTTATAACTAGGATAAATTGTAGTGCCTCGATTCTCAGAAATCATGGCTTATAAATTAAACTTGTCTACTCGACTAGGCCATTTGTGCCATTACTATCTTATAAATTAGGATTCATGATAAAAATCCTGAATAAAATAAATATTATTCCTTTTCTGTTAAGTGTATGTATTAAAAGAGAATCTTAAAAGGTTTGACCTAGCTTGAATATCATTAAAGACCTTGCTAAGATGGTAAACCTGTGTAGAAGAGATTCAGATCCTGATTAACACTTGAAAACGTGTTAACATTCCCGACAACAGTGATGCGATAAAATCACGATTGTCACCTTTATATTAGGAGCTTCCAAACCCCTTAATTAGCCTATATGATCGATAGGAATCATGGCTAATAAACGTCGAACATGATGTACACATCTAAACATCCACCTGGGATGTATACCTACGGGCAAAGATGCATGCATGAAAACGATAGTTTTATTTCATAACTTCTTGTCAAGACAATGAATTATGAAATTTCCGATCCAGAGGAATCGTTGATTATGTATTAAAAATTTCCCTAGTGACAAGGCATCTGTGCCATCGAAAAGTCCTATGGAACAAGCCGTTGTGCTATATAAGATGTCGCTATGACATTGACAGTCGTGACTTATGTCCCCTGTCTAGTAATTATAAAGGATTTATTCCATTTAAATGCCAAAGATGGTTTATTTAAAAATCTAGGCAAAACATGATCAAATAAACTTAATACTATCTATTGGCCTATATGGTTTGTTTGCACCATGGCTATTTAAATTATCAAGTTCGACAATTTCCTATAATTAAGTAAGCTATTACTTCATGATTAGTTAGCCTTCAAAGTTTTACCACGTCTGACTCCTCTGGGGCTCACAATCATCTAGTTAGTCAGAATGATGTGCATTGACTAGCCTTTGTGGCAAAATAAATTATTTTTCCAAAAGATGACGATTGTAGTCTTTGACTCTCTGTCCAAAGGTGAAGAACTATGTTCGAACCTTAAGATCTCTGATCCAATAAGATTACAGCTTATATATTAATTCCTTAAGTGCCATATTTTGTATATCCTTTGTGACAAGGCTTCGGGCCTATGATTATTAATGTCCTTCATGTCAAGCCTCCCAACTATCTAAAGATTGTCGTTATGACAAGGACAATTGTGACGTGGTGATCCCCAGTCAAAAGGTGATGGACTCGGTCCAAACCATAAACTCAATTGATAGTCCTTTTGACCTAGGCTAAATATAATTGACATACTTTCTAGTAGCATACTATAAGGAAGTTATAAACCAAACAGCCATTATGGTTTAGTAATACCATGACTTTATAAATCATCCATTACGATGATCTCATAATAACTTGCATCTAAGCATACGTTATTTTTGGTGTTAGTACCAAAGCTCCAGAATGGAGGTTTCCGACGAAGCGCACAGCAGTGCAGCGGCTAAAAACAAGAATGCAAGTATAAATATAAATGTTAATGGCACTACTCTTCAGGCCTTGATTAGCGCAGCAATTAGTGAAGTTGTGGATAAGGTGCTTGAGAACAAAAAGGAACCGAGTGTCACTCACTCAAAGATCCATACGGAAACGCATACATCAGCTCGAAAGGAGAGCTTCGTTCACTCTTCAGATGAAAAGAACGAACCTCAGGAGTTAGTACTCTATGATAAGCCCCGTTCAACTGAGGGCGGGTGCACCTACAAATATTTCGTCTCATGCAAACCCAGAGATTTCAATGGCGAAAAAGGAGCAATTGATGCTATGGAATGGCTTGAGGAAATGGAAACGGTTATGGACATCAGCGATTGTGCTGATAAGGACGTAGTAAAATTTGTTTCACAATCTTTTAAAGGAGAGGCTCTTGTATGGTGGAAGGCCATGATGCAGTCCACGGGGAAAATTCCCCTATACCTTATGGGATGGTCCAAGTTTGCGGACCTTGTCAAAGAGAACTACTGTCCACAGCACGAAGTGGAAAAGGTGGAGACAGATTTTCTGAATCTCACAATGAAAAACCTAAATTGTCAGCAATATGTTACCGACTTCAACTCCCTATCTAGACTGGTACCCTACTTAATTACCCCGGAACCAAAACGCATTGCGCGTTTCATCGGTGGTTTAGCACCAGAAATAAAAGGAAATGTCAAGGCTTCAAGGCCAATCAACTACAGATCAGCTGTAGATCTATCCTTGTCTCTCACTCTAGATGTAGTGAGACAAAAGTCGTTCATGAAGGAAACTAATGACAAAAGACAAAGGGAGGAGGATAACTCTCAGAATCCTAAGAAGAGCAAATCCAAGCTCAACAATAACCAACAGGATTCCAACAAAAAGCCTACATGCAAAACCTGCAAAAGAAGACATTGGGGGCAGTGTCGGTTAAGCCAGAAGATAAAGCAATGTGGCATCTGTAAAAGAACTGGCCACCAGTCCCACGAATGTAGGGACATGAAGGATGCAAACTGTTTCAGCTGTGGTGAAAAGGGGCACATCAGTACTAATTGCCCTAAGGCTGCCAAGAAAGGAGCAGCTAGGTCGGGAAAGGATAAGAAAGGAACCGTCTAGACTACCGGTTGAATACCTGAGACAGTGCACATCGATAATAGCATTAGGTACGTCCTTTACCATTTAGCATTGATAATGACTGCCAAGTATTTTTTTTGCATTGATGCAAGGGATAATAAACCTTTAGCAAACCATAAGCTTAGCAAACTATGGATTACACACATAAGGACTCCATATATTAAATATGAGGTATAAGTTACCAATGGAATCTTTAATGACCTCTCTCCCATCCTCGGAGAAAATCCTTTCATAAGAATCTGGAGTACTCTTCCCCAGAAAGAGTACGACAATATATATTATTTATCTTATTTTATTATTTTTCTCATTGTTTTCTATCGTCTGCGAATGCCAAACTATGTTTGATAAGAATACCATATGAGGATTTGTGTATCCTAGTGTGTCCCATAGATTGCTTCCATGCCTGATCAGTATGGAGGTTTAATGCATGGGATCCCCGAAGATACCCCAATGATCATATTGTACTAAAGTCGACTAGTAGTATTCAAAGAAGATATCCAATATAAAAATGTCCTTATAAGTATCGCTACTTAGGACATCCTTGCAATGGTAAAGGGAATGTGTCATTTATCTGACACCGGCAGCGATAGATGAGCCAAAGTCTGAGAATACGGAAATCTCTGACATCTCTATGTATCATAATTACCTTCTTTATAAGAATTACCATGGTTACCTTCTGAGAAGCAAGAGGATGTTAGGACAAACATCCCGCTTAGGGCTGCAGTTATTGTAAGAATCTTATATCTGTTGTTACCAACGAAATAGGAAGAACTAAGAGCCAAATAAATAAGTTTTGGATAAGGTTTTGTAAAGCCAAAATTCGAGGTTCTAAGAACTCCGATTTTTAGTAAATAAGAAAGACGGTTCATCTTGCTTTGCATTGATTACCGCAACCCTATTTAGGCAATAGCTAGGAATCCCCAAATTGCTGCCAGGATCGTCGATTTATTCGACTGACTTAAAGGATTAGCTACCCCTTAAGGTTAGTTTTAAGCAATGATTGGAATAACCATCTCACCCTAAGATTAGCTTGTCTATAATAGTTGTTATATAAGTATCAGGGCTGCTCCTTTGGGAGACCTTGTATAGATAGATGTTAAA
The DNA here is from genome assembly GCF_002127325.2 of Helianthus annuus. NCBI lineage: Eukaryota > Viridiplantae > Streptophyta > Magnoliopsida > Asterales > Asteraceae > Helianthus > Helianthus annuus. The sequence continues at coordinate 18,508,913 of NC_035446.2, forward strand.
CATCTATTGCTAGACAGAAAATTGGTAAGTCCAATTATCAGGATCTAAAAGTTGCCTTGGAAACAACGAATAAGATCGAGCAAATCCATAACCATCTATAAGTTGCCAGTATTCGGCAGAGAATCAAGGATTCATGGAAATAGCAAACCTCCTAAGTTCTTGTTAAGAAATGAGGTTCAACAAAAGATATCACCCTGGAAAGGTGTGCCAATCTGTTAATTGTCAGGCTAGTAAGCTCAGAATATATGAAATCATTCGAAGTAATTGAATATATCAGGATCAAATAACTTATGAGCTAAAACCTATTTAAGGAGCTTGGTGGAGCTCGCAATGTATTACACCCTAAGGATTAAAGGATATGTTTCGCCAATAAGTCAAGAAGCACTGTCACATAACGGTTGGCAGACAGACGGACAGAGTGAGCGTACCATCCAAACATTGGGAGACATGCTTCGAGTATGTGTGATTAATTTAGGTGGCAGTTGGGATAACCGCCACCCTTGATAGAGTTCTCCTATAAAAATATCTACCATACTAGTATTAGGGTCGCGCCTTTTGAGGCCCTATACGGTAGAAAGTGTAGATCGCCCATTTGTTGGGCAGAAGTTGGAGATGTCCAGTTGTCTGGACCAGATATCGTCTTTGAGACGACAGACAAGATCGTTCAGATCCGTGATCGTTTGAAAGCTGCCAGGGATAGGCAGAAAAGTTATGCGGATCCTAAGCGCAAGGATTTTCACTTCGATGTAGGTGATAAAGTGTTGCTTAAGGTATCACCTTGGAAAGGTGTAATGTGATTTGGAAAAAAGGGCAAGCTAAGCCCGAGATACATAGGACCTTTCGAGATAATCGAACATGTCGGGGCAGTCGCTTATAAGTTAAACTTGCCTGAGGAACTTAGCGCTATTCATAATATGTTCCACATCTGTAACTTGAAGAAGTGTTTCGCTGATGAATCACTGGTTATACCGCATACAGATATACACATAGACGAGAGTCTAAAATTTGTGGAAAAACCTTTGTCGATTGAGGATCGACAGGTAAAGAAGCTTCGAAGGAAGCACGTGCCTATTGTTAAGGTCAAGTGGGATGCCCGTAGAGGACCCGAATACACGTGGGAAGTGGAATCCACGATGAAAGAAAAATATCCCCATTTGTTTGAATAAATCTCGGGGTCGAGATTTCTTTTAAGGGGGTGAGGATGTAACACCTCGAAAAATTTTGTCCAATAATGTCTTGACACGTGTCATAAGGTTCCGGTATGTGAAAACATACTTTAGAGGGACTAAAAGTGACAAACAGTGAAAACTATGGAACGTAAGGGTCCAAAGTGTCAACAATGGATAATTAGGCTCTATGATAACCCCACATAATGTTTATAACCTTAAACGGATGGTTCATGGATCATACGACGCGGAAATTGCACAAAAGTGAAGTATTACAAACTATAGGGGCCAAAAGTGTCAACATGTTGAATTTATACCTCTGAGTGAACTTTTGGCAGACCCGAAGCTTTGTAAAGCTAAAATATACTCACTAGAATATGTGGTAAAAATTTCATGAAGTGTCGTCAACGTATGAGAAAGTTATGGCCAAAACCGTACTTGAAGGACTAAAAGCGTCAACGTCGAATTTCAGGGCTTTTCGGTTGAGCGCAAAATGTTCCGAGGACATTTCCATGTTGGTAAAAGTCCTAAGATTCTTAGAAACCAAGTTTGGGGGTTTACAGGTCAAGAAAAGTAGCCGAAACATCGCGTGCAAGTTCAGGGGCCAAAGCTGTCAAAGATTGAAACTTGTTTGGCTGAACAGGGGGTCAGGCGACCCGCCTGGACTGACCCAAGCGGGCCGCGTGGGGCTGCCAGCGACAGAAATTTCGATTTGGGTTGATTTGGGTCCGAAATTTAGTTGAATACAGCTGGTTCTTGCCTCCAAAAGCCCCAATTAAAAGCCATGCATGGCTATGACTACAGTAACCCTCATTTTTCAGCTTTAAATCAGATCTTCACCTCATTCTTGGGCATTTTCATAGTAACCAAAAAGCTCTCATTGCAAGAATCTTCAAGGCAGACTTCCTGGAGCTAATCTGATCATCAAGACCGATTCCTAGTGTTCACTAAGCACCTATAGGACCTTTGTAAGCTTCCAATTCGTTCTCTAATCCGTTCTTGCTTTGATTATTGCTAAAAGTCAAACTGTTTGTTCATAAGCTTTGACTTTCTGATTAAACGGATTTCTCTCAGTCATTTCCCGAATTGAAACCTGATATATGTTGGTATTCATGTGGGAAACAAACCCTCTAAAGGGTATTATCTGAATCCCACTACATGCATGCTAATTGTCGAGTCAAACGTGATTCTAAAAAGTCAACATAAGTGATTTTTGAGAAAAATAACTTAAATGGTAAAATAAATGACATGCAATCTGTTTGATCTTCATAGATAGCTTTATTATGAATATAAGAATGTATTTTACCACGATCAACTCGACAATCTATAGTATAGACACGAATCGGAACCGAAAGTCTTGTAAAACGATTATTTCGTAGACTATCGATTCGGATTCACACATGCATGTTCGAGATCTGTATTGGAGAGTATTTTTGACTATTTTTATTTTAGTTAAACTTTCTGGAATTTTCGTTGATTAAGTCTATGCTTAGCCGATTCGAATGCATGTTTCCGATTTATGCATAAAGTTGACTATTTTGCCCTTTTTGATAAAAAACGTGATTTTTGGAAAAGTGAAAGAGTAGAAATCTTTATTTTTAATATATAAACTTGCACCGAAAATTTCGGATCAGTTGGTGGTCCAGATTGTGAGTTATGGCCATTAGCGTAAAACTACATTATAAATTTACATAATCGGTCCTTTTCGCGTATAACCTATTTCTGGCCACGTTTTGATGCAAAACTTTTTACCAACTGATGTATTATAATATTCTGGGAATTTTGATGATTTTTAATTAATTTTTGGCTGAACGGATCCTAGATCGCCTAGTTATTTCGGGTTATGTCGGTTTTGACCGTTTAAGCCATAAAATGAGTTTTACACATTCTTTTGACCCGAAACCTTTTTCTACTGATTTTATAAGTTAAATAAATTATTTTAAGTATTCTGGAAATATAAAAATCTCAGATTTATTGTGAAAACCCGAAAACGCCCTTAAATCGCATTTTTAGCGTTTTTAACGCATAGTAAGCGTTATACTCATATTAAACATATACGACTCATACCTACTGATGTAATTAGTGTATTTTTATAAAATAACAGTAAGTATAAATATTTGAACTCAGATGTCCAGTTTTGGCATTTTTTAGCCCTTGTGAAATTACTAAAATACCCCTACGGTGCATAGTTTGATTTTAAATGTTAAGTTTGGTATATGGGTCATACCCTACTGTTATAATATGTTAAATGAAGTATATTTACTGTATAAACCAGACCCGGAACTCAGATTTCTAATTTGACTCTTTTATAATCTTTTAAATGACCAAAATGCCCTTATGAGGCATAAATTGAGTTTAAGTTTATTCGGGGCATAATAGAACATAACTTGCTGATATTATATCATATTTAAAGCATATTATCTCAGGGAACTTGCATATGACTCCTTTACCTACCCGTAACGCTCTTTTAGCGCTCGGTTCGGTTTATGTGACTAGTTTGCATAAATTGACCGAAGCGGGACAAACGTTATCATTTTTGTCTCAAAATCCAGAGTGTATTTAGTATTATACCCATATTATACAAGTATTCAAACTTGTCGGGTCTAAATCACGTTCTATCCGGTCTTCGCTTAATCATGCGCTTGAACCGTATATTTCCTTAAAACTAACCGGTCTAAGCTTAGGCTTAATTAAAGACCCGTTAGTATTCTAATTGGTTATTTATACCATCGTTCCAGACTAGAGCCTTCCGGTAAATTGTACCTACGCTTACTTAAGTGAATACGGCTGAGTTATTATAATTCTTGCTATTTAAGACAGGAGCTAGCTCAGGTAAATACTCTTAACTTATTTTCCCTATTATGGGCTTGGGATACGGTAATATAAATACCGCATGGTCAGGTATGGGATTCGAAGACCAATGTGTCGGGAAATCCAAATAACCTGTTTTAATTCGTATTGCTTGACTGAAACATTGGGGGTTAATGCGACCGTGTCCTGGATATCCTTGACTCATTAATTGCAAATGGCCACGACCTAAGCACGGGGTGTAGGCATACACCTGACAGATGCTTTATGCTTATTATTTGATTATACCCAATATGGGATTCCCAATAAGGGAATAGTGGTGTGTCGGTTAATCTTGAACCGGCATAGGACCGGGCCCCGTATGTAGAGCAAGTTATGTAAAACTGATAACATGAGATATAGTTTGTCCCAAGTATAAAAGATTAATCTTGCCTTGTGCATCTTAATCAAGTGTCAAAATAGTTTTGTGCCTTGTGCGCCTAAACCAATTTTCATAAACTCTTTTCAAATGAGTCAGTTGAGTGTATTTACCAGTGAAAACTGACGTATTTTCCAAAGTCTAAGTGACAGGTACAAGTACGTAATAGGCTGGAAGCTGCTCAGGGCGTTAATAAGGAATCTTGCAAATTCTAGGCGTCTAAAGTCTGTTGAACAATACTTAATTTTTAAGATCCGCCTGTGGATCCTCTACTTTCTGTTGTAATACTTGATATTACTTTATATTCGGATTGTAAAATATTATCTTTTGCTTCCGCTGTGCATTTATAAATTGTGTTGTTTGACTATGATGTTATCAACTACGTCACGATACTCCCCACCGGGCCCACCGGTGACACGTGGAAATTTGGGGTGTGACAAATGAACATTGAATGATGAGAATTGTTTTGATGCTAAAATCAAAATCTTAGGGTATTTGGTGTATTAACAGAAAAAATCTCTTGAATAAAATGGTGTAGATCCTAAGATTTCGCTAAAAATACGCTTCTGAAACCCTAGTTTGTCACTGTAATATTTTGTCTTCGCCGGAGAAGATGATCGGAGACGGCGAGTGAACTTCACGCGCGGTCATAGTGAATCGCACAAGTCTGATTGGACCATTTTGCCCCTTACATTTTTGGGTGAAATGTCCAGTTTGCCCCTGTAATTTCAATATTCTTGTGCGATTGAAAGTCCTTTTGACTTCTGCTGACCTAATCTTGTGCGTTTGACCAGTGTTGACCAGATCTTGTGTGTGTGACTTTTGTTGACCGGTCTTGTGTGATTGACTTATTTGTTTTATTACTAAACTGCCATCGCACAAGACTTGCTTAATCGCACAAGAGATATTCAATCGCACAAGGGGTTATAGTCTGGGCCTGATCCAATTCTTTTGGGCCGATAGTTATTCAGTGAATTTTGGTTATCTATTAAGTCATAATTTTCGAATTCTCTTAACAGAACACAGTTGTGTTTTATTCTTAAAGAACTTTGAATTTATGATGGTGTTAGTTTAACCAAGTTTACGGACAAAATTTCGAAATCTTTGATGTTGACATTTTTGTATCCGCATTCATTCGACTACTTTGTGCAGATACAGGAAAGCAAGCTAAAGGTCCGCATGTACCAGCATGGGAGAAAACTATGAATATCGCTTGCTACCTATCAGATCCTCCTAAGGGATTCGAGACGTACAAATCTTTGATGGTGGGGTTAAATACTTGCAGACTGGCACACTCTCTTCGGGAGAATCCAGTCATTTGTGAAGACTGGATCAAAGATTTCTGGGAGAATTCAACAGCAAAGAAAGGTTGTAGGAACGTTTGACGACCTGACGAGTCGATCAGAAGAGCGCTTAGATAGAATCAGAGGCGGTATTCATTGATTCGGCCTTCGTTCAGCTTGATTTCACTATTTAATGTCTCATTTATTGATTAATCATCTGTTTACAAGCTCTGGAGACAAATTGGCAGGGCTTCGCCTAACCAAACAAGACCAACACCTGTACCATTACAGATCCGCTCAAGCTACCTATTTATAGCCTCCATGGTTCGCTTATAAGACCAGCTTGGTTCGCTTATATAGACATGTCCATACAAGCGAACCTCACATGGTCATATAAGCGGATCTCCTCACTAATAAGCCATATGAGCGAACCTAACATTCTAAACACATACAATCTCCTGTTTTCTCATACAATAAGCCCTAAAATAACATTCTAAAACTAAGACTTGATCCAAGACGAAATCAACAGATGAAGTGCACCAACAGACTCCCCCTCAGATGTTGATGGAGTCGTTCATCAAGTCTTTGGCTGCTTCCTATCTGTAATTCTTTAGTCTTGATCAATCTCTAGGCTTTTCAACTTTCGTCTTCTTCAGGAAATTCTCCTGGAATCATTTCATCTTCAGAAACTTCTGTCTGGAATCATGTGCCTGGATCTTTCTCTGGCTATAACTTTCATCAGACTCCCCCTATCATCATGCTGGGATCGCCGTCTGGGATTTGTTACCACCATTGAAATCAACTCCTGGCTTTTCTCTGATCAGCTCAAATATCTACACAAACTTCAAACACTGATAAGAACACTTTCAGATTTAACATTAAACAAAAACTATGAAGATCTATAAGTAGGTTAACATTCAACTTAAACTTCAAGTTTAATGAACCATTTAACTGTTTCAATCTTCACATTTTCACACATTCTCTTCCACACCACAAGTTCAACATGTTTAGCATTTGAAATGTTGAAAATCAGCTTTTCACAGTCAGTTGTCGAAAATCTTTTTGGAGGATTTTTTTTTTAAATTTATGCTGAAACACACCAAAAATCTTTTTGAATTTTTAGAAGTAAATGCAGAAAACAAATATTTACAAACAATATTTTTGTGAATTTGTGCAAGAGGATCATATCATTTATGAAACATATCACTAACACCGTTAAGCTTTAAACATTTTAAGTTCTAAATAATTTACCTAGATTGTCAGTATGTTTGTCCACTTAAATCTTCACACAGACTTCAATTGATTCGCGATACGATATTAATGTTTTAGAAACTAAAACTTAACTGTGTATCACTCCACTTGAATATACTCCTGTATCCAGATCCCAATATTCAGTCTTACAGGTGAGTATACCACAGCTGATATCTGTAAAGGGGTAATGTGCGAGGGCCGTGAGAGCTCAGGTCGATACTTTCGTATACGCAGAGAGATGACGGCTTCGACTTTAGGTGGGTACCCTTTAGAGGATCTTTTATTACAACAGCAAAGATTATCAATTTTATTGTTTAATCAGATTGTTGAGGGCGAGCTTGTATTTCAAAGCTTTTTGCAGAAAGTATTATTCGGGGACTAGGTCAGTATTTCCATACAGCAAAAGTCCCGGAATAATACCCCAGATATCACTGAGTATAAAGACCTAGTATCTCAGAATATGGGACCTTTCAAACAAGATTTCGGGGGTTACCCATATATTCAAGAATAGTTACCCACGAATTAAACAAGTTCGAATTTAGGTTTATATCTCGTTTCAATTTACTAAATGTGCGAAAATCTACTGACACATCCACAGTAAGATTATTTATCACATTTTGACTTTACAAATCTTTAGCGTGTTGTGATAGTCTACCGATTTACTATCATTTCCTCTTATAGCAACAAGTCTCATTTTGTATTTTTCAATTTTTTTAAATTTTTCAAAATTTTATTACTCCCCCTAAAATCAAAATATGTTTCAAATTTTGATTTTCTGAGGAAAAATTGAAAACAAACTATACAAGAAAATTTGACAACATTATGTGAATTACCTCAATTCACCATTCTCATGCAAAAACAATCAGAACTCCCCCTCACAACAAACTATTTTCCCATTATGATTTCAAAACACTTAAGTTTGTTTCAATCAAAATGGTTTTTCCGGAAAAATTAGTTTGTTTATCAACCATTTGTAGGTTCGGGGTTATCTCATCATCTTATTTTCTTCAAACATTTTTTTAAAGATTTATCATTTCCAGTTTCAAAACCCAAATAACATTTGTAGAAAATCAAGTACAACTTAATGTCTTTGATTTACCACATGTAAGGCGAAAAATCACCAAAGTGAAATTTCTCAAGAAAGATGCCGATTCATGGTCCACGCTTACCAACCTGGGAACTCCGGCAAGTCAGGTTTTTTTTACTTAAACAGATTCACCCAAGCCTGACGGTCCTTGGGTGATTTCGAATTCTTATTCAACAATGGTGGAAAATTTTTCTCATCCATAGTTAAACCAGAATTCTTCTTTTTTACCTCAACCAATGGCTCCTCTGGCTTTGACAAACCAGAATCATTGCCTGCAGGCGGCTTGTCTGACTTTGACCTGTCAGATTCATCGCCGACCTTTTTCTTCTTCTTTTTTTCTTTCGTCCTCAGATTTGTATCTGATGAATCTGTCTTGCTTGACTTTGCAATTGAGGGAGTTGATTCATCAGAACTTTTATTCTTTCTGTCCAGTGAACCCGAGGACAAAATCTTCTCGAGATACTCTCTTGCCTTCTTCCTCTTTTTCCTCAGTCTGTCTTTCTGCCCCTGTGAAAGTTTAACTTTCTTTTCCTGAATTGACTGTTCTTGAACTTTAGGTTTCAGAACCTTCTGTTCCTGGGGCTTGACTTTAACTGGAATCTTTGCCGATTTCTGAGAATTAACCCTCAATCTTTCATTCGATCTCCTTGGGCAATCTCTGGCAATGTGACCTTTGATGTTGCAATTAAAGCATCTCCTCATCTCAAAATTCCTGCTTTGGCAGTTAACAGCAATGTGTCCTTGATAACCGCATCGGTAACACATTCTGTTATCGTACCATGTACCACCTTCACACCAAACGCTCAGATCATAGCATTGTTTGGCTTGATGATACGCTTTCTTCAAGTTTGCTGGATTTGGCTTTTGAGCACTGTGGTCCGACCTGCACCACTTATTACCAACAATTTTTGAATTTTCATTTTTTACTTTTTGTAATTTTTCATTTTGATTGGATAATCGATCTGATGAACTTTTATTATCTTTTTGTTTCTGTTCTACTTTCTTCTTCAAAGGTTTCTGTTTAGAACATTCACCTTTTTCAGTCGATTGTAGAACAGTTTTCTGAAATTTTTCTTTTAAATTTAAAAACAACTTTTGTTTTTCAATTTTAACATTTTCATCATCAGATTTTTCATCACAATCTTCAACTTTGACATAGTCAAAGTTTGTGACATTGTCACTTATTGGAACTGAATTTATTGGTTTTGGACAGGGAAATTTTAAAATGTCTGATGTAGTCACAAGACCTATCAATTTCTTTTCAAGTTTATCAATCTTGCTTCTGGAACTCTTAGCTTCATTTTCAAGCTGAGAAATTCTAACAAGATGAGACTTGATTGTTTTTTCATTCTTGATTTTCATGTTTTCAAGAACAGACTTTTCATTTTCCAAAACTTTTATCTGTTCTTGAAATTTCGTCTCGTTAGCTTTCAAATTTTTGTTCTCAAGCTTCATCCAGAAATCTTCATTTTCTGATGATTTCTGTTTGCTTTCAAAAACCTTTACATTTTCTTTCAAAATTTTGTTTTCTGATGTCAAACTGTTCAGTCTACCCAACAGTTTGTCATTTTCAATTTTTAATTTCTCACAATTGTCTTGTAACATAAGAATCTGTTTACCATCAGCCTACTTCCCATCTTCTAACTTCTTGACTTCCGATGTCAAACTTTCCGCATCCTTCAAGAGTTTGTCATTTTCAGTCTTAAAGTTGACACATTTGAGGCACACTGATTCAGAACTTGAAGTTTCATTCTTCACAGATTCTTCAACCTTCGGCACTTGTTCTTTCTCTATCTTATATGTACCTGCACCAAAGATTGTAACAAGATCAAGAGGATTTCTATTATCATCAATATAACAGCCTCTTTTCATATCATATACCGAATTTCTTTTTGTTCCCCAACAAACATTGATTCTTTTGTTTATTTCTTCTATCACATCTAAACTCAAATCTTCCAAATTTATTTTTATCTTATCCAATATTTCTCTCTTTTTTTGATAATTCTCATAATCATGATCTTTAAGTTCGCTAATGAATTTATTCAGAGTTAATTTTGAAAAATTAGAATTTTCTTTCAAATTTTTCAAAAAATCATCCTATTCAGCTGATAAACCATTAGCGAACTTTGATATCTTATTAGTTTCTGTTATCACTATTTGATTTTCTTTCAAATAGTCAATCAAACGATCAAAACGTTTCTCCAAATCATCCAACTTTTCATCTTTCTTACTCAGAAAACATTTGAAACGTTCATACCAAATTTCTTTTGGTATTTTTTGATAAGAACTATTGAAATATCCTTGATACCAATCATTCAACCTTTTCAGATCATTGTTTTCCTGTTCATCAAACCTCATTGTCATTTTTCAAATAATTCCGACAAATCTTTGTTGATCACAAAAGCGAACCAGTAATGATCAAATGAGCGAATCTAATCAGGTCCACGAAAGCGAATCTAGTCCAATCCACAAAAGCGAACCAACAATTGTTCAAATAAGCGAATCGGTCGAGCGAATCAAAACCGGTCGAGCGGACCTACCTTTTGAGCGAACCTGATTTGGAGATTACGAGCGAACCGAAAACTAACCTCAAAAGCGAATTAGATTGATTGTACCTTCGAGCGAACCTGACAATACCCTAAAAGCGAACCAGAAATAAACTCCCAAATGCGAACCAGTTCAACAACCCAAAGAGCGGACCCGAAAGATGTACTCTCGAGCGAACCTAGGTGCAATTTGGAGCGGACCTATCCTCAAAACGTATCTAAAAGCGGATCTATCGAATGTACATAAAAGCGGATCTCAAATCGAACGTGTTTTCACCCATTTTTAGTCCGTATTTTTGCATGAAACTTTCCAGGGTTTGTCTTTGTTCAATAATACACAATCTGTGAGATTTTGGTCCGATTTTATCCGATAAAGTTCCCTGAACTGATGAAAGAAGGTGTAGAAATCAGAATTTTGAGTGAAAATCGAGCTAAACGGTGAGAACTCTTCCTCCTGAGCTCTGATACCACTTGTAGGAACGTTTGACGACCTGACGAGTCGATCAGAAGAGCGCTTAGACAGAATCAGAGGCGGAATTCATTTATTCGGTATTCGTTCAGCTTGATTTCACTATTTAATGTCTCATTTATTGATTAATCAACTGTTTACAAGCTCTGGAGACAAATTGGCAGGGCTTCGCCTAACCAAACAAGACCAACACCTGTTACCATTTCAGATCCGCTCAAGCTACCTATTTATAGCCTCCATGGTTCGCTGATAAGACCAGCTTGGTTCGCTTATATGGACATGTCTATATAAGCGAACCTCACATGGTCATATAAGCGGATCTCCTCACTAATAAGCCATATGAGCGAACCTAACATTCTAAACACATACAATCTCCTATTTTCTCGTACAATAAGCCCTAAAATAACATTCTAATACTAAGACTTGATCCAAGACGAAATCAACAGATGAAGTGCACCAACAAAGGTGACTCAGTGATCAAGTCAAAGGTCCGGGGTACAGAAGTTTCGATCAGTGAACAAGACATACGAATGTATTGCTATTCGGAGATGCAGCTGATGATCCGATAGAGTATTCGAAGGAGTAGGTTATGGACGTTTTGATCAAAATGAGCTACGAGGGAGCGATTCCTCCTCCCACAATCAAGAAGTTGTTGCATCCATACTGGGACCTCTGGCTCATATCTATCTAGTGTGCATAAGTGGAAATAAGAGTGGTCTTGATAAATTGACGTTGAAGCAAACTTCTGCAATGGTTTCAGTAGTTGAAGGGTGGAAGTACAACTACTCCAAGAGTGTGTTTGACGATATGTTTGTAAATGTGAAGACATTGAATAAGAAATACTGGTACAAGTTTCCAAGATTTATTCAGATGATATTGGAAAAGAAGTATCCTAAGTTGCCAGTCACTGTGAAAACCTATGATGCAAAGATAATGAATAATTCGGTGTTTACATGGATAAATCAGAAGTCTAGAGATAACGTTGAGGTTAAGTATGAGAACAAGCGAGCATTAACAAAATTTGGAATTTTTGCTGAGATTCAAGAAGCAGCACCAACTCAGATCAATGCTATTGTGGCTGAGGAGCATGATGTAGAGATAATTGAACCTCCTATTGGTGCTCAAGAGCCAATTGAGAACGTAGATTTGACTGGTATTGAAAGTGAAGAAGATGTTGGAGATGACAGGATGATTGAAGATGAAGAACAAGAGGAACATGTTGATGAAAGTGAAACAGAGACAGAGATAATGGATGAAGGCCTTATTGCAGAAACTGAAGAAATCAGTGAACCAGGTCAAGTGAGAGCCCTCCTCATGATGAACCTGTGTCTACAACTGAAGCTATAATTGTTGATCGTTCTTTAGAAGAATCTGCTGCTGATCTTCCTCCTAGGAAACGTAGTAGAAGGGATCCTAGGCTCAGCAGTGAGGAAAATGTTGAAACAACCTCAGAGACAACTAACCCCATTGGTGACACACAGCCCAGAGTTAACTACATTCCCACCGAGTTGAGCCAGTCAATAATTGATTTTATGAGCAATGATAGAGCTGCCATGTACGTGCATGTTCCTAAACCAGGTGAAGGTTCAAGTAGTGGTCCATCAGATGCGGATGTTGTTAAAGCTGCTGAATTGCTACAAGATGCAGTTGCTCAAGCTGAAGCGGCAGCTAAATCAAAACAAGTTGAAACTCCCGAGAGGGCAGCTAATGCTGAAAGTTCAGATAGTGAGGGATTATTTGAAGAAAATGAGACAACAATCTTGATGCGGAGGATTTCTACTCTTGAAGAAGACAAGATTTTCAAAGATGCTCAGATTGCTAGTCTAATGGAAGAGTTGGTGGTTAAGAATCAGAAGATCAATGAATTGGAGACTAATCTGGGAGAGCTTAGTGTTGTAGTAATGGATATAAAGCAGAAACTGCAAGGAAAATTTCCTAAAGAGTTTGCTGATCCTCCAAAAGAGTCCACTGCTGAAGGGAGAGAGCAGCAGAGGAAAGAGCACGAAGATGCTATGAACAGGTATTATGAAAGCACTCCTCGTACTGTGAATCAGAAACCAAGAAAGAAGATGGTGGTTATGAGAAATGTAGGAGCTGAACGGAACTTGCAGTTTGGTGATCAACCTGATCGATATGTAATCACTGTTGAAAAGAGCAAGAAGGGCAATAGATCGGGTATCAAAAGCTGGGCATACAACGATGAGAAAGGAATGTTTATTGTACTGAGAAATAATAATGAAGTGGAGTATTACGAAAATTCTGCAGATTTCAACTCCTGGACGACAGTTGATTTGAGAGAATTGAGCAATGCAGTATTTCATGATCAGGTCAAGAATCCTAATTGCAAAATTGGAGTAAATTTCTACAACAGATTGCAGCAACATGCTAGAGTAAATTTCAGAGATATGAAATTAGCTGAGTCTACTATTGAAGAAGATGCTGAGGTGTTAGATCCTGCAACAGGAAAGCCTTACAAGACTGTGAAGTGGCCTGCAACTAAACAGGCGAATACAGTGCCACTGCTAAAGGAACTTCCTGATGATTCTCTGAAAAATTTTCAATTTTGGGTGTATGATCCAATTTCTGGTCAAGCAGTGATTGTGTGTGATGATGCAGAGTACAGGTTCATTGATACTAGAGATTTGATATGTTTTGGTGAAAAGGGCATCAATCTCTTAGCAAAATCACAAATTCAGAGTGATCCTCAGTACGAGGTGTGTGCCAAAAGTTGGATTGGAGCTGTGGCCAAGATTATAAGTCTCAAGTTGTGGTCAGGGCAACGTTCGAGAGTTGAGACACAGCTGTTTGGTCCGTATGTGGGAAGGAATATACCGATTTTGCCTGAATTGCAAAGGAAAAAAAAACAAGCTAGGAAGCAGAAAAGAAAGCAGCAGTGATTATGAAGACGCCAAGTCAACACAAACCTAGGGGGATATTGTAAGGGTATAAACTAGTATAGGTTTGCGTCTGTCTTGGTTTATTATAGTTGTTTTGGGTTCGAACTGTGTAGTGGGCTTGTTTGAATGTTTTGATGTCTATGGGGTATGGGCTTGGCCCAGTGTAAAAGGATCTCCTATGCAGGTATAAATAGGAGAGTCCTCAGTCATTTTAGGTTGTTGATTCACTAGCAAACTTTGTGCCCTTTGTGCATTTTGAGTACCAGACGGTTCTAGGAATCGTGTACTCTTGTTCTTGAATCAATATACTTTGTGTTTCAATCTTCGACATCTTACTTGTATTTCCGCTACTTGTTGGTGTTTGATATTCGATTGTATTGTTCCTGGACTTACAGAACGAAACAAGAGGATGCTTTCCAGTTACTAAAACAGAAACTCTGCGGTGCACCGATTTTGTCTCTGCCTGAAGGTACGGAAGATTTTGTGGTATATTGTGACGCTTCTATTCAGGGTCTTGGATGTGTGTTGATGCAACGCAACAATGTGATAGCTTATGCTTCTCGACAGTTGAAGGTTCACGAGAAGAATTATACGACGAACGACTTGGAGTTAGGAGCCGTAGTGTTTGAGCTCAAAATCTGGAGGCATTACTTGTACGGTACTAAATGCAATATTTATACCGACCACAAGAGCCTTCAGCATATTTTTTATCAGAAGGATTTGAATATGCGACAGCGTCGCTGGGTTGAACTTTTAAACGATTATGATTGGCGATCAAGTATCATCCGGGGAAAGCCAATGTTGTAGTTGACGCTCTCAGTCGAAAGGAATCGAAGCCCAAACGCATTCGCACCTTGCAGCTTACCATTCATTCTAACCTACCTGACCAGATACGTTCTGCTCAAGCTGAAGCGCTGAAAGAGGAAAACATCGAAGCAGAGTACTTAAAGGGTATGGAAAAACAACTTTTAAGGAAATCAGATGGTATTTACTACTTCATGGAGCATATATGGATTCCCTTGTTTGGTAAACTTAGAGAACTTGTGATGGATGAAGCGCACAAGTCTCGATACTCCGTACATCCAGGTTCGGATAAGATGTATCAGGATCTCAAAGTTATGTACTGGTGGCCGAAGATGAAAGCTCACATCGCGACCTATGTGAGTAAGTGTTTGACCTGCTCAAAAGTTAAAGTGGAATATCAGAAACCATCTGGATTGCTGCAACAACCGGAAATACCCATGTGGAAATGGGAACAGATCGCTATGGATTTTGTCACCGGGCTACCAGGAACTCAAAACGGAAACGATACAATTTGGGTGATCATTGATCGTCTCACAAAGTCAGCGCACTTTTTGGCAATCAAGGAAACAGATAAGTTCTCACAACTAGCTGCTGTCTATCTCAAGGAAGTGGTTTCTAGGCACGGGGTGCCGACATCTGTTATTTCTGATCGTGACCTGCGTTTCATCTCAAATTTGTGGCAGTCGATGCACAAATCGTTTGGCTCACAGCTCAGCATAAGTACCGCTTATCACCCGCAGACGGATGGTCAAAGTGAGCGAACCATCCAAACACTAGAAGACATGTTGCGGGCTTGTGTTATCGATTTTGGCAAGGGTTGGGAGAAACACTTACCTCTAGTGGAGTTTTCTTACAATAATAGCTACCAAAGCAGCATTCAGGCAGCTTCATTCGAAGCATTGTATAGACGAAAGTATCGCTCACCTCTCTGTTGGGCTGAAGTGGGTGACAGCCAGGTCACAGGCCCTGAACTCGTATTGGAAACTTCAGAAAAGATTGTGCTGATCAGGAACCGTATGGAAGCAGCGCGCGACCGTCAGAAAAGCTACGCCGATAAGCGTAGGAAACCTTTGGAATTTGAAGTTAATGATCGCGTCTGTTGAAGGTCTCACCCTGGATGGGTGTGGTGCGTTTTGGAAAACGCGGCAAGCTAAACCCTCGTTATGTAGGGCCATTTAAAATTCTGCAACGGATTGGTAAAGTGGCCTACAAGATAGAGTTACCTGCTGAATTGGGTAATATTCATGATGTTTTCCATGTGTCGCAATTAAAGAAGGGTTTGTCGGATGAAACACTGATCTTACCATTTCAGGAGCTGAAGATCGACGACAAGTTGCAGTTCGTCGTGGAACCAATAGAAATTATGGACCGGGAGGTCAAGGTCCGTAAGAACAGTCGTATTCCGATTGTGAGAGTTCGTTGGAACTCGAGACGTGGACCGAAGTTCACGTGGCAACGCGAGGATCAGATGAAGCTCAAATATCCACATCTATTCCTAGCTGACAAGTCTAAGTCTGGATCAACTAGTGAATTTCAGGATGAAATTCCAATTCAAGTTGGGGATGATGTGGCACCCGCGGATAACACTCAGTCAACCTGATTTATCGCCGTATTATTTTGGATTGCCTATCAAATTTCGGGATGAAATTTCTTTCAAGTTGGGGATGATGTGACAACCCGAAATCTCAAGACCTTTCTTTGATGTGTTGTTTATTTTATAATCCCATTTTATAAGTTGTGGCATTGTATCATTATGTCATTGCACTGTGTTGACTAAATGTTGAGTGGATTAAGGTTAATCTTAAATGTTTAAGGGTTAACGTTAAGGTTAAATATCGAATGTTAATATTAAGTCATCAACGAAACTAGCGTGACTCTTCTGTGATGAAAGTGAGGTTTCGCCGTGGGGGATCTCGACGAAACTCATGTTTCGCTGAGTTGGGGGTTTCGCCGGGATGGGCTTGAGGCCCAGTGAGAGAGGCCCAAGTGTGTGTCAGTTATATTCACCCTGTCAACATAGCATCACGTAAACTCACAATCAGCGAAACCCTAGACAACCCTCTCCTGTGCGGCGACAATTCTGAATCCTCGAAGCTCTCCGTAGCGATCGAACCTACCGTTTTTGTCATCTCGGTTAGTATTGATTTAATTGTGATGTCTTGATGATTGTGTTAATTAATAAAAGGAAGTTTGGTAATCATATGGGTCTAGGGAATTGATACATGTTAGTAGCTTTTAACCGGTTCATTATAGTTGAAGGTTTATAGCATGATAACAATTGTAAATCTTGAATTTAGAAGTGGCGGCCATGTGCAATGTAATCAAGAAATACACATGTTTCGATAGTATTGTCAGTAGCATGTGAATTTGTAGTTTCTATCTCATCAATCCATGTGCATGAATATGTAAACGTCGGCCATGTGAACTTGTAGTTTCTATCTCATTAAACGCGTTATCTCAATGATTTAACCATTATTCGATTAAAGATTCAATACCCGACCAAGCGGTATTAATAAATACCGTATCCCAAGCCCGTATAACGGAAAATAAGTTAAAAGTATTTACCTGAGCAAAATATAAATTTAATCCTAGCCGTATAACAATCAGCAAGTGCAAATAGCTTTTACTAGGCTCCTAAATCTGGAACGAAGGTTTTAATAACCAATTAGATTCCTAACGGGTCTTACTTAAGTTTAAACTTAGACCGGTTAGTTTTTAAAGGAAAGTTTACAGTTCAAAACGCAAGATTGAGCGAAGACCGGATTAGAATGTGATTTAAACCCGACAAGTATGAAGACTTGTATAATATGGGTAATCTAAACACATTCTGGATTTTGAAATGAAAATGATGAGGTTTGACCCGTTTCGGTTAATTTATGCAAACTAGTTACATAAACCGTACCGAACGCGAAAAAAGCATAACGGGTAACCAAAAGAGTCATGTATAGGTTCCGTAGGTTAATATGCTTAAAATGTGTTATGATATCAGTAGGATACCTTCCATTATGCCCAAAACGAATTTAAAATCAATTTGAGCCCCGAAAGGGTATTTTGGTCATTTTAAAGTTTATAAAAAAGGTTAAATAGTAATCTGAGGTTCTGCTCTAAAATAATCAGTAGAAATATTTATTTTAATAATTTATATCAGTAAGATATCATATATATGTGAAATTTATCATTTACGGCCAAACTATGCACCGAAGGGGCATTTTGGTCATTTCACATTTGTTAAAAGGGCCAAATTTGAAATATGAGTTCAAAACTTTTACTTACTGTTAAAGTATAAAAATTTATTCATAACATCAGTAGGTATAAAGTCTTAGGTGCTAAATATGGTTTTAAACCATACTATGCGCCTAAATCGCATAAAAGTCGGTATTTGACGATATTCGGGTTAAGTAAAAAATCTGAGATTTTGATAAGCCTTTACTGTTTAATATAATTTATTTGATGTATAAAATCGGTAGAAAAAAGTTTGATAGGTAAAGGATGTGTAAAACTCATTTTATTAGCAAAAGGGCATAACCGTCAATTACCGAGTCAATGCAAGAACCCTATGTTATGACCAGTTAAAAATTTTAAAAAAATTTCCAAAAATCCCTAAATATTATATAATAACAGTGGGTAGAAAGTTTGGTGTCAAAATTTGGGTTTAAATGGGTTTTATACCAAAAATGCCGTTTAATTAATAAAAAGCTTGCATTTTACGATATCGCACATAACTTCTATTTTAGACCATAATCTGATGTCAAACTTTTAGGACATACTAAAAAATCAGCAATAAAGGTTTTTGTCCTCTCACATTTTCAAAAATCTCGTTTTAATATCAAAAGGGCATAAAGGTCAATTTTAAGCATTTAACGGAAACATGCAATGAACTAGGATTTCTATGGAACCAAGTTGTATAACCTCAGAGGGTTATACTAACATATTACATGGTCCTAAAGTAACCCTAAGGCATATCTAAACTAAGCTAAATCAGGTCAGAACTGAAAGTCAAAGCAAAAGTCTACTTTTGCGACTTTCGGTTCCGAACCGAGCCTAAACTCAGAATTGACGAGTTGAACATGCTTAGACATGTTCTTATATTATTTACCAAGTTATTTTAATGTTAAAACATATTCCATAACCTCTGTATTTTTAGTTATGAATTTATTTGTAAAAAGTGATTCTGTTAAATTTTTATTAATAAGTTTAACCCGACAATTAACCAAGTAAATGTGACAACCCTCACCAAACCAGGTATCTGTACAAATTAATTAATATTTAATTAATGCTTAATTACTGTGTTTGCTTACAATTGTGGTTAAACTGCTTCTTGATTTTTGATACATACATGTTCATGCATCATACATTATTACTGTCACTCCATTTATTACACAGAACGTTAGTGACAAACTTGATGCAAAAAGCACAGTTAGCACAGTGAACGGATAACCTAGTAAACATACTGACATTGCCAGCACTAGACAAACATTGTCTTTGAGGCCAGTATGGGCCGGGAATAGATTACTACACTAGTAGAGAGTGTAGGGAGGTGAGGATTGTTAAGCTGCGTCACTAGGTGATAATTATAGTGACCGGATGTGCCTAAAACATGTTTTAACTACAAAATTCGACACTTTATTACAAAATTTAGCATTTAACTTAACTACTAAAGTGCAAAAACATGGGAAAATAATACTAGACTATTTCCAAAGTGCCGGGAATTCATTGTGTCACTAAAAACACTATAAAAAGCACTTTAAAGCTTTACTAGACACTTTAACGGATCAATATCCAACCGAACAACCGGACTTTACCTGGAACATAAAAATATTGTCAATGACATTGTTTACACTTTTCTGAGTTAGTTAGGGTCCCCGAACACCCTAACACCCATTATATTACATAACACACTAATAACCTATTTAAATCCTAACTAAACATAACTAGTACTTAACTATACCATCCCAATCCAACCAATAACCCCCCCCCCCTAATCTGATCGGTCCCCATGTGGGACACACTCCACAAATTTCTTGATTATTTAATTACTCATGTTCCATATCTAGATAGCATATTACACCATGGACAATTGCAAGAAATGGACTATAAGAATACTTGAAGAATCACACTTACATTCACATAAACACTTCAAAAATTTGCACTCTCTCTCCCTCTTGCCTTATAATCGGCCGAACACCATCACCATTACCTCACCACCCTTCAAATCTTGTTCAAGCCATTTTTTACATACCAAGGTGCAAGAGATCATACGAGGAGGCTAGGTGCTTACGGAATCTCAAGAACCTCTCTACATTGCTTTTATCCACCTTGTTTTCGCTTTGATTCTTCCCTAGCCTCGAGCTAGTAGTAAGTGCTTCTAAACACTCTCTTGATCTTGTTTAAAGTGATTAATAAGAGATTTAACGGCTAAAACTCAAGAACATGCGAAATCAAAACTAAAAGTCTTGAAAGAATGATGAACTAGATGGGTAAAGAGTAACTAGTGGTGTAAATCTTGTGAATCTTGTTTAGATGTAATTATTTTATGTTGTTAGTGGCTAGTAGTGGAACGGATCGTCATCTAACCATGCTAGATCATGTTCATGGAACATGAACTAGCAATATGTTAAGTGTGAAAGTTGCAAGATGATGAACCTTTCCACAGATAAACATGAACTTGTGTAAAAGTGATTTTTCTTGTAAAATAGAGTTCTAAACTAGTAGATCTAAAGACTTACAAGTGGTTTTTCGGAAACCAAGTGAAAGATACAAGTCATGTTTAAAACCCGGATTTTACACAAACTAAAGGCATTTTAGTGAATAAACAAGTGTGTAACTTGTGTAACAAAATGGCTTAACAAAGAAATATTTTTGTAACTTTTGACAAGAAGTTGTTAGACTACAAGCTCTTTAAAAATGAAGTTTTAAAGAAACTAATGCTATTTTCAAAGATAACGAGATCCACTAAAAATATCATAAAGTTACTACATACTTTTAAACAACATACAAGTTCATGAATTTGCGATTTATACTTACATTGACGAGTTTGGTGTTGGAATATTGTATATTGATGATTGGAAAATTGTTTGATTGAATTTTGAAAAGAAAATGATACGCTAGTAAGCGTGGCCACCTCCAGTTACAGAGGAAACTCTAGCGAAATTTTTCCAGAAATATAACACTTGGAAATATGTTTGTGACAAGTGTTATGAATATATTTCAACTTGTTTTTCCAAACGAAATTCGTCATGATTTTTATTATAAAACAACCAAGTGTCGGAGGTGGATTTTCGTAAATAAAACTTGTTAAATATATACTTAGAATATATATTTCATAGTAAAACGCTTGTGTGATTTTATGATTATTTTGTGAACTATATATTATTTTTAGAGTAAAAATAATATAACTTGAAAAATATCATGAAGTTACGATCCCCAAAATAATACCAACGCCTTCACAAATAAATATTTAAGTTACACCGGTATTATTACTAACACATACACTTTAGAATGTAACTTATTTATTTTCGGAAAAATACTCTTAAATGCGTATTTTGACAAAAGTATTATTTTTGATATTGTATGGAATAAAATATAGTATTTTTGGGAAAAAATATGTATATTTTGAAGATAGAATATTTTAGACAAATGAATTAAAATAATTCTTTAAGTGAGACTTAAAAATGTATTTTTGGAATTATAAAAACGCACATGTATTCAAACCCCTATCCTTGGGAAGGAATATATTTACAAAATAATTAAGAAGTGTAAATACGAAATAGTTGTCTAACTATTTCCCAAAAACATTAAAGCTTAAGCCAAGGCACGCCCGTCCGTCTAATAGAAGTTAGTACGTGTAGGTCGTCACGCAGCAGGTTGATTGGGATTTACTATTTCGAGACGCACTTCTGTGAGTTCATGTCCCCCTTTTCTCTTAACTGTTTTCAGTTTTTATACTTCGGGGGTGAAATACATGTTACTATGATTACGAATACTTTTTACATGGTATGGTTAGCGTAAGGAGGGTTACTACTTAGATCATGTGAGTGGGTAGGCGGAAACTAGAGGCCATTAATCGTCATTGTAGGACCGAGGGTCATTAGCGGTAGATCTATCTGGGTGTAGCGAGCCCAACTCCAGGCCCAACAGAACGGACCTCGGGGTGACTTTGAGCCCGACGCAAAAATCTGCTAGGTTTGAGTCTTCCTACTGCGCTTCACACATATCATTGGCCTTGCAAACCAATGGTGATCTCATTTTTCCTTATTTGCTACATACCAGGGATTGTTATACTTACAAATGTATTACAAAGGTTTTACATACTCACTTTACGTGAACTCGCTCAACATTTTTGTTGATTTTTCAACTTACATGTATTTCAGGGAATTAGGGATCTGGCGAGGTATGCAATGCCTTCATGCTGCGTAGGGAAGTGATGTCATCCACGTTTAGGGATTGTGACTTTTACCTGGACGAGTCACAAGTCTTAAACGGTGTTTATTTTATGTTTGTGGTTGTGTCTTATGAACAATGTTTTTATTTTGTTGGGTTGTAACTCGTTGCATGTGTCAACTTTAAAACAATGTTGTGGTATTTTTATTTTAAAACCCGAAGTAATGGATGAACATCATAGTTTTATTTTCATATAGCTTGGTTGTGGTTAAGCTATGGTATTAAGAAGTCACACCAAATAAACCCACGCTTCCGCAAAGCCAGGGTGTGACAGTAAAAGTGATAATCAGTAGGTGCCCTTTTAAGGGTTTATTACCTACATAATTACCAACTCATAGCCACTTTCAATTCGAATAATGGCTGGACCGTTTGTGAATAATCACAAAGTCAAAGCTTGATTACGATAACTTTGACTTTCCGTCATTAAGCTACTAAAACTTAAACTTAGGGAGCTAAGAACAATTACTAGAGTACTTAGCACGAATATTGAACTGAGGAAAGCTTCCTAGAGCTCCAAGGGACTCCAGAGACTGAGTTGTGAAGTGATTTTGAGAATGTACAAATGAACAATGAAAAACAAGGGCCTTATATAGGATTTTTCACTTCATAAGATCACTCCACATGCCCCTACATTGATCCCAGATGTCCCTAGTGCATGAAAAACTGTTGGCTCAGACCCTGGTATCAAAGAGCTCTAAGGCATTTCTAAAATAATCCTAATCTAGACCTCAAACTGATAGGCTATATGCTAATAATGTCGTTTAATTAATAAAAAGCTTTCAATTTACGCTATTGAGCATAACTCCTAATCTAGACCTCAAACTGATGTCAAATTTTTAGGTGCTGCAAAGACGAGTAATGCGATTGATATGAGCGGGTGCATCCTCGTCGTCATGACCATGGAATTGACATGAATTGGTGATGGCGGTCATGATGTAAGAAGGAATCTGCCAAGACCTATCATTCGCGATGTTCGGAAGGGTGATGGGTGATGTGGCTCCGGTGAAACCGGACAAGTTTATAAATCAGTAACAAAGGTTATTGTCTTTTCATATTTTCAAAAATCTCGTTTTAAGGTTAAAAGGGCATAATAGTCAACATTTAGGCATATAACGGAAACATGCACATGAATCGGATAACTAAGGAACCAAGTTGTATCACCTCAAAGGGTTATACTAACCTATAACCTGGTCCTAATAGAGCTCTAAGGAATTTCTAAAATAATCTAAATCGGGTCAGAACTGAAAGTCAAAGCAATAGTCAACTTTTGCGACTTTCGGTTGCGAACTGACCCTAAACTTGAAATTGTCGGGTTGAACATGCTTAGACATGTTCTTACATTAATTACCAAGTTATACAAGTGATAAAACAGGTTCCATGGCTTCTACATTGTTAATTATGTGTTTATTTGAAAATTAGCTTTCTGTTGACTTTTTAATATTAGGTTTGACCTTACATTTGACCAAGTTAGGGTGATAATCAGTAGGTGCCCTCTTAGGGGCTATTACCTACATAGTTACCAACTTATAACTACTTTCAATTTGACTAATGACTGGACCATTAGTGATTAATCACGAAGTCAAACCTTAATTACGATAAGTATGACTTATGGTCATTAAGCTAACTAAAACCGAAATTAGGACGTTAAGGACACTTACAAAGGTCCTAAGCACGATTTTGGAACCTAAGGAAACTTGTTGAAGACCAGAGAGCTCCAGGGAATACTCCTTGAATGATTTTGAACTGAGCAAAAGAAATGGTTGCAACTTGAGTTTCTTATATAGGACTCAAAATCTCATAAGATCATTACAAACAAGTCAAATGTTCCCAGATGATCCTATGTGTCCCTATGCATGTAAAACCATTGGCCCAACTACTGTATTTCGAATACCATGCAACTAAGGCGGTGTAACCGGTTATAACAGGCAACTGCCAATTTTTAACTGCCAGTGACAGCCTTACGGACCGTAAGCAGAAACTCTTGCGGTCCGTATCGAACTCTTACGGACCGTAACTCCAGACGGATGCGGACCGTAACCGACCTTGAATTGTATCGCCTAGTTGCGGTCCTTGCGGGCCGTAAGCTGAACCTCATATGGTACGTAACCGATGGTCAGAAGACAAAAACTTGCAAACTCTTAAGCTTTGACCATGCAATCTTTTATAACTCGAATCTTCAGTCATTATCAGTAGGAGGGGACCATGAATCAGGCCTTGCATGCCCTTGAGAGTGTTGCCATGCACTTACACATTTTGGACTTTATTGATGAAGGTTTCTAATTGAGGATTTGTCGTAAAACTCATAGGGTCCATTTCTTATACAGTTTGAATTATATATTATCAAAATAACCGGATTTGAATGTATCAGATGTTTATGAAATATTTTAAGGTTTGGGATTTATAAAAAGGTCACTCAGAGGTTTTCATTAAACTTGTTGACACTTTTTAATCCTACCATACATCTTTCAACTTGATCCGAGTTTATAACACGTTTACTTTCCAAGACACGTGTCTTTATAATATTGGACGAAATTTTACAAGGTGTTACATCCTCACCCCCTTAAAAGAAATCTCGACCTCAAGATTTACTGGACCAAATGAGGGTATTTCTCTTTCATGGTGGATTCAACCTCCCACGTATACTCGGGACCTCTACGGGCATCCCATTTAACCTTTACAATTGGTACATGCTTCTTCCGAAGCTTTTTAACCTGTTGATCCTCGATCGACAAAGGTTTCTCAACAAATTTCAAGCTCTCATCTATGTGCACATCCGTATGGGGTATGACTAGTGATTCATCAGCTAGACATTTCTTCAGATTGTAGATGTGGAATACAGTATGAATACCACTGAGCTCTTCAGGAAAATTTAACTTGTAAGACACTTTTCCGACACATTCGATGATCTCGAATGGTCCTATGTATCTTGGGCTTAACTTGCCTTTCTTACCAAATCACATCACTCCCTTCCAGGGTGATACCTTTAGCACAATCTCGTATTTGCACAATCTTATCGGTCGTCTCCAGAACTATATCAGGTCCGGTTAGTTGGACATCTCCAACTTCTGCCCAACAAACGGGCGTTCTGCACTTCCTTCCATACAATGCTTCAAATGGTGCAGCTTGGATACTTGAATGATAACAATTATTATATGAAAATTCAATCAATGGAAGATGATCATCCCAACTTCCACCTAGATCAATGACACAAGCTCTTAACATATCCTCCAGCGCTTGAATTTTACGCTCACTCTAACCATCCGTCTGAGGATGATATACAGTGCTGAAGTTTAATCGAGTGCCCAAAGACTGCTGAAAGCTTTTCCAGAAATGCGATGTATACCTCGTATCCCTATCCGAGATGATAGACACTGGCACTCCGTGGAGAGATACAATCTCGTCCACATACAGTTGGGCTAACTTATCTGAGTTGTGTGTTTCCTTAATAGGTAGGAAGTGGGCTGACTTAGTCAACCTGTCAACTATGACCCAAATAGAATCATTTTCTCGCTTTGTCTTTGGTAACTTGGTGATAAAATCCATAGTCACCATTTCCCATTTCCAGGTGGGAAGTTCAGGCTGTTGTAGCAATCCTGACGGCTTCTGGTGTTCTGCCTTAACTTGAGCACATGTCAGACACTTGGCCACATAAGTGGCTATAGACTTCTTCAAGCCTATCCACCAATAATTTGCCTTTAAATCCTGGTACATCTTGTCACTTCCAGGATGAACAGAATACTTGGAACTATGGGCTTCCTAGGATCACTTCCCTAAGTCTTCCATAGATTGGAACCCATATTCGTCCATTCAATCTTAGGATTCCATCATTGTCACATGATAACTATTCTACAGTGAGTCCTAGTTTTTCATTTGGATCATTAGCTTCTAATACAGCTTCCTTTTGCGCGGCTAACAGTCTTTCATTCAAACTGTTCTTTAATTCAATGCTCTTGGCATTGATTCTTATGGGCTTAACCCTTTTCTTCCTACTTAAGGCATCGGCGACTACATTCACCTTACCTGGATGGTATCGGATTTCACAATCATAGTCATTTAAAGTCTTCATCCATTGACGCTGCCTCATGTTTAAATCCTTCTGATTAAACAGATGTTGAAGGCTCTTGTGATCAGAATAGATCACACACTTTGTACCATATAAATAATGCCTCCAAAGCTTCAGTGCAAATACAACGGCACCCAACTCCAAGTCGTGGGTGTTGTAATTCTTCTCGTGCACTTTTAGCTGTCGGGAAGCATAGGCAATGACCTTGCCCTTCTGCATGAGCACACACCCCATACCAGTGTGTGATGCGTCGCAATAAACTACGAATTCTTCAATACCTTCTGGCAATATCAACACTGGTGCATTGCTCAACTTCTGCTTGAGAATGTCAAAGGATTCTTGCTGCTTAGGGCCCCAGTCAAACTTGATATTCTTGCGGTTTAATGAAGTTAGGGGCGTTGCAATCCTTGAGAAGTTTTCAATAAATCGCCTGTAGTATCCTGCCAAATCCAAAAGCTACGAATCTCCATGGGCGTCTTCGGCTCTTGCCAATTCATGATAGCTTCGATCTTAGCGGGATCCACCTGATACCTCGCTCACTAACCACATGTCCAAGGAATTGGACTTCACGAAGCCAAAATTCACACTTCGAAGAATTGGCGTAGAGTTTCTTCTGCTGAAGTTGTTCCAGAATACATCGAAGATGCTTCTCTTGGTCGGCCTGGTTCTTTGAATAAATAAGAATGTCATCAATGAATACGATGACAAACTTGTCCAAGTAAGGTTTGCAAACGCGATTCATGAGATCCATGAACGCTGCTGGTGCATTGGTGAGCCCAAAAGGCATCACTAAGAACTCGTAGTGACCATAGCGAGTCCTAAATGCAGTCTTGTGCACATCTTCATCTCTATCCTTCAACTGATGGTAGCCTGACCTTAGATAGATCTTGGAGAAGTAACTTTCCCCTGGCAATTGATCTAACAGATCGTCGATCCTGGGCGATGGATATCTATTCTTGATTGTAACCTTGTTAAGCTCGCGATAATCGATGCATAGACGCATCGACCCATCCTTCTTCTTCACAAACAGTATTGGTGCTCCCCATGGAGACGAACTAGGATGTATAAAACCTTTTGCCAACAAATCATCTAGTTAAGTCCTTAACTCTTTCATCTCAGTTGGTGCTAACCTGTAAGGTGCTCTTGCAACAGGCGCTGCTCCAGGAATGATGTCAATTCTGAATTCTACTTGCCTATCTGGTGGCAAATCAGGTAGTTCTTCAGGGAATACTTCGGGATATTCAGAAATGACGGGGATGTCTTCAATCTTGGGCTTCGGCTCATCAATAGTCACTTGTGCCATGTAGATGACACAACCCTTCTTCATACACCTAGACGCCTTAAGCATAGACACTCGCTTAGGCATTCCATACTGAGTATCTCCCTGTATGGTAAGTGGCTCACCATACGGAGTCTTAATCACCACTTGTTTCTTGTCACACACAATCTGGGCTTGGTTATGAGATAACCAATCCATGCCTATCACTATGTCGAAACCAACTAATTTCAAAGGAAGTAAAGACAATGGAAAAGAGTGGTTCCTAATGGATATGAAACATCTATCTAACACGGTTGAAGCGGTTTCTTTGGTACCATCAGCCAATTCTACTTCATACTTTATGCTTAGGGTTCTAACAGGCAGATTTAACAACTTACAAAACTTATCATCAACAAATGACATATCTGATCCTGAATCAAATAGTACTCTTGCATAAATGTCATTAATAAGATAGGTACCTGTTATCACGTTGTCGTTCTGGATTGCTTCCTATGCGTTCATCTGAAAGACCCTAGCATTGGTCTTTTTCCCATCTTCAGCCTTCTTCGCATATTTTGGGCAGTTAGACTTGATATGCCCTTTCTCATTGCAGTTGTAGCATGTTACGTCCTTTATCTTCGCGCAGTCTAACGTCTTATGCTCACTTGACTTACAAATCCCACAAGCCTTGGGCTGCGATTGGGATTTCGATTCGTATCTGCACCTCCCCAAATGGCGCTTCTTACAGATTTTGCATTTGGGCTTATCACCCGACTGCTGATCATCTCTTTTGAACCCGGAACTCTTCTTATGGTTAGAGTTCCCTTTGTGTTTCTTGTTTGAACGATGCGAGTTATCATCCTCACGCTTCCTTTTCTCAACGTCAGAGTTTCTAAGAGATCTCTACCTAACCGCGTCCAGAGTAAGGGATAATGATATATCAGCTGCTGACCTAAAAGTAGTCGGTCAAGAGGCTTTCACACTGGTCTTGATTGTCACACCCTGGCTTTTGCGGAAGCGTTGGTTTATTTTGGTGTGACTTCTTAATACCATAGCAACAATCATAACAATGCTATATGGAATTAAAACGTGAGATGTTCATCCATTCATTAAGTTTAATAATACCACAACATCATTGTTTGAAAACGTCGACACATAAGTTAAGTTACAACCCATACTTGTTTAAAACATGTTCATGAGACACAACAAAAGACTTTAAATAAAACATGGTTTGGAGACATGTGACCCGTCCAGGCAAGGGTTACACCTCCGAAACCCTACGACCTTGGATGACATCTTTATTTACCGCAGCTTAACACGCATGCAGACACCTGCCAGATCCCTTAGTTTCCTGAAATACATGTAATTTGAAAAATCAACAAAAGTTGAGCGAGTTCATGTGCAAGTGAGTATGTATAAACCATTAAAATATGTATGTAAGTATAAAAGTCCCTGGTATATAGCAATTAAGGAAAAACTGATCACCAATGGGTTGCAAATCCATTGGTATGTGTGAAATTGGTGCAGGAAGACTCAAACCTAGCAAATTTGTCTCCGGTATGAAGACATAGTCACCACAATGGGCCGCCCCGGCCTCACGGGTGTGGGCTCGCTACACCCAAATAGAGCTATCACTCTTGTCCCTTGGTCCTACAATGAGGATTAATGGCCATAAGTGTCATGCCCACCACTCACATGATCGCGCAGTAAAACCCTCCTTAAGCTAACCATACCATGTAAATAAATGTCTGTAATAATTGTAACATGTATTTCACCCCCGAAGTATAAAATTGAAAATAGTTAAGAGAAAAGGGGGACATGAACTCACTGAAGAGCGTCTCCTGTATAGTAACGTCAACTCAAACTGGATCAACTGCCTAACGACCTACAACGTACTAATGTTTATTAGACGAACGGGCCGTGCCTTGCTTTTGTATTTCGGGTTTGAGTTACGTTACTTTGTTATTGTTCCAAGCCATAACTTCTTGTTAAAATAATAATAATTACTTTAACTTAAGTTTTATTTTTAGAATTTCGGAATAATAGTTAGGCAACTATTTCGTGTTCATACGTCTCAAGTATTTTACATGTGTATTTCCTTCCCAATGATGGGGGTGTTTATACATGTATTTTGGTGGTTCCAAAAATAATATATTTTTAAGTTCAACTTAGGAAAATATATTTAACACATTTGTCAAAATAATGTAGTCCCAAAAATAATGTATTTTCATTCCTTGTATTAAAATAATATTTACCCAAAATATGTTCGTAAAAGTATTTTCCGGAATTATAAATATGATGGTATTTTGCTAAGTTACATTATTTTGCCCTAAATAATATAACTAGTTCAGAAAATAAACAAATAATCACACAAGCGTTTAACGTAAAATATATATTCTAAATATATATTTTTATTTATTTTTATTTAAGAAAATCAACCTCCGACACTTGTAATTTGTTACAAAAATTATGGCGAAGTTTATATTCGAAACACAAGTTATAAAACATACTTGTAACACTTGTTGGAAAAATATTTTATAAGTGTTGGAATTTTTAGAAAATTTCGCTAGAGTTTCCCCTAAAAACGGAGGTGTCCATGCTTATTAGCATATCATTTTCTTTTCAAAAATTCATTCAACAATCATCAACAATCAACCCTTACATTACCAAGAGCAAAAATATACGTGTTATACCCTAATCATGAACTTGATATATTTTGAAAACGCGTAGTAACTTGGTAAAGCTTTTAGGGGACTTAGTTACCTTCCAAAGTGTAAGTATTTCCTTAAAAACCATTCTCCTACAAAAGTTTAGTGTTTACAACTTGTAAACAATTTTTACAAAAATAAAACTCTTGAACTCTTCTGGTAAATAAAACATTTTCATACTTATTTCATTTCCAAAAATATGTAAGTGTATGTAAAAATCATAATCTTTTTGAAATCGGTTCTTGAACTTGGTTTATTTAGAAAAGTTTCTTGTAAAGCTTGGATTAACATGATCACCAATCTACTAGTTCACTTATATTTTAGGAAAAATCATTTTCATTCAAGTTCATGACTAAACTAGAAGATGATTATTTCATGTTTCACATAATCACCTTCTTAGTCTTGTTAAATCGTATTTCTAAACATCATTTAACAAGATCTATATGATGACTAACATCACATAACTAAGAATCATCATACAATCAACAACATATACACTACAATATTCTACTAGCAACATTTGGTCTTCATGTTTCAAACTTATGTAGACTTTTATGTAAAGCTTCATGTACATCTTCTTAGTTCTTGTTCTTTAGTGTTTTAAACATAGTCATCATACTACAACTTTTAACCATAAAAATAAGGTGATCAACAGTTAAACAAGAACTTACTACTAGCACAAGGCTAGGGAAGAATCTCTAGTGAAAAGATGAAGAAGATGATGGTGAAAAACAAGTGAAAGAAGCTCCTTGAAGTTCCACAAGTTACAAGCCTCCTTGAATCACCTTCTAACCTTGAATGAAGCTTGAAAATGGAAGATTGTGGTGGTGAAATGGTGGTGATGGTGGCGGTTGTAGTGTGGCCGAGAGGAGGGAGAGAGATGTGAGTGAGGGAGTGTGATCTTGTGTGAAGATTTGTGAAGAAATGAGGAATGGTGTGGTGATCATGCACCATACTTATAATCATCGTACATCATATGGGGAGGGGGGTTCCCTTGGGACCGAAATCGGTTAGGGGGGGAGGGTGGATGTAAAATTTTGCAACTAGATGGTAAAGATGAGTTAAATCCCAAGTATTTACTTACACATGTTAGTTAGTTGATATTTAGTGGGTGTTAGGGTGTTCGGGGATCATAACTAGCCAAGAAATAAATAAACAATGTGCTTGGCAAAATTTTGGTGTCCCGGGTAATGTCCGGTTGTTCGGTTAGATACCGTTCCGTTAAAGTGTTAATTAGTCCGTAAAGTGTCTTTTATATATATTTTTGTATCACTTTTAATTCCCAGTACTTAGGAAAGTGTACAGGACTATTCTGCCATATTTTTGCATCCTACTAGCATGTTACAATGCTGAATTTTTATTAAATAATGCAGAATTCTGCACTTAAAGTGTGTTTTTGGCATTTCCCGGCACTTTAACTATCACCTAGTGACGCAGTTTTATGGTCCTCACTTCCCTACACTCCATACTAGTGTAATAACCTGTCCCTGGCTCATACTGGCCTTAAAACATAGTCTGTCATGTGCTGGCATTGTTAGCATGTTTCTGAATTATCCGTTCAGTGTGCTAATTGTGCTTTGTGCATCAAGGATGTCACTAAAGTTCATGTGAAATAAATGGAGTGACTGTATGAAATATGATGCATATGTATGTATGATACAAAATCATAAAGCAGTTTAAATTGTCAGTTAAAATCAAGCACAGTAATTAAGCACATAATTAAGATTAATTAATTGTACGGTACCTGTAATTGTGAGGGTTGTCATATTCTCCCCCTATAAGAAAATTTCGTCCCGAAATTTTAGGTTCTGCTTCTAGCTACAGGGTCTGGGGGAACAAATGTGGGTACTTCTCTTTCATATGATCCTCATGTCCCCACGTGAATTCTGGCCCGTGCGGTGCATTCCATCGAACTTTGCCGAGTTTGACACTACACCGGCGTGTCTTGTTAACTTTCCAATCAGTAACCTCAACGGGTTCTTCAGTAAAGTGGAGTGTGTCGTCGATATGAACTTCGTCGGCAGGAATGACCACTGTCTCTTGAGTTGGACTCTTTTTCAGATTAGATACGTGGAATGTATCGTGAACACCATTAAGTTCAGCAGGTAAGTCCAATTTGTATGCTACAAGCCCAATCCTTTGCAGGATTCTGAATGGGCCAATGTAACGTGGATTCAACTTCCCATGCTTCCCAAAGCATGCCACACCCTTCCAGGGTGAAACTTTCAACAAAACCATATCTCCCACCTCAAATTCCAGAGGTTTCCTTCTACGGTCCGCATAACACTTTTGTCGATCACGAGCCGCTTTGATGCGTTCTCGGATCTGTGCAATCTTGTCTGTCGTTTCCTGGACTAATTCCGGATCAACTAGTTGTCTATCGCCCGCATCAGCCCAACAAATCGGTGATCGACATTTGCGTCCATAGAGAGCTTTGAACGGTGCGGCTTGGATACTTGCATGGTAACTGTTATTGTATGAAAAATCGACCGACGGTAGGTGAGTCCTTTGCGGGTGAAACGCAGTACTCAGATTTAACTGAGAACCAAATGCCTCTTGAAAGGATTGCCAAATCCTTGACACGAATCTTCCATCTCTATCAGAGATAATCGAGAGAGGTACTCCATGTCGTGCAACAATCTCTCTCATGTATAGCTCAGCTAGCTTGCTCGTGCTGTCTTTTTCCTTGATTGCTAAAAAGTGTGCAGATTTCGTTAAACGGTCTACAATTACCCAAATCGTATCATGACCCTTGGGCGTCCTTGGTAATTTCATTATGAAATCCATAGAAATCTGTTCCCACTTCCACTGGGGTATTTCAGGTTGTTGCAAGAGGCCTGAAGGCTTTTGGTATTCGACCTTTACCTTGGCGCAAGTTAAACATTTGCTAACATATATCGCAACATCGCCTTTCATCCTTGGCCACCAATAGAAATCCTTAAGATCTTGGTACATTTTATCCGCTCCTGGATGAATCGAGTATCGAGACTTGTGAGCTTCATAGAAAATAAACCTTCCTCAAACCACCAAACAAAGGAACCCAAATTCGTTTCATGAAGCATAAAGTTCCTTCCTCGTTCGTTACCAACTGCTTCTCCATCCCACGGAGATACTCATCCTCAATATTCCTTTCTTTAAGAGCTTCTCTCTGCGCGGCACGAACGCGCAATGAGAGGTCCGTGTGTATGATCATTTCCAAAGCCCTAACCCTTATGGGCTTGATCCTTTCCTTTCGACTCAAAGCGTCGGCGACCACATTCGCCTTCCCTGGGTGATACTTGATTTCACAATCATAGTCGTTCAATAGTTCAACCCAGCGTCTTTGCCTCATGTTAAGCTCCTTTTGATCAAATATGTGCTGTAGGCTCTTGTGATCAGTATAGATTGTACATCGCGTGCTATATAAGTAATGTCGCCAGATCTTCAACGCAAATACCACCGCGCCTAACTCCAAGTCATGCGTGGTGTAATTTTTCTCGTGGACCTTTAACTGGCGAGACGCATATGCTATAAATTTCTGTCACCGCATCAATACGCAGCCTAAACCCTGACGCCAGGCGTCGCAATATACCACGAAGTCGTCCGTGCCTTCGGGTAGAGATAAGATAGGCGCGTCGCAAAGCTTGTTTTTCAACAATTGAAATGCTTCTTCCTGTTTGTCTCCCAAATCAAACTTCTTATCCTTTTGGGTAAGGGAGGTCAAAAGTTGAGCGATTTTCTAGAAACCCTCAACGAACCTTCGATAATAACCATTCAAACCTAAGAACTGTCGAATCTCGGTTGGTGTCTTTGGAGTCTCCCAGTTCTTGATCGCCTCGATCTTTGCAGGATCCACATAAATTCCATCTCCATTAACCACATGAACAAGAAACTGGACTTCGCGTAACCAGAACTCGCATTTCGAGAACTTTGCGTACAACTTCTCCTTTTTAAGTAGCTCTAAGATGGCTCTTAAATACTGCTCATGCTCTTCCTTCGCCTTTGAGTAGATCAAAAAGTCATCAATGAACACAATCACAAACTTATCGAGGTACGGCTTACAAAATCGGTTCATCAAATCCATGAATACAGCTGGCGGGTTCGTCAGACCAAACGGCATAACCAGGAACTCGTAATGTCCATAACGAGTCCTAAAAGCAGTCTTGGGAATACTTTCCTCTTGTATTCTCAACTGGTGATAAGCTGATCGTAGATCGATCTTTGAGTAAAAACATGATCCTTGTAACTGATCGAACAGGTCGTCAATCCTTGGCAAAGGATATCTATTCTTGATTGTTAATTTGTTCAGCTCCCGGTAGTCGATACACATGCGAAAACTACCATCTTTCTTCTTAACAAACAAAACTGGAGCTCCCAAAGGTGACAAGCTTGGTCGGATGAGTCCTTTGTCTAACAGCTCTTGAAGTTGAGTTGACAGCTCTTGCATCTCTGAAGGTGCAAGTCGATAGGGTGCCTTAGCTACAGGCGCGACGCCTGGAACTAAGTCAATGTGGAACTCGACTTGTCTTTGCAGCGGTAATCCTGGCAAGTCTTCTGGGAAGACTTCAGGATATTCCCTTACGACTGGAATGTCTTCTATCTTCGGTGCAGCGGCCTCTTTATCAACGATGTGTGCCAAGAAGGCAACACATCCCTTCTTCAAACACTTCCGGGCTTTCAAACAGCTAACGATCCTCAATGGCGTATCACGCTTCTCTCCGTGTACCACGATCGTTTCTTCATCCGCCATTGGGATGCGAATGGTCTTCTCGTGACAAACAATCTCGGCTTTGTTGCTTGATAACCAATCCATCCCTACTACCACGTCCAAGCTTCCCAACTCGACTGGCAGTAGATCCAGGGTAAATTCGTGTCCTTCGAGTTCTATCACGCATCCTCTGATGACTTCATTTGTTTCAACTAGTTTCCCATTAGCCAGCTCGATTGAGTACATAATGTCTAACTTACTAGCAGTTAATCCAAGCATATTCATAAATTCTAACGATACAAAGCTATAGTCGGCACCAGTGTCAAATAGAACAGATGCAAAGCGTTGATTAACAGGAAACGTACCAGTGACAACGTTCGGGTCCTGGCGTGCTTCCCTTGCTCCAATGTTAAAGACTCTGCCTTGTGCTTGATTCAGTTTTGGGCATTCCCTTTTAAAGTGCCCAAGGTCTCCATAGTTGAAACACCCTGGTCCTCGACCATTCCCACTTCCATTTCCACCTCGATTAACATTCGCTCCCCGGTTACCAGCTTGATTCCCAGTATTCCCACGGTTTCCATTCCCGCCATTTCTTCCCTGTTGGCGGTTTCCATTCCCATTTCCATATCCTCGCTGACCACCACGACCAGCTCCAGTACCAACCCAACACGTTTCTTTTGAATGACCAGTCTTCCCGCAGGACTCACATTTCCTGAGTTGGCATGGGCCGGGATGATGGTACTGGCATGTGTTACACTTGGGCAGAGTGCCTATGTAGCCTTTCCCTCTTCTTTCAACACCGGTTTTGGCCCTGGCCAGTGCGCTTGTCTCACCCTTCTTGCTCACACTGCTGGTGCCTTGCTTGAAGTTGGAAAATTTCCGTTTTTTTTTTTTCACCAGACGACTCCACATGAGTCCCCTTCTTTTTCGGTTCAGAAATTGAGAACTTGTTCAATCTGATGGCTTCCTCCGTAATTGCCACGCTGAGATCAATGGCTTCAGTAATTGTCGGAGGCTTCGAAGTTGTTACCATGCTCATGATCTGGGGTGCCAATCCCCAGATGAAACGCTCAATGCATTTAAATTCAGGCTCAACCATATACGGCACAACGCGTAACAAGTCGTGGAACCTTTGGACATATTCGGCAATTTTAGGACCCTCCATTTTTAGGTGCCAGAACTCAGTCTCTAGCTTCTGTATTTCAGCCCGCGAACAGTATTTCTTCCTCATGAGCTCTTTCAGCTCAGCCCATGCCGCGGCCTCTCCCAATGTTTGCACTTGCAGATTCCACCATGATAGGGCACCATCAAGAAAAGCCCTGAGATGTATGTAACTTGATGCTCAGGAGCACACTTGCTCATCCTTAGAACAGAATCTGTCTTTTCCGTCCACCTGACGAATGCAACAGCACCCCTAGTGCCGTCGTAACTTAAGGGCTTACAATCCAGAAATTGTTTGTAGGTACAGTCTGTACAGGCAATATCATTAACAATAAGCATTAGTGGATGTGTAAGAAGTATCCAAATGAAAGGTAATATGTCTCAAGCGACTTGGACATTACCATTGGGTGGGTTGTTGTTTGAGGTATCCCTGCTTGTTTCCGCGTGGGAGGCCGCATACTGTGCTATTGCTACGGCAATTCGCTCTTGGAGTTCTGCCTCAGTAGTAGGCAGACGTGTGTCTCGACGTGGAGGCATCTTCTAAAAGATGATCATATTGGTCAGGTCATAGTAAGTAAATAATAGGCGTACGTAATAACATTTATCAACACAATAATACATAACATTCCATGTTATAATATAAATCAAATAATTCAACAAAGCATGTAGTGAGAACGTTGCCATCGAGCTTTCATTAATCATGACCACAATATAGTTTTACATGTTTTACAGTACATCATACATCCAAAATAAGATCATAGGGTTACATCACCCCCAAAATACAAGTCAGTCTACACAAATCATATACAAAAGTGTGGTCTTCCAAAAGTCTTCGTATGCTGGCCCAATTGAGACTTTCTCACCAAAACAACCTACATACATCAAACCAACAATATAGCTACGCTGATGGCGGAGGAGGAGGAGGGAAGAAAATCAAACGGCGCAAGCGCACCCAGTCCTCCTCAAGTGCATGGATGACGCGCAACAAGTAAGCTATCTGCTGCTCAGGAGTAAGGAAACGAATATCCGAATCAGGGGGTAGCGGGAGGGGAGCGTGTGGTGCGGCAAAAGGAGTCTGACAGTGACATGGGGGAGAACGTGGAGTCCTCTCTAGCTCCCCGACTCGACGACTCAGAGCATCCTGCTGCAACTGCAGGGATGTAAGTATGTCCTCTATGGTATATCCGACATGAAACGGGTGATATGGGTCTGACAGGGGCATAACATTGGGCGATGACCACAAAAATGGCTCGCCCGACGGTACAAAGGGAGATGTAGTGTGTTCAGCCGGAGTAAAAGAGGGCATGAATGGAAAAGCAGCTGTCGTGGGTGGCAGGTGATCATGTGGCCCAGTAGAAGGTCCTTCCCCTGGACGGGGAGGGGGTATGTCCTGGAGGAATGTGATAGGTAAGTCTGTGCGGTGGACATCAGATGTGTGTGGGTGAAACTGGGGAGTATCAAGGAGTGCAAAAGCAGGTGCAGTAGGTGGGGTGACTGGTAGAACGAACGGGGGATAATCATCATCATCCTCGATCCACCCATTACGGGTGTCAGCGTATCGAGGGTCGACATGCGTGGCAAATGGTGCATGGTCGACAACAGGTAGTGCAAGAGCGGGTGCATCAGCAATAGGAACATCAGAAACCGGTGGTACGATGACTGGTGCATCCACGACGTGTGGTGCCATGACTGGAGGATCAATGTGGTCGGGCTCTTGCAGAGGATCAGACAATAGTGGAACGACTGGAACATCGATAGGGTCGTGAGCAATGACAGGCTCTGGACCAACTGGAGCGGGCTCAACTGGTACAAACTCGACCTTAGGCTCCGGGCCAAAGTCCTAGGAAACAACAGGTGCAGCTGACATCGCCATGTCAGAGTCAGCATCAGGAGAGTAGTGCTGCACACCATGGTCATGAAAAGAAGCGGATGCCACAAACTCAAACGAGTCTGGACCAAATGAATCAGAAGGAGCCTCCTCCACAGGAGCCTCAACAATAGGAACTACAGGGTCGTCAACTGGAATATCGTCCTCCATAGGGGCCCACCATCCTGGTCTCCCTCCGGGGGACCCTCTATGAAAAGTTCGATATCATCGTCTGATAACGCATCGAAAGGTAAATCCTCTAAAGGAAAAGCAGCGAGCGGGATAGGAGCAGGGATCAAAACGAGAGGTAAATCCCCATCGACAAGACCATCAGCTAAAGGCGCAACGTCTGGCAGGGCAAACAGCTGGAACTTGTAATCATCAGTGCTCATCGTATCTGACGTATAAACCTCGCTCTCCGATAGTATCTCGTCATCCGATACAATCTCCATGGGGTCCAACGTTTCTGATACTCTCGTTTCGGAAGAAGAAGACATAGTGTCTGTAACACAACCACACATATGCACATATATCAACATATAATCAAGTAAACATGTAAGTCACAATAATATAAGCAAGTAGTCATCCTAGTCTTCCCCAAACTATCCTTTCAAGTCTCTCAGACTGAACTCCCTAGCCTCTCAGACTAACTCCTGGTCTCTAAGATCAACTCCCAGTCTCTAAGACTAACCCCCTGGTCTCTAAGACCAATTCCCTGGTCTCTAAGACCAAACCTCCCAGTCTCTAAGACTGAAACTCCCCAATCTCTAAGATTGAACCCCTCAGTCTCTAAGACTGAACCTCCCTCAGTCTCTAAGACTGAACCTCCCTCAGTCTCTAAGACTGAACTTCCCCAACCTCTAAGGTTAAACCATAAATTTTGAAAAGTGTATTTGTGCCTTTTGGTTGTAAAAATGTTTGTACCCTGGATCTGGACGTTTAGTGTATGAAATGTAAAATTGTTTTCGTGAGAGCCCTAGTGATCATAGTCTAGATTCGAGAAGGAATCCTAGTTCGCTATGATCGAGGATCTGATACCAAGCTGTCACACCCTGGCTTTTGCGAAAGCGTGGGTTTATTTTGGTGTGACTTCTTAATACCATAGCAACAATCATAACAATGCTATATGAAATTAAAACACGAGATGTTTATCCATTAATTAAGTTTAATAATACCACAACCTCATTGTTTGAAAACGTCGACACATAAGTTAAGTTACAACCCATACTTGTTTAAAACATGTTCATGAGACACAACACAAGACATTAAATAAAACATGGTTTAGAGACATGTGACTCGTCCAGGCAAGGGTTACACCTCCCAAACCCTACGACCTTGGATGACATCTTTATTTATCGCAACTTAACACGCATGCAGACACCTGCCAGATCCCTTA
The DNA here is from genome assembly GCF_002127325.2 of Helianthus annuus. Lineage (NCBI taxonomy): Eukaryota > Viridiplantae > Streptophyta > Magnoliopsida > Asterales > Asteraceae > Helianthus > Helianthus annuus. The sequence continues at coordinate 18,548,222 of NC_035446.2, forward strand.
ATTTCCTGAAATACATGTAATTTGAAAAATCAACAAAGGTTGAGCGAGTTCATATGTAAGTGAGTATGTATAAACCTTTAAAATATGTCTGTAAGTATAAAAGTCCCAGGTATGTAGCAATTAAGGAAAAACCGATCACCAATGGGTTGCAAATCCAATGGTACGTGAGAAATTGGTGCAGGAAGACTCAAACCTAGCAAATTTGTCTCCGATATGAAGACATAGTCACCACTCTGGGCCACCCCGGTCTCACGGGTGTGGGCTCGCTACACCCAAATTGATCTATCACTCATGTCCCTTGGTCCTACAATGAGGATTAATGGCCTTAAGTGTCATGCCCATCACTCACATGATCGCGCAGTAAAACCCTCCTTAAGCTAACCATACCATGTAAATAAATGTCTGTAATAATTGTAACATGTATTTCACCCCCCGAAGTATAAAACTGAAAATAGTTAAGAGAAAAGGGGGACATGATCTCACTGAAGAGCGTCTCCTGTATAGGGACGTCAACTCAAACTTGATCAGCTGCCTGACGACCTACAACATACTAATGTCTATTAGACGAATGAGCCATGCCATGCTTTTGTATTTCGGGTTTGAGTTACGTTACTTTGTTATTGTTCCAAGTCATAACTTCTTGTTAAAATAATAATAATTATTTTAACTTTAGTTTTGTTTTTAGAATTTCGGAATAATAGTTAGGCAACTATTTCGTGTTCATACCCAAAATCTCATGTATTTTGGTGGTTCTGAAAATAATATATTTTTAAGTTCTACTTAGGAAAATATATTTAACACATTTGTCAAAATAATGTAGTCCCAAAATATATATTTTTCCCAAAAATAATAGATTTTCATTCCTTGTATTAAAATAATATTTACCCAAAATATGTTCGTAAAAGTATTTTCCGGAATTATAAATATGATGGTATTTTGCTAAGTTACATTATTTTGCCGTAAATAATATAACCAGTTTAGAAAATAAACAAATAATCACACAAGCGTTTAACGTAAAATATATATTCTAAATATATATTTTTATTTGTTTTTATTTAAGAAAATCAACCTCCGACACTTGTAATTTGTTACAAAAATTATGGCGAAGTTTATATTCGAAACACAAGTTATAAAACATACTTGTAACACTTGTTTGGAAAAATATTTTCTAAGTGTTGGAATTTTTAGAAAATTTCGCCAGAGTTTCCCCTAAAAATGGAGGTGTCCATGCTTATTAGCATATCATTTTCTTTTCAAAAATTCATTCAACAATCATCAACAATCAACCCTTACATTACCAAGAGCAAAAATATATATGTAATACCCTAATCATGAACTTGATATATTTCAAAAACGCGTAGTAACTTGGTAAAGCTTTTAGGGGACGTAGTTAGCTTCCAAAGTGTAATTATTTCCTTAAAAACCATTCTCCTACAAAAGTTTAGTGTTTACAACTTGTAAACAATTTTTACAAAAATAAAACGCTTGAACTCTTCTTGTAAATAAAATATTTTCACACTTATTTCATTTCCAAAAATATGTAAGTGTATGCAAAAATCATAATCTTTTAGAAATCGGTTCTTGAACTTGGCTTATTTAGAAAAGTTTCTTGTAAATCTTGGATTAACATGATCACCAATCTACTAGTTCACTTATATTTTAGGAAAAATCATTTTCATTCAAGTTCATGACTAAACTAGAAGATGATTATTTCGTGTTTCACATAATCACCTTCTTAGTCTTGTTAAATCGTATTTCTAAACATCATTTAACAAGATCTATATGATGACTAACATCACATAACTAAGAATCATCATACAATAAACAACATATACACTACAATATTCTACTAGCAACATTTCATCTTCATGTTTCAACCTTATGTAGACTTTTATGTAAAGCTTCATGTTCATCTTCTTAGATCTTGTTCTTTAGTGCTTTAAACATAATCATCATACTACAACTTTTAACCATAAAAATAAGGTGATCAAGAGTTAAACAAGAACTTACTACTAGCACAAGGCTAGGGAAGAATCTCTAGTGAAAAGATGAAGAAGATGATGGTGAAAAACAAGTGAAAGAAGATCCTTGAAGTTCCACAAGTTACAAGCCTCCTTGAATCACCTTCTAACCGTGAATGAAGCTTGAAAATGGAAGATTGTGGTGGTGAAACGGTGGTGATGGTGGCAGTTGTAGTGTGGCCGAGAGGAGGGAGAGAGATGTGAGTGAGGGAGTGTGATCTTGTGTGAAGATTTGTGAAGAAATGAGGAATGGTGTGGTGATCATGCACCATACTTATAATCATCCTACATCATATTTTGTTCACCTCCATAAGCAAACAATCAAATAAAATATAAAATAAAATCTCATGGGCATGGGGGGGGGGGGGTGGGTCCCTTGGGACCGAAATCGGTTAGGGGGGGGGGGTTGGATGTAAAATTTTGCAACTAGATGGTAAAGATGAGTTAAATCCCAAGTATTTACTTACACTTGTTAGTTAGTTGATATTTAGTGGGTGTTAGGGTGTTCGGGATCATAACTAGCTAAGAAATAAGTAAACAATGTGCTTGGCAAAATTTTGGTGTCCCGGGTAATGTCCAGTTGTTCGGTTAGATACCGTTCCGTTAAAGTGTTTAATTAGTCCGTAAAGTGTCTTTTATATATATTTTTGTATCACTTTTAATTCCCGGTACTTAGGAAAGTATACAAGACCATTCTGCCATATTTTTGCACCCTACTAGCATGTTACAATGCTGAATTTTTATTAAATAATGCAGAATTCTGCACTTAAAGTATGTTTTTGGCATTTCCCGGCACTTGAACTATCACCTAGTGACGCAGTTTTATGGTCCTCGCTTCCCATACTAGTGTAATAACCTGTCCCTGGCTCATACTGGCCTTAAAACATAGTCTGTCATGTGCTGGCATTGTCAGCATGTTTCTGAATTATCCGTTCAGTGTGCTAACTGTGCTTTGTGCATCAAGTATGTCACTAAAGTTCATGTGAAATCAATGGAGTGACTTTATGAAATATTAGGACCCTCCATTTTTAGGTGCCAAAACTCAGTCTCTAGCTTCTGTATTTCAGCCCGCGAACAATATTTCTTCCTCATGAGCTCTTTCAGCTCAGCCCATGCCGCGGCCTCTCCCAATGTTTGCACTTGCAGATTCCACCATGATAGGGCACCATCAAGAAAAGCCCTGAGATGTATGTAACTTGATGCTCAGGAGCACACTTGCTCATCCTTAGAACAGAATCTGTCTTTTCCGCCCACCTGACGAATGCAACAGCACCCTCAGTGTCGTCGTAACTTAAGGGCTTACAATCCAGAAATTGTTTGTAGGTACAGCCTGTACAGGCAATATCATTAACAATAAGCATTAGTGGATGTGTAAGAAGTATCCAAATGTAATGCAATGTGTCTCAAGCGACTTGGACATTACCATTGGGTGGGTTGTTGTTTGAGGTATTCCTTCTTGTTTCCGCGTGGGAGGCCGCATACTATGCTATTGCTACGGCAATTCGCTCTTGGAGTTCCGCCTCAGTAGTAGGCAGACGTGTGTCTCGACGTGGAGGCATCTTCTAAAAGATGATCATATTGGTCAGGTCATAGTAAGTAAATAAAAGGCGTACGTAATAACATTTATCAACACAATAATACATAACATCCCATGTTATAATATAAATCAAATAATTCAACAAAGCATGTAGTGAGAACGTTGCCATTGAGTTTTCATTAATCATGACCACAATATAGTTTTACATGTTTTACAGTACATCATACATCCAAAATAAGATCATAGGGTTACATCACCCCCAAAATACAAGTCAGTCTACACAAATCATATACAAAAGTGTGGTCTTCAAAAAGTCTTTGTATGCTGGCCTAATTGCGACTTTCTCACCAAAACAACCTACATGCATCAAACCAAAAATATAGCTACGCTGATGGTGGAGGAGGAGGAGGGAAGAAAATCAAACGGCGCAAGCGCACCCAGTCCACCTCAAGTGCATGGATGACGCGCAGCCAGTAAGCTATCTGCTGCTCATGAGTAAGGAAACGAATATCCGAATCAGGGGGTAGCGGGAGGGGAGCGTGTGGTGCGGAAAAAGGAGTCTGACAGTGACATGGGGGAGGACGTGGAGTCCTCTCTAGCTCCCCGACTCGACGACTCAGAGCATCCTGCTGCAACTGCAGGGATGTAAGTATGTCCTCTGTGGTATATCCGACATGAAACGGGTGATATGGGTCTGACAGGGGCATAACATTGGGCGATGACCACAAAAATGGCTCGCCCGACGGTACAAAGGGAGATGTAGTGTGTGCAGCCGGAGTAAAAGAGGGCATGAATGGAAAAGCAGCTGTCGTGGGTGACAGGTGATCATGTGGCCCAGTAGAAGGTCCTTCCCCTGGACGAGGAGGGGGTATGTCCTGGAGGAATGTGATAGGTAAGTCTGTGCGGTGGACATCAGATGTGTGTGGGTGAAACTGGGGAGTATCAAGGAGTGCAAAAGCAGGTGCAGTAGGTGGGGTGACTGGTAGAACGAACGGGGGATAATCATCATCATCCTCGATCCACCCATTACGGGTGTCAGTGTATCGAGGGTTGACATGCGTGGCAAATGGTGCCTGGTCGACAACAGGTAGTGCAAGAGCGGGTGCATTAGCAATAGGAACATCAGAAACCGGTGGTACGATGACTGGTGCATCCACGACGTGTGGTGCCATGACTGGAGGATCGATGTGGTCGGGCTCTTGCAGAGGATCAGACAATAGTGGAACGACTGGAACATCGATAGGGTCGTGAGCAATGATAGGCTCTGGACCAACTGGAGCGGGCTCAACTGGTACAAACTCGACCTCAGGCTCCGGGCCAAAGTCCTGGGAAACAACAGGTGCAGCTGACATCGCCATGTCGGAGTCAGCGTCAGGAGAGTCGTGTTGCACACCCTGGTCATGAAAAGAAGCGGATGCCACAGACTCAAACGAGTCTGGACCAAATGAATCAGAAGGAGCCTCCTCCACAGGAGCCTCAACAATAGGAACTACAGGGTCGTCAACTGGCATATCGTCCTCCATAGGGGCCTCACCATCCTGGTCTCCCTCCGGGGGACCCTCTAAGAAAAGGTCGATGTCATCGTCTGATAACGCATCGAAAGGTAAATCCTCTAAAGGAAAAGCAGCGAGCGGGATAGGAGCAGGGATCAAAACGAGAGGTAAATCCCCATCGACAAGACCATCAGCTAAAGGCGCAACGTCTGGCAGGGCAAACAGCTGGAAGTCGTCATCATCAGTGCTCGTGGTATCTGACGTATAAACCTCGCTCTCCGATAGTATCTCGTCATCCGATACAATCTCCATGGGGTCCAACGTTTCTGATACTCCCGTATCGGAAGAAGAAGCCATTGTGTCTGTAACACAACCACACATATGCACATATATCAACATATAATCAAGTAAACATGTAAGTCACAATAATACAAGCAAGTAATCATCCTAGTCTTCTAAGACTGAACTTCCCCAGCCTCTAAGGTTAAACCATAAATTTTGAAAAGTGTATTTGTGCCTTTTGGTTGTAAAAATGTTTGTACCCTGGATCTGGACGTTTAGTGTATGAAATGTAAAATTGTTTTCGTGAGAGCCCTAGTGATCATAGTCTAGATTCGAGAAGGAATCCTAGTTCGCTATGATCGAGGCTCTGATACCAAGCTGTCACACCCTGGCTTTTGCGAAAGCGTGGGCTTATTTTGGTGTGACTTCTTAATACCATAGCAACAATCATAACAATGCTATATGAAATTAAAACACGAGATGTTCATCCATTAATTAAGTTTAATAATACCACAACCTAATTGTTTGAAAACGTCGACACATAAGTTAAGTTACAACCCATACTTGTTTAAAACATGTTCATAAGACACAACAAAAGACTTTAAATAAAACATGGTTTGGAGACATGTGACCCGTCCAGGAAAGGGTTACACCTCCCAACCCCTACGACCTTGGATGACATCTTTATTTAGCGCAGCTTAACACGCATGAAGACACCTGCCAGATCCCTTAATTCCCTGGTATGTAGCAATTAAGGAAAAACCGATCACCAATGGGTTGCAAATCCAATGGTACGTGTGAAATTGGTGCAGGAAGACTCAAACCTAGCAAATTTGTCTCTGATATGAAGACATAGTCACCACTATGGGCCGCCCCGGCCTCACGGGTGTGGGCTCGCTACACCCAAATAGATCTATCACTCATGTCCCTTGTTCCTACAATGAGGATTAATGGCCTTAAGTGTCATGCCCACCACTCACATGATCGCGCAGTAAAACACTCCTTAAGCTAACCATACCATGTATATAAATGTCTGTAATAATTGTAACATGTATTTCACCCCCCGAAGTATAAAACTGAAAATAGTTAAGAGAAAAGGGGGACATGAACTCACTGAAGAGCATCTCCTATATAGTAACGTCAACTCAAACTTGATCAGCTGCCTTACGACCTACAACATACTAATGTCTATTAGACGAATGAGCCGTGCCATGCTTTTGTATTTCGGGTTTGAGTTACGTTACTTTGTTATTGTTCCAAGTCATAACTTCTTGTTAAAATAATAATAATTATTTTAACTTTAGTTTTGTGTTTAGAATTTCGGAATAATAGTTAGGCAACTATTTCGTGTTCATACTTCTAAAGTATTTTACATGTGTATTCCTTCCCAAGGATGGGGGTATTTATACATGTATTTTGGTGGTTCTGAAAATAATATATTTTTAAGTTCAACTTAGGAAAATATATTTAACACATTTGTCAAAATAATGTAGTCCCAAAATATATATTTTTCCCAAAAATAATAGATTTTTATTCCTTGTATTAAAATAATATTTACCCAAAATATGTTCGTAAAAGTATTTTCCAGAATTATAAATATGATGGTATTTTGCTAAGTTACATTATTTTGCCGTAAATAATATAACTAGTTCAGAAAATAAACAAATAATAACACAAGCGTTTTGACGTAAAATATATATTCTAATATATATTTTTATTTGTTTTTATTTAAGAAAATCAACCTCCGACACTTGTATTTTGTTATAAAAATTATGGCAAAGTTTATATTCGAAACACAAGTTATAAAACATACTTGTAGCACTTGTTTGGAAAAATATTTTCTAAGTGTTGGAATTTTTTGAAAATTTCGTCAGAGTTTCCCCTAAAAACGGAGGTGTCCATGCTTATTAGCATATCATTTTCTTTTCAAAAATTCATTCAACAATCATCAACAATCAACCCTTACATTACCAAGAGCAAAAATATATGTGTTATACCCTAATCATGAACTTGATATATTTCAAAAACGCGTAGTAACTTGGTAAAGCTTTTAGGGGACTTAGTTACCTTCCAAAGTGTAATTATTTCCTTAAAAACCATTCCCCTACAAAAGTTTGGTGTTTACAACTTGTAAACAATTTTTACAAAAATAAAACTCTTGAACTCTTCTTGTAAAAAAAAGATTTTCACACTTATTTCATTTCCAAATATATGTAAGTGTATGCAAAAATCATAATCTTTTAGAAATCGGTTCTTGAACTTGGTTTATTTAGAAAAGTTTCTTGTAAATCTTGGATTAACATGATCACCAATCTACTAGTTCACTTATATTTTAGGAAAAATCATTTTCATTCAAGTTCATGACTAAACTAGAAGATGATTATTTCATGTTTCACATAATCACCTTCTTAGTCTTGTTAAATCGTATTTCTAAACATCATTTGTGACACCTGTGTCACCGCGACCATCAAACAAATACCAAGCCAATGAAATATTGTATTTCATACTTGGGATCTTGTATAAATATGTGTATCTTTTGCACATATCAATTCTTGTTCAATTTCAAACTTTATATCGCTTTCTAGAGAATTATACGCAAACTGGTGCGTAAACGTACTCAGTTTAAATGCGACAAATACTCCGGAACATCAAAATATACTTAACATACCTTTAATAACCTTTACATAACTTAGAAATAAGTTTTGAAGGCTTTGGTATGGCAAAAACAAGTTAATTCGCTTACAGGGACTAAACTTGACAAACTGCGAAAGTATGCCAATCTGAACTGTAACGAACATTCCGGAACATGTCCATAAGTTAAAACATACCATAAATATCCTTTACATAGCTTATAAATAGGCTTTGAGGGGTTTGGTATGCTAAAACAAACTTTTGGATCATTCAGGGGCTAAAAGTGTCAAAAAGTGCACAAGTTTGCACTTTCGCGCATAACTTACATTCTGAATACATCCGGACATCCAAAAATTTATGTAAGCATCCTTATATTATGCCTTAGTGTTTGGCATGAGAAAAATCCATTCGTCGCGTCATTTGGATCGTCTTTCGCGCTTATGCGCATTCCGTCGTAATTAAGCGAACATCGCGATCGTACGGCCAAACGAACCAACCTCCGGAATATTTTTGAGCATGTTTCATGTCCACAATGTTTAGGCATCATTTTAGGGCCTTAAAGTTGGCTTTACGGGCCTTAGAAGTGTCGGAAATGGCTTAAATATGCAACAGGGACCAAAACTGCCATTTCTGAAAGTTTGTGCAGATCAGACATGCCCAGGCGGCCCGCCTGAGTTTTGTCTATATGTTGATGCGGGCCACGTGGCCCCTGCAGATGCAGAAACTTGTTTTTTGGCTGAAGTTGGCCTTTCAAACACTCCACAGGGCAATGCCCTTTCACAATATCAGGAGTTAAGGGTCATTATGAGCCACCACAACATCTTGACAAGTGTACGCATCAGATCGTGGCACGATATTCAAGAAACGATCCTAACGGTTTTGCTTTTCCTATAAATACTCCCCCCACTTGTGTTAAAACCCACAAAACTGATCAAAGAGCTCTAAGTTGTTGCTAGTGCTTCATACCTGAGCTCCTGGATCAAGTTTAGCTTTCGGGGACCCTTCGTAAGTGTTCTTTCGTTCTTTTAATCGCTTTCTAGTGCTAAAGTCAAACTTTGTTTGACTTTCCGCATTGACCAGCTTATGGTCAACACGAAGTTCGTTGGAACTTCATAACGTGAGCGTGATCACGATGGTTATAGTCCGTAGTGACTGTACCTACTGATTACCACGTTATCTAGGCTCAGTGACGAGTCGTAGTTTCGGCCAAAATACGCATTCTTGCGTATTTTGTAACCAAACTACTCGTGAGTATCAAAACCGTTTGTTTTGATACCAAACCTGTTTTCTAAACTTTGTTAAGCATGTTCTAACATGCTTAGTTCGTCACTTTTAGTTTAGTGCTTATATAGGGTTGTAAGGTAAGCGATCTAAACCATCGCTTATACTTTCGAACCCGACCCATTTGGTCGATCATTAGGATCCAACCAAACACATTCGGTGACCATAGCTGTAACCTTCCGAGGTTATACCTTGTGGTCACGATGTTAGGCGTTCCAAACGCGTTCTACGCGAACGACGCGGTAAGGTAGCATAAGCTACCTAAACGGGTCGAAATGGGCCGTAAGCACTTAGGTTAGGTTTCATTTTAGTATAAAGGATTTGTTAAACCATATTACACGAGTCTCCATACTCGTTTGGTTTACGAACCCGCATACTATCCGATCCTCCGATTTAGGTCCGGTATATTAACATAGTTACCTATATTAGGTGTCGTTTGATATCCGTGATCTCTAGCATTATTTGGTTGTTATACAAGAACTTCAAAGCAATCTCAGGTGAGTACATTGAACCCCTCTTTTACTGTTTTCCAAACTGTTTTGGGGTGAAACACATGTGCCTACTTGTTACCTTCATGCTTTCCTGTTTTTACATCATATACTTGCTATGTTCATTAGTACATTTATAGTACATGATTTCAAAACATTATATGCTATGTATGCCTGTTGTGTGCATACTTAGTACATCACTTTACAATACATCACATGCTACGTACGCCTATTGTGTGCATACTTAGTACATCACTTTACAATACATCACATGCTGCGTACGCCCATTGTGTGCATACTTAGTACATCACTTTACAATACATCACATGCTACGTACGCCCATTGTGTGCATACTTAGTACATCACTTTACAATACATTTCATGCTACGTACGCCATTGTGTGCATACTTAATACATTGTTTCTCATTGTATTTCTTTTGCATATGCTCATCCAGCATATGAACACATTATACTACATTTTGAACCGTTGTAACCGTTTGACTATGTGAACCGTCTTAACCCTTTGATTATATGAACCGTTCGTAACCTTTGAATCGTGTGAACCAGTTGTATCTGTTGACATGATTTACATTTGACAATAGACATTTGACTATACATAAACATTTCTACAATTGTTAAACATTACATCTTGATGGTTTGGTTTGAGCAAGTGATCTAAGTAACGAAGCGTGTGTAATATGATACAAGCATGGTGGATACGCCGCTGGTACTTCCTATATATAAGTGTTTGTATGGTATTACATATCGTAGCGTTATTTGAATCATTTCAATTTGAGACATATAACATTTTATACAAATAACACACATTTCACAAGACATTGGTTTAAAAACAACTTATCTTACAAACTCATTTTACATGGTTATTCGTTTAACCATACACTATTCTCTTATTTATACATATCATCTGATTTTACCGTTTTTCAAATGATTTACAAGACAAAGCAAATTACAAGGTTCATGACTAAACATTTTCTCAACATAAGTCATGAATTCTGTTTTCACAAAACCTACGTATCTCACAGGCATTTTTATGCTGACGTACCTATTTTCACATGTGTTTTCAGGAGATGATGCATAGGACTTATCAAGATATACTTTGTGACAACCCGAACTCTCAAGGTAGCGTTTCATCTTTCGACCCTTACTTCTTGTTATCCTTTCCTGATTATGATTAATACATTTTGCTCGTATAATCTTGTTATTCGATAACTTATCTAGAAATGTTTCGACACTGGGACTGCACATCAAATGGGTCGCCCACTGAACATTTAAATACTTCGGCCCACTATGTCTTGTATTTCATGATTGAATGTAGCATGCTAGTCATCGGCCCACTATGTTTTGTATTTTATAGTTTAGGTGTTGCATGTTAGTCACTGGCCCACTTGTACTACAAAACACGTAGAGTTTTCCTCTATTTCCACAACTCACAATATCACTTTACAAACCCTAAACACCTCCCCCTTGTAAAAGTGACGGCAGCGGACATCCTCCAAGCATCGCCCTTTTCGCGACTTACTGTATTCGATTGTCTTTCGCCTCTCGGTTAGTGAATCATACTCTTATTCGTTCGTGATTGTACGTGCCTTATCTTTTGTTAGTTGCGATTGTATGTGCACCGGTTCGTGATCTGGTTATGATCATATGTACTGATCGTTCATTCATGTTCTAATATAATTATTACGCATTGAATAACACGTAACCGAACAAATATATATGTTAGAACTGGCATGCTAGAGGAATTCACGGGTAGGTGAAATCACTTGTCGCTTGTTTGATTGGTCATTAGCTGCTGTGTGTATAATCGTTTGGATGTGAGTTACTCGATTGTATAGTTTCCGATGATCTTGTTATGCGGCCGGATGATATATGGTGGTGCAATTTAGGAAACTGTGTGATAGCCTTATGTAATGTGATTATGTCCGATTTCATAGTATGTGTATTAAGTGTTCATACATAAGGTGTAGTATTGCTATATGAAATATTTGTGGGTAATGTTGATGATGAGTTGTTGTCATGATTATTGGGGTCCAATGAAATTTTGACTAAATATATATATTTGCCGATATGAACTGTAAAGTGTAAACATCACATGTTGAATATATAATTTTATGGGGAATGAAGTGTTGGAGATTGGTGGTTGGTTCTAGTGGGCGGCACCCCTTGCTAACATTGGACCACATAGCCGCACAGTAGGATTGGGTAATCAATAAAAAAAAATGAATGGAATGATAAATAGTAATCTTATGTAATAAGCCTTGGGCGGCGCATAGCCTGTTATGGTGCAGCTGGGCTGCGTGACCAAGAGGCTTCAGCCTTCGGGCAAGCCCACCTCATCTTAGTTGGTGGATACGATAAGTGGGCCATGATAAGCAGGTTAGGTAATTAGTTATGTTAAGTGGGTTTCGTATGAGTTGCAAGCCATTAAACTAGGTGTTTTTTATCAATTGAGATGTGCCATGTGTAGAATTAATGGTTTGGTAGTATATGTAGCAATATTTAGTTAGCTTCGTCTGATTTAATGTGTATGACTGTGTCTTTGTTGAGCGAACAAGAGTAACGAATAATTAATGATATTTAATCGATGTGTAAATTGATTGGGACCGGAACCATATGTGTGTGTTACCTGTGTCTTGCTTGCATAATATGCGAAGAAGGGATGTTTGTATCTGAAACGTGTGGACCAGGTGCACTATTGACTGATTGTGGTTAATAACTATTTCTAGGGCGTGGTTGATCAAACTGTTAAACGAGTAAATAGTCTTACCGAGCAAAACCAAGGTGAGTTCACTACATTCGAGCATGCGTCCCAGTGGTTGGGGACAGTCAGTGGGTATCCCGTGGAGGGATAAGTCTTTTGGGTAAAAACGGGTATATTGGTTAATATTCTCACCTATCATTTTTGTAAGTCCCTTATTATGTTACCTGGAGGGTAACAGGTATTAGTTGGTAGCGCTACTTAGGTTTGGCACCCTCACACCGCTCCTAGGTAGGACGGATGTGAACTAATGACCCAGTCGTGGCCCAGTACTAGATAGGAGTACGTGGGAAGGGCAGTCATGTATTTCAGGAGCCGTCTTGTTCGGAATTGAGATATTAACAATATTACTTGCATTGGTTATTGAACTGTTTTACATACAACTGGTAACAAACGTTTTCTAAAACTGTGAACTCGCCAGCTTTGTCTGATACACTTGTTACATGCTCGCAGGTCGTTAGGTACTTGGAAACAGGAACTTGCTGGCTGGAGGGCGAGAGTGGTCATGGTTGCTTTGATGGATTTATTTATCAGACATTTATTTGCTATGATTATTTGGATAACATTTATGTTATGATACATTAACGCTTCCGCTGAACTTATGGTTTTTGGATAACTTATGTTTGGGATTTCAGTATTATTAAATTATGGAACTTTATTTCAAACTTGTGATTCAATGTAATTGGTGGCTCATTGCTAGTCGTCACACGCCTAACAGGGACACTCCCTAGGTGGTAATTTGGGGGTGTGACAGTTTGGTATCAGAGCCACTGGTTATAGTGAATTTGGTTTTAAAATGTTTTCTAAAACCAGACTATAACTGAATTGATCCGACATTGACCATGACACCCAACTCCAGACAGCAAGGTTCGTCTCTTATTTACTATTGCATAGCATACTTAGTACATACTCATGATTAGTATCACATTCAACCGCACACTTGACATTACAATACGAACTCATATGCTATCGGTCTATGCTACGTGTTTTAAGAGTAGGATTCTTCTTGAACATACATGCTCTATGTTGTGATGTCATTGGTCGTGCAGCTTGAATTTGGGGAAACCTTTTAACACGAGTTGAGAGGAGCCGGGATAAACATGCAAATTGGGTTATTATTATGGGTGCACACATAATAACAACGTGGGGTGCATGTGAATCCCAGTAAATTTCGACTAGTGTGAAAAAGGAATTCCGCGTTGTTAGTCAATCATCTATTAGAACGTCGAAAACTGGGAATACTCTAGCAATACTTGACATCTACTTGAACTTGTCTGTTAATTCATTCCTTTTCCCATATTCATAGAATCATGAGCGGACGTGGTGGAGGTCGTCGTGGTGGACATGGTGGAGGCCGCGGTGGTGGACGTGGCCATATAGCTATGACTCAGGCTGAGTTAACCGATCTTATTAACACTCGCGTGGCTGAAGCCTTAGCAGCTTATCAGGCTAGTACGATGGGTACCAAACATTCTTTATCCTTGGGTCGCATGCTTGAGTCTTACCCGTTTGTTTTATGTTCTTTCTTTAATAGGTCAACAGGTGCAACAGAATCCGCACCAACCGCCTGTTTGCACGTTTAAAACCTTCATGGATTGTAAGCCGCAGACCTTCAGTGGGACTGAAGGGGCTGTAGGACTCTTGCGCTGGTTCGAAAAGGCAGAGTCCGTATTCGCGATGTGTAACTGCCCGGTTGGGGACAGAGTGAAATTTGCTGTGGGCACACTCGAAGATGGTGCCTTGACCTGGTGGAATGCCCAGGTTCAGCTGTTAGGTATCGAGGCGGCGAACGCCACTACGTGGGACGACTTTAAAGAGTTGATGAGGGAGGAATATTGCCCTCGTGATGAAATACAGAAATTAGAAAATGAGTACTATGATCTGAAAATGGTGGGGTCTGAGATTGAAGCATATGTGAAGCGGTCGTATGAGTTGGCTGACTTGTGTCCGAATCTGTCTCGACCTATGCCTCGAAGAATTGAGTTGTTCATCAAGGGGTTACCTCCACGGGTGAAGGGTTTGGTTACGGCAGCAAACCTCAATAATTTAACTCAGATTGTTCGCTTGGCTCACAAGATCGTTGATCAGGAGGTGGAAAGCAACTCATTGCCACCACGTATTTCCAGCATTGCTACAGCCGCTACTACTTCCACTGCACCTGCTACTGATAGCAAGCGTAAGTGGAACGATATGGACAAGGGGTCCAACTCTGCACAGCCTCAGAAGAAGACGGATACCGGCAGCAACCGCAGTTTCAGCCAGTCATCATCAGTGAATCAAAACCAGAGTAACAAGTCAGGGCAGGGATCATATGCGGGGAAGTTACCTTTGTGCAACAAGTGTAACTATCATCACAAGGGACAGTGTGCTCGGGTTTGTCATCGGTGTAACCGATCAGGGCACGTGGCTAGGGATTGTAGGGCTACACTTCCAGCTCAGCAGCAGCCATCACAGCAGTCGGGTAGACAACAGACTCAGCAGAACCAGGGTACTCAAAAGGGGTGTTTTCAGTGTGGGGCTAAGGGGCACTTCAAGCGAGACTGCCCTCAGCTGAAGCAGAACACAGGGGGTAACAACGGGAATAACAATGCGGGAAACAATGGGGGTAATGTTGCGCGTGGGCGCGGGTTCGTGTTAGGAGCTGGGGAAGCGCGGAACGACGGCAATGTGGTTACTGGTACGTTTTCAGTGAACGGTGTATTTGCTTCTATATTATTTGACTCTGGTGCCGATTGGAGTTACGTGTCTTTGGGGTTCAGTTCTCAGTTAGGGTTAAGTCCTACACCTCTCGTAATGAAACACATAGTAGAGATAGCAAATGGTAAAACAATCGAAGCCTCACATGTCCTAGTTGGGTGCAAACTCGATCTTCTGGGTCAAGTATTCGACATTGACCTACTTCCCATTACTCTTGGAAGCTTCGACGTGATTATCGGTATGGATTGGTTGTCCAAGTATCAGGCGGAGATTCTCTGTAAGGAGAAGATCGTACGTGTCCCCCTCCCTGGTGGAGAATCTTTATCAGTTCAGGGTCATCGCAGTGGGACCCCAGTTAGTATTGTTTCAGCAATGAAGGCTCAGAAGTATCTGCGTAAGGGCTATCCTGCTATTTTCGCTCTTGTCACTGATTCACAGTCTGATGAAAGGAAGATTGAAGATCTTCCAGTTGTTCGTGAATATCCTGACGTATTTCCTGAGGAACTCCCTGGTTTACCTCCACATCGTCAGGTGGAATTCCAGATTGACCTCGCCCCAGCGGCAGCCCCGGTTGCTCGTGCGCCATACCGTCTTGCGCCAGGGGAGTTGCAGGAATTGTCGAACCAACTCCAAGAGCTGTTGGATAGGGGTTTCATCCGACCTAGCTCTTCCCCTTGGGGAGCCCCAGTCCTATTTGTGAAGAAGAAGGATGGGTCTTTCCGGATGTGTATAGATTATCGCGAGCTCAACAAGGTGACCGTTAAAAACCGTTATCCTTTGCCTCGTATTGACGACTTGTTTGACCAGCTGCAAGGGTCAAGTTTTTATTCAAAAATCGACTTAAGGTCGGGATATCATCAGGTACGAGTCAGAGAGGAAGACATTCCCAAAACAGCATTTCGGACGCGATACGGTCACTATGAGTTCTTGTTTATGCCATTCGGGTTGACCAACGCACCCGCGGTCTTCATGGATCTCATGAACCGCGTGTGCAAGCCATACCTTGACGACTTCATTATCGTTTTTATCGACGACATCCTAATTTATTCCAAGAACAAGGAGGATCATGAGCGGCATCTACGCCTTATCCTAGAACTCCTGAGGAGGGAACAGTTGTACGCGAAATTTTCTAAGTGTGATTTCTGGATACGGGAGGTACATTTTCTGGGGCATATAGTTAATGAGATGGGCATACATGTGGATCCTGCCAAGATCGACGCCATTAGAAATTGGGCGGCACCAAGGAATCCTTCAGAGGTGCGGCAATTTCTCGGTCTAGCAGGGTATTATCGTCGTTTTATTCAGAACTTCTCGAAGATTGCTCAGCCACTCACCTCATTAACACAGAAGAAGGTAGTTTACTCTTGGGGAACGAAACAGGAGGATGCTTTCCAGCTTTTGAAACAAAAATTATGCAGCGCGCCAATTCTATCTCTACCAGATGGTACCGAGGATTTTGTGGTGTATTGCGATGCCTCGATTCAGGGTCTCGGTTGCGTGTTGATGCAACGCGAGAAGGTGATAGCTTATGCTTCTCGTCAGTTGAAAGTACACGAGAAAAACTACACGACACACGACTTGGAGCTAGGAGCAGTGGTCTTTGCACTGAAGATTTGGAGGCATTATCTATACGGCACGAAATGCACCATCTATACTGATCACAAGAGCCTTCAGCATATCTTCAACCAGAGAGAATTGAATATGCGTCAGCGTCGTTGGGTAGAGTTGTTCAATGATTACGAGTGTGCCATCAAGTACCACCCGGGTAAAGCTAACGTTGTAGCGGATGCTCTTAGCCGCAAGGAACCAAAGCCGAAGCGTATTCGTGCCCTACAGCTTACTATTCACTCTGATTTACCAGGTCGGATTCGTTCAGCTCAGATTGAAGCATTAAAGGAAGAAAATATCGAAGCTGAAGGATTACGAGGTCTACACAAGAAGAAGTTCGAGCAACGGTCCGACGATATCTACTACTTCATGGAACGAATATGGGTTCCTTCATTTGGTGATCTTCGAGAGCTTGTGATGGACGAAGCACACAAGTCATGATATTCTATTCATCCAGGGTCCGATAAGATGTACCAGGACCTTAAGGTTTTGTATTGGTGGCCGAATGTGAAAGCTATCATCGCAACATACGTGAGTAAGTGCTTGACTTGTGCTAGGGTCAAAGCAGAGTACCAGAAACCTTCGGGTCTACTTCAGCAGCCAGAGATACCCATGTGGAAATGGGAACAGATCGCTATGGATTTTGTTACGGGGTTACCTAGAACACAGGCTGGGAACGATACTATATGGGTGATTGTCGATCGTCTCACAAAGTCAGCACACTTCCTAGCGATCAAGGAGACAGATAAGTATTCGCAACTCGCAGCAGTACCTTAAAGAGGTGGTTTCTAGGCACGGGGTGCCGACTTCTATTATTTCTGATCGAGATCCTCGTTTTACTTCGGAGTTATGGCAGGCTATGCATAATTCGTTCGGCTCACGTCTCGATATGAGCACGGCCTATCACCCACAAACGGATGGTCAGAGTGAACGCACTATTCAGACGCTAGAGGATATGCTGCGGGCATGCGTTATTGATTTTGGGAAAGGATGGGAGAAGCACCTGCCGTTGGTAGAGTTTTCCTACAATAACAGCTACCACACCAGTATCAAAGCGGCACCATTTGAGGCACTGTATGGGAGGAAGTGTCGTTCACCTCTCTGCTGGGCTGAGGTGGGTGATAGTCAGATCACAGGTCCTGAGATGGTACTCGAAACTTCAGATATGATCGTGAAAATCAGGGCACGTATGGTAGCTGCTCGTGACCGCCAGAAGGCCTATGCGGACAAGCGTGCCAAAGAGGTAGTGTTTGAAGTGAATGACCGAGTCATGCTGAAAGTCTCACCGTGGAAAGGGGTTGTACGCTTTGGGAAACGTGGCAAGCTGAACCCACGTTATGTTGGGCCGTTTAAGGTTCTGGAGCGTATCGG
The DNA here is from genome assembly GCF_002127325.2 of Helianthus annuus. Lineage (NCBI taxonomy): Eukaryota > Viridiplantae > Streptophyta > Magnoliopsida > Asterales > Asteraceae > Helianthus > Helianthus annuus. The sequence continues at coordinate 18,566,410 of NC_035446.2, forward strand.
TAAGGTGGCGTATAGGTTGGAGTTACCTACTGAGTTGGGTAATGTTCACGACGTATTTCATGTATCACAGTTAAAGAAGTGTTATGCTGACGACCCATTAGCGGTACCTCGACGACAAGCTACAGTTTGTTGAAGAGCCCATCGAGATCATGGACCGTGAGGTCAAAGTGCGTAAACACAGTCGTATTCCCATCGTTAGGGTTCGTTGGAACTCAAGACGTGGACCGGAGTTCACGTGGGAGCGCGAGGATCAAATGAAACTAAAGTACCCTCACCTCTTTCCCAAAGACATAGCAGAATCAAGCAAAACTGGTGAATCTCGGGGCGAGATTCCTCTTCAAGTTGGGGATGATGTCACATCTGAGCAAAATCCGCAACAACCTTGAATTCTCACTTCATTCTTTTGTGTTTACTTGTCAAATTTCAGGACGAAATTTCTTTCAAGTTGGGGATGATGTGACAACCCGAACTCTCAAGGCAGCGTTTCATCTTTCGACCCTTACTTCTTGTTATCCTTTCCTGATTATGATTAATACATTTTGCTCGTATAATCTTGTTATTCAATAACTTATCTAGAAATGTTTCGACACTGGGATTGCACATCAAATGGGTCGCCCACTGAACATTTAAATACTTCGGCCCACTATGTCTTGTATTTCATGATTGAATGTAGCATGCTAGTCATCGGCCCACTATGTTTTGTATTTTATAGTTTAGGTGTTGCATGTTAGTCACTGGCCCACTTGTACTATAAATCACGTAGAGTTTTCCTCTATTTCCACAACTCACAATATCACTTTACAAACCCTAAACACCTCCCCCTTGTAAAAGTGACGGCAGCGGACATCCTCCAAGCATCGCCCCTTTCGCGACTTACTGTATTCGATTGTCTTTCGCCTCTCGGTTAGTGAATCATACTCTTATTCGTTCGTGATTGTACGTGCCTTATCTTTTGTTAGTTGCGATTGTATGTGCACCGGTTCGTGATCTGGTTATGATCATATGTACTGATCGTTCATTCATGTTCTAATATAATTATTACGCATTGAATAACACGTAACCGAACAAATATATATGTTAGAACTGGCATGCTAGAGGAATTCACGGGTAGGTGAAATCACTTGTCGCTTGTTTGATTGGTCATTAGCTGCTGTGTGTATAATCGTTTGGATGTGAGTTACTCGATTGTATAGTTTCCAATGATCTTGTTATGCGGCCGGATGATATATGGTGGTGCAATTTAGGAAACTGTGTGATAGCCTTATGTAATGTGATTATGTCCGATTTCATAGTATGTGTATTAAGTGTTCATACAGAAGGTGTAGTATTGCTATATGAAATATATGTGGGTAATGTTGATGATGAGTTGTTGTCATGATTATTGGGGTCCAATGAAATTTTGACTAAATATATATATTTGCCGACATGAACTGTAAAGTGTAAACATCACATGTTGAATATATAATTTTATGGGGAATGAAGTGTTGGAGATTGGTGGTTGGTTCTAGTGGGCGGCACCCCTTGCTAACATTGGACCACATAGCCGCACAGTAGGATTGGGTAATCAATAAAAAAAAATGAATGGAATGATAAATAGTAATCTTATGTAATAAGCCTTGGGCGGCGCATAGCCTGTTATGGTGCAGCTGGGCTGCGTGACCAAGAGGCTTCAGCCTTCGGGCAAGCCCACCTCATCTTAGTTGGTGGATACGATAAGTGGGCCATGATAAGCAGGTTAGGTAATTAGTTATGTTAAGTGGGTTTCGTATGAGTTGCAAGCCATTAAACTAGGTGTCTTTTATCAATTGAGATGTGCCATGTGTAGAATTAATGGTTTGGTAGTATATGTAGCAATATTTAGTTAGCTTCGTCTGATTTAATGTGTATGACTGTGTCTTTGTTGAGCGAACAAGAGTAACGAATAATTAATGATATTTAATCGATGTGTAAATTGATTGGGACCGGAACCATATGTGTGTGTTACCTGTGTCTTGCTTGCATAATATGCGAAGAAGGGATGTTTGTATGTGAAACGTGTGGACCAGGTGCACTATTGACTGATTGTGGTTAATAACTATTTCTAGGGCGTGGTTGATCAAACTGTTAAACGAGTAAATAGTCTTACCGAGCAAAACCAAGGTGAGTTCACTACATTCGAGCATGCGTCCCAGTGGTTGGGGACAGTCAGTGGGTATCCCGTGGAGGGATAAGTCTTTTGGGTAAAAACGGGTATATTGGTTAATATTCTCACCTATCATTTTTGTAAGTCCCTTATTATGTTACCTGGAGGGTAACGGGTATTAGTTGGTAGCGCTACTTAGGTTTGGCACCCTCACACCGCTCCTAGGTAGGACGGATGTGAACTAATGACCCAGTCGTGGCCCAGTACTAGATAGGAGTGCGTGGGAAGGGCAGTCATGTATTTCAGGAGCCGTCTTGTTCGGAATTGAGATATTAACAATATTACTTGCATTGGTTATTGAACTGTTTTACATACAACTGGTAACAAACGTTTTCTAAAACTGTGAACTCGCCAGCTTTGTCTGATACACTTGTTACATGCTCGCAGGTCGTTAGGTACTTGGAAACAGGAACTTGCTGGCTGGAGGGCGAGAGTGGTCATGGTTGCTTTGATGGATTTATTTATCAGACATTTATTTGCTATGATTATTTGGATAACATTTATGTTATGATACATTAACGCTTCCGCTGAACTTATGGTTTTTGGATAACTTATGTTTGGGATTTCAGTATTATTAAATTATGGAACTTTATTTCAAACTTGTGATTCAATGTAATTGGTGGCTCATTGCTAGTCGTCACACGCCTAACAGGGACACTCCCTAGGTGGTAATTTGGGGGTGACATACTTAGGCGGACCTGTGCCTTAGTGACTTAAAACGAGACAAGAACTAGTTAATTTATGTTATGTACTCTTTAGTTCTTGTTTAAACAATGTAAACTTTCATGTTTGATTAATAAAACGAAACTTCAATTGCCATGGATTTGAAACAATTAATTCTGTTACAACACTCCCCGACATTTCCGCCACGTTTTGTATGTTCTATGTGGTCGGGGTGTGACAGAAAAGTTGGTATCAGAGCCAATGGTTATAGGGAATTAGGTTATTAGTAATGCTTTGACCTAGTCTATAACCTTCCTAGGACCGTAACGTGAGTTTACTTGCGTTTAGTCATAAAACAATACCGTCACCTATCCTTAGGCGATGACCACAACAAGAACATAAAAATTCAAAACCGCCTTGAAAACTAATCATCTGTTCTAGGATGATTGATTACTAGGTTTTGAACCCTCTGTTATAAGGTTTTGAACCCCTTTGAATTTTCAAAACTCTCGTCAAAGTTTTGGGTCCTAAATAGTGTGAACACGTGCAAACTGGAAGAATGAATGCATGTACCCTGGGTTTTCTGTCTAAGGTTAGAGTGTTCGTACAAATCCACGTAATCGGACCAATCACTCTTACCTGGGAACTCTTGGGGTGAGTGTCCACTTATAGGCGAGCATGTCTTCGCGATACACTATGAGGATCTATTTACCTTGATTCAGCCTTGGTGTTGTTTGTTTGCTTCGTGGATTCAAACAAATGACCATCAACCATGATTATGGCTGGTAATTGTAACATCCTATTCTTACCCAATTCCATTTCATTTGGTTTCTCTCTTGTTTCTCTTTTAGAATGCCTCCTCGACGCGAAAACTAGATAGCGACTGCCAAACTGGCAGAAATCACTGCGCAGCAAATGGCTGCTCAATTCCCAAACCTCTTTACTCAATGGAACCAAGCCAACAACAACAATAATGCCCCCTGCAACTTCAAGACGTTCAACTCGGCTAAGCCATCAAAGTTTTCTGGGTCTCAAGGAGCGACTGCACTTCTGCAATGGTTCGAGAGTTTAGAGAGCACCTTCAGACATGTTCAATGTCCAAACGAGCGAAAGGTAGAATCCGCATCTAGCGTCTTTGAGAAACGATTTTTGACATGGTGGAATGGTGTGATGAGAGATAGGGGTGCCGATGTGGCACTGGCTCAAACATGGCAAGAGCTTCGAGCTCTGATGATGAAGGAATTATGTCCTCGTCACGAGATCACGGCCTTGGAAACGGAGTTCGACGATCTTAAGCAAGTTAGCGGTGAGCATCGAGCCTACACGGATCGTTATGAGGAGTTAAGTTTGTTGTGCCCGAATATGGTTACACCTTTGGATAAGGCAATCGAAAAATACATTGATGGCCTCCCTGACTCAGTTCAGGACATTGTTACTGGTAGTAACCCCACTACGGTTAGGCAGGCCATTGAGCTATCTGCAACCTTGACTGAATCTCAGATCAGGAAACGTAAGCTTTGCCGAAAGGGAGACAAGAAACGGTCGTGGAATCGAAACCAATCGAGGAATCAAAGACCATGGATGAACAGACTAGATCCCCTAAGAAGTCAAAGAAGCGAAAGGCTTCTCAGAACTTTGCCATGGTTACTCACAATGATCAAGCTATCCCCAACCAACCAGCTCAACCCCCTGCTAGGAAGCCATACAATGGAACTTCACCCTTGTGCAACCAATGTAACCTTCATCATCATGCTAGGGTGAAGTTGTCACACCCCCAAAATCCACCTGCGGAATATCACCGCTTGGGAGCATGACTGACCAGGATCAAGCCACCAATCATATTGAACATGTAATTAATAAGTAAAAGTAAATGCCATTCAATCACCAATATGAAAAGTTTTCAAAACACAAGTATGTTATCACTATTTAGCGGAAGCGTATAATTAAAACCCAACATAAATAAGTACGAAATGTCATAAAGTGTTTAATGAAACATCCACGATCCATGCCCTGTGCAAGCTCCATGTATCTAACGACCTACAAGGCATGTAACAGAGGATCAACAACTAGTTGAGCGAGTTCACAGAAAGTAAATGCGTAATAGTAAGTTCTTTTGTAACATGTGGCTCTACTGGGCCGATAGTACGTTCTATTGGTGGGGGCCTCCCATGTTGTATAACCACTAGACTATTCGTAACCATAAGTGTTCTACATATCCCGAGAACAGTAATACGTACAAGTTTACGTAGGTTTTACGTAAGTATCCTTTACAACCGAGGATAGGGGTACGTGGGGTTTTACGTAGGTTTTACATAAGTGCCTGACACAACCGAGGCAGTAGTGAGTATAAGTTCACGTAGGTTTTACGTAAGTGCCTGACACAACCGAGGCAGTAGTGAGTATAAGTTCACGTAGGTTTTACGTAAGTGCCTGACACAACCGAGGCAGTAGTGAGTATAAGTTCACGTAGGTTTTACGTGAGTGTCCTTCGCAACCTGAGGACAGTGAGTAGCATGAGTATACGTAGGTTTTACGTATGTGTCCTGTACAACCGAGGACAATGGTATGGTAGTCTAGTAACAGTGTATGTACGAATCTAGTCAATCTCATTCCTTCAATCCCATTCCCAAGCCCTTGGGAATCCCATGCCTTAGTAAGAGTGTGAACTCACCTTGGTTTGCTCGGTAAGATTTGTTACTTGTTATTCAGTTGAATGAACACGTCCTAAAAGGGTTACCGATAACAGTCAGTTCTACACGCACCTGTACCACACCTTTCACGCACAATTAATTCACATATTCAGTGTTCACATAAAGATACTCATCGCATATGTAACGCACACATATAGTTCATGTTGTGACCATTAATCTATTCACCTAGTGCCCTCGAATAATAGCATAACATGTAACAGCTCAATCTCACTTCATACATACATTCATAGTTTATTTGCAAACATTTCAAGCCCAACTATTAACCAGGTACGGCCCAAGGAATGCCAGCCCGTGAAAGAAAACCCAAACAACAGTCCACTGGGCTCGGTTTGTGCGAGTGCCCCTTATTCGAGCAGCCCACTCGCATGCCCAGCCCATCATTTGTGCGACCCATCAGGGTGTGTCCGTTACTTATCAAATGTTGATCCATACAAGCCTATGACGTTAATGTATGGATCTGAAAGTCAATTATCTTATATGGAATTATCTAAACACTCAAACATGGCCGACAAGTGTTACAACATTTAAGTTATTATTGGACCACTTATATTGATAAATGAACTAGCAAATTATTGGGGCCAGACAAAGTGTAATCACGTGGTTGTCATTATATTATCATAATACAATCGGTTAGTGGGCACAAGATTTGAAACACCAAAATTGTCAACCCTAGCCATCATCACCAATAAACCACACACATGAATGTTCTACTCAGATATAAATACATACATGCAGACATATAAAGATCTATCAAGAATCATGCTGTACAAGAATGTATGTAAATTATCATATCAATGTGGCCGACAATGTTAAGTATGGGCAAGTTGTGATTGGACCAAATTCAAGCACATACATGGCATACAATACATGTAGAGAGCCTATTATTTAATATACATGGCCAACATTCCCTAACCACCTCAAGAGATCATTGGACCAACATGAAGTTAGTGGGTTGTGATGATTTAAATTCTTGATATACAACCAACCAATGCTACATGTACTAGACGCCAAAACTGTTAAATTACACATGATTGGGCCGCCACATATACCTACAACTTGTTAACTAGCAGACTTACATGGCCGACCATTTCATTCCAATATGCATGACAGTTGTGAGCAATATCATGTGTATACATACCTAACATCACATCAATTCAGTTTATGACTTGCAAGATATTTAAGCTAATAATGAATGATCATTTATCTCACACATACAAATCATTAATAGATTGCACACATGTAACTATCATATGTTCCCTGACAATTTACATGCAAACTTCAAATATAATGGCAGACAACATGAAGTGATTATAATTAATTTGGATGCCCTTTCAATGCATATCACATGTGCTATGGTTACAAGATATTGGGTTCACAAAAACAAAGCAAATCATAATCTAATATTACTAACCGAATCAAGACAGAACATTTAGTATGATATTAGCATGCAGTAATCTTGTGTAAACCATATGATATCTAACATGTGTCGATCACACATTCACAAATCTAGCATAAAAACATCACTATGTCTAACATGCTGGCCGAGTCGTTAAATACGATGATTACAATATCAACATGCAACCCTACTTCATCGATTAACATCACATCATCCAAAACTGACTTAATCACATGATCATTAACTAGATTAGACAAAACAATTTGCAAACAATCAAAGGATTCTGATCATTACAGTGGGGACGTACTAACCGCATTATGATGATGCCACAGAAGACTTCGAAGGGATAAAAGGGCCGCCGACACGAACCAGGGAAGGAAAACACGTTTTAGGGTTTGCAAACTGGCAAGGGTTGTGCAATATGTCTATGTATTCACGTATACATAGAAAGAGGGGGTTTTGGGCCAAGTTTCATTGAGTTTGGGCCGGTTTCCATATTAAATCGATACTGGGCCAAAGCCCATTCCATGTTTTCGTTGGCAACATGGTGGACGAAGACACATAGGGTGTTTTCGGCCATGAGGTGTTTTCGGATGGGTTAGAGTATTGGCCAAAGTTCCATTGTTTTGTTTATAAAACATAAATTAACACCACCATATTTTAAACATATACAAATAATGCACATCAAGTATATATAATTAAAACACACTTAACACCCATCATGTATAACATATCAACTACAATACGATCTAACATATTACAACGTGTCCGGTTGTGAAACAAACAAGTCGTGTAACAGACAATCTAAACAATTGACGTGCAATTAATGCGAAGATGGAAATCTTGGAAACTCGAGTTGTCACATTATCCCCAACTTGAAAGAAATTTCGTCCCGAAATTTAGCACGTGGTTACTGAGGAAGCTAGTTGTGTTGTGTTGTTTACTGGTTTTCCTGGGGTGTCACATTATCCCCCCGTTGATTTGGAATTTCGTCCCGAAATTCTGTAGTAGCTTCAGCCTCAGTAGTGGTAGCACTGTTTCCAAATAACTGGGGATACTTGAGTTTCATTTGATCTTCTCGTTCCCAGGTAAACTCTGGGCCACGACGGGAGTTCCAACGAACTCGAACAAGAGGTATTCTAGTGTTCTGGAGGACCTTGACATCCCGGTCCGTGATTTCAACTGGTTCCTCGACGAACTGCAACCGCTCGTCGATAGTGAGTTCCTTGAAAGAAACTATGAGGGTCTCATCTGACAGGCACTTCTTCAGATTCGACACGTGGAATACGTTGTGAACTGCACCGAGTTCAACTGGTAAGTTTAGTCTGTAGGCTACTTTGCCTATTCTTTCAGTGATTTCGAATGGTCCGACATACCGCGGATTTAGTTTGCCCCGTTTGCCAAAACGAACCACACCCTTCCAGGGTGAGACTTTGAGTAAAACCCGGTCCCCGACCTGAAATTCCAACGGTTTCCTACGCTTATCCGCGTAGGCTTTCTGACGGTCGCGTGCTGCCGCCATGCGTTGTCATATTTGTGCAATTCGTTCAGTAGCGTCAACTACCATTTCTGGACCTGTAATCTGACTATCCCCCACCTCTGCCCAACAGAGAGGTGACCGGCATTTACGTCCGTACAATGCCTCGAATGGAGCGGCTTGTATGCTGGTGTGGTAACTGTTATTGTATGAAAACTCCACTAAAGGGAGGTGTTTTTCCCAGCTGTTGCCGAAATCAATAACACATGCCCGCAGCATGTCTTCTAGGGTTTGAATCGTGCGCTCAGACTGCCCATCCGTCTGAGGGTGATAAGTTGTGCTCATGTCTAAACGAGAACCAAAAGCTTTGTGCATTGCTAGCCATAGTTCTGAAGTGAATCGTGCTTCCCGGTCCGAAATAATAGAGGTTGGCACCCCGTGCCTCGAAACAACTTCTTTCAAGTAGATGTCTGCTAACGTAGAGAACTTATCTGTTTCTTTGATAGCCAAGAAATGAGCAGACTTTGTGAGTCGAACAACGATCACCCAAATAGTATCATTCCCGCGCTGGGATCTGGGTAGGCCTGTAACAAAATCCATGGAAATTTCTTCCCATTTCCATTGCGGTATCTTGGGTTGCTGAAGTAGGCCTGAGGGTTTCTGGTACTCTGTCTTAACTCTCGCACAAGTCAAACATTTGCCGACGTAAGTTACAATGTGGGCCTTCATGCTAGGCCACCAGTATGTAGTTCTGATATTGTGGTACATTTTATCCGAACCTGGATGTACCGAGTAGCGAGACTTATGAGCTTCATCCATTACAAGTTCTCGTAAACCGCCGTATAGTGGTATCCAAATACGTCCCGTTACATAGTAGGCGCCGTCTCCCTTCTGTTCTAATCCTTGCCTTGAGCCGCGGAAGGCTTCAACCCTGACGTTTTCTGGTTTCAATGCTTCAACCTGAGCATTTCGTATCTGTGCAGGTAGATCAGGCTGAATAGTGAGCTGCAAAGCTCGTACACGCTTAGGTAAAGTATCCTTTCGACTGAGTGCGTCTGCCACAACGTTGGCTTTGCCTGGATGATACTTAATAGCGCATTCGTAATCGTTTAAAAGTTCAACCCATCTTCGCTGACGCATATTCAATTCCTTCTGCTTGAAGATATGCTCGAGACTCCTGTGATCGGTGTAAATTGTGCACTTGGTACCGTACAGGTAGTGTTGCCATATCTTGAGCGCGAAAACAACAGCTCCCAGCTCTAAATCGTGCGTCGTGTAGTTCCGTTCATGAACTTTGAGTTGCCGCGAAGCGTAGGCAATAACTTTATCCCGCTGCATCAATACACAACCAAGCCCCTGTATCGATGCGTCACAATATACTACAAAATCGTCCGTGCCTTCTGGCAATGAGAGAATAGGCGCGCTGCAAAGCCTATCCTTTAAGTACTGAAAAGCGGTTTCCTGGGAATCTCCCCAACGGTAGGTAACACCTTTCTGTGTCAGCATAGTAAGCGGCTGTGCGATCTTCGAAAAGTCTTTAATGAATCGTCTGTAGTACCCCGCCAAACCCAAGAATTGGCGTATTTCCGTTGGTGTACGCGGTGCAGGCCAGTTCCTGATCGAATCTACCTTGGATGGATCGACATGAATCCCATCCCTGTTCACCACATGGCCTAGAAAGTGGACTTCACGAAGCCAGAAGTCACATTTAGAAAACTTGGCGTACAATTGTTCCTTTCGAAGAAGTTCCAAGATAAGACGTAAGTGCTGCTCGTGTTCCTCCTGACTCTTGGAGTAGATCAGAATGTCGTCGATGAAAACAATGACGAACTTGTCTAGATAGGGTTTGCACACCCTGTTCATAAGATCCATGAAAACTGCAGGCGCGTTCGTAAGCCCAAATGGCATGACTAGGAACTCGTAGTGACCGTAGCGAGTTCTGAATGCTGTCTTGGAGACGTCCTCATCCCGGACTCTCAGCTGATGATACCCTGACCTCAAGTTTATCTTGGAGTAGTAACTCGACCCTTGCAACTGGTCAAATAAGTCGTCAATGCGTGGAAGAGGATAACGGTTCTTCACGGTGACCTTGTTCAGTTCGCGGTAATCGATGCACATCCTGAAAGTGCCATCCTTCTTTTTCACGAATAATACAGGAGCTCCCCAAGGCGAAGAGCTTGGACGAGTGAAGTCCTTATCCAAGAGCTCTTGTAGTTGCTTCGACAGTTCTTCCAGTTCAGTTGGAGCTAAACGATACGGTGCGGGGGCTATTGGTGCTGCTCCTAGAGCTAGCTCGATTTGAAACTCGACCTGGCGCAGGTAAATCTTCAGGAAACACTTGAGGAAAGTCGCGTACAACTAGAATGTCCTCTATTCTCTTCTCTCTCAATGATGCGTCAGTAACAAGTGCTAACATAGCAGTGTGGCCCTTTCGCAAACACTTCTGAGCCTTCAAGAAAGAGATGATGCCAACCACAGCACCACTCTTGTCGCCTTGAATTTCGAGAGTTTCTTGACCAGAACGGGGAATACAAACAATCTTCTCTTTGCATAAGATCTCCGCTTGCTGTTGGGATAACCAATCCATCCCAATGACGATGTCGAAACTACCCAAGACTAGGGAATGAGGTTGATGGAGAGTGTCTGGCCAACTAAGACGAGGTTACAACCCTTGACTACCAGAAGATTACTGACCAGTGCTCTGATAGTCATCAATCTTTCGCTGTCGTGCCTGAGACTGAACTGAAATTGAACCCTTGCTGAAGGTTCCATCCCACCTTCTCTTGTTGTCACTGGGAATAGCAGAAGTAGTAGTAGTAGCACCAATGCGTCTAGGCAGCTTGTTCTGTTCCACTGCCTGATCCGTGAGGCGATGAGCAAGATGAGCAACATCCTGGATAGTAGCAAGGTTGGCCGATGTCACATAACTTTGAATCTCTGAGGCTAGACCCTTGAGGTACAATTCGATACGCTTGATCGGAAGGTCCACCATGGTTGGACACAAGATGGCCAGTTCGTTCGACCGTTTCGTATAAGCTTCAATCTCTGACCCCGTCATCTTCAAATGATAAAGCTCCACTTCCAACTTGTGGATGTCATCGCGTGTGCAGTATTCTCGTTTGATCAGTTCCTTGAAATCTTCCCAAGGTGTGGCGTTAGCAGCTGCCAACCCTAGGATCTGTACTTGCGCGTTCCACCAAGTTAGCGCTATTCCTTCGAGAGTGCCAGTGGCGTACTTCACTCGGCGAGCCTCAGGGCATTCACACATTTCGAATACTGACTCGAGCTTTTCAAACCAACGGAGTAGTCCCACTGCTCCTTCCGTGCCACTGAACGTGCTTGGTCGACAGTCCATGAAGTTCTTGAATGTGCAGACAGGTGGCTGAGCGTGTTGACCTGTCGTGTGCGTAAGAGTAAACATACTTGAGCACGAGTGTTGGTTTACGAGAGTAGGATCTAAAGATCCTAGAGTAAGTGGTGATGGCAGGTTACACCTCCTGCCTGGGCAGCTGCGAGTGCTGCGGTAACTTGTTCAGTGATCGAAGCCGCCAACTGGGCTTGAGTTAGGTTAACGCGTCCACTCATGATCTTGATATCAAGGAGAACATGAGTGAGAGATGTTCGCGAATAGTGCGATAACAGAAGAGTGTAAGCACACAGGTGTTCTCAAGCAATAACAAATAGTGAGCAATGTAATCTAAGCATGCCACGAACAAAGTTCTATGAAATTCTAGCAAGCAGGTAATAAACATAAACCATATTACGTAGGATGTTGAGTCTTGCACGTGGAGCGAAGCGTCGTTGTGCATCGTTGAGCACTGTACTGGTTATAGTCTGGTTTTAATAAAAACGTTTTCCCCATATTAAAACCAAGTTCTCTATAACCAATGGCTCTGATACCAATCTGTCACACCCCCAAAATCCACCTGCGGAATATCACCGCTTGGGAGCGTGACTAACCAGGATCAAGCTACCAATCATATTGAACATGTAATTAATAAGTAAAAGTAAATGCCATTCAATCACCAATATGAAAAGTTTTCAAAACACAAGTATGTTATCACTGTTTAGCGGAAGCGTATAATTAAAACCCAACATAAATAAGTACGAAATGTCATAAAGTGTTTAATGAAACATCCACGATCCAAGCCCACAACGACCAGCTTCTCCCTATGCAAGCTCCATGTATCTAACGACCTGCAAGGCATGTAACAGAGGATCAACAACTAGTTGAGCGAGTTCACAGAAAGTAAATGCGTAATAGTAAGTTCTTTTGTAACATGTGGCTCTACTGGGCCGATAGTACGTTCTATTGGTGGGGGCCTCCCATGTTGTATAACCACTAGACTATTCGTAACCATAAGTGTTCTACATATCCCGAGAACAGTAATACGTACAAGTTTACGTAGGTTTTACGTAAGTATCCTTCACAACCGAGGATAGGGGTACGTGGGGGTTTACGTAGGTTTTACGTAAGTGCCTGACACAACCGAGGCAGTAGTGAGTATAAGTTCACGTAGGTTTTACGTAAGTGCCTGACACAACCGAGGCAGTAGTGAGTATAAGTTCACGTGGGTTTTACGTAAGTGCCTGACACAACCGAGGCAGTAGTGAGTATAAGTTCACATAGGTTTTACGTGAGTGTCCTTCGCAACCTGAGGACAGTGAGTAGCATGAGTATACGTAGGTTTTACGTATGTGTCCTGCACAACCGAGGACAATGGTATGGTAGTCTAGTAACAGTGTATGTACGAATCTAGTCAATCTCATTCCTTCAATCCCATTCCCAAGCCCTTGGGAATCCCATGCCTTAGTAAGAGTGTGAACTCACCTTGGTTTGCTCGGTAAGATTTGTTGTTATTCAGTTGAATGAACACGTCCTAAAAGGGTTACCGATAACAGTCAGTTCTACACGCACATGTACCACACCTTTCACGCACAATTAATTCACATATTCAGTGTTCACATAAAGCATACTCATCGCACATGTAACGCACACATATAGTTCATGTTGTGACCATTAATCTATTCACCTAGTGCCCTCGAATAATAGCATAACATGTAACAGCTCAATCTCACTTCATTCATACATTCATAGTATATTTGCAAACATTTCAAGCCCAACTATTAACCAGGTACAGCCCAAGGAATGCCAGCCCGTGAAAGAAAACCCAAACAACAGTCCACTGGGCTCGGTTTGTGCGAGTGCCCCTTATTCGAGCAGCCCACTCGCATGCTCAGCCCATCATTTGTGCGACCCATCAGGGTGTGTCCGTTACTTATCAAATGTTGATCCATACAAGCCTATGACGTTAATGTATGGATCTGAAAGTCAATTATCTTATATGGAATTATCTAAACACTCAAACATGGCCGACAAGTGTTACAACATTTAAGTTATTATTGGACCACTTATATTGATAAATGAACTAGAAAATTATTGGGGCCAGACAAAGTGTAATCACGTGGTTTTCATTATATTATCATAATACAATCGGTTAGTGGGCACAAGATTTGAAACACCAAAATTGTCAATCCTAGCCATCATCACCAATAAACCACACACATGAATGTTCTACTCAGATATAAATACATACATGCAGACATATAAAGATCTATCAAGAATCATGCTGTACAAGAATGTATGTAAATTATCATATCAATGTGGCCGACAATGTTAAGTATGGGCATGTTGTGATTGGACCAAATTCAAGCACATACATGGCATACAATACATGTAGAGAGCCTATTATTTAATATACATGGCCAACATTCCCTAACCACCTCAAGAGATCATTGGACCAACATGAAGTTAGTGGGTTGTGATGATTTAAATTCTTGATATACAACCAACCAATGCTACATGTACTGGACGCCAAAACTGTTAAATTACACATGATTGGGCCGCCACATATACCTACAATTTGTTAACTAGCAGACACACATGGTCGACCATTTCATTCCAATATGCATGACAGTTGTGAGCAATATCATGTGTATACATACCTAACATCACATCAATTCAGTTTATGACTTGCAAGATATTTAAGCTAATAATGAATGATCATTTATCTCACACATACAAATCATTAATAGATTGCACACATGTAACTATCATATGTTCCATGACAATTTACATGCAAACTTCAAATATAATGGTAGACAACATGAAGTGATTATAATTAATTTGGCTGCCCTTTCAATGCATATCACATGTGCTAAGGTTACAAGATATTGGGTTCACAAAAACAAAGCAAATCATGATCTAATATTACTAACCGAATCAAGACAGAACATTTAGTATGATATTAGCATGCAGTAATCTTGTGTAAACCATATGATATCTAACATGTATCGATCACACATTCACAAATCTAGCATAAAAACATCACTATGTCTAACATGCTGGCCGAGTCGTTAAATAGGATGATTACAATATCAACATGCAACCCTACTTCATCGATTAACATCACATCATCCAAATCTGACTTAATCACATGATCAGTAACTAGATTAGACAAAACAATTTGCAAACAATCAAAGGATTCTGATCATTACAGTGGGGACGTACTAACCGCATTATGATGATGCCACAGAAGACTTCGAAGGGATAAAAGGG